>NC_086110.1:9115877-9715877 GCF_963921235.1 Mobula hypostoma
CTTCAATTTTACTCTAAACTGCTGAATGAAAACCTTATAGAAACATCTTAATATAACTCCGCACATGATGCTGAGAGGTTTGACACCTGTTATATCACTTAGGTATTCAAGACAAAAAAGTTGATTTCTCAGTGCATAGAGTACTTTGGCACTGAATGAAGTATACATTTCAATCTTACTCAAAGGTACTGACTGCAAACCTTATAGAAACATCTTAATAAAACTCCCCACATGATCCTCAGATGTTTACAAGCAGTTATATCACTTAGGTCTTCAAGACAAAAAAGTTGATTTCTCAGTGCATAGAGTATTTTGGCATTGAATCAAGTATACATTTCAATTTTACTGAAAGGTGCTGACTGCAAACCTTATGGAAACTTCTCAATATAACTCCCCAGAGGATCCTGAGATATTTCAAACCCTTTATATCACTCAGCTATTCAAGAAATAAAAGTTGATTTCTCAGTGAATGCAGGGCTTTGGCACTAAAAGTATATACTTAAATTTTACTCTATAGTACTGAATGCAAACCTTATGGAAACATCATAACATAACTCCCCACATGATCCTGAGATGTTTGACACCTGTTATATCACTCTGGTATTCAGAACACAAAAGGGGAATTCTCAGACCATACAGTGCTTAAACATTGAATGAAGTATACATTACAATCTTAGTCTAAAGTACTGAATGCAAACCTTATGGAAACATCTTAACATTACTCCCCACATGATCCTTGGATGTTTGACAGCAGTTATATCACTTAGGTCTTCAAGACAAAAAAGTTGATTTCTCAGTGCATAGAGTACTTTGGCATTGTATGAAGTATACATTTCAATTTTACTTAAAGGTACTGAGTGCAAACCTTAGAGAAACATATTAATATAAATCCCCACATGATCCTGAGATGTTTGACAGCTGTTATATCACGTAGGTATTCAAGATAAAAAAGCTGATTTCTCAGTGCATAGAGTATTTTGGCATTGAATCAAGTATACATTTCAATTTTACACAATGGTACTGACTGCAAACTTAATGGAAACATCTAAATATAATTTCCCGCATGATCCTGAAATGTTTGACACCTGTTATATCACTTAGGTCTTCAAGACAAAAAAGTTGATTTCTCAGTGCATAGAGTACTTTGGCATTGAATGAAGTATACATTTCAATTTTACTCAAAGGTACTGACTGCAAACCTTATAGAAACATCTTAATATAACTCCCTACATGATCCTGAGATGTTTGACAGCAGTTATATCACTCAGGTATTCAAGACAAAAAAGTTGATTTCTCAGTGAATGCAGCGCTTTGGCACTAAAAGTATATACTTCAATTTTACTCAAAAGTACTGAATGCAAACCTTATGGAAACATCTTAATATAACTCCCCACATGATCCTGAGATGTTTGACACCTGTTATATCACTCAGGTATTCAAGACAAAAAAGTTGATTTCTCAGTGCATAAAGACCTTTAGCATTGAATGAAGTATACATTTCAATTTTACTCAATGGTACTGACTGCAAACTTAATGGAAACATCTAAATATAATTCCCCACATGATCCTGAGATGTTTGACACCTGTTATATCACTCAGGTATTCAAGACAAAAAAGTTGATTTCTCAGTGCATAAAGATCTTTAGCATTGAATGAAGTATAAATTTCAATTTTACTCAAAGGTACTAACGGCAAACCTTATGGAAACATCTTAATATAACTCCCCACATGATCCTGAGATGTTTGACACCTGTTATATCACTCAGGTATTCAAGACAAAAAAGTTGATTTCTCAGTGAATGCAGTGCTTTGGCACTAAAAGTATATACTTCAATTTTACTCAAAAGTACTGAATGCACACCTTATGGAAACATCTTAATATAACTCCCCACATGATCCTGAGATGTTTGACACCTGTTATATCACTCAGGTATTCAAGACAAAAAAGTTGATTTCTCAGTGCATAAAGTGCTTTGGCATTGAATGAAGTATACATTTCAATTTTACTCAAAGGTACTGACTGTAAACCTTATGGAAACATCTTAATATAACTCCCCACATGATCCTGAGATGTTTGACACCTGTTATATCACTCAGGTATTCAAGACAAAAAAGTTGATTTCTCAGTGCATAAAGTGATTTAGCATTGAATGAAGTATACATTTCAATTTTACTCCAAGGTACTGACTGCAAACCTTATGGAAACATCTTAATATAACTCCCCACATGATCCTGAGATGTTTGACACCAGTTATATCACTCAGGTATTCAAGACAAAAAAGTTGATTTCTCAGTGAATGCAGTGCTTTGGCACTAAAAGTATATACTTCAATTTTACTCAAAAGTACTGAATGCAAACCTTATGGAAACATCTTAATATAACTCCCCACATGATCCTGAGATGTTTGACACCTGTTATATCACTCAGCTATTCAAGACAAAAAAGTTGATTTCTCAGAGCCCAGAGTGCTTTGGCATTGAATGAAGTATACATTTCAATTTTACTCTAAAGTACTGAATGCAAACCTTATGGAAACATCTTAATATAACTCCCCACATGATCCTGAGATGTTTGACACCTGTTATATCACTCAGGTATTCAAGACAAAAAAGTTGATTTCTCAGTGCCTAAAGTGCTTTGCCATTGAATGACGTATACATTTCAATTTTACTCTAAAGGTACTGAATGCAAACCTTATGGAAACATCTTAATATAACTCCCCACATGATCCTGAGATGTTTGACACCTGTTATATCACTTAGGTATTCAAGATAAAAAAGCTGATTTCTCAGTGCATAGAGTATTTTGGCATTGAATCAAGTATACATTTCAATTTTACACAATGGTACTGACTGCAAACTTAATGGAAACATCTAAATATAATTTCCCGCATGATCCTGAGATGTTTGACACCTGTTATATCACTCAGGTATTCAAGACAAAAAAGTTGATTTCTCAGTGCCTAAAGTGCATTGGCATTGAATGAAGTATACATTTCAATTTTACTCAAAGGTACTGAATGCAAACCTTATGGAAACATCTTAATATAACTCCCCACATGATCCTGAGATGTTTGACACCAGTTATATCACTCAGGTATTCAAGACAAAAAAGTTGATTTCTCAGTGAATGCAGTGCTTTGGCACTAAAAGTATATACTTCAATTTTACTCAAAAGTACTGAATGCAAACCTTATGGAAACATCTTAATATAACTCCCCACATGATCCTGAGATGTTTGACACCTGTTATATCACTCAGGTATTCAAGACAAAAAAGTTGATTTCTCAGTGCATAGAGTACTTTGGCATTGAATGAACTATACATTTCAATTTTACTCAAAGGTACTGACTGCAAACCTTATAGAAACATCTTAATATAACTCCCCACATGATCCTGAGATGTTTACAAGCAGTTATATCACTTAGGTCTTCAAGACAAAAAAGTTGATTTCTCAGTGCATAAAGTATTTTGGCATTGAATGAAGTATAAATTTCAATTTTACTCAAAGGTACTAACGGTAAAGCTTATGGAAACATCTTAATATAACTCCCCACATGATCCTGAGATGTTTGGCACCTGTTATATCACTCAGGTATTCAAGACAAAAAAGTTGATTTCTCAGTGAATGCAGTGCTTTGGCACTGAAAGTATATACTTCAATTTTACTCTAAAGTACTGAATGCAAACCTTATGGAAACATCTTAATATAACTCCCCACATGATCCTGAGATGTTTGACACCTGTTATATCACTCAGGTATTCAAGACAAAAAAGTTGATTTCTCAAAGGATGCAGGTGCTTTAGCATTGAATGAAGTATACATTTCAATTTTACTCTAAAGTACTGAATGCAAACCTTATGGAAACATCTTAAAATAACTCCCCACATGATCCTGAGATGTTTGAGACCTGTTATATCACTCAGGTATTCAAGACAAAAAAGTTGATTTCTCAGTGCCTAGAGTGCTTTGCCATTGAATGAAGTATACATTTTAATTTTACTCAAAGCTACTGACTGTAAACCTTCAGGAAACATCTTAAAGTAACTCCCCACATGATCCTGAGATGTTTGACACCTGTTATATCACTCAGGTATTCAAGACAAAAAAGTTGATTTCTCAGTGCATAGAGTATTTTGGCATTGAATCAAGTATACATTTCAATTTTACTCAAAGGTACTGACTGCAAACCTTTTGGAAACATCTTAATATAACTCCCCACATGATCCTGAGATGTTTGACACCTGTTATATCACTCAGGTATTCAAGACAAAAAAGTTGATTTCTCAGTGCATAAAGTGCTTTGGCATTGAATGAAGTATACATTTCAATTTTACTCAAAGGTACTGAATGCAAACCTTATGGAAACATCTTAATATAACTCCCCACATGATCCTGAGATGTTTGACACCTGTTATATCACTCAGGTATTCAAGACAAAAAAGTTGATTTCTCAGTGAATGCAGTGCTTTGGCACTAAAAGTATATACTTCAATTTTACTCTAAAGTACTGAATGCAAACCTTATGGAAACATCTTAATATAACTCCCCACATGATCCTGAGATGTTTGACACCTGTTATATCACTCAGGTATTCAAGACAAAAAAGTTGATTTCTCAGTGCCTAGAGTGCATTGCCATTGAATGAAGTATACATTTCAATTTTACTCAAAGGTACTGAATGCAAACCTTATGGAAACATCTTAATATAACTCCCCACATGATCCTGAGATGTTTGACACCTGTTATATCACTCAGGTATTCAAGACAAAAAAGTTGATTTCTCAGTGCATAAAGATCTTTAGCATTGAATGAAGTATAAATTTCAATTTTACTCAAAGGTACTAACGGTAAACCTTATGGAAACATCTTAATATAACTCCCCACATGATCCTGAGATGTTTGACACCTGTTATATCACTCAGGTATTCAAGACAAAAAAGTTGATTTCTCACTGAATGCAGTGCTTTGGCACTTAAAGTATATACTTCAATTTTACTCAAAAGTACTGAATGCACACCTTATGGAAACATCTTAATATAACTCCCCACATGATCCTGAGATGTTTGACACCTGTTATATCACTCAGGTATTCAAGACAAAAAAGTTGATTTCTCAAAGCATACAGTGCTTTAGCATTGAATGAAGTATACATTTCAATTTTACTCAAAAGTACTGAATGCAAACCTTATGGAAACATCTTAATATAACTCCCCACATGATCCTGAGATGTTTGGCACCTGTTATATCACTCAGGTATTCAAGACAAAAAAGTTGATTTCTCAGTGCATAGAGTACTTTGGCATTGAATGAAGTATACATTTCAATTTTACTCAAAGGTACTGAATGCAAACCTTATGGAAACATCTTAATATAACTCCCCACATGATCCTGAGATGTTTGACACCTGTTATATCACTCAGGTATTCAAGACAAAAAAGTTGATTTCTCAGTGCATAAGATACTTTGGCATTGAATGAAGTATACATTTCAATTTTACTCAAAGGTACTGACTGCAAACCTTATGGAAACATCTTAATATAACTCCCCACATGATCCTGAGATGTTTGACACCTGTTATATCACTCAGGTATTCAAGACAAAAAAGTTGATTTCTCAGTGCATAGAGTACTTTGGCATTGAATGAAGTATACATTTCAATTTTACTCAAAGGTACTGACTGCAAACCTTATGGTAACATCTTAAAGTAACTCCCGACATGATCCTGAGATGTTTGACACGTGTTATATCACTCAGGTATTCAAGACAAAAAAGTTGATTTCTCACTGAATGCAGTGCTTTGGCACTAAAAGTATATACTTCAATTTTACTCAAAGGTACTGAATGCACACCTTATGGAAACATCTTAATATAACTCCCCACATGATCCTGAGATGTTTGACACCTGTTATATCACTCAGGTATTCAAGACAAAAAAGTGGATTTCTCAAAGGATGCAGGTTCTTTAGCATCGAATGAAGTATACATTTCAATTTTACTGAAAAGTACTGAATGCAAACCTTATGGAAACATCTTAATATAACTCCCCACATGATCCTGAGATGTTTGGCGCCTGTTATATCACTCAGGTATTCAAGACAAAAAAGTTGATTTCTCAGTGCCCCAGAGTGCATTGCCATTGAATGAAGTATACATTTTAATTTTACTCAAAGGTACTGACTGCAAACCTTATGGAAACATCTTAAATAACTCCCCACATGATCCTGAGATGTTTGACACCTCTTATATCACTCAGGTATTCAAGACAAAAAAGTTGATTTCTCAGTGCATAAAGTACTTTAGCATTGAATGAAGTATACATTTCAATTTTACTCAAAGTACTGACTGTAAACCTTCAGGAAACATCTTAAAGTAACTCCCCACATGATCCTGAGATGTTTGACACCTGTTATATCACTCAGGTATTCAAGACAAAAAAGTTGATTTCTCAGTGCATAAAGACCTTTAGCATTGAATGAAGAATACATTTCATTTTTACTCTAAAGTCATGAATGCAAACCTTATGGAAACATCTTAATATAACTCCCCACATGATCCTGAGATGTTTGACACCTGTTATATCACTCAGGTATTCAAGACAAAAAAGTTGATTTCTCACTGAATGCAGTGCTTTGGCACTAAAAGTATATACTTCAATTTTACTCAAAAGTACTGAATGCACACCTTATGGAAACATCTTAATATAACTCCCCACATGATCCTGAGATGTTTGACACCTGTTATATCACTCAGGTATTCAAGACAAAAAAGTTGATTTCTCAAAGGATGAAGGTGGTTTGGCATCGAATGAAGTATACATTTCAATTTTACTCAAAGCTACTGAATGTAAACGTTATGTAAACATCTTAAAATAACTCCCCACATGAACCTGAGATGTTTGACACCTGATATATCACTCAGGTAGTCAAGACAAAAAAGTTGATTTCTCAGTGCATAAAGTACTTTGGCATTGAATGAAGTATACATTTCAATTTTACTCAAAAGTACTGACTGCAAACCTTATGGAAACATCTTAAAGTAACTCCCGACATGATCCTGAGATGTTTGACACGTGTTATATCACTCAGGTATTGAGGACAAAAAAGTTGATTTCTCAGTGAATGCAGAGCTTTGGCACTAAAAGTATATACATCAATTTTACTCAAAAGTACTTAATGCACACCTGATGGAAACATCTGAATATAACTCCCCACATGATCCTGAGATGTTTGAAACCTGTTATATCACTCAGGTATTCAAGACAAAAAAGTTGATTTCTCAGTGCATAAAGTGCTTTGCATTGAATGAAGTATACATTTCAATTTTACTCTAAAGTACTGAATGCAATCCTTATGGAAACATCTTAATATAACTCCCCACATGATCCTGAGATGTTTGGCGCCTGTTATATCACTCAGGTATTCAAGACAAAAAAGTTGATTTCTCAGAGCATAAAGTGCTTTGGCATTGAATGAAGTATACATTTCAATTTTACTCTAAAGGTACTGAATGCAAACCTTATGGAAACATCTTAATATAACTCCCCACATGATCCTGAGATGTTTGACACCTGTTATATCACTCAGGTATTCAAGACAAAAAAGTTGATTTCTCACTGAATAAAGTGCTTTGGCATTGAATGAAGTATATACTTCAATTTTACTCAAAGGTACTGAATGCAAAGCTTATGGAAACATCTTAAAGTAACTCCCCACATGATTCTGAGATGTTTGAGACCAGTTATATCACTCAGGTATTCAAGACAAAAAAGTTGATTTCTCAGTGCATAAAGACCTTTAGCATTGAATGAAGTATACATTTCAATTTTACTCAAACCTACTGACTGCAAACCTTCAGGAAAGATCTTAATATAACTCCCCACATGATCCTGAGATGTTTGGCACCTGTTATATCACTCAGGTATTCAAGACAAAAAAGTTGATTTCTCAGAGCATAAAGACCTTTAGCATTGAATGAAGTATACACTTCAATTTTACTCTAAAGTCACTGCATGCAAACCTTAGGGAAACATCTTAATATAACTCCCGAAATGACCCTGAGATGTTTGGCACCTGTTACACGACACAGGTATTCAAGACAAAAAAGTTGATTTCTCACTGAATGCAGTGCTTTGGCACTAAAAGTATATACTTCAATTTTACTCAAAGGTACTGAATGCAAAGCTTATGGAAACATCTTAAAGTAACTCCCCACATGATCCTGAGATGTTTGACACCTCTTATATCACTCAGGTATTCAAGACAAAAAAGTTGATTTCTCAGGCATAAAGAACTTTAGCATTGAATGAAGTATACATTTCAATTTTACTCAAGGTACTACTGACTGCAAACCTTATGGAAACATCTTAATATAACTCCCCACATGATCCTGAGATGTTTGACACCTGTTATATCACTCAGGTATTCAAGACAAAAAAGTTGATTTCTCTCAAGTGCATAAGTGCTTTGCATTGAATGAAGTATACATTTCAATTTTACTCAAAGTACTGAATGCAAACCTTATGGAAACATCTTAATATAACTCCCCACATGATCCTGAGATGTTTGACACCTGTTATATCACTCAGGTATTCAAGACAAAAAAGTTGTTTTCTCACTGAATGCAGTGCTTTGGCACTAAAAGTATATACTTCAATTTTACTCAAAAGTACTGAATGCACACCTTATGCAAACATCTTAATATAACTCCCCACATGATCCTGAGATGTTTGACACCTCTTATATCACTCAGGTATTCAAGACAAAAAAGTTGATTTCTCAGTGCATAAAGTGTTTGGCATTGAATGAAGTATACATTTCAATTTTACTCAAAGGTACTGACTGCAAACCTTATGGAAACATCTTAATATAACTCCCCACATGATCCTGAGATGTTTGACACCTGTTATATCACTCAGGTATTCAAGACAAAAAAGTTGATTTCTCAGTGCATAAAGTGCTTTAGCATTGAATGAAGTATACATTTCAATTTTACTCTAAAGTACTGAATGCAAACCTTATGGAAACATCTTAATATAACTCCCCACATGATCCTGAGATGTTTGACACCTGTTATATCACTCAGGTATTCAAGACAAAAAAGTTGATTTCTCATGAATGCAGTGCTTTGGCATTGAATGAAGTATATACTTCAATTTTACTCAAAGGTACTGAATGCAAACCTTATGGAAACATCTTAATATAACTCCCCACATGATCCTGAGATGTTTGACACCTGTTATATCACTCAGGTATTCAAGACAAAAAAGTTGATTTCTCAGCATAAAGACTTTAGCATTGAATGAAGTATACACTTCAATTTTACTCTAAAGTACTGAATGCAAACCTTATGGAAACATCTTAATATAACTCCCCACATGATCCTGAGATGTTTGACACCTGTTATATCACTCAGGTATTCAAGACAAAAAAGTTGATTTCTCAGTGCATATGCAGTGCTTTGGCATTGAATGAAGTATACATTTCAATTTTACTCAAAGGTACTGAATGCAAACCTTATGGAAACATCTTAATATAACTCCCCACATGATCCTGAGATGTTTGACACCTGTTATATCACTCAGGTATTCAAGACAAAAAGTTGATTTCTCAAAGGATGCTGGTGCTTTAGCATCGAATGAAGTATACATTTCAATTTTGCTCAAAAGTACTGAATGCAAACCTTATGGAAACATCTTAATATAACTCCCCACATGATCCTGAGATGTTTGACACCTGTTATATCACTCAGGTATTCAAGACAAAAAAGTTGATTTCTCAGGCATAAAGTGACTTTAGCATTGAATGAAGTATACATTTCAATTTTACTCTAAAGTACTGACTGCAAACATTATGGAAACATCTTAAAGTAACTCCCCACATGATCCTGAGATGTTTGGCACCTGTTATATCACTCAGGTATTCAAGACAAAAAAGTTGATTTCTCAGTGCATAGCAGTGCTTTGGCATTGAATGAAGTATACATTCAATTTTACTCAAAAGTACTGAATGCAAACCTTATGGAAACATCTTAATATAACTCCCCACATGATCCTGAGATGTTTGACACCTGTTATATCACTCAGGTATTCAAGACAAAAAAGTTGATTTCTCAGAGCATACAGTGCTTTGGCATTGAATGAAGTATACACTTCAATTTTACTCAAAGGTACTGAATGCAAACCTTATGGAAACATCTTAATATAACTCCCCACATGATCCTGAGATGTTTGACACCTGTTATATCACTCAGGTATTCAAGACAAAAAAGTTGATTTCTCAAAGCATAAAGATCTTTAGCATTGAATAAAGTATAAATTTCAATTTTACTCAAAGGTACTAACGGCAAACCTTATGGAAACATCTTAATATAACTCCCCACATGATCCTGAGATGTTTGACACCTGTTATATCACTCAGGTATTCAAGACAAAAAGGTTGATTTCTCAGTGCATAAAGACCTTTAGCATTGAATGAAGTATACGTTTCAATTTTACTCTAAAGTCATGAATGCAAACCTTATGGAAACATCTTAATATAACTCCCCACATGATCCTGAGATGTTTGGCACCTGTTATATCACTCAGGTATTCAAGACAAAAAAGTTGTTTTCTCACTGAATGCAGTGCTTTGGCACTAAGAGTATATACTTCAATTTTACTCAAAGGTACTGAATGCAAACCTTATGGAAACATCTTAAAATAATTCCCCACATGATCCTGAGATGTTTGACACCTGTTATATCACTCAGGTATTCAAGACAAAAAAGTTGATTTCTCAAAGGATGCAGGTGCTTTAGCATCGAATGAAGTATACATTTCAATTTTACTCAAAAGTACTGCATGCAAACCTTATGGAAACATCTTAATATAACTCCCCACATGATCCTGAGATGTTTGACACCTGTTATATCACTCAGGTATTCAAGACAAAAAAGTTGATTTCTCAGTGCATAAAGACATTTAGCATTGAATGAAGTATACATTTCAATTTTACTCAAAGCTACTGAATGCAAACCTTATGGAAACATCTTAATATAACTCCCCACATGATCCTGAGATGTTTGGCACCTGTTATATCACTCAGGTATTCAAGACAAAAAAGTTGTTTTCTCACTGAATGCACTGCTTTGGCACTGAAGTATATACTTCAATTTTACTCTAAAGTACTAAATGAAAACCTTATGGAAACATCTTATTATAACTCCCCACATCATCATGAGATGTTTGACACCTGTTATATCACTCAGGTATTCTGGACAAAAAAGTTGATTTCTCAGGCATAAAGTGCTTTAGCATTGAATGAAGTATACATTTCAATTTTACTCAAAGTACTGACTGCAAACCTTAGGGAAACATCTTAATATAACTCCCCACATGATCCTGAAATGTTTGACTCCTGTTATATCACTCAGGTATTCAAGACAAAAAAGTTGATTTCTCAAAGCATAAAGTGAATTTAGCATTGAATGAAGTATACATTTCAATTTTACTCAAAGTACTGACTGCAAACCTTATGGAAACATCTTAATATAACTCCCCACATGATCCTGAGATGTTTGACACCTGTTATATCACTCAGGTATTCAAGACAAAAAAGTTGATTTCTCACTGAATGCAGTGCTTTGGCACTAAAAGTATATACTTCAATTTTACTCAAAGGTACTGAATGCAAACCTTATGGAAACATCTTAATATAACTCCCCACATGATCCTGAGATGTTTGACACCTGTTATATCACTCAGGTATTCAAGGCAAAAAAGTTGATTTCTCAGAGCATAAAGTGCTTTAGCATTGAATGAAGTATACATTTCAATTTTACTCAAAGTACTGACTGCAAACCTTATGGAAACATCTTAATATAACTCCCCACATGATCCTGAGATGTTTGACACCTGTTATATCACTCAGGTATTCAAGACAAAAAAGTGGATTTCTCAAAGGATGCAGGATCTTTAGCATCGAATGAAGTATACATTTCAATTTTACTGAAAATTACTGAATGCAAACCTTATGGAAACATCTTAATATAACTCCCCACATGATCCTGAGATGTTTGACACCTGTTATATCACTCAGGTATTCAAGACAAAAAAGTTGATTTCTCAAAGTGCATACAGATTTAGCATTGAATGAAGTATACATTTCAATTTTACTCTAAAGTACTGAATGCAAACCTTATGGAAACATCTTAATATAACTCCCCACATGATCCTGAGATGTTTGACACCTGTTATATCACTCAGGTATTCAAGACAAAAAAGTTGATTTCTCAAAGCATACAGTGCTTTGGCATTGAATGAAGTATACATTTCAATTTTACTCAAAGGTACTGAATGCAAACCTTATGGAAACATCTTAATATAACTCCCCACATGATCCTGAGATGTTTGACACCTGTTATATCACTCAGGTATTCAAGACAAAAAAGTTGATTTCTCAGAGCATAAAGTGAATTTAGCATTGAATGAAGTATACATTTCAATTTTACTCTAAAGTACTGAATGCAAACCTTATGGAAACATCTTAATATAACTCCCCACATGATCCTGAGATGTTTGACACCTGTTATATCACTCAGGTATTCAAGACAAAAAAGTTGATTT
This sequence comes from Mobula hypostoma, assembly GCF_963921235.1. Lineage (NCBI taxonomy): Eukaryota > Metazoa > Chordata > Chondrichthyes > Myliobatiformes > Myliobatidae > Mobula > Mobula hypostoma. The sequence continues at coordinate 9,128,483 of NC_086110.1, forward strand.
CTCAGTGCATAAGTGCTTTGGCATTGAATGAAGTATACATTTCAATTTTACTCAAAGGTACTGAATGCAAACCTTATGGAAACATCTTAATAGTAACTCCCCACATGATCCTGAGATGTTTGACACCTGTTATATCACTCAGGTATTCAAGACAAAAAAGTTGATTTCTCAGTGCATAAGTGCTTTAGCATTGAATGAAGTATACACTTCAATTTTACTCAAAGTACTGACTGCAAACCTTATGGAAACATCTTAATATAACTCCCCACATGATCCTGAGATGTTTGACACCTGTTATATCACTCAGGTATTCAAGACAAAAAAGTTGATTTCTCAAGCATAAAGTGCTTTAGCATTGAATGAAGTATACATTTCAATTTTACTCTAAAGTACTGAATGCAAACCTTATGGAAACATCTTAATATAACTCCCCACATGATCCTGAGATGTTTGACACCTGTTATATCACTCAGGTATTCAAGACAAAAAAGTTGATTTCTCAGTGCATGCAGTGCTTTGGCATTGAATGAAGTATACACTTCAATTTTACTCAAAGGTACTGAATGCAAACCTTATGGAAACATCTTAATATAACTCCCCACATGATCCTGAGATGTTTGACACCTGTTATATCACTCAGGTATTCAAGACAAAAAAGTTGATTTCTCAGTGCATAAAGTGCTTTGGCATTGAATGAAGTATACATTTCAATTTTACTCAAAGGTACTGAATGCAAACCTTATGGAAACATCTTAATATAACTCCCCACATGATCCTGAGATGTTTGACACCTGTTATATCACTCAGGTATTCAAGACAAAAAAGTTGATTTCTCAGTGCAGAGCTTTAGCATTGAATGAAGTATACATTTCAATTTTACTCAAAGTACTGACTGCACACCTTATGCAAACATCTTAATATAACTCCCCACATGACACTGAGATGTTTGACACCTCTTATATCACTCAGGTATTCAAGACAAAAAAGTTGATTTCTCAGTGCATAAGTGCTTTGCATTGAATGAAGTATACATTTCAATTTTACTCTAAAGTACTGAATGCAAACCTTATGGAAACATCTTAATATAACTCCCCACATGATCCTGAGATGTTTGACACCTGTTATATCACTCAGGTATTCAAGACAAAAAAGTTGATTTCTCAAAGGATGCTGGTGCTTTAGCATCGAATGATTTATACATTTCAATTTTACTCAAAAGTACTGAATGCAAACCTTATGGAAACATCTTAATATAACTCCCCACATGATCCTGAGATGTTTGGCACCTGTTATATCACTCAGGTATTCAAGACAAAAAAGTTGATTTCTCAGTGCATAAAGTGCTTTAGCATTGAATGAAGTATACACTTCAATTTTACTCAAAGGTACTGAATGCAAACCTTATGGAAACATCTTAATATAACTCCCCACATGATCCTGAGATGTTTGACACCTGTTATATCACTCAGGTATTCAAGACAAAAAAGTTGATTTCTCAGGCCTGCAGTGCTTTGGCATTGTATGAGTATACATTTCAATTTTACTCTAAAGTACTGAATGCAAACATTATGGAAACATCTTAAAGTAACTCCCCACATGATCCTGAGATGTTTGACACCTCTTATATCACTCAGGTATTCAAGACAAAAAAGTTGATTTCTCAGGCATAAAGAACTTTAGCATTGAATGAAGTATACATTTCAATTTTACTCAAAGGTACTGACTGCAAACCTTCAGGAAACATCTTAATATAACTCCCCACATGATCCTGAGATGTTTGACACCTGTTATATCACTCAGGTATTCAAGACAAAAAAGTTGATTTCTCAGTGCATAAAGACCTTTAGCATTGAATGAAGTATACATTTCAATTTTACTCTAAAGTACTGAATGCAAACCTTATGGAAACATCTTAATATAACTCCCCACATGATCCTGAGATGTTTGGCACCTGTTATATCACTCAGGTATTCAAGACAAAAAAGTTGATTTCTCAGAGCATACAGTGCTTTAGCATTGAATGAAGTATACACTTCAATTTTACTCAAAGGTACTGAATGCAAACCTTATGGAAACATCTTAAATAACTCCCCACATGATCCTGAGATGTTTGACACCTGTTATATCACTCAGGTATTCAAGACAAAAAAGTTGATTTCTCACTGAATAAAGTGCTTTAGCACTGAATGAAGTATACATTTCAATTTTACTCAAAAGTACTGAATGCAAACCTTATGGAAACATCTTAATATAACTCCCCACATGATCCTGAGATGTTTGACACCTGTTATATCACTCAGGTATTCAAGACAAAAAAGTTGATTTCTCAGTGGATAAAGACCTTTAGCATTGAATGAAGTATAAATATTGATTTTACTGAAAGGTACTAACGGCAAACCTTATGGAAACATCTTAATATAACTCCCCACATGATCCTGAGATGTTTGACACCTGTTATATCACTCAGGTATTCAAGACAAAAAAGTTGATTTCTCACTGAATGCAGTGCTTTGGCACTAAAAGTATATACTTCAATTTTACTCAAAAGTACTGAATGCAAACCTTATGGAAACATCTTAATATAACTCCCCACATGATCCTGAGATGTTTGACACCTGTTATATCACTCAGGTATTCAAGACAAAAGAGTTGATTTCTCAAAGGATGAAGGTGGTTTGGCATAGAATGAAGTATACATTTCAATATTACTCAAAAGCACTGAATGCAAAGCTTATGGAAACATCTTAATGTAATCCCGACATAATCCTGAGATGTTTGACACCTGCTATATCACTCAGGTATTCAAGACAAAAAAGTTGATTTCTCAGTGCATAAAGTGCTTTAGCATTGAATGAAGTATACATTTCAATTTTACTCAAAGTACTGACTGCAAACCTTAGGAAACATCTTAATATAACTCCCCACATGATCCTGAGATGTTTGACACCTGTTATATCACTCAGGTATTCAAGACAAAAAAGTTGATTTCTCAGAGCATAAAGACCTTTAGCATTGAATGAAGTATACACTTCAATTTTACTCTAAAGTACTGAATGCAAACCTTATGGAAACATCTTAATATAACTCCCCACATGATCCTGAGATGTTTGACACCTGTTATATCACTCAGGTATTCAAGACAAAAAAGTTGATTTCTCACTGCATAGAAGTGCTTTGGCATTGAATGAAGTATACATTTCAATTTTACTCAAAGGTACTGAATGCAAACCTTATGGAAACATCTTAATATAACTCCCCACATGATCCTGAGATGTTTGACACCTGTTATATCACTCAGGTATTCAAGACAAAAAAGTTGATTTCTCAGGCATAAAGCAGCTTTAGCATTGAATGAAGTATACATTTCAATTTTACTCAAAAGTACTGAATGCAAACCTTATGGAAACATCTTAATATAACTCCCCACATGATCCTGAGATGTTTGACACCTGTTATATCACTCAGGTATTCAAGACAAAAAAGTTGATTTCTCAGAGCATAAAGTGCTTTGGCATTGAATGAAGTATACACTTCAATTTTACTCAAAGGTACTGAATGCACACCTTATGGAAACATCTTAATATAACTCCCCACATGATCCTGAGATGTTTGGCACCTGTTATATCACTCAGGTATTCAAGACAAAAAAGTTGATTTCTCACTGCCCAGAGAGCTTTGCCTTTGAATGAAGTATACATTTCAATATTACTCTGAAGTACTGAATGCAAACCTTATGGAAACATCTTAAAGTAACTCCCCACATGATCCTGAGATGTTTGACACCTCTTATATCACTCAGGTATTCAAGACAAAAAAGTTGATTTCTCAGGGCATAAAGAACTTTAGCATTGACTGAAGTATACGTTTCAATTTTACTCTAAAATACTGCATGCAAACCTTATGGAAACATCTTAATATAACTCCCCACATGATCCTGAGATGTTTGACACCTGTTATATCACTCAGGTATTCAAGACAAAAAAGTTGATTTCTCAGTGCATAAAGACCTTTAGCATTGAATGAAGAATACATTTCATTTTTACTCTAAATTCATGAATGCAAACCTTAGGGAAACATCTTAATATAACTCCCCACATGATCCTGAGATGTTTGGCACCTGTTATATCACTCAGGTATTCAAGACAAAAAAGTTGATTTCTCAGAGCATAAAGTGCTTTAGCATTGAATGAAGTATACATTTCAATTTTACTCAAAGGTACTGACTGCAAACCTTATGGAAAGATCTTAATATAACTCCCCACATGATCCTGAGATGTTTGGCACCTGTTATATCACTCAGGTATTCAAGACAAAAAAGTTGATTTCTCAGTGATGCAGTGCTTTGGCATTGAATGAAGTATATACTTCAATTTTACTCAAAGGTACTGAATGCAAACCTTATGGAAACATCTTAATATAACTCCCCACATGATCCTGAGATGTTTGACACCTGTTATATCACTCAGGTATTCAAGACAAAAAAGTTGATTTCTCAAAGCATAAGTGCATTGCATTGAATGAAGTATACATTTCAATTTTACTCAAAGGTACTGAATGCAAACCTTATGGAAACATCTTAATATAACTCCCCACATGATCCTGAGATGTTTGACACCTGTTATATCACTCAGGTATTCAAGACAAAAAAGTTGATTTCTCAGAGCATAAAGTGCTTTAGCATTGAATGAAGTATACATTTCAATTTTACTCAAAAGTACTGAATGCAAACCTTATGGAAACATCTTAATATAACTCCCCACATGATCCTGAGATGTTTGACACCTGTTATATCACTCAGGTATTCAAGACAAAAAAGTTGATTTCTCACTGCATGCAGTGCTTTGGCATTAAAAGTATATACTTCAATTTTACTCAAAGTACTGAATGCAAACCTTATGGAAACATCTTAATATAACTCCCCACATGATCCTGAGATGTTTGACACCTGTTATATCACTCAGGTATTCAAGATAAAGAAGTTGATTTCTCAGGGTATATAGTGCTTTAGCATTGAATGCAGTATACATTTCAATTTTACTCAAAGGTACTGACTGCAAACCTTATGGAAACATCTTAATATAACTCCCCACATGATCCTGAGATGTTTGACACCTGTTATATCACTCAGGTATTCAAGACAAAAAAGTTGATTTCTCAAAGCATAAAGAACTTTAGCATTGAATGAAGTATACATTTCAATTTTACTCTAAAGTACTGAATGCAATCCTTATGGAAACATCTTAATATAACTCCCCACATGATCCTGAGATGTTTGGCACCTGTTATATCACTCAGGTATTCAAGACAAAAAAGTTGATTTCTCAGTGCCTAGATTGCATTGGCATTGAATGAAGTATATACTTCAATTTTACTCAAAAGTACTGAATGCACACCTTATGGAAACATCTTAATATAACTCCCCACATGATCCTGAGATGTTTGGCACCTGTTATATCACTCAGGTATTCAAGACAAAAAAGTTGATTTCTCACTGAATGCAGTGCTTTGGCACTAAAAGTATATACTTCAATTTTACTCAAAAGTACTGAATGCACACCTTATACAAACATCTTAATATAACTCCCCACATGATCCTGAGATGTTTGACACCTCTTATATCACTCAGGTATTCAAGACAAAAAAGTTGATTTCTCAAAGCCTAAAGTGAATTGCCATTGTATGATGTATACATTTCAATTTTACTCTAAAGTACTGATGCAAACATTAGGGAAACATCTTAATATAACTCCCCAATGATCCTGAGAACTGTTTGGCCCCACTCAGGTATTCAAGATCTGAGATGTTTGACACCTGTTATATCACTCAGGTATTCAAGACAAAAAAGTGGATTTCTCAAAGGATGCAGGTGCTTTAGCATCGAATGAAGTATACATTTCAATTTTACTCAAAGGTACTGAATGCAAAGCTTATGGAAACATCTTAATATAACTCCCAACATGACCCTGAGATGTTTGACACTTCTTATATCACTCAGGTATTCAAGACAAAAAAGTTGTTTGCTCAGTGCATAAGATGCATTGATGAAGTATACTTTCAATTTTACTCAAAGTACTGAATGCAAACCTTATGGAAACATTTTAATATAACTCCCCACATGATCCTGAGATGTTTGGCACCTGTTATATCACTCAGGTATTCAAGACAAAAAAGTTGATTTCTCAGAGCATAAAGTGCTTTAGCATTGAATGAAGTATACACTTCAATTTTACTCTAAAGTACATGAATGCAAACCTTATGGAAACATCTTAATATAACTCCCCACATGATCCTGAGATGTTTGGCACCTGTTATATCACTCAGGTATTCAAGACAAAAAAGTTGATTTCTCACTGAATGCAGTGCTTTGGCACTAAAAGTATATACTTCAATTTTACTCAAAGGTACTGAATGCAAACCTTATGGAAACATCTTAAATAACTCCCCACATGATCCTGAGATGTTTGACACCTGTTATATCACTCAGGTATTCAAGACAAAAAAGTTGATTTCTCAAAGCATAAAGTGATTAGCATTGAATGAAGTATACATTTCAATTTTACTCAAAGGTACTGACTGCAAACCTTATGGAAACATCTTAATATAACTCCCCACATGATCCTGAGATGTTTGACACCTGTTATATCACTCAGGTATTCAAGACAAAAAAGTTGATTTCTCAGTGCATAAAGAACTTTAGCATTGAATGAAGTATACATTTCAATTTTACTCAAAGTACTGACTGCAAACCTTATGGAAACATCTTAATATAACTCCCCACATGATCCTGAGATGTTTGACACCTGTTATATCACTCAGGTATTCAAGACAAAAAAGTTGATTTCTCAGAGCATAAAGACCTTTAGCATTGAATGAAGAATACACTTCAATTTTACTCTAAAGTACATGAATGCAAACCTTATGGAAACATCTTAATATAACTCCCCACATGATCCTGAGATGTTTGGCACCTGTTATATCACTCAGGTATTCAAGACAAAAAAGTTGTTTTCTCACTGAATGCAGGGCTTTGCCATGAAAAATATATTCTTCAATTTTACTCAAAGGTACTCAATGCAAACCTTATGGAAACATCTTAATATAACTCCCCACATGATCCTGAGATGTTTGACACCTGTTATATCACTCAGGTATTCAAGACAAAAAAGTTGATTTCTCAAAGCATAAAGTGCTTTGCATTGAATGAAGTATACATTTCAATTTTACTCAAAAGTACTGACTGCAAACCTTATGGAAACATCTTAATGTATCCCGACAAGATCCTGAGATATTTGACACCTGCTATATCACTCACCGATTCAAGACAAAAAAGTTGATTTCTCAGTGCATAAAGTGCTTTAGCATTGAATGAAGTATACATTTCAATTTTACTCAAAGTACTGACTGCAAACCTTATGGAAACATCTTAATATAACTCCCCACATGATCCTGAGATGTTTGACACCTGTTATATCACTCAGGTATTCAAGACAAAAAAGTTGATTTCTCACTGAATGCAGTGCTTTGGCACTAAAAGTATATACTTCAATTTTACTCAAAGGTACTGAATGAAAACCTTATGGAAACATCTTAATATAACTCCCCACATCATCCTGAGATGTTTGACACCTGTTATATCACTCAGGTATTCAAGACAAAAAAGTTGATTTCTCAAAGCATAAAGTGCTTTGCCATTGAATGAAGTATACATTTCAATTTTACTCAAAGTACTGACTGAAACCTTTATGTAAACATCTTAATATAACTCCCCACATGATCCTGAGATGTTTGGCACCTGTTATATCACTCAGGTATTCAAGACAAAAAAGTTGATTTCTCAGAGCATACAGTGCTTTAGCATTGAATGCAGTATACATTTCAATTTCACTCAAAGGTACTGACTGCAAACCTTATGGAAACATCTTAATATAACTCCCCACATGATCCTGAGATGTTTGACACCTGTTATATCACTCAGGTATTCAAGACAAAAAAGTTGATTTCTCAGAGCATAAAGTGCTTTAGCATTGAATGAAGTATACATTTCAATTTTACTCTAAAGTACTGAATGCAAACCTTATGGAAACATCTTAATATAACTCCCCACATGATCCTGAGATGTTTGACACCTGTTATATCACTCAGGTATTCAAGACAAAAAAGTTGATTTCTCACTGAATGCAGTGCTTTGGCACTAAAAGTATATACTTCAATTTTACTCAAAGGTACTGAATGCAAACCTTAGGGAAACATCTTAATATAACTCCCCACATGATCCTGAGATGTTTGACACCTCTTATATCACTCAGGTATTCAAGACAAAAAAGTTGATTTCTCAGGCATAAAGAACTTTAGCATTGAATGAAGTATACATTTCAATTTTACTCAAAGTACTGACTGCAAACCTTATGGAAACATCTTAATATAACTCCCCACATGATCCTGAGATGTTTGACACCTGTTATATCACTCAGGTATTCAAGACAAAAAAGTTGATTTCTCAGAGCCCAGATTGCATTGGCATTGAATGAAGCATACACTTCAATTTTACTCTAAAGTACTGCATGCAAACCTTAGGGAAACATCTTAATATAACTCCCCACATGATCCTGAGATGTTTGGCACCTGTTATATCACTCAGGTATTCAAGACAAAAAAGTTGATTTCTCACTGAATAAAGTGCTTTAGCATTGAATGAAGTATACATTTCAATTTTACTCAAAGGTACTGAATGCAAAGCTTATGGAAACATCTTAAAGTAACTCCCCACATGATCCTGAGATGTTTGACACCTGTTATATCACTCAGGTATTCAAGACAAAAAAGTTGATTTCTCAGGGCATAAAGAACTTTAGCATTGAATGAAGTATACATTTCAATTTTACTCAAAACTACTGACTGTAAACCTTCAGGAAAGATCTTAATATAACTCCCCACATGATCCTGAGATGTTTGGCACCTGTTATATCACTCAGGTATTCAAGACAAAAAAGTTGATTTCTCAGAGCATAAAGACCTTTAGCATTGAATGAAGCATACACTTCAATTTTACTCTAAAGTACTGCATGCAAACCTTAGGGAAACATCTTAATATAACTCCCCACATGATCCTGAGATGTTTGGCACCTGTTATATCACTCAGGTATTCAAGACAAAAAAGTTGTTCTCTCACTGAATGCAGTGCTTTGGCACTAAATGAAGTATATACTTCAATTTTACTCAAAGGTACTGAATGCAAAGCTTATGGAAACATCTTAAAGTAACTCCCCACATGATCCTGAGATGTTTGACACCTCTTATATCACTCAGGTATTCAAGACAAGAAGGTTGATTTCTCAGTGCATAAAGACCTTTAGCATTGAATGAAGTATACGTTTCAATTTTACTCAAAGGTACTGTATGCAAACCTTATGGAAACATCTTAATATAACTCCCCACATGATCCTGAGATGTTTGACACCTGTTATATCACTCAGGTATTCAAGACAAAAAAGTTGATTTCTCAGTGCATAAAGTGCTTTAGCATTGAATGAAGTATACATTTCAATTTTACTCAAAGTACTGACTGCAAACCTTAGGGAAACATCTTAATATAACTCCCCACATGATCCTGAGATGTTTGGCACCTGTTATATCACTCAGGTATTCAAGACAAAAAAGTTGATTTCTCAGTGCCCAGTGTGCATTGCCATTGAATGAAGTATGCATTTTAATTTTACTCAAAGCTACTGACTGCAAACCTTATGGAAACATCTTAATATAACTCCCCACATGATCCTGAGATGTTTGACACCTGTTATATCACTCAGGTATTCAAGACAAAAAAGTTGATTTCTCAGGCATAAAGTGCTTTAGCATTGAATGAAGTATACATTTCAATTTTACTCAAAGGTACTGACTGCAAACCTTATGGAAACATCTTAAAGTAACTCCCCACATGATTCTGAGATGTTTGAGACCTGTTATATCACTCAGGTATTCAAGACAAAAAAGTTGATTTCTCAGTGCATAAAGTGCTTTGGCATTGAATGAAGTATACACTTCAATTTTACTCTAAAGTACTGAATGCAAACCTTATGGAAACATCTTAATATAACTCCCCACATGATCCTGAGATGTTTGACACCTGTTATATCACTCAGGTATTCAAGACAAAAAAGTTGATTTCTCAGTGCATAAAGTGCTTTGGCATTGAATGAAGTATACATTTCAATTTTACTCTAAAGTACTGAATGCAAACCTTATGGAAACATCTTAATATAACTCCCCACATGATCCTGAGATGTTTGACACCTGTTATATCACTCAGGTATTCAAGACAAAAAAGTTGATTTCTCAGTGCATAAAGACCTTTAGCATTGAATGAAGTATACGTTTCAATTTTACTCAAAGGTACTGAATGCAAACCTTATGGAAACATCTTAATATAACTCCCCACATGATCCTGAGATGTTTGACACCTGTTATATCACTCAGGTATTCAAGACAAAAAAGTTGATTTCTCAGAGCATAAAGACCTTTAGCATTGAATGAAGAATACACTTCAATTTTACTCTAAAGTCATGAATGCAAACCTTATGGAAACATTTTAATATAACTCCCCACATGATCCTGAGATGTTTGGCACCTGTTATATCACTCAGGTATTCAAGACAAAAAAGTTGATTTCTCACTGAATGCAGTGCTTTGGCACTAAAAGTATATACTTCAATTTTACTCAAAGGTACTGAATGCAAACCTTATGGAAACATCTTAAAGTAACTCCCCACATGATCCTGAGATGTTTGACACCTGTTATATCACTCAGGTATTCAAGACAAAAAAGTTGATTTCTCAAAGCATAAAGTGCTTTGCATTGAATGAAGTATACATTTCAATTTTACTCTAAAGTACTGAATGCAAACCTTATGGAAACATCTTAATATAACTCCCCACATGATCCTGAGATGTTTGACACCTGTTATATCACTCAGGTATTCAAGACAAAAAAGTTGATTTCTCAGTGCATAAAGTCTTTAGCATTGAATGAAGTATACATTTCAATTTTACTCAAAGTACTGACTGCAAACCTTAGGAAACATCTTAATATAACTCCCCACATGATCCTGAGATGTTTGACACCTGTTATATCACTCAGGTATTCAAGACAAAAAAGTTGATTTCTCAGTGCATGCAGTGCTTTGGCATTGAAAAGTATATACTTCAATTTTACTCAAAGGTACTGAATGCAAACCTTATGGAAACATCTTAATATAACTCCCCACATGATCCTGAGATGTTTGACACCTGTTATATCACTCAGGTATTCAAGACAAAAAAGTTGATTTCTCAAAGCATAAAGTGCTTTAGCATTGAATGAAGTATACATTTCAATTTTACTCTAAAGGTACTGACTGCAAACCTTATGGAAACATCTTAATATAACTCCCCACATGATCCTGAGATGTTTGGCACCTGTTATATCACTCAGGTATTCAAGACAAAAAAGTTGATTTCTCATGCATAAGTGCTTTGCATTGAATGAAGTATACATTTCAATTTTACTCAAAGGTACTGACTGCAAACCTTATGGAAACATCTTAATATAACTCCCCACATGATCCTGAGATGTTTGACACCTGTTATATCACTCAGGTATTCAAGACAAAAAAGTTGATTTCTCAAAGCCTAAAGTGCTTGGCATTGAATGAAGTATACATTTCAATTTTACTCAAAAGTACTGAATGCAAAGCTTATGGAAACATCTTAATGTAACTCCCCACATGATCCTGAGATGTTTGACACCTCTTATATCACTCAGGTATTCAAGACAAAAAAGTTGATTTCTCAGGGCATAAAGAACTTTAGCATTGAATGAAGTATACATTTCAATTTTACTCAAAGGTACTGAATGCAAAGCTTATGGAAACATCTTAAAGTAACTCCCCAGATGATCGTGAGATGTTTGACACCTCTTATATCACTCAGGTATTCAAGACAAAAAAGTTGATTTCTCAGTGCATAAAGACCTTTAGCATTGAATGAAGTATATACTTCAATTTTACTCTAAAGTCATGAATGCAAACCTTATGAAAACATCTTAATATAACTCCCCACATGATCCTGAGATGTTTGGCACCTGTTATATCACTCAGGTATTCAAGACAAAAAAGTTGTTTCTCACTGAATGCAGTGCTTTGGCACTAAAAGTATATACTTCAATTTTACTCAAAGGTACTGAATGCAAAGCTTATGGAAACATCTTAAAGTAACTCCCCACATGATCCTGAGATGTTTGACACCTGTTATATCACTCAGGTATTCAAGACAAAAAAGTTGATTTCTCAGGGCATAAAGAACTTTAGCATTGACTGAAGTATACGTTTCAATTTTACTCAAAGCTACTGACTGTAAACGTTATGGAAACATCTTAATATAACTCCCCACATGAACCTGAGATGTTTGACACCTGATATATCACTCAGGTATTCAAGACAAAAAAGTTGATTTCTCAGTGCATAAAGACCTTTAGCATTGAATGATGCATACATTTCAATTTTACTCTAAAGTACTGCATGCAAACATTAGGGAAACATCTTAATATAACTCCCCACATGATCCTGAGATGTTTGGCACCTGTTATATCACTCAGGTATTCAAGACAAAAAAGTTGTTCTCTCACTGAATGCAGTGCTTTGGCACTAAAAGTATATACTTCAATTTTACTCAAAGGTACTGAATGCAAAGCTTATGGAAACATCTTAAAGTAACTCCCCACATGATCCTGAGATGTTTGACACCTCTTATATCACTCAGGTATTCAAGACAAAAAAGTTGATTTCTCAGGGCATAAAGAACTTTAGCATTGAATGAAGTATACATTTCAATTTTACTCAAAAGTACTGAATGCAAACCTTATGGAAACATCTTAATATAACTCCCCACATGATCCTGAGATGTTTGGCACCTGTTATATCACTCAGGTATTCAAGACAAAAAAGTTGATTTCTCAAAGGATGCAGGGGCTTTAGCATCGAATGAAGTATACATTTCAATTTTACTCAAAAGTACTGAATGCAAAGCTTATGGAAACATCTTAATGTAATCCCGACATGATCCTGAGATGTTTGGCACCTGCTATATCACTCAGGTATTCAAGACAAAAAAGTTGATTTCTCACTGCATAAAGTGCTTTGCATTGAATGAAGTATATACTTCAATTTTACTCAAAAGTACTGAATGCAAACCTTATGCAAACATATTAATATAACTCCCCACATGATCCTGAGATGTTTGGCACCTGTTATATCACTCAGGTATTCAAGACAAAAAAGTTGATTTCTCAAAGTGCATGCAGTGCATTGGCATTGAATGAAGTATACATTTCAATTTTACTCAAAGGTACTGACTGCAAACCTTATGGAAACATCTTAATATAACTCCCCACATGATCCTGAGATGTTTGACACCTGTTATATCACTCAGGTATTCAAGACAAAAAAGTTGATTTCTCAGGCATAAAGTGCTTTAGCATTGAATGAAGTATACATTTCAATTTTACTCAAAGTACTGACTGTAAACCTTATGGAAACATCTTAATATAACTCCCCACATGATCCTGAGATGTTTGACACCTGTTATATCACTCAGGTATTCAAGACAAAAAAGTTGATTTCTCAGAGCATAAAGACCTTTAGCATTGAATGAAGTATACACTTCAATTTTACTCTAAAGTACTGAATGCAAACCTTATGGAAACATCTTAATATAACTCCCCACATGATCCTGAGATGTTTGACACCTGTTATATCACTCAGGTATTCAAGACAAAAAAGTTGATTTCTCACTGAATGCAGTGCTTTGGCACTAAAAGTATATACTTCAATTTTACTCAAAGGTACTGAATGCAAACATTATGGAAACATCTTAAAGTAACTCCCCACATGATCCTGAGATGTTTGACACCTCTTATATCACTCAGGTATTCAAGACAAAAAAGTTGATTTCTCAGGCATAAAGAACTTTAGCATTGAATGAAGTATACATTTCAATTTTACTCAAAGTACTGACTGCAAACCTTATGGAAACATCTTAATATAACTCCCCACATGATCCTGAGATGTTTGACACCTGTTATATCACTCAGGTATTCAAGACAAAAAAGTTGATTTCTCAAGCATAAAGTGCTTTAGCATTGAATGAAGTATACACTTCAATTTTACTCAAAAGTACTGAATGCAAACCTTATGGAAACATCTTAATATAACTCCCCACATGATCCTGAGATGTTTGACACCTGTTATATCACTCAGGTATTCAAGACAAAAAAGTTGATTTCTCATGCTAAGTGCTTTGGCATTGAAAAAGTATACACTTCAATTTTACTCAAAGGTACTGAATGCAAACCTTATGGAAACATCTTAATATAACTCCCCACATGATCCTGAGATGTTTGACACCTGTTATATCACTCAGGTATTCAAGACAAAAAAGTTGATTTCTCAGTGCATAGAGCATTGCATTGAATGAAGTATACATTTCAATTTTACTCAAAGTACTGACTGATAAACCTTATGGAAAGATCTTAATATAACTCCCCACATGATCCTGAGATGTTTGGCACCTGTTATATCACTCAGGTATTCAAGACAAAAAAGTTGATTTCTCAGAGCATAAAGAACTTTAGCATTGACTGAAGTATACGTTTCAATTTTTCTCAAAATTACTGAATGCACACCTTATGCAAACATCTTAATATAACTCCCCACATGATCCTGAGATGTTTGGCACCTGTTATATCACTCAGGTATTCAAGACAAAAAAGTTGATTTCTCAGAGCATAAAGACCTTTAGCATTGAATGAAGAATACACTTCAATTTTACTCTAAAGTACATGAATGCAAACCTTATGGAAACATTTTAATATAACTCCCCACATGATCCTGAGATGTTTGGCACCTGTTATATCACTCAGGTATTCAAGACAAAAAAGTTGTTCTCTCACTGAATGCAATGCTTTGGCACTAAAAGTATATACTTCAATTTTACTCAAAGGTACTGAATGCAAAGCTTATGGAAACATCTTAAAGTAACTCCCCACATGATCCTGAGATGTTTGACACCTGTTATATCACTCAGGTATTCAAGACAAAAAAGTTGATTTCTCAAAGCCTAAAGTGAATTACCATTGTATGATGCATACATTTCAATTTTACTCTAAAATACTGCATGCAAACATTATGGAAACATCTTAAAGTAACTCCCCACATGATCCTGAGATGTTTGGCACCTGTTATATCACTCAGGTATTCAAGACAAAAAAGTTGATTTCTCAGAGCATAAAGAACTTTAGCATTGAATGAAGTATACGTTTCAATTTTACTCAAACCTACTGAATGTAAACCTTATGGAAAGATCTTAATATAACTCCCCACATGATCCTGAGATGTTTGGCACCTGTTATATCACTCAGGTATTCAAGACAAAAAAGTTGATTTCTCAGAATGCATAAGTGCTTTAGCATTGAATGAAGTATACACTTCAATTTTACTCAAAGGTACTGAATGCAAACCTTATGGAAACATCTTAATATAACTCCCCACATGATCCTGAGATGTTTGACACCTGTTATATCACTCAGGTATTCAAGACAAAAAAGTTGATTTCTCAGAGCATAAAGTGCTTTAGCATTGAATGAAGTATACATTTCAATTTTACTCAAAGTACTGACTGCAAACCTTATGGAATCATCCTAATATAACTCCCCACATGATCCTGAGATGTTTGACACCTGTTATATCACTCAGGTATTCAAGACAAAAAAGTTGATTTCTCAGTGCATAAAGTGCTTTGGCATTGAATGAAGTATATACATTCAATTTTACTCAAAAGTACTGAATGCAAACCTTATGGAAACATCTTAATATAACTCCCCACATGATCCTGAGATGTTTGACACCTGTTATATCACTCAGGTATTCAAGACAAAAAAGTTGATTTCTCAAAGCTAAATGAGTGCTTTAGCATTGAATGAAGTATACATTTCAATTTTACTCAAAGTACTGAATGCAAACCTTATGGAAACATCTTAATATAACTCCCCACATGATCCTGAGATGTTTGACACCTGTTATATCACTCAGGTATTCAAGACAAAAAAGTTGATTTCTCAGTGCATAAGTGCTTTGCATTGAATGAAGTATACATTTCAATTTTACTCTAAAGTACTGAATGCAAACCTTATGGAAACATCTTAATATAACTCCCCACATGATCCTGAGATGTTTGACACCTGTTATATCACTCAGGTATTCAAGACAAAAAAGTTGATTTCTCACTGCATGCAGTGCTTTGGCATTGAAAAGTATATACTTCAATTTTACTCAAAGGTACTGAATGCAAACCTTATGGAAACATCTTAAAGTAACTCCCCACATGATCCTGAGATGTTTGACACCTGTTATATCACTCAGGTATTCAAGACAAAAAAGTTGATTTCTCAGGCATAAAGAATTTAGCATTGAATGAAGTATACATTTCAATTTTACTCTAAAGTACTGACTGCAAACCTTATGGAAACATCTTAATATAACTCCCCACATGATCCTGAGATGTTTGACACCTGTTATATCACTCAGGTATTCAAGACAAAAAAGTTGATTTCTCAAAGCATAAGTGCTTTAGCATTGAATGAAGTATACACTTCAATTTTACTCAAAGGTACTGAATGAAACCCTTATGGAAACATCTTAATATAACTCCCCACATGATCCTGAGATGTTTGACACCTGTTATATCACTCAGGTATTCAAGACAAAAAAGTTGATTTCTCAGTGCATAAAGTGCTTTGGCATTGAATGAAGTATACATTTCAATTTTACTCAAAGTACTGAATGCAAACCTTATGGAAACATCTTAATATAACTCCCCACATGATCCTGAGATGTTTGACACCTGTTATATCACTCAGGTATTCAAGACAAAAAAGTTGATTTCTCAGTGCATAAAGTGCTTTAGCATTGAATGAAGTATACACTTCAATTTTACTCAAAGTACTGACTGCAAACCTTATGGAAACATCTTAATATAACTCCCCACATGATCCTGAGATGTTTGACACCTGTTATATCACTCAGGTATTCAAGACAAAAAAGTTGATTTCTCAGAGCATAAAGACCTTTAGCATTGAATGAAGAATACACTTCAATTTTACTCTAAAGTCACTGAATGCAAACCTTATGGAAACATCTTAATATAACTCCCCACATGATCCTGAGATGTTTGGCACCTGTTATATCACTCAGGTATTCAAGACAAAAAAGTTGTTTCTCACTGAATGCAGTGCTTTGGCACTAAAAGTATATACTTCAATTTTACTCAAAGGTACTGAATGCAAAGCTTATGGAAACATCTTAAAGTAACTCCCCACATGATCCTGAGATGTTTGACACCTCTTATATCACTCAGGTATTCAAGACAAAAAAGTTGATTTCTCAGGCATAAAGTGCTTTAGCATTGAATGAAGTATACATTTCAATTTTACTCAAAAGTACTGACTGCAAACCTTATGGAAACATCTTAATATAACTCCCCACATGATCCTGAGATGTTTGGCACCTGTTATATCACTCAGGTATTCAAGACAAAAAAGTTGATTTCTCAGAGCCCAGATTGCATTGGCATTGAATGAAGCATACACTTCAATTTTACTCTAAAGTAGTGCATGCAAACCTTATGGAAACATCTTAATATAACTCCCCACATGATCCTGAGATGTTTGACACCTGTTATATCACTCAGGTATTCAAGACAAAAAAGTTGATTTCTCAGTGAATGCAGTGCTTTGGCATTGAATGAAGTATATACATTTCAATTTTACTCAAAGTACTGAATGCAAACCTTATGGAAACATCTTAATATAACTCCCCACATGATCCTGAGATGTTTGACACCTGTTATATCACTCAGGTATTCAAGACAAAAAAGTTGATTTCTCAGGCATAAAGTGCTTTAGCATTGAATGAAGTATACATTTCAATTTTACTCAAAGGTACTGACTGCAAACCTTATGGAAACATCTTAATATAACTCCCCACATGATCCTGAGATGTTTGACACCTGTTATATCACTCAGGTATTCAAGACAAAAAAGTTGATTTCTCAGTGCATAAAGTGCTTTAGCATTGAATGAAGTATACATTTCAATTTTACTCAAAGGTACTGACTGCAAACCTTATGGAAACATCTTAATATAACTCCCCACATGATCCTGAGATGTTTGACACCTGTTATATCACTCAGGTATTCAAGACAAAAAAGTTGATTTCTCAGTGAATGCAGTGCTTTGGCACTAAAAGTATATACTTCAATTTTACTCAAAAGTACTGAATGCAAACCTTATGGAAACATCTTAATATAACTCCCCACATGATCCTGAGATGTTTGACACCTGTTATATCACTCAGGTATTCAAGACAAAAAAGTTGATTTCTCAAAGCATAAAGTGCTTTGGCATTGAATGAAGTATACATTTCAATTTTACTCAAAGTACTGACTGCAAACCTTATGGAAACATCTTAATATAACTCCCCACATGATCCTGAGATGTTTGACACCTGTTATATCACTCAGGTATTCAAGACAAAAAAGTTGATTTCTCAGGCATAAAGACTTTAGCATTGAATGAAGTATACATTTCAATTTTACTCAAAGTACTGACTGCAAACCTTATGGAAACATCTTAATATAACTCCCCACATGATCCTGAGATGTTTGACACCTGTTATATCACTCAGGTATTCAAGACAAAAAAGTTGATTTCTCAGAGCATAAAGACCTTTAGCATTGAATGAAGTATACACTTCAATTTTACTCTAAAGTACTGAATGCAAACCTTATGGAAACATCTTAATATAACTCCCCACATGATCCTGAGATGTTTGACACCTGTTATATCACTCAGGTATTCAAGACAAAAAAGTTGATTTCTCACTGAATGCAGTGCTTTGGCACTAAAAGTATATACTTCAATTTTACTCAAAGGTACTGAATGCAAACCTTATGGAAACATCTTAAAGTAACTCCCCACATGATCCTGAGATGTTTGACACCTGTTATATCACTCAGGTATTCAAGACAAAAAAGTTGATTTCTCAGGGCATAAAGAACTTTAGCATTGAATGAAGTATACATTTCAATTTTACTCAAAGTACTGACTGCAAACCTTAGGAAACATCTTAATATAACTCCCCACATGATCCTGAGATGTTTGACACCTGTTATATCACTCAGGTATTCAAGACAAAAAAGTTGATTTCTCAAAGCATAAAGTGATTAGCATTGAATGAAGTATACATTTCAATTTTACTCTAAAGTACTGAATGCAAACCTTATGGAAACATCTTAATATAACTCCCCACATGATCCTGAGATGTTTGACACCTGTTATATCACTCAGGTATTCAAGACAAAAAAGTTGATTTCTCACTGAATGCAGTGCTTTGGCACTAAAAGTATATACTTCAATTTTACTCAAAGGTACTGAATGCAAACCTTATGGAAACATCTTAATATAACTCCCCACATGATCCTGAGATGTTTGACACCTGTTACATCACTCAGGTATTCAAGACAAAAAAGTTGATTTCTCAGGGCATACAGTGCTTTAGCATTGAATGAAGTCTACATTTCAATTTTACTCAAAATACCGAGTGCAAACCTTATGGAAACATCTTAATATAACTCCCCACATGATCCTGAGATGTTTGACACCTGTTATATCACTCAGGTATTCAAGACAAAAAAGTTGATTTCTCAGTGCATAAAGTGCTTTAGCATTGAATGAAGTATACATTTCAATTTTACTCAAAAGTACTGACTGCAAACCTTATGGAAACATCTTAATATAACTCCCCACATGATCCTGAGATGTTTGACACCTGTTATATCACTCAGGTATTCAAGACAAAAAAGTTGATTTCTCAGAGCATAAAGTGCTTTAGCATTGAATGAAGTATACATTTCAATTTTACTCTAAAGTACTGAATGCAAACCTTATGGAAACATCTTAATATAACTCCCCACATGATCCTGAGATGTTTGACACCTGTTATATCACTCAGGTATTCAAGACAAAAAAGTTGTTTTCTCACTGAATGCAGTGCTTTGGCACTAAAAGTATATACTTCAATTTTACTCAAAAGTACTGAATGCACACCTTATACAAACATCTTAATATAACTCCCCACATGATCCTGAGATGTTTGACACCTCTTATATCACTCAGGTATTCAAGACAAAAAAGTTGATTTCTCAAAGCCTAAAGTGCTTTAGCATTGTATGAATGTATACATTTCAATTTTACTCTAAAATACTGCATGCAAACATTATGGAAACATCTTAAAGTAACTCCCCACATGATCCTGAGATGTTTGACACCTCTTATATCACTCAGGTATTCAAGACAAAAAAGTTGATTTCTCAGGGCATAAAGAACTTTAGCATTGAATGAAGTATACATTTCAATTTTACTCAAACCTACTGAATGCAAACATTATGGAAACATCTTAATATAACTCCCCACATGATCCTGAGATGTTTGGCACCTGTTATATCACTCAGGTATTCAAGACAAAAAAGTTGATTTCTCAGAGCATAAAGACCTTTAGCATTGAATGAAGAATACACTTCAATTTTACTCTAAAGTAATGAATGCAAACCTTATGGAAACATCTTAATATAACTCCCCACATGATCCTGAGATGTTTGGCACCTGTTATATCACTCAGGTATTCAAGACAAAAAAGTTGTTCTCTCACTGAATGCAATGCTTTGGCACTAAAAGTATATACTTCAATTTTACTCAAAGGTACTGAATGCAAAGCTTATGGAAACATCTTAAAGTAACTCCCCACATGATCCTGAGATGTTTGACACCTGTTATATCACTCAGGTATTCAAGACAAAAAAGTTGATTTCTCAAAGCCTAAAGTGAATTACCATTGTATGATGCATACATTTCAATTTTACTCTAAAATACTGCATGCAAACATTATGGAAACATCTTAAAGTAACTCCCCACATGATCCTGAGATGTTTGACACCTCTTATATCACTCAGGTATTCAAGACAAAAAAGTTGATTTCTCAAAGCATAAAGAACTTTAGCATTGAATGAAGTATACATTTCAATTTTACTCAAAAGTACTGAATGCAAACATTATGGAAACATCTTAATATAACTCCCCACATGATCCTGAGATGTTTGGCACCTGTTATATCACTCAGGTATTCAAGACAAAAAAGTTGATTTCTCAGAGCATAAAGAACTTTAGCATTGAATGAAGTAATACACTTCAATTTTACTCTAAACCTAATGAATGCAAACCTTATGGAAACATCTTAATATAACTCCCCACATGATCCTGAGATGTTTGACACCTGTTATATCACTCAGGTATTCAAGACAAAAAAGTTGATTTCTCAGTGCATGCAGTGCTTTGCATTGAATGAAGTATACACTTCAATTTTACTCTAAAGTACTGAATGCAAACCTTATGGAAACATCTTAATATAACTCCCCACATGATCCTGAGATGTTTGACACCTGTTATATCACTCAGGTATTCAAGACAAAAAAGTTGATTTCTCATGAGCATACAGTGCTTTGGCATTGAATGAAGTATACATTTCAATTTTACTCAAAGGTACTGAATGCAAACTTATGGAAACATCTTAATATAACTCCCCACATGATCCTGAGATGTTTGACACCTCTTATATCACTCAGGTATTCAAGACAAAAAAGTTGATTTCTCAGTGCATAAAGACTTTAGCATTGAATGAAGTATACATTTCAATTTTACTCAAAGTACTGACTGCAAACCTTATGGAAACATCTTAATATAACTCCCCACATGATCCTGAGATGTTTGACACCTGTTATATCACTCAGGTATTCAAGACAAAAAAGTTGATTTCTCAGAGCATAAAGACCTTTAGCATTGAATGAAGTATACACTTTCAATTTTACTCTAAAGTACTGAATGCAAACCTTATGGAAACATCTTAATATAACTCCCCACATGATCCTGAGATGTTTGACACCTGTTATATCACTCAGGTATTCAAGACAAAAAAGTTGATTTCTCACTGAATGCAGTGCTTTGGCACTAAAAGTATATACTTCAATTTTACTCAAAGGTACTGAATGCAAAGCTTATGGAAACATCTTAAAGTAACTCCCCACATGATCCTGAGATGTTTGACACCTGTTATATCACTCAGGTATTCAAGACAAAAAAGTTGATTTCTCAAAGCATAAAGTGCTTTGGCATTGAATGAAGTATACATTTCAATTTTACTCAAAGGTACTGACTGCAAACCTTATGGAAACATCTTAATATAACTCCCCACATGATCCTGAGATGTTTGACACCTGTTATATCACTCAGGTATTCAAGACAAAAAAGTTGATTTCTCAAGCATAAGTGCTTTGCATTGAATGAAGTATATATACTTTCAATTTTACTCAAAGTACTGAATGCAAACCTTATGGAAACATCTTAATATAACTCCCCACATGATCCTGAGATGTTTGACACCTGTTATATCACTCAGGTATTCAAGACAAAAAAGTTGATTTCTCAGTGCATAAAGTGCTTTAGCATTGAATGAAGTATACATTTCAATTTTACTCAAAGTACTGACTGCAAACCTTATGGAAACATCTTAATATAACTCCCCACATGATCCTGAGATGTTTGACACCTGTTATATCACTCAGGTATTCAAGACAAAAAAGTTGATTTCTCAGTGAATGCAGTGCTTTGGCATTAAAAGTATATACTTCAATTTTACTCAAAGGTACTGAATGCAAACCTTATGGAAACATCTTAATATAACTCCCCACATGATCCTGAGATGTTTGACACCTGTTATATCACTCAGGTATTCAAGACAAAAAAGTTGATTTCTCAGAGCATAAAGTGCTTTAGCATTGAATGAAGTATACATTTCAATTTTACTCAAAAGTACTGACTGCAAACCTTATGGAAACATCTTAATATAACTCCCCACATGATCCTGAGATGTTTGGCACCTGTTATATCACTCAGGTATTCAAGACAAAAAAGTTGATTTCTCAGAATGCAGTGCTTTGGCATTGAATGAAGTATATACTTCAATTTTACTCAAAGGTACTGAATGCAAACCTTATGGAAACATCTTAAATAACTCCCCACATGATCCTGAGATGTTTGACACCTGTTATATCACTCAGGTATTCAAGACAAAAAAGTTGATTTCTCAGGCATGAATGCAGACTTTAGCATTGAATGAAGTATACATTTCAATTTTACTCAAAAAGTACTGAATGCAAACCTTATGGAAACATCTTAATATAACTCCCCACATGATCCTGAGATGTTTGACACCTGTTATATCACTCAGGTATTCAAGACAAAAAAGTTGATTTCTCAGTGCATAGTGCTTTGGCATTGAATGAAGTATACATTTCAATTTTACTCAAAGTACTGACTGCAAACCTTATGGAAACATCTTAATATAACTCCCCACATGATCCTGAGATGTTTGACACCTGTTATATCACTCAGGTATTCAAGACAAAAAAGTTGATTTCTCAGGCATAAAGTGCTTTAGCATTGAATGAAGTATACATTTCAATTTTACTCTAAAGTACTGAATGCAAACCTTATGGAAACATCTTAATATAACTCCCCACATGATCCTGAGATGTTTGACACCTGTTATATCACTCAGGTATTCAAGACAAAAAAGTTGATTTCTCACTGCATAAGTGCTTTGGCATTGAATGAAGTATACACTTCAATTTTACTCAAAGGTACTGAATGCAAAGCTTATGGAAACATCTTAAAGTAACTCCCCACATGATCCTGAGATGTTTGACACCTGTTATATCACTCAGGTATTCAAGACAAAAAAGTTGATTTCTCAGGGCATAAAGAACTTTAGCATTGAATGAAGTATACATTTCAATTTTACTCAAAGGTACTGAATGCAAAGCTTATGGAAACATCTTAAAGTAACTCCCCAGATGATCGTGAGATGTTTGACACCTCTTATATCACTCAGGTATTCAAAACAAAAAAGTTGATTTCTCAGAGCCCAGATTGCATTGGCATTGAATGAAGCATACACTTCAATTTTACTCTAAAGTACTGCATGCAAACCTTAGGGAAACATCTTAATATAACTCCCCACATGATCCTGAGATGTTTGGCACCTGTTATATCACTCAGGTATTCAAGACAAAAAAGTTGTTTTCTCACTGAATGCAGTGCTTTGGCACTAAAAGTATATACTTCAATTTTACTCAAAAGTACTGAATGCAAACCTTATGGAAACATCTTAATATAACTCCCCACATGATCCTGAGATGTTTGACACCTGTTATATCACTCAGGTATTCAAGACAAAAAAGTTGATTTCTCAAAGCCTAAAGTGAATTGCCATTGTATGATGCATACATTTCAATTTTACTCTAAAGTACTGCATGCAAACATTATGGAAACATCTTAAAGTAACTCCCCACATGATCCTGAGATGTTTGACACCTCTTATATCACTCAGGTATTCAAGACAAAAAAGTTGATTTCTCAAAGCATGCTGGTGCTTTAGCATCGAATGAAGTATACATTTCAATTTTACTCAAAAGTACTGCATGCAAACATTATGGAAACATCTTAATATAACTCCCCACATGATCCTGAGATGTTTGGCACCTGTTATATCACTCAGGTATTCAAGACAAAAAAGTTGTTCTCTCACTGAATGCAGTGCTTTGGCACTGAAAGTATATACTTCAATTTTACTCAAAAGTACTGAATGCACACCTTATGGAAACATCTTAATATAACTCCCCACATGATCCTGAGATGTTTGACACCTCTTATATCACTCAGGTATTCAAGACAAAAAAGTTGATTTCTCAAAGCATAAAGTGCTTTAGCATTGAATGAAGTATACATTTCAATTTTACTCAAAGGTACTGACTGCAAACCTTATGGAAACATCTTAATATAACTCCCCACATGATCCTGAGATGTTTGACACCTGTTATATCACTCAGGTATTCAAGACAAAAAAGTTGATTTCTCAGTGAGCATAAAGTGCTTTGGCATTGAATGAAGTATACATTTCAATTTTACTCAAAAGTACTGAATGCAAACCTTATGGAAACATCTTAATATAACTCCCCACATGATCCTGAGATGTTTGACACCTGTTATATCACTCAGGTATTCAAGACAAAAAAGTTGATTTCTCAGTGCATAAAGTGCTTTAGCATTGAATGAAGTATACATTTCAATTTTACTCAAAAGTACTGAATGCAAACCTTATGGAAACATCTTAATATAACTCCCCACATGATCCTGAGATGTTTGACACCTGTTATATCACTCAGGTATTCAAGACAAAAGAGTTGATTTCTCAAAGGATGAAGGTGGTTTGGCATAGAATGAAGTATACATTTCAATATTACTCAAAAGCACTGAATGCAAAGCTTATGGAAACATCTTAATATAACTCCCCACATGATCCTGAGATGTTTGGCACCTGTTATACCACTCAGGTATTCAAGACAAAAAAGTTGATTTCTCAGTGCCCAGTGTGCATTACCATTGAATGAAGTATGCATTTTAATTTTACTCAAAGCTACTGAATGCAAACCTTATGGAAACATCTTAATATAACTCCCCACATGATCCTGAGATGTTTGACACCTGTTATATCACTCAGGTATTCAAAACAAAAAAGTTGATTTCTCAGAGCCCAGATTGCATTGGCATTGAATGAAGCATACACTTCAATTTTACTCTAAAGTAGTGCATGCAAACCTTAGGGAAACATCTTAATATAACTCCCCACATGATCCTGAGATGTTTGGCACCTGTTATATCACTCAGGTATTCAAGACAAAAAAGTTGATTTCTCACTGCTAAGTGCTTTGGCATTGAAAAGTATATACTTCAATTTTACTCAAAGGTACTGAATGCAAACCTTATGGAAACATCTTAAAGTAACTCCCCACATGATCCTGAGATGTTTGACACCTGTTATATCACTCAGGTATTCAAGACAAAAAAGTTGATTTCTCAGGGCATAAAGAACTTTAGCATTGAATGAAGTATACATTTCAATTTTACTCAAACCTACTGACTGTAAACCTTCAGGAAAGATCTTAATATAACTCCCCACATGATCCTGAGATGTTTGACACCTGTTATATCACTCAGGTATTCAAGACAAAAAAGTTGATTTCTCAGTGCATAAAGACCTTTAGCATTGAATGAAGAATACACTTCATTTTTACTCTAAAGTCATGAATGCAAACCTTATGGAAACATTTTAATATAACTCCCCACATGATCCTGAGATGTTTGGCACCTGTTATATCACTCAGGTATTCAAGACAAAAAAGTTGTTCTCTCACTGAATGCAGTGCTTTGGCACTAAAAGTATATACTTCAATTTTACTCAAAGGTACTGAATGCAAAGCTTATGGAAACATCTTAAAGTAACTCCCCACATGATCCTGAGATGTTTGACACCTGTTATATCACTCAGGTATTCAAGACAAAAAAGTTGATTTCTCAGGGCATAAAGAACTTTAGCATTGAATGAAGTATACATTTCAATTTTACTCAAAAGTACTGACTGCAAACCTTCAGGAAAGATCTTAATATAACTCCCCACATGATCCTGAGATGTTTGACACCTGTTATATCACTCAGGTATTCAAGACAAAAAAGTTGATTTCTCAGTGCATAAAGACCTTTAGCATTGAATGAATGTATACATTTCAATTTTACTCTAAAGTACTGAATGCAAACATTATGGAAACATCTTAATATAACTCCCCACATGATCCTGAGATGTTTGGCACCTGTTATATCACTCAGGTATTCAAGACAAAAAAGTTGATTTCTCAGTGCATAAAGTGCTTTGCATTGAATGAAGTATACATTTCAATTTTACTCAAAGTACTGAATGCAAACCTTATGGAAACATCTTAATATAACTCCCCACATGATCCTGAGATGTTTGACACCTGTTATATCACTCAGGTATTCAAGACAAAAAAGTTGATTTCTCAGAGCATAAAGTACTTTAGCATTGAATGAAGTATACATTTCAATTTTACTCTAAAGTACTGAATGCAAACCTTATGGAAACATCTTAATATAACTCCCCACATGATCCTGAGATGTTTGGCACCTGTTATATCACTCAGGTATTCAAGACAAAAAAGTTGATTTCTCACTGAATGCAGTGCTTTGGCACTAAAAGTATATACTTCAATTTTACTCAAAGGTACTGAATGCAAACCTTATGGAAACATCTTAATATAACTCCCCACATGATCCTGAGATGTTTGACACCTGTTATATCACTCAGGTATTCAAGACAAAAAAGTTGATTTCTCAAAGGATGCTGGTGCTTTAGCATCGAATGAAGTATACATTTCAATTTTACTCAAAAGTACTGAATGCAAACTATATGGAAACATCTTAATGTAATCCCGACATGATCCTGAGATGTTTGACACCTGCTATATCACTCAGGTATTCAAGACAAAAAAGTTGATTTCTCAGGCATAAAGTGCTTTGGCATTGAATGAAGTATACATTTCAATTTTACTCAAAGTACTGACTGCAAACCTTATGGAAACATCTTAATATAACTCCCCACATGATCCTGAGATGTTTGACACCTGTTATATCACTCAGGTATTCAAGACAAAAAAGTTGATTTCTCAGTGCATAAAGTGCTTTGGCATTGAATGAAGTATACACTTTCAATTTTACTCAAAAGTACTGAATGCAAACCTTATGGAAACATCTTAATGTAACTCCCGACATGATCCTGAGATGTTTGACACCTGCTATATCACTCAGCTATTCAAGACAAAAAAGTTGATTTCTCACTGCCCAGAGAGCTTTGCCTTTGAATGAAGTATACATTTCAATTTTACTCTGAAGTACTGAATGCAAACCTTATGGAAACATCTTAAAGTAACTCCCCACATGATCCTGAGATGTTTGACACCTGTTATATCACTCAGGTATTCAAGACAAAAAAGTTGATTTCTCAGGGCATAAAGAACTTTAGCATTGAATGAAGTATACATTTCAATTTTACTCAAAGGTACTGAATGCAAAGCTTATGGAAACATCTTAAAGTAACTCCCCAGATGATCGTGAGATGTTTGACACCTCTTATATCACTCAGGTATTCAAGACAAAAAAGTTGATTTCTCAGAATGCAGTAAAGACTTTGCATTGAATGAAGTATACACTTCAATTTTACTCTAAAGTACTGAATGCAAACCTTATGGAAACATCTTAATATAACTCCCCACATGATCCTGAGATGTTTGACACCTGTTATATCACTCAGGTATTCAAGACAAAAAAGTTGATTTCTCAGTGCCTAGAGTGCATTGCCATTGAATGAAGTATACATTTTAATTTTACTCAAAGGTACTAACGGTAAAGCTTATGGAAACATCTTAATATAACTCCCCACATGAATCTGAGATTTTTGACGCCAGTTATATCACTCAGGTATTCAAGACAAAAAAGTTGATTTCTCAGCCATAAAGAATTAGCATTGAATGATTAAAAGTATACATTTCAATTTTACTCAAAAGTACTGACTGCAAACCTTATGGAAACATCTTAATATAACTCCCCACATGATCCTGAGATGTTTGACACCTGTTATATCACTCAGGTATTCAAGACAAAAAAGTTGATTTCTCAGAGCATAAAGTGCCTTTAGCATTGAATGAAGAATACACTTCAATTTTACTCTAAAGTACTGAATGCAAACCTTATGGAAACATCTTAATATAACTCCCCACATGATCCTGAGATGTTTGGCACCTGTTATATCACTCAGGTATTCAAGACAAAAAAGTTGATTTCTCACTGAATGCAGTGCTTTGGCACTAAAAGTATATACTTCAATTTTACTCAAAGGTACTGAATGCAAACCTTATGGAAACATCTTAAAGTAACTCCCCACATGATCCTGAGATGTTTGACACCTGTTATATCACTCAGGTATTCAAGACAAAAAAGTTGATTTCTCAGGGCATAAAGAACTTTAGCATTGAATGAAGTATACGTTTCATTTTTACTCTAAAGTCATGAATGCAAAGCTTATGGAAACATATTAATATAACTCCCCACATGATCCTCAGATGTTTGGCACCTGTTATATCACTCAGGTATTCAAGACAAAAAAGTTGATTTCTCAGAGCATAAAGTGCTTTGCATTGAATGAAGTATACATTTCAATTTTACTCAAAAGTACTGACTGCAAACCTTATGGAAACATCTTAATATAACTCCCCACATGATCCTGAGATGTTTGACACCTGTTATATCACTCAGGTATTCAAGACAAAAAAGTTGATTTCTCACTGAATGCAGTGCTTTGGCACTAAAAGTATATACTTCAATTTTACTCAAATGTACTGAATGCAAACCTTATGGAAACATCTTAAAATAACTCCCCACATGATCCTGAGATGTTTGACACCTGTTATATCACTCAGGTATTCAAGACAAAAAAGTGGATTTCTCAAAGGATGCAGGTTCTTTAGCATCGAATGAAGTATACATTTCAATTTTACTGAAAAGTACTGAATGCAAACCTTATGGAAACATCTTAAAGTAACTCCCGACATGATCCTGAGATGTTTGACACCTGTTATATCACTCAGGTATTCAAGACAAAAAAGTTGATTTCTCAGGCATAAAGTAACTTTAGCATTGAATGAAGTATACATTTCAATTTTACTCAAAGTACTGACTGCAAACCTTAGGAAACATCTTAATATAACTCCCCACATGATCCTGAGATGTTTGGCACCTGTTATATCACTCAGGTATTCAAGACAAAAAAGTTGATTTCTCAGAGCATAAAGACTTTAGCATTGAATGAAGTATACATTTCAATTTTACTCTGAAGTACTGAATGAAACCTTATGTAAACATCTTAATATAACTCCCCACATGATCCTGAGATGTTTGGCACCTGTTATATCACTCAGGTATTCAAGACAAAAAAGTTGATTTCTCACTGAATGCAGTGCTTTGGCACTAAAAGTATATACTTCAATTTTACTCAAAGGTACTGAATGCAAACCTTATGGAAACATCTTAAATAACTCCCCACATGATCCTGAGATGTTTGACACCTGTTATATCACTCAGGTATTCAAGACAAAAAAAGTGGATTTCTCAAAGGATGCAGGTGCTTTAGCATTGAATGAAGTATACATTTCAATTTTACTCAAAGGTACTGACTGCAAACCTTATGGAAACATCTTAATATAACTCCGAATATGATCCTGAGATGTTTGACACCTGTTATATCACTCAGGTATTCAAGACAAAAAAGTTGATTTCTCAGAGCATAAAGACTTTGGCATTGAATGAAGTATACACTTCAATTTTACTCTAAAGTACTGAATGCAAACCTTATGGAAACATCTTAATATAACTCCCCACATGATCCTGAGATGTTTGACACCTGTTATATCACTCAGGTATTCAAGACAAAAAAGTTGATTTCTCAGTGCATAAAGTGCTTTGGCATTGAATGAAGTATACATTTCAATTTTACTCAAAAGTACTGAATGCAAACCTTATGGAAACATCTTAATATAACTCCCCACATGATCCTGAGATGTTTGACACCTGTTATATCACTCAGGTATTCTGGATAAAGAAGTTGATTTCTCAGGGTATACAGTGCTTTAGCATTGAATGCAGTATACATTTCAATTTTACTCAAAGGTACTGACTGGAAACCTTATGCAAACATCTTAATATAACTCCCCACATGATCCTGAGATGTTTGACACCTGTTATATCACTCAGGTATTCAAGACAAAAAAGTTGATTTCTCAGTGCATAAAGAACTTTAGCATTGAATGAAGTATACATTTCAATTTTACTCAAAAGTACTGCATGCAAACATTAGGGAAACATCTTAATATAACTCCCCACATGATCCTGAGATGTTTGGCACCTGTTATATCACTCAGGTATTCAAGATAAAAAAGTTGATTTCTCAGAGCATAAAGACCCTTACTATTGAATGAAGCATACACTTCAATTTTACTCTAAAGTACTGAATGCAAACCTTATGGAAACATCTTAATATAACTCCCCACATGATCCTGAGATGTTTGACATCTGTTATATCACTCAGCTATTCAAGACAAAAAAGTTGATTTCTCACTGAATGCAGTGCTTTGGCACTTAAAGCATATACTTCAATTTTACTCAAAGGTACTGAATGCAAAGCTTATGGAAACATCTTAAAGTAACTCCCCACATGATCCTGAGATGTTTGACACCTGTTATATCACTCAGGTATTCAAGACAAAAAAGTTGATTTCTCAAAGCCTAAAGTGAATTGCCATTGTATGATATATACATTTCAATTTTACTCTAAAGTACTGCATGCAAACCTTAGGGAAACATCTTAATATAACTCCCCACATGATCCTGAGATGTTTGACACCTCTTATATCACTCAGGTATTCAAGACAAAAAAGTTGATTTCTCAGGGCATAAAGAACTTTAGCATTGAATGAAGTATACATTTCAATTTTACTCAAAAGTACTGAATGCAAACCTTATGGAAACATCTTAATATAACTCCCCACATGATCCTGAGATGTTTGACACCTGTTATATCACTCAGCTATTCAAAACAAAAAAGTTGATTTCTCAGAGCCCAGATTGCATTGGCATTGAATGAAGCATACACTTCAATTTTACTCAAAAGTACTGAATGCAAACCTTATGGAAACATCTTAAAGTAACTCCCCACATGATCCTGAGATGTTTGACACCTGTTATATCACTCAGGTATTCAAGACAAAAAAGTTGATTTCTCACTGAATGCAGTGCTTTGGCACTAAAAGTATATACTTCAATTTTACTCAAAAGTACTGAATGCAAACCTTATGAAAACATCTTAATATAACTCCCCACATGATCCTGAGATGTTTGACACCTGTTATATCACTCAGGTATTCAAGACAAAAAAGTTGATTTCTCAAAGCATAAAGTGCTTTGCATTGAATGAAGTATACATTTCAATTTTACTCAAAAGTACTGAATGCAAACCTTATGGAAACATCTTAATATAACTCCCCACATGATCCTGAGATGTTTGACACCTGTTATATCACTCAGGTATTCAAGACAAAAAAGTTGATTTCTCAGGCATAAAGTGCTTTGGCATTGAATGAAGTATACATTTCAATTTTACTCAAAGTACTGACTGCAAACCTTATGGAAACATCTTAATATAACTCCCCACATGATCCTGAGATGTTTGACACCTGTTATATCACTCAGGTATTCAAGACAAAAAAGTTGATTTCTCAGTGCATGCAGTGCTTTGGCATTGAAAAGTATACACTTTCAATTTTACTCAAAGGTACTGAATGCAAACCTTATGGAAACATCTTAATATAACTCCCCACATGATCCTGAGATGTTTGACACCTGTTATATCACTCAGGTATTCAAGACAAAAAAGTTGATTTCTCAGTGCATAAAGTGCTTTAGCATTGAATGAAGTATACATTTCAATTTTACTCAAAAGTACTGAATGCAAACCTTATGGAAACATCTTAATATAACTCCCCACATGATCCTGAGATGTTTGACACCTCTTATATCACTCAGGTATTCAAGACAAAAAAGTTGATTTCTCAGGGCATAAAGAACTTTAGCATTGAATGAAGTATACATTTCAATTTTACTCAAAGTACTGACTGCAAACCTTATGGAAACATCTTAATATAACTCCCCACATGATCCTGAGATGTTTGACACCTGTTATATCACTCAGGTATTGAAGACAAAAATGTTGATTTCTCAGTGCATAAAGACCTTTAGCATTGAATGAAGTATACACTTCAATTTTACTCTAAAGTACTGAATGCAAACCTTATGGAAACATCTTAATATAACTCCCCACATGATCCTGAGATGTTTGGCACCTGTTATATCACTCAGGTATTCAAGACAAAAAAGTTGATTTCTCAGTGAATGCAGTGCTTTGGCATTAAAAGTATATACTTCAATTTTACTCAAAGGTACTGAATGCAAACCTTATGGAAACATCTTAATATAACTCCCCACATGATCCTGAGATGTTTGACACCTGTTATATCACTCAGGTATTCAAGACAAAAAAGTTGATTTCTCAAAGCATAAAGTGCTTTGCATTGAATGAAGTATACATTTCAATTTTACTCAAAAGTACTGAATGCAAACCTTATGGAAACATCTTAAATAACTCCCCACATGATCCTGAGATGTTTGACACCTGTTATATCACTCAGGTATTCAAGACAAAAAAGTTGATTTCTCAGTGCATAAAGATGCTTTGCATTGAATGAAGTATACATTTCAATTTTACTCAAAGTACTGACTGCAAACCTTATGGAAACATCTTAATATAACTCCCCACATGATCCTGAGATGTTTGACACCTGTTATATCACTCAGGTATTCAAGACAAAAAAGTTGATTTCTCAGAGCATAAAGTGCTTTAGCATTGAATGAAGTATACACTTCAATTTTACTCTAAAGTACTGCATGCAAACCTTAGGGAAACATCTTAATATAACTCCCCACATGATCCTGAGATGTTTGGCACCTGTTATATCACTCAGGTATTCAAGACAAAAAAGTTGATTTCTCAGTGCATAAGTGCTTTAGCATTGAATGAAGTATACATTTCAATTTTACTCAAAGGTACTGAATGCAAACCTTATGGAAACATCTTAATATAACTCCCCACATGATCCTGAGATGTTTGACACCTGTTATATCACTCAGGTATTCAAGACAAAAAAGTTGATTTCTCAAAGGATAAAGATGCTTTAGCATTGAATGAAGTATAAATTTCAATTTTACTCAAAGGTACTAACGGTAAAGCTTATGGAAACATCTTAATATAACTCCCCACATGATTCTGAGATGTTTGACACCAGTTATATCACTCAGGTATTCAAGACAAAAAAGTTGATTTCTCAGTGCATAAAGATCTTTAGCATTGAATGAAGTATACATTTCAATTTTACTCAAAAGTACTGAATGCACACCTTATGGAAACATCTTAATATAACTCCCCACATGATCCTGAGATGTTTGACACCTGTTATATCACTCAGGTATTCAAGACAAAAAAGTTGATTTCTCAGAGCATAAAGACCTTTAGCATTGAATGAAGTATACACTTCAATTTTACTCTAAAGTACTGCATGCAAACCTTAGGGAAACATCTTAATATAACTCCCCACATGATCCTGAGATGTTTGGCACCTGTTATATCACTCAGGTATTCAAGACAAAAAAGTTGTTCTCTCACTGAATGCAGTGCTTTGGCACTAAAAGTATATACTTCAATTTTACTCAAAGGTACTGAATGCAAAGCTTATGGAAACATCTTAAAGTAACTCCCCACATGATCCTGAGATGTTTGACACCTGTTATATCACTCAGGTATTCAAGACAAAAAAGTTGATTTCTCAAAGCATAAAGAACTTTAGCATTGAATGAAGTATACATTTCAATTTTACTCTAAAGTACTGAATGCAAACCTTATGGAAACATCTTAATATAACTCCCCACATGATCCTGAGATGTTTGGCACCTGTTATATCACTCAGGTATTCAAGACAAAAAAGTTGATTTCTCAGTGCATAAAGTGCTTTGGCATTGAATGAAGTATACATTTCAATTTTACTCTAAAGTCATGAATGCAAACCTTATGGAAACATTTTAATATAACTCCCCACATGATCCTGAGATGTTTGGCACCTGTTATATCACTCAGGTATTCAAGACAAAAAAGTTGATTTCTCAGTGCATAAAGTGCTTTGGCATTGAATGAAGTATACACTTCAATTTTACTCAAAGGTACTGAATGCAAAGCTTATGGAAACATCTTAAAATAACTCCCCACATGATCCTGAGATGTTTGGCACCTGTTATATCACTCAGGTATTCAAGACAAAAAAGTTGATTTCTCAGTGCCTAAAGTGCTTTGGCATTGAATGAAGTATACATTTCAATTTTACTCTAAAGTACTGAATGCAAACCTTATGGAAACATCTTAATATAACTCCCCACATGATCCTGAGATGTTTGACACCTGTTATATCACTCAGGTATTCAAGACAAAAAAGTTGATTTCTCAGTGCATAAAGTGCTTTAGCATTGAATGAAGTATACATTTCAATTTTACTCTAAAGTACTGAATGCAAACCTTATGGAAACATCTTAATATAACTCCCCACATGATCCTGAGATGTTTGACACCTGTTATATCACTCAGGTATTCAAGACAAAAAAGTTGATTTCTCAGTGCATAGAAGACTTTGCATTGAATGAAGTATACATTTCAATTTTACTCAAAGGTACTGACTGCAAACCTTATGGAAACATCTTAATATAACTCCCCACATGATCCTGAGATGTTTGGCACCTGTTATATCACTCAGGTATTCAAGACAAAAAAGTTGATTTCTCAGAGCATAAAGAACTTTAGCATTGAATGAAGTATACAATTCAATTTTACTCAAAAGTACTGAATGCAAACCTTATGCAAACATCTTAATATAACTCCCCACATGATCCTGAGATGTTTGGCACCTGTTATATCACTCAGGTATTCAAGACAAAAAAGTTGATTTCTCAGAGCAAAAAGACCTTTAGCATTGAATGAAGTATACATTTCAATTTTACTCTAAAGTACTGAATGCAAACCTTATGGAAACATCTTAATATAACTCCCCACATGATCCTGAGATGTTTGGCACCTGTTATATCACTCAGGTATTCAAGACAAAAAAGTTGATTTCTCACTGAATGCAGTGCTTTGGCATTGAATGAAGTATACATTTCAATTTTACTCAAAGCTACTGAATGCAAAGCTTATGGAAACATCTTAAAGTAACTCCCCACATGATTCTGAGATGTTTGACACCTGTTATATCACTCAGGTATTCAAGACAAAAAAGTTGATTTCTCAGGGCATAAAGAACTTTAGCATTGAATGAAGTATACATTTCAATTTTACTCAAACCTACTGACTGTAAACCTTCAGGAAAGATCTTAATATAACTCCCCACATGATCCTGAGATGTTTGGCACCTGTTATATCACTCAGGTATTCAAGACAAAAAAGTTGATTTCTCAGTGCATAAAGACCTTTAGCATTGAATGAAGAATACACTTCATTTTTACTCTAAAGTCATGAATGCAAACCTTATGGAAACATTTTAATATAACTCCCCACATGATCCTGAGATGTTTGGCACCTGTTATATCACTCAGGTATTCAAGACAAAAAAGTTGTTCTCTCACTGAATGCAGTGCTTTGGCACTAAAAGTATATACTTCAATTTTACTCAAAGGTACTGAATGCAAAGCTTATGGAAACATCTTAAAGTAACTCCCCACATGATCCTGAGATGTTTGACACCTGTTATATCACTCAGGTATTCAAGACAAAAAAGTTGATTTCTCAAAGCCTAAAGTGACTTTGCATTGTATGATGAATACATTTCAATTTTACTCAAAAGTACTGCATGCAAACCTTATGGAAACATCTTAATATAACTCCCCACATGATCCTGAGATGTTTGACACCTGTTATATCACTCAGGTATTCAAGACAAAAAAGTTGATTTCCCAGAGCATAAAGAACTTTAGCATTGAATGAAGTATACGTTTCAATTTTACTCAAAAGTACTGAATGCACACCTTATGGAAACATCTTAATATAACTCCCCACATGACCCTGAGATGTTTGACACCTGTTATATCACTCAGGTATTCAAGACAAAAAAGTTGATTTCTCACTGAATGCAGTGCTTTGGCACTAAAAGTATATATTCTTCAATTTTACTCAAAGGTACTGAATGCAAACCTTATGGAAACATCTTAATATAACTCCCCACATGATCCTGAGATGTTTGACACCTGTTATATCACTCAGGTATTCAAGACAAAAAAGTTGATTTCTCAGTGCATAAAGTGCTTTGCATTGAATGAAGTATACATTTCAATTTTACTCAAAAGTACTGACATGCAAACCTTATGGAAACATCTTAATATAACTCCCCACATGATCCTGAGATGTTTGGCACCTGTTATATCACTCAGGTATTCAAGACAAAAAAGTTGATTTCTCAGTGCATAAGTGCTTTGGCATTGAATGAAGTATACATTTCAATTTTACTCAAAAGTACTGAATGCAAACCTTATGGAAACATCTTAATATAACTCCCCACATGATCCTGAGATGTTTGACACCTGTTATATCACTCAGGTATTCAAGACAAAAAAGTTGATTTCTCAGTGCATAAAGTGCTTTGCATTGAATGAAGTATACATTTCAATTTTACTCAAAAGTACTGAATGCAAACCTTATGGAAACATCTTAATATAACTCCCCACATGATCCTGAGATGTTTGACACCTGTTATATCACTCAGGTATTCAAGACAAAAAAGTTGATTTCTCAGTGCATAAAGTGCTTTGGCATTGAATGAAGTATACATTTCAATTTTACTCAAAGTACTGACTGCAAACCTTATGGAAACATCTTAATATAACTCCCCACATGATCCTGAGATGTTTGACACCTGTTATATCACTCAGGTATTCAAGACAAAAAAGTTGATTTCTCAGTGAGCATAAAGTGCTTTGGCATTGAATGAAGTATACATTCAATTTTACTCAAAGGTACTGACTGCAAACCTTATGGAAACATCTTAATATAACTCCCCACATGATCCTGAGATGTTTGGCACCTGTTATATCACTCAGGTATTCAAGACAAAAAAGTTGATTTCTCAGAGCATAAAGACCTTCAGCAGTGAATGAAGTATACATTTCAATTTTACTCTAAAGTACTGAATGCAAACCTTATGGAAACATCTTAATATAACTCCCCACATGATCCTGAGATGTTTGACACCTGTTATATCACTCAGGTATTCAAGACAAAAAAGTTGATTTCTCATGAATAAGTGCTTTGGCACTAAAAGTATATACTTCAATTTTACTCAAAGGTACTGAATGCAAACCTTATGGAAACATCTTAAAGTAACTCCCCACATGATCCTGAGATGTTTGACACCTGTTATATCACTCAGGTATTCAAGACAAAAAAGTTGATTTCTCAGGGCATAAAGAACTTTAGCATTGAATGAAGTATACATTTCAATTTTACTCAAACCTACTGAATGTAAACCTTCAGGAAAGATCTTAATATAACTCCCCACATGATCCTGAGATGTTTGGCACCTGTTATATCACTCAGGTATTCAAGACAAAAAAGTTGATTTCTCAGAGCATAAAGACCTTTAGCATTGAATGAAGAATACACTTCAATTTTACTCTAAAGTACTGCATGCAAACCTTAGGGAAACATCTTAATATAACTCCCCACATGATCCTGAGATGTTTGACACCTGTTATATCACTCAGGTATTCAAGACAAAAAAGTTGATTTCTCACTGAATGCAGTGCTTTGGCACTAAAAGTATATACTTCAATTTTACTCAAAGGTACTGAATGCAAAGCTTATGGAAACATCTTAATATAACTCCCCACATGATCCTGAGATGTTTGACACCTGTTATATCACTCAGGTATTCAAGACAAAAAAGTTGATTTCTCAGGCCTAAAGTGCTTTGCATTGATGAAGTATACATTTCAATTTTACTCAAAAGTACTGAATGCAAACCTTATGGAAACATCTTAATATAACTCCCCACATGATCCTGAGATGTTTGACACCTGTTATACCACTCAGGCATTCAAGACAAAAAAGTTGATTTCTCAGAGCCCAGATTGCATTGGCATTGAATGAAGCATACACTTCAATTTTACTCTAAAGTACTGCATGCAAACCTTAGGGAAACATCTTAATATAACTCCCCACATGATCCTGAGATGTTTGGCACCTGTTATATCACTCAGGTATTCAAGACAAAAAAGTTGATTTCTCAGTGCATAGAGTGCTTTGGCATTGAATGAAGTATACATTTCAATTTTACTCAAAGGTACTGAATGCAAACCTTATGGAAACATCTTAATATAACTCCCCACATGATCCTGAGATGTTTGACACCTGTTATATCACTCAGGTATTCAAGACAAAAAAGTTGATTTCTCAGTGCATAAGTGCTTTGGCATTGAATGAAGTATACATTTCAATTTTACTCAAAGGTACTGACTGCAAACCTTATGGAAACATCTTAATATAACTCCCCACATGATCCTGAGATGTTTGACACCTGTTATATCACTCAGGTATTCAAGACAAAAAAGTTGATTTCTCAGTGCATAAGTGCTTTGCATTGAATGAAGTATATTTCAATTTTACTCTAAAGTACTGAATGCAAACCTTATGGAAACATCTTAATATAACTCCCCACATGATCCTGAGATGTTTGACACCTGTTATATCACTCAGGTATTCAAGACAAAAAAGTTGATTTCTCAGTGCATCAGTGCTTTGCATTGAATGAAGTATACATTTCAATTTTACTCAAAAGTACTGAATGCAAACCTTATGGAAACATCTTAATGTAACTCCCGACATGATCCTGAGATGTTTGACACCTGTTATATCACTCAGGTATTCAAGACAAAAGAGTTGATTTCTCAAAGCCTGAAGGTGCATTGGCATTGAATGAAGTATACATTTCAATTTTACTCAAAGCTACTGAATGCAAACCTTATGGAAACATCTTAATATAACTCCCCACATGATCCTGAGATGTTTAACACCTGTTATATCACTCAGGTATTCAAGACAAAAAAGTTGATTTCTCAGTGCATAAAGATCTTTAGCATTGAATGAAGTATAAATTTCAATTTTACTCAAAGGTACTAACGGTAAAGCTTATGGTAACATCTTAATATAACTCCCCACATGATTCTGAGATGTTTGACACCTGTTATATCACTCAGGTATTCAAGACAAAAAAGTTGATTTCTCAGTGCATAAAGACCTTTAGCATTGAATGAAGAATACATTTCATTTTTACTCTAAAGTCATGAATGCAAACCTTATGGAAACATTTTAATATAACTCCCCACATGATCCTGAGATGTTTAACACCTGTTATATCACTCAGGTATTCAAGACAAAAAAGTTGATTTCTCACTGAATGCAGTGCTTTGGCACTAAAAGTATATACTTCAATTTTACTCAAAGGTACTGAATGCAAAGCTTATGGAAACATCTTAAAGTAACTCCCCACATGATCCTGAGATGTTTGAAACCTGTTATATCACTCAGGTATTCAAGACAAAAAAGTTGATTTCTCAGTGCATAAAGAACTTTAGCATTGAATGAAGTATACATTTCAATTTTACTCAAAGGTACTAACGGTAAAGCTTATGGTAACATCTTAATATAACTCCCCACATGATTCTGAGATGTTTGACACCTGTTATATCACTCAGCTATTCAAGACAAAAAAGTTGATTTCTCAGTGCCTAGAGAGCTTTGCCATTGAATGAAGTATACATTTCAATTTTACTCTAAAGTACTGAATGCAAACCTTATGGAAACATCTTAATATAACTCCCCACATGATCCTGAGATGTTTGGCACCTGTTATATCACTCAGGTATTCAAGACAAAAAAGTTGTTTTCTCACTGAATGCAGTGCTTTGGCACTAATACTATATACTTCAATTTTACTCAAAAGTACTGAATGCAAACCTTATGGAAACATCTTAATATAACTCCCCACATGATCCTGAGATGTTTGACACCTGTTATATCACTCAGGTATTCAAGACAAAAAAGTTGATTTCTCAAAGCCTAAAGTGAATTGCCATTGTATGATGCATACATTTCAATTTTACTCAAATCTACTGACTGTAAACCTTCAGGAAAGATCTTAATATAACTCCCCACATGATCCTGAGATGTTTGGCACCTGTTATATCACTCAGGTATTCAAGACAAAAAAGTTGATTTCTCAGAGCATAAAGAACTTTAGCATTGAATGAAGTATACATTTCAATTTTACTCAAAGGTACTGAATGCAAAGCTTATGGAAACATCTTAAGGTAACTCCCCAGATGATCGTGAGATGTTTGACACCTGTTATATCACTCAGGTATTCAAGACAAAAAAGTTGATTTCTCAGTGAATGCAGTGCTTTGGCACTAAAAGTATATACTTCAATTTTACTCTAAAGTACTGAATGCAAACCTTATGGAAACATCTTAATATAACTCCCCACATGATCCTGAGATGTTTGACACCTGTTATATCACTCAGGTATTCAAGACAAAAGAGTTGATTTCTCAAAGGATGAAGGTGGTTTGGCATAGAATGAAGTATACATTTCAATATTACTCAAAAGTACTGAATGCAAAGCTTATGGAAACATCTTAATGTAATCCCGACATAATCCTGAGATGTTTGACACCTCTTATATCACTCAGGTATTCAAGACAAAAAAGTTGATTTCTCAGGGCATAAAGAACTTTAGCATTGAATGAAGTATACATTTCAATTTTACTCAAAGGTACTGAATGCAAAGCTTATGGAAACATCTTAAAGTAACTCCCCAGATGATCCTGAGATGTTTGACACCTGTTATATCACTCAGGTATTCAAGGCAAAAAAGTTGATTTCTCAGTGCATAAAGAACGTCAGCATTGAATGAAGAATACATTTCAATTTTACTCAAAGTACTGACATGCAAACCTTATGGAAACATCTTAATATAACTCCCCACATGATCCTGAGATGTTTGACACCTGTTATATCACTCAGGTATTCAAGACAAAAAAGTTGATTTCTCAGTGCATAAGTGCTTTGGCATTGAATGAAGTATACACTTCAATTTTACTCAAAGGTACTGACTGCAAACCTTATGGAAACATCTTAATATAACTCCCCACATGATCCTGAGATGTTTGACACCTGTTATATCACTCAGCTATTCAAGACAAAAAAGTTGATTTCTCACTGCCCAGAGTGCTTTGCCATTGAATGAAGTATACATTTCAATTTTACTCAAAGGTACTGACTGCAAACCTTATGGAAACATCTTAATATAACTCCCCACATGATCCTGAGATGTTTGACACCTGTTATATCACTCAGGTATTCAAGACAAAAAAGTTGATTTCTCAGTGCATAAAGATTTAGCATTGAATGAAGTATACATTTCAATTTTACTCAAAGGTACTGAATGCAAACCTTATGGAAACATCTTAATATAACTCCCCACATGATCCTGAGATGTTTGACACCTGTTATATCACTCAGGTATTCAAGACAAAAAAGTTGATTTCTCAGTGCCTAAAGTGCATTGCCATTGAATGAAGTATACATTTCAATTTTACTCTAAAGTACTGAATGCAAACCTTATGGAAACATCTTAATATAACTCCCCACATGATCCTGAGATGTTTGACACCTGTTATATCACTCAGGTATTCAAGACAAAAAAGTTGATTTCTCAGTGCATAGAGTGCTTTGGCATTGAATGAAGTATAC
This sequence comes from Mobula hypostoma, assembly GCF_963921235.1. Classification (NCBI taxonomy): domain Eukaryota; kingdom Metazoa; phylum Chordata; class Chondrichthyes; order Myliobatiformes; family Myliobatidae; genus Mobula; species Mobula hypostoma. Next base: position 9,171,091 of record NC_086110.1, read on the forward strand.
ATTTCAATTTTACTCAAAGGTACTGACATGCAAACCTTATGGAAACATCTTAAATAACTCCCCACATGATCCTGAGATGTTTGACACCTGTTATATCACTCAGGTATTCAAGACAAAAAAGTTGATTTCTCAGTGCATAAAGACCTTTAGCATTGAATGAAGTATACATTTCAATTTTACTCAAAAGTACTGAATGCAAACCTTATGGAAACATCTTAATATAACTCCCCACATGATCCTGAGATGTTTGGCACCTGTTATATCACTCAGGTATTCAAGACAAAAAAGTTGATTTCTCAGTGCCTAGAGTGCATTGCCATTGAATGAAGTATACATTTCAATTTTACTCAAAGGTACTGACATGCAAACCTTATGGAAACATCTTAATATAACTCCCCACATGATCCTGAGATGTTTGACACCTGTTATATCACTCAGGTATTCAAGACAAAAAAGTTGATTTCTCAGGCATAAAGAACTTTAGCATTGAATGAAGTATACATTTCAATTTTACTCAAAAGTACTGAATGCAAACCTTATGGAAACATCTTAATATAACTCCCCACATGATCCTGAGATGTTTGACACCTGTTATATCACTCAGGTATTCAAGACAAAAAAGTTGATTTCTCAGTGCATAAAGACCTTTAGCATTGAATGAAGCATACACTTCAATTTTACTATAAAGTACTGTATGCAAACCTTATGGAAACATCTTAATATAACTCCCCACATGATCCTGAGATGTTTGGCACCTGTTATATCACTCAGGTATTCAAGACAAAAAAGTTGATTTCTCACTGAATGCAGTGCTTTGGCACTAATGAAGTATATATTTCAATTTTACTCAAAGGTACTGAATGCAAACCTTATGGAAACATCTTAATATAACTCCCCACATGATCCTGAGATGTTTGACACCTGTTATATCACTCAGGTATTCAAGACAAAAAAGTTGATTTCTCAGAGCATAAAGTTGACTTTAGCATTGAATGAAGTATACATTTCAATTTTACTCAAAGTACTGACTGCAAACCTTATGGAAACATCTTAATATAACTCCCCACATGATCCTGAGATGTTTGACACCTGTTATATCACTCAGGTATTCAAAACAAAAAAGTTGATTTCTCAGAGCCCAGATTGCATTGCCATTGAATGAAGCATACATTTCAATTTTACTCAAAGGTACTGACTGCAAACCTTATGGAAACATCTTAATATAACTCCCCACATGATCCTGAGATGTTTGGCACCTGTTATATCACTCAGGTATTCAAGACAAAAAAGTTGATTTCTCAGTGCATAAAGACTTTGGCATTGAATGAAGTATACACTTCAATTTTACTCTAAAGTACTGAATGCAAACCTTATGGAAACATCTTAATATAACTCCCCACATGATCCTGAGATGTTTGACACCTGTTATATCACTCAGGTATTCAAGACAAAAAAGTTGATTTCTCAGTGCCTAGAGTGCATTGCCATTGAATGAAGTATACATTTCAATTTTACTCAAAGCTACTGAATGTAAACGTTATGGAAACATCTTAATATAACTCCCCACATGATCCTGAGATGTTTGACACCTGTTATATCACTCAGGTATTCAAGACAAAAAAGTGGATTTCTCAAAGGATGCAGGTTCTTTAGCATCGAATGAAGTATACATTTCAATTTTACTCAAAAGTACTGAATGCAAACCTTATGGAAACATCTTAATATAACTCCCCACATGATCCTGAGATGTTTGACACCTGTTATATCACTCAGGTATTCAAGACAAAAAAGTTGATTTCTCACTGAATGCAGTGCTTTGGCACTAAAAGTATATACTTCAATTTTACTCAAAAGTACTGAATGCAAACCTTATGGAAACATCTTAATATAACTCCCCACATGATCCTGAGATGTTTGACACCTGTTATATCACTCAGGTATTCAAGACAAAAAAGTTGATTTCTCAGTGCATAAAGACCTTTAGCATTGAATGAAGAATACATTTCATTTTTACTCTAAAGTCATGAATGCAAACCTTATGGAAACATCTTAATATAACTCCCCACATGATCCTGAGATGTTTGGCACCTGTTATATCACTCAGGTATTCAAGACAAAAAAGTTGATTTCTCACTGAATGCAGTGCTTTGGCACTAAAAGTATATACTTTCAATTTTACTCAAAGGTACTGAATGCAAAGCTTATGGAAACATCTTAAAGTAACTCCCCACATGATCCTGAGATGTTTGACACCTCTTATATCACTCAGGTATTCAAGACAAAAAAGTTGATTTCTCAGGGCATAAAGAACTTTAGCATTGAATGAAGTATACATTTCAATTTTACTCAAAGGTACTGACTGTAAACCTTCAGGAAAGATCTTAATATAACTCCCCACATGATCCTGAGATGTTTGGCACCTGTTATATCACTCAGGTATTCAAGACAAAAAAGTTGATTTCTCAGAGCATAAAGACCTTTAGCATTGACTGAAGTATACGTTTCAATTTTACTCTAAAGTACTGAATGCAAACCTTATGGAAACATTTTAATATAACTCCCCACATGATCCTGAGATGTTTGGCACCTGTTATATCACTCAGGTATTCAAGACAAAAAAGTTGATTTCTCACTGAATGCAGTGCTTTGGCACTAAAAGTATATACTTCAATTTTACTCAAAGGTACTGAATGCAAACCTTATGGAAACATCTTAAAGTAACTCCCCACATGATCCTGAGATGTTTGAGACCTGTTATATCACTCAGGTATTCAAGACAAAAAAGTTGATTTCTCAAAGGATGCTGGTGCTTTAGCATTGAATGAAGTATACATTTCAATTTTACTCTGAAGTACTGAATGCAAACCTTATGGAAACATCTTAATATAACTCCCCACATGATCCTGAGATGTTTGACACCTGTTATATCACTCAGGTATTCAAGACAAAAAAGTTGATTTCTCAGTGCATAAAGACCTTTAGCATTGAATGAAGTATACATTTCAATTTTACTCAAAAGTACTGAATGCAAACCTTATGGAAACATCTTAATATAACTCCCCACATGATCCTGAGATGTTTGACACCTGTTATATCACTCAGGTATTCAAGACAAAAAAGTTGATTTCTCAGAGGCATGCAGTGCTTTACATTGAAAAAGTATACATTTCAATTTTACTCAAAGGTACTGACTGCAAACCTTATGGAAACATCTTAATATAACTCCCCACATGATCCTGAGATGTTTGACACCTGTTATATCACTCAGGTATTCAAGACAAAAAAGTTGATTTCTCAGTGCATAAAGAGCTTTGGCATTGAATGAAGTATACACTTTCAATTTTACTCTAAAGTACTGAATGCAAACCTTATGGAAACATCTTAATATAACTCCCCACATGATCCTGAGATGTTTGACACCTGTTATATCACTCAGGTATTCAAGACAAAAAAGTTGATTTCTCAGTGCCCAGAGTGCATTGCCATTGAATGAAGTATACATTTCAATTTTACTCAAAGCTACTGAATGTAAACCTTATGGAAACATCTTAAAATAACTCCCCACATGATCCTGAGATGTTTGACACCTGATATATCACTCAGGTATTCAAGACAAAAAAGTTGATTTCTCAAAGGATGCAGGTTCTTTAGCATTGAATGAAGTATACATTTCAATTTTACTCTAAAGTACTGCATGCAAACCTTAGGGAAACATCTTAATATAACTCCCCACATGATCCTGAGATGTTTGACACCTGTTATATCACTCAGGTATTCAAGACAAAAAAGTTGATTTCTCAGTGAATGCAGTGCTTTGGCAGTAAAAGTATATACTTCAATTTTACTCAAACTACTGAATGCAAACCTTATGGAAACATCTTAATATAACTCCCCACATGATCCTGAGATGTTTGCACCTGTTATATCACTCAGGTATTCAAGACAAAAAAGTTGATTTCTCAGTGCATAAAGACCTTTAGCATTGAATGAAGAATACATTTCATTTTTACTCTAAAGTAATGAATGCAAACCTTATGGAAACATTTTAATATAACTCCCCACATGATCCTGAGATGTTTGGCACCTGTTATATCACTCAGGTATTCAAGACAAAAAAGTTGTTCTCTCACTGAATGCAGTGCTTTGGCACTAAAAGTATATACTTCAATTTTACTCAAAGGTACTGAATGCAAAGCTTATGGAAACATCTTAAAGTAACTCCCCACATGATCCTGAGATGTTTGACACCTGTTATATCACTCAGGTATTCAAGACAAAAAAGTTGATTTCTCAGTGCATAAAGATCTTTAGCATTGAATGAAGTATAAATTTCAATTTTACTCAAAGGTACTAACGGTAAAGCTTATGGAAACATCTTAATATAACTCCCCACATGATCCTGAGATGTTTGACACCAGTTATATCACTCAGGTATTCAAGACAAAAAAGTTGATTTCTCAGAGCCCAGATTGCATTGGCATTGAATGAAGCATACATTTCAATTTTACTCTAAAGTACTGAATGCAAACATTATGGAAACATCTTAATATAACTCCCCACATGATCCTGAGATGTTTGACACCTCTTATATCACTCAGGTATTCAAGACAAAAAAGTTGATTTCTCAGTGCATAGAGACTTTGGCATTGAATGAAGTATACATTTCAATTTTACTCAAAGGTACTGACTGCAAACCTTATGGAAACATCTTAATATAACTCCCCACATGATCCTGAGATGTTTGACACCTGTTATATCACTCAGGTATTCAAGACAAAAAAGTTGATTTCTCAGAGCATAAAGTTTTAGCATTGAATGAAGTTACATTTCAATTTTACTCTAAAGTACTGAATGCAAACCTTAGGGAAACATCTTAATATAACTCCCAACATGATCCTGAGATGTTTGACACCTGTTAAATCACTCAGGTGTTCAAGACAAAAAAGTTGATTTCTCAGAGCATGCAGAGCTTTAGCTCTAAAAGTATATATTGCAATTTTACTCTGAAGTATTGAATGCAAACCTTATGGAGACATCTGAATATAATTCCCCACATGATCCTGAGATGTTTGACAACTGTTATATCACTCAGGTATTCAAGACAAAAAAGTTGATTTCTCAGGGCATAGAGTACTTTGGCATTGAATGAAGTATACATTTCAATTTTACTCAAAGGTACTGACTGGCAAAGCTTATGGAAACATCTTAATGTAACTCCCGACATGATCCTGAGATGTTTGACACCTGTTATATCACTCAGGTATTCAAGACAAAAAAGTTGATTTCTCAGTGAATGCAGTGCTTTGGCATAAAAGTATATACTTCAATTTTACTCTAAACTACTGAATGCAAACCTTATAGAAACATCTTAATATAACTCCCCACATGATCCTGAGATGTTTGACACCTGTTATATCACTCAGGTATTCAAGACAAAAAAGTTGATTTCTCAGTGCATAAAGACCTTTAGCATTGAATGAAGAATACATTTCAATTTTACTCTAAAGTACTGAATGCAAACCTTATGGAAACATCTTAATATAACTCCCCACATGATCCTGAGATGTTTGGCACCTGTTATACCACTCAGGTATTCAAGACAAAAAAGTTGATTTCTCAAAGCCTAAAGTGAATTTCCATTGTAATGATATATAAATTTCAATTTTACTCAAAGGTACTGAATGCAAAGCTTATGGAAACATCTTAAAGTAACTCCCCACATGATCCTGAGATGTTTGACACCTGTTATATCACTCAGGTATTCAAGACAAAAAAGTTGATTTCTCAGGGCATAAAGAACTTTAGCATTGAATGAAGTATACATTTCAATTTTACTCAAAAGTACTGAATGTAAACCTTATAGGAAACATCTTAATATAACTCCCCACATGATCCTGAGATGTTTGACACCTGTTATATCACTCAGGTATTCAAGACAAAAAAGTTGATTTCTCAGAGCCTACAGTGCTTTAACATTGAAAAAGTATACATTTCAATTTTACTCTAAAGTACTGACTGCAAAGCTTATGGAAACATTTTAATATAACTCCCCACATGATCCTGAGATGTTTGACACCTGTTATATCACTCAGGTATTCAAGACAAAAAGTTGTTTTCTCAGTGCATAAAGATCTTTAGCATTGAATGAAATATAAATTTCAATTTTACTCAAAGGTACTAACGGCAAACCTTATAGGAAACATCTTAATATAACTCCCCACATGATCCTGAGATGTTTGACACCTGTTATATCACTCAGGTATTCAAGACAAAAAAGTTGATTTCTCAGAGCATAAAGACTTTAGCATTGAATGAAGTATACATTTCAATTTTACTCTAAAGTACTGAATGCACACCTTATGGAAACATCTTAATATAACTCCCCACATGATTCTGAGATGTTTGACACCAGTTATATCACTCAGGTATTCAAGACAAAAAAGTTGATTTCTCAGAGCCTACAGTGCTTTAACATGAAAAAGTATACATTTCAATTTTACTCTAAGGTACTGACTGCAAACCTTATGGAAACATATTAATATAACTCCCCACATGATCCTGAGATGTTTGACACCTGTTATATCACTCAGGTATTCAAGACAAAAAAGTTGATTTCTCAGTGCCTAGAGTGCATTGCCATTGAATGAAGTATACATTTTAATTTTACTCAAAGCTACTGAATGCAAACCTTATGGAAACATCTTAATATAACTCCCCACATGATCCTGAGATGTTTGACACCTTTATATCACTCAGGTATTCAAGACAAAAAAGTTGATTTCTCAGTGCATAAAGTGCTTTGGCATTGAATGAAGTATATACTTCAATTTTACTCAAACTACTGAATGTAAACCTTATGGAAACATCTTAATATAACTCCCCACATGATCCTGAGATGTTTGACACCTGTTATATCACTCAGGTATTCAAGACAAAAAAGTTGATTTCTCAGTGCATAAAGACCTTTAGCATTGAATGAAGAATACATTTCATTTTTACTCTAAAGTCATGAATGCAAACCTTATGGAAACATTTTAATATAACTCCCCACATGATCCTGAGATGTTTGGCACCTGTTATATCACTCAGGTATTCAAGACAAAAAAGTTGATATCTCACTGAATGCAGTGCTTTGGCACTAAAAGTATATACTTTCAATTTTACTCAAAGGTACTGAATGCAAAGCTTATGGAAACATCTTAAAGTAACTCCCCACATGATCCTGAGATGTTTGACACCTGTTATATCACTCAGGTATTCAAGACAAAAAAGTGGATTTCTCAAAGGATGCAGGTTCTTTAGCATCGAATGAAGTATACATTTCAATTTTACTGAAAAGTACTGAATGCACACCTTATGCAAACATCTTAATATACCTCCCCACATGATCCTGAGATGTTTGGCCCCTGTTATATCACTCAGGTATTCAAGACAAAAAAGTTGATTTCTCAGTGCATAAAGACCTTTAGCATTGAATGAAGTATAAATTTCTATTTTACTCAAAAGTACTGAATGCAAACCTTATGGAAACATCTTAATATAACTCCCCACATGATCCTGAGATGTTTGACACCTGTTATATCACTCAGGTATTCAAGACAAAAAAGTTGATTTCTCACTGAATGCAGTGCTTTGGCACTAAAAGTATATACTTCAATTTTACTCAAAAGTACTGAATGCAAACCTTATGGAAACATCTTAAAGTAACTCCCCACATGATCCTGAGATGTTTGAGACCTGTTATATCACTCAGGTATTCAAGACAAAAAAGTTGATTTCTCAGTGCCCAGAGTGCATTGCCATCGAATGAAGTATACATTTCAATTTTACTCAAAAGTACTGAATGCAAACCTTATGGAAACATCTTAATGTAACTCCCCACATGATCCTGAGATGTTTGACACCTGTTATATCACTCAGGTATTCAAGACAAAAAAGTTGATTTCTCAGAGCATAAAGGTGCTTTAGCATTGAATGAAGTATAAATTTCAATTTTACTCAAAGGTACTGACGGCAAACCTTATGGAAACATCTTATTATAACTCCCCACATGATCCTGAGATGTTTGACACCTGTTATATCACTCAGGTATTCAAGACAAAAAAGTTGATTTCTCAGGGCATACAGTGCTTTAGCATTGAATGAAGTCTACATTTCAATTTTACTCAAAGGTACTGACTGCAAACCTTATGCAAACATCTTAATATAACTCCCCACATGATCCTGAGATGTTTGGCACCTGTTATATCACTCAGGTATTCAAGACAAAAAAGTTGATTTCTCAGTGCATGCAGAGCTTTGGCACTGAATGAAGTATACACTTTCATTTTACTCTAAAGTACTGAATGCAAACCTTATGGAAACATCTTAATATAACTCCCCACATGATCCTGAGATGTTTGACACCTGTTATATCACTCAGGTATTCAAGACAAAAAAGTTGATTTCTCAGTGCATAGAGTGCTTTGGCAAATGAAGTATACATTTCAATTTTACTCAAAGGTACTGAATGCAAACCTTATGGAAACATCTTAATATAACTCCCCACATGATCCTGAGATGTTTGACACCTGTTATATCACTCAGGTATTCAAGACAAAAAAGTTGATTTCTCAGGGCATAACGAACTTTGGCATTGAATGAAGTATACATTTCAATTTTACTCAAAGGTACTGTATGCAAACCTTATGGCAACATCTTAAAATAATTCCCCACATGATCCTGAGATGTTTGACACCTGTTATATCACTCAGGTATTCAAGACAAAAAAGTTGATTTCTCAGTGAATGCAGTGCTTTGGCATTAAAAGTATATACTTCAATTTTACTCTAAACTACTGAATGAAAACCTTATAGAAACATCTTAATATAACTCCCCACATGATCCTGAGATGTTTGGCACCTGTTATATCACTCAGGTATTCAAGACAAAAAAGTTGATTTCTCTGAGCATAAAGACATTTAGCATTGAATGAAGAATACACTTCAATTTTACTCAAAGGTACTGAATGCAAACCTTATGGAAACATTTTAATATAACTCCCCACATGATCCTGAGATGTTTGGCACCTGTTATATCACTCAGGTATTCAAGACAAAAAAGTTGTTCTCTCACTGAATGCAGTGCTTTGGCACTAAAAGTATATACTTCAATTTTACTCAAAGGTACTGAATGCAAAGCTTATGGAAACATCTTAAAGTAACTCCCCACATGATCCTGAGATGTTTGACACCTGTTATATCACTCAGGTATTCAAGACAAAAAAGTTGATTTCTCAGGGCATAAAGAACTTTAGCATTGACTGAAGTATACGTTTCAATTTTACTCTAAAATACTGAATGCAAACCTTATGGAAACATCTTAAAGTAACTCCCCACATGATCCTGAGATGTTTGACACCTCTTATATCACTCAGGTATTCAAGACAAAAAAGTTGATTTCTCAGAGCCCAGATTGCATTGGCATTGAATAAAGCATACACTTCAATTTTACTCTAAGGTAGTGCATGCAAACCTTAGGGAAACATCTTAATATAACTCCCCACATGATCCTGAGATGTTTGACACCTCTTATATCACTCAGGTATTCAAGACAAAAAAGTTGATTTCTCAGTGCATAAAGATCTTTAGCATTGAATGAAGTATAAATTTCAATTTTACTCAAAGGTACTGACTGTAAAGCTTATGGAAACATCTTAATATAACTCCCCACATGATCCTGAGATGTTTGGCACCTGTTATATCACTCAGGTATTCAAGACAAAAAAGTTGATTTCTCAGTGCATAAAGACCTTTAGCATTGAATGAAGTATACATTTCAATTTTACTCTAAAGTACTGAATGCAAACCTTATGGAAACATCTTAATATAACTCCCCACATGATCCTGAGATGTTTGACACCTGTTATATCACTCAGGTATTCAAGACAAAAAAGTTGATTTCTCAGAGCCTACAGTGCTTTAACATGAAAAAGTATACATTTCAATTTTACTCTAAGGTACTGAATGTACACCTGATGGAAACATCTTAATATAACTCCCCACATGATCCTGAGATGTTTGACACCTGTTATATCACTCAGGTATTCTAGACAAAAAAGTTGATTTCTCAGGGCATACATTGCTTCGCTTTGAATGTCGTATACATTTCAATTTTACTCAAAGGTACTGAATGCAAAGCTTATGGAAACATCTTAATATAACTCCCCACATGATCCTGAGATGTTTGACACCTGTTATATCACTCAGGTATTCAAGACAAAAAAGTTGATTTCTCAGTGAATGCAGCACTTTGGCACTAAAAGTATATACTTCAATTTTACTCAAACCTACTGAATGCACACCTTATGGAAACATCTTAATATAACTCCCCACATGATCCTGAGATGTTTGGCACCTGTTATATCACTCAGGTATTCAAGACAAAAAAGTTGATTTCTCAGTGCATAAAGACCTTTAGCATTGAATGAAGAATACATTTCATTTTTACTCAAAAGTACTGAATGCAAACCTTATGGAAACATTTTAATATAACTCCCCACATGATCCTGAGATGTTTGGCACCTGTTATATCACTCAGGTATTCAAGACAAAAAAGTTGATCTCTCACTGAATGCAGTGCTTTGGCACTAAAAGTATATACATCAATTTTACTCTAAGGTACTGAATGCAAAGCTTATGGAAACATCTTAAAGTAACTCCCCACATGATCCTGAGATGTTTGACACCTGTTATATCACTCAGGTATTCAAGACAAAAAAGTTGATTTCTCAAAGCATAAAGACCTTTTGCATTGAATGAAGCATACATTTCAATTTTACTCTAAAGTACTGAATGCAAACCTTAGGGAAACATCTTAATATAACTCCCCACATGATCCTGAGATGTTTGACACCTGTTATATCACTCAGGTATTCAAGACAAAAAAGTTGATTTCTCAGTGCATAAAGACCTTTAGCATTGAATGAAGTATAAATTTCAATTTTACTCAAAGGTACTAACGGTAAAGCTTATGGAAACATCTTAATATAACTCCCCACATGATCCTGAGATGTTTGACACCTGTTATATCACTCAGGTATTCAAGACAAAAAAGTTGATTTCTCAGTGAATGCAGTGCTTTGGCACTAAAAGTATATACTTCAATTTTACTCAAAAGTACTGAATGCACACCTTATGGAAACATCTTAATATAACTCCCCACATGATCCTGAGATGTTTGACACCTGTTATATCACTCAGGTATTCAAGACAAAAAAGTTGATTTCTCAGTGCATAAAGGTGCTTTAGCATCGAATGAAGTATACATTTCAATTTTACTCAAAAGTACTGAATGCAAACCTTATGGAAACATCTTAATATAACTCCCGACATGATCCTGAGATGTTTGACACCTGCTATATCACTCAGGTATTCAAGACAAAAAAGTTGATTTCTCAGTGCATAAAGAGCTTTAGCATTGAATGAAGAATACATTTCATTTTTACTCTAAAGTACTGAATGCAAACCTTATGGAAACATCTTAATATAACTCCCCACATGATCCTGAGATGTTTGACACCTGTTATATCACTCAGGTATTCTGGATAAAAAAGTTGATTTCTCAGGGTATACAGTGCTTTAGCATTGAATGAAGTATACATTTCAATTTTACTCAAAGGTACTAACGGTAAAGCTTATGGAAACATCTTAATATAACTCCCCACATGATCCTGAGATGTTTGACACCTGTTATATCACTCAGGTATTCAAGACAAAAAAGTTGATTTCTCAGTGAATGCAGAGCTTTGGCACTAATGAAGTATACATTTCAATTTTACTCTAAACTACTGAATGCAAACCTTATGGAAACATCTTAATATAACTCCCCACATGATCCTGAGATGTTTGACACCTGTTATATCACTCAGGTATTCAAGACAAAAAAGTTGATTTCTCAGTGCATAGAGTGCATTGCCATTGAATGAAGTATACATTTCAATTTTACTCAAAGGTACTGAATGCAAACCTTATGGAAACATCTTAATATAACTCCCCACATGATCCTGAGATGTTTGACACCTGTTATATCACTCAGGTATTCAAGACAAAAAAGTTGATTTCTCAGGGCATAGAGTACTTTGGCATTGAATGAAGTATACATTTCAATTTTACTCAAAGGTACTGAATGCAAACCTTATGGAAACATCTTAAAGTAACTCCCCACATGATCCTGAGATGTTTGACACCTGTTATATCACTCAGGTATTCAAGACAAAAAAGTTGATTTCTCAGTGAATGCAGTGCTTTGGCAGTGAATGAAGTATACATTTCAATTTTACTCAAAACTACTGAATGCACCCCTTATGCAAACATCTTAATATAACTCCCCACATGATCCTGAGATGTTTGACACCTGTTATATCACTCAGGTATTCAAGACAAAAAAGTTGATTTCTCAGTGCATAAAGAACTTCAGCATTGAATGAAGAATACATTTCAATTTTACTCTAAAGTCCTGAATGCAAACCTTATGGAAACATTTTAATATAACTCCCCACATGATCCTGAGATGTTTGGCACCTGTTATATCACTCAGGTATTCAAGACAAAAAAGTTGTTCTCTCACTGAATGCAGTGCTTTGGCACTGAAAGTATATATTTCAATTTTACTCAAAGGTACTGAATGCAAAGCTTATGGAAACATCTTAATATAACTCCCCACATGATCCTGAGATGTTTGACACCTCTTATATCACTCAGGTATTCAAGACAAAAAAGTTGATTTCTCAGTGCATAAAGTCCTTTAGCATTGAATGAAGTATACATTTCAATTTTACTCAAAAGTACTGAATGCAAACCTTATGGAAACATCTTAATATAACTCCCCACATGATCCTGAGATGTTTGACACCTGTTATATCACTCAGGTATTCAAGACAAAAAAGTTGATTTCTCAGAGCATACAGTGCTTTAACATTGAATTAAGTATACATTTCAATTTTACTCTAAAGTACTGAATGCAAACCTTATGGAAACATCTTAATATAACTCCCCACATGATCCTGAGATGTTTGACACCTGTTATATCACTCAGGTATTCAAGACAAAAAAGTTGATTTCTCAGTGCCTAGAGTGCATTGCCATTGAATGAAGTATACATTTTAATTTTACTCAAAGGTACTGACTGCAAACCTTATGGAAACATCTTAATATAAATCCCCACATGATCCTATGTTTGACAGCTGTTAAATCACTTAGGTATTCAAGACAAAAAAGTTGATTTCTCAGAGCATACTGTTGTTTAGCAATGATTGAGGTGTACATTTCAATGTTACTCTATGGTACTAACTGCAAACCTTATGGAAACATCTAAATATAACTTCCCACATGACCCTGAGATGTTTGACACCTGTTATATCATTTAGGTATTCAAGACAAAAAAGTTGATTTTTCAGAGCCTACAGTGCTTTAACATGAAAAAGTATACATTTCAATTCTACTCTAAGGTACTGACTGCAAACCTTATAGAAACATCTTAACATAAATCTCCACATGATCCTGAGATGTTTGACACCTGTTATATCACTCAGGTATTCTGGACAAAAAAGCTGATTTCTCGGGGCATACATTGCTTTGGCATTGAATGAAGTATACATTTCAATTTTACTCAAAGGTACTGAATGCAAACCTTATGGAAACATCTTAATATAACTCCCCACATGATCCTGAGATGTTTGACACCTGTTATATCACTCAGGTATTCAAGACAAAAAAGTTGATTTCTCAGTGAATGCACTGCTTTGGCAGTAAAAGCATATACTTCAATTTTACTCTAAACTACTGATTGCAAACCTTATGCAAACATCTTAATATAACTCCCCACATGATCCTGAGATGTTTGACACCTGTTATATCACTCAGGTATTCAAGACAAAAAAGTTGATTTCTCAGTGCATAAAGACCTTTAGCATTGAATGAAGAATACATTTCAATTTTACTCAAAAGTACTGAATGCAAACCTTATGGAAACATCTTAATATAACTCCCCACATGATCCTGAGATGTTTGACACCAGTTATATCACTCAGGTATTCAAGACAAAAAAGTTGATTTCTCAGTGAATGCAGTGCTTTGGCATTGAAAGTATATACATTTCAATTTTACTCAAAGGTACTGAATGCAAAGCTTATGGAAACATCTTAATATAACTCCCCACATGATTCTGAGATGTTTGACACCAGTTATATCACTCAGGTATTCAAGACAAAAAAGTTGATTTCTCAGTGCATAGAGAACTTTGTCATTGAATGAAGCATACATTTGAATTTTACTCAAAAGTACTGACTGTAAACCTTATAGAAACATCTTAATATAACTCCCCACATGATCCTGAGATGTTTGACACCTGTTATATCACTCAGGTATTCAAGACAAAAAAGTTGATTTCTCAGTGCATAAAGACCTTTGGCATTGAATGAAGTATAAATTTCAATTTTACTCAAAGGTACTAACGGTAAAGCTTATGGAAACATCTTAATATAACTCCCCACATGATCCTGAGATGTTTGGCACCTGTTATATCACTCAGGTATTCAAGACAAAAAAGTTGATTTCTCAGTGAATGCAGGGCTTTGGCACTAAAAGTATATACTTCAATTTTACTCTATAGTACTGAATGCAAACCTTATGGAAACATCATAACATAACTCCCCACATGATCCTGAGATGTTTGACACCTGTTATATCACTCTGGTATTCAAAACACCAAAGGGGAATTCTCAGAGCATACAGTGCTTTAACATTGAATGAAGTATACATTTCAATTTTACTCAAAAGTACTGACCGCAAACCTTATGGAAACATCTTAATGTAACTCCCCACATGATCCTGAGATGTTTGACACCTGTTATATCAGTCAGGTATTCAAAACAAAAAAGTTGATTTCTCAGAGCATACTGTTGTTTAGCAATGATTGAAGAATACATTTCAATGTTACTCAATGGTACTGACTACAAACCTTATGGAAACATCTAAATATAACTCCCCACATGATCCTGAGATGTTTGACACCTGTTATATCACTCAGGTATTCAAGACAAAAAAGTTGATTTCTCAGTGCATAGAGTACTTTGGCATTGAATGAAGTATACATTTCAATTTTACTCAAAAGTACTGACCGCAAACCTTATAGAAACATCTTAATATAACTCCCCACATGATCCTGAGATGTTTGACACCTGTTATATAATTTAGGTATTCAAGACAAAAAAGTTGATTTTTCAGAGCCTGCAGTGCTTTAACATGAAAAAGTATACATTTCAATTTTACTCTAAGGTACTGACTGCAAACCTTATAGAAACATCTTAATATAACTCCCCACATGATCCTGAGATGTTTGACAGCTGTTATATCACTCAGGTATTCAAGACAAAAAAGTTGATTTCTCAGTGAATGCAGAGCTTTGGCACTAAAAGTATAGACTTCAATTTTACTCTAAACTACTGAATGCAAACCTTATGGAAACATCTTAATATAACTCCCCACATGATCCTGAGATGTTTGACACCTGTTATATCACTCAGGTATTCAAGACAAAAAAGTTGATTTCTCAGTGCATAGAGTCCTTTGGCTTTGAATGAAGTATACATTTCAATTTTACTCTAAAGTACTGAATGCAAACCTTATGGAAACATCTTAACATAACTCCCCACATGATCCTGAGATGTTTGACACCTGTTATATCACTCAGGTATTCAAGACAAAAAAGTTGATTTCTCAGAGCATACAGTGCTTTAACATTGAATGAAGTATACATTTCAATTTTACTCTAAAGTACTGAATGCAAACCTTATGGAAACATCTTAACATAATTCCCTACATGATCCTGAGATGTTTGACACCTGTTATATCACTCAGGTATTGAAAACAAAAAAGTTGATTTCTCAGAGCATACTGTTGTTTAGCAATGATTGTATACATTTGAATATTACTCAATGGTACTGACTACTAACCTTATGGAAACATCTTAATATTGCTCCCCACATGATCCTGAGATGTTTGACACCTGTTATATCACTCAGGTATTCAAGACAAAAAAGTTGATTTCTCAGTGCATGCAGTGCTTTGGCATTGAATGAAGTATACATTTCAATTTTACTCAAAGGTACTGACTGCAAACCTTATGGAAACATCTTAATATAACTCCCCACATGATCCTGAGATGTTTGACACCTGTTATATTACTCAGGTATTCAAGACAAAAAAGTTGATGTTTCAGAGCCTACAGTGCTTTAACATGAAAAAGTATACATTTCAATTTTACTCTAAGGTACTGACTGCAAACCTTATGGAAACATATTAAAATAACTCCCCACATGATCCTGAGATGTTTGACACCTGTTATATCACTCAGGTATTCAAGACAAAAAAGTTGATTTCTCAGTGCATAGAGTACTTTGGCATTGAATGAAGTATACATTTCAATTTTACTCAAAGGTACTGACTGTAAACCTTATGGAAACATCTTAATATAACTCCCCACATGATCCTGAGATGTTTGACACCTGTTATATCACTCAGGTATTCAAGACAAAAAAGTTGATTTCTCAGAGCATACTGTTGTTTAGCATTGAATGAAGTATACATTTCAATTTTACTCTAAAGTACTGAATGCAAACCTTATGGAAACATCTTAATATAACTCCCCACATGATCCTGAGATGTTTGACACCTGTTATATCACTCAGGTATTCAAGACAAAAAAGTTGATTTCTCAGAGCCTACAGTGCTTTAGCATTGAAAAAGTATACATTTCAATTTTACTCAAAGGTACTGACTGCAAACCTTATAGAAACATCTTAATATAACTCCCCACATGATCCTGAGATGTTTGACACCTGTTATATTACTCAGGTATTCAAGACAAAAAAGTTGATGTTTCAGAGCCTACAGTGCTTTAACATGAAAAAGTATACATTTCAATTTTACTCTAAGGTACTGACTGCAAACCTTATGGAAACATCTTAATATAACTCCCCACATGATCCTGAGATGTTTGACACCTGTTATATCACTCAGGTATTCAAGACAAAAAAGTTGATTTCTCAGTGCCTAGAGTGCTTTGCCATTGAATGAAGTATACATTTCAATTTTACTCAAAGGTACTGACTGCAAACCTTATGGAAACATCTTAATATAACTCCCCACATGATCCTGAGATGTTTAACACCTGTTATATCACTCAGGTATTCAAGACAAAAAAGTTGATTTCTCAGAGCATAAAGATATTTAGCATTGAATGAAGTATAAATTTCAATTTTACTCAAAGGTACTAACCGCAAACTTTATAGAAACATCTTAATATAAATCCCCACATGATCCTGAGATGTTTGACATCTGTTATACCATTTAGGTATTCAAGACAAAAAAGTTGATTTTTCAGAGCCTACTGTGCTTTCACATGAAAAAGTATACATTTCAATTTTACTCTAAGGTACTGACTGCAAACCTTATGGAAACATCTTAATATAACTCCCCACATGATCCTGAGATGTTTGAGACCTGTTATATCACTCAGGTATTCAAGACAAAAAAGTTGATTTCTCAGTGCCTAGAGTGCTTTGCCATTGAATGAAGTATACATTTTAATTTTACTCAAAGCTACTGACTGTAAACCTTCAGGAAACATCTTAAAGTAACTCCCCACATGATCCTGAGATGTTTGAGACCTGTTATATCACTCAGGTATTCAAGACAAAAAAGTTGATTTCTCAGTGAATGCAGCGCTTTGGCACTAAAAGTATATTCTTCAATTTTACTCTAAAGTACAGAATGCACACCTGATGGAAACATCTTAATGTACTCCCCACATGTTCCTGAGATGTTTCACACCATTTATATCACTCAGCTATGCAAGATAAAAAAGTTGATTTCTCAGTGCATACAGTGCTTAGGTATTAAGAGAAGTATGTATTTTAATTTTACTGAATAGTACTGAATACAAAACTGGTGGAAACATGTTAACATCACTCCCCATACTATTCTGAGTTGTTTAAGACCTGTAACATCACTCTGATCTTCAAGATAAAAAAGTTGATATCTCAGTGCATGCAGTGCTTTGGCATTAAAAGGTGTATGTATTTCAATTTTACTCAACAGTACTGACTGCAAACCTTATGGATACATCTTAATATAACTCCCCACATGATCCTGAGATGTTTGACACTTGTTATTTCACTCAGCTGTTCAAGACAAAGAAGTTGATTTCTCAGTGCGTGCAGTGCATTGGCACTAAAAGTAGATATTTCAGTTTTACTCTGAAGTACTGAATGCAAACCTTGTGGATACAACTTAACATAACTCCCCACATGATCCTGAGATGTTTGACACCTGTTATATCACTCAGGTATTCAAGACAAAAAAGTTGATTTCTCAGTGCATAAAGACCTTTAGCATTGAATGAAGTATACATTTCAATTTTACTCAAAGCTACTGACGGCAAACCTTATGGAAACATCTTAATATAACTCCCCACATGATCCTGAGATGTTTGACACCTGTTATATCACTCAGGTATTCAAGACAAAAAAGTTGATTTCTCAGAGCATAGAGTGCTTTAGCATTGAATGAAGAATAAATTTCAATTTTACTCAAAGGTACTAACGGTAAACCTTATGGAAACATCTTAATATAACTCCCCACATGATCCTGAGATGTTTGGCACCTGTTATATCACTCAGGTATTCAAGACAAAAAAGTTGATTTCTCAGTGAATGCAGTGCTTTGGCACTAAAAGTATATACTTCAATTTTACTCAAAAGTACTGAATGCACACCTTATGGAAACATCTTAATATATCTCCCCACATGTTCCTGAGATGTTTCACACCATTTATATCACTCAGGTGTTCAAAACAAAAAAGTTGTTTTCTGAGAGCATACTGTTGTTTCGCAATGATTGAACAATACATTTCAGTGTTACTCAATGGTACTGACGACAAACCTTATGGAAACATCTAAATATAACTTCCCACATGATCCTGAGATGTTTGACACCTGTTATATCACTCAGGTATTCAAGACAAAAAAGTTGAAATCTCAGTGTATAGTGTACTTTCGCATTGAATGAAGTATACATTTCACTTTTACTCAAAGGTACTGACTGCAAACCTTATAGAAACATCTTAATATAACTCCCCACATGATCCTGAGATGTTTGACACCTGTTATATCACTCAGGTATTCAAGACAAAAAAGTTGATTTCTCAGAGCCTACAGTGCTTTAACATGAAAAAGTATACATTTCAATTTTACTCTAAAGTACTGAATGCAAACCTTATGGAAACATCTTAATATAACTCCCCACATGATCCTGAGATGTTTGACACCTGTTATATCACTCAGGTATTCAAGACAAAAAAGTTGATTTCTCAGTGCCTAGAGTGCATTGCCATTGAATGAAGTATACATTTTAATTTTACTCAAAGCTACTGACTGTAAACCTTATGGAAA
The DNA here is from genome assembly GCF_963921235.1 of Mobula hypostoma. Taxonomy (NCBI): domain Eukaryota; kingdom Metazoa; phylum Chordata; class Chondrichthyes; order Myliobatiformes; family Myliobatidae; genus Mobula; species Mobula hypostoma. The sequence goes on from NC_086110.1 coordinate 9,190,580, forward strand.
CATCTTAATATAACTCCCCACATGATCCTGAGATGTTTGACACCTGTTATATCACTCAGGTATTCAAGACAAAAAAGTTGATTTCTCAGAGCATAAAGACGTTTAGCATTGAATGAAGTATACATTTCAATTTTACTCAATGGTACTGACTGTAAACCTTATGGAAACATCTTAATATAACTCCCCACATGATCCTGAGATGTTTGACACCTGTTATATCACTCAGGTATTCAAGACAAAAAAGTTGATTTCTCAGAGCCTACATTGATTTAACATGAAAAAGTATACATTTCAATTTTACTCTAAGGTACTGACTGCAAACCTTATAGAAACATCTTAATATAACTCCCCACATGATGCTGAGATGTTTGACACCTGTTATATCACTTAGGTATTCAAGACAAAAAAGTTGATTTCTCAGTGCATAGAGTACTTTGGCATTGAATGAAGTATACATTTCAATTTTACTCAAAGGTACTGACTGCAAACCTTATAGAAACATCTTAATATAACTCCCCACATGATCCTGAGATATCTCAAACCCTTTATATCACTCAGCTATTCAAGACAAAAAAGTTGATTTCTCTGTGAATGCAGTGCTTTGGCACTAAAAGTATATACTTCAATTTTACTCTAAACTACTAAATGAAAACCGTATAGAAACATCTTAATATAACTCCCCACATGTTCCTGAGATGTTTGACACCTGTTATATCACTCAGGTATTCAAGACAAAAAAGTTGATTTCTCAGTGCATAGAGTACTTTGGCATTGAATGAAGTATACATTTCAATTTTACTCAAAGGTACTGACTGCAAACCTTATGGAAACATCTTAATATAACTCCCCACATGATCCTGAGATGTTTGGCACCTGTTATATCACTCAGGTATTCAAGACATAAAAGTTGATTTCTCAGTGAATGCCATGCTTTGGCACTAAAAGTATATACTTCAATTTTACTCTAAACTACTGAATGAAAACCTTATGGAAACATCTAAATATAACTTCCCACATGATCCTGAGATGTTTGACACCTGTTATATCACTCAGGTATTCAAGACAAAAAAGTTGATTTCTCAGGGCATACTGTTGTTTCGCATTGAATGAAGTATACATTTCAGTTTTACTCAAAGGTACTGACTGCAAACCTTATAGAAACATCTTAATATAATTCCCCACATGATGCTGAGAAGTTTGACACCTGGTATATCACTTAGGTATTCAAGACAAAAAAGTTGATTTTTCAGAGCCTACATTGATTTAACATGAAAAAGTATACATTTCAATTTTACTCTAAGGTACTGACTGCAAACCTTATGGAAACATCTAAATATAATTTCCCGCATGATCCTGAAATGTTTGACACCTGTTATATCACTTAGGTCTTCAAGACAAAAAAGTTGATTTCTCAGTGCATAGAGTACTTTGGCATTGAATGAAGTATACATTTCAATTTTACTCAAAGGTACTGACTGCAAACCTTATAGAAACATCTTAATATAACTCCCTACATGATCCTGAGATGTTTGACAGCAGTTATATCACTCAGGTATTCAAGACAAAAAAGTTGATTTCTCAGTGAATGCAGTGCTTTGGCACTAAAAGTATATACTTCAATTTTACTCTAAACTGCTGAATGAAAACCTTATAGAAACATCTTAATATAACTCCGCACATGATGCTGAGATGTTTGACACCTGTTATATCACTCAGGTATTCAAGACAAAAAAATGATTTCTCAGTGCATAGTCCTTTGGTATTAAGAGAAGTATGTATTTCAATTTTACTCACTAGTACTGAATTCAAAACTGAAGGAAACATGTTTACAGCACTCCCCACATGATCTTGAGATGTTTGACACCTGTTATATCACTCAGCTATTCAAGACAAAAAAGTTGATTTCTCAGTGCATGCAGTGCTTTGGCATTAAAAGTTGTATGTATTTCAATTTTACTCAATAGTACTGACTGCAAACCTTATGCAAACATCTTAATATAACTCCCCACATGATCCTGAGATGTTTGACACCTGTTATATCACTCAGGTATTCAAGACAAAAAAGTTGATTTCTCAAAGCCTAAAGTGAATTGCCATTGTATGATGCATACATTTCAATTTTACTCTAAAGTACTGAATGCAAACCTTATGGAAACATCTTAACATAACTCCCCACATGATCCTGAGATGTTTGACACCTGTTATATCACTCAGGTATTCAAGACAAAAAAGTTGATTTCTCAGTGCATACAGTGCATTGGCATTGAAAGAAGTATACATTTCAATTTTACTCAAAGGTACTGACTGCAAACCTTATGGAAACATCTTAACATAACTCCCCACATGATCCTGAGATGTTTGGCACCTGTTATACCACTCAGGTATTCAAGACAAAAAAGTTGATTTCTCAGTGCCCAGTGTGCATTGCCATTGAATGAAGTATGCATTTTAATTTTACTCAAAGCTACTGACTGTAAACCTTATGGAAACATCTTAATATAACTCCCCACATGATCCTGAGATGTTTGACACCTGTTATATCACTCAGGTATTCAAGACAAAAAAGTTGATTTCTCAGTGCATGCAGTGCTTTGGCACTAAAAGTATATATTTCAATTTTACTCTAAAGTACTGAATGCAAACCTAATGGAAACATCTTAACATAACTCCCCACATGATCCTGAGATGTTTGACACCTGTTATATCACTCAGCTATTTACGATAAAAAAGTTGATTTCTCAGTGTGTACAGTGCTTTGCCATTGATAGAAGTATACATTTCCATTTTACTCAAAGGCACTGAATGCAAACCTGATGCAAACATCTTAACATATTACCCAAATGATTCTGAGATGTTTGAAACCTGTTATATCACTCAGGTATTCAAGACAAAAAAGTTGATTTCTCAGTGCATACAGCGCTTTGGCATTAAAAGTATATATTTCAATTTTACTCTACACTACTGAATGCAAACCTTATGGAAACATCTTAATATGATTCCCCACATGATTCTGAGATGTTTGACACCTGTTATATCACTCAGCTATTCAAGATAAAAAAGTTGATTTCTCAGTGCATAGAGTGCTTTGGTATTAAGAGAAGTATGTATTTTAATTTTACTCACTGGTACTGAATGTAAACCTGAAGGAAACATGTTAACATCACTCCCCATATGATTCTGAGATGTTTGAGACCTGTTATATCACTCAGCTCTTAAAGATAAACAAGTTGATATCTCAGAGCCTTCAGTGCTTTGGCATTAAAATGTGTATGTATTTCAATTTTACTCAAAACTACTGACTGCAAACCTAATGGAAACATCTTAACATAACTCCCCACATGATCCTGAGATGTTTGACACTTGATATATCACTCAGCTATTCAAGACAAAAAAGTTTATTTCACAGTGCATACAGCGATTTAGCATTGAATGAAGTATACATTTCAATTTTACTCTAAAGTACTGAATGCAAACCTTATGGAAACATCTTAATATAACTCCCCACATGATCCTGAGATGTTTGACAACTGTTATATCACTCAGTTATTCAAGACAAAATAATTGATTTCTCAGTGCATGCAGTGCTTTAGCATTGAATGAAGTATACATTTCAATTTTACTCAGAGTACTGACTGCAAACCTTATGGAAACATCTTAATATAACTCCCCACATGATCCTGAGATGTTTGACACCTGTTATATCACTCAGGTATTCAAGATAAAAAAGTTGATTTCTCAGGGCATAGAGCACTTTGGCATTGAATGAAGTATACATTTCAATTTTACTCAAAGGTACTGACTGCAAACCTTATGGAAACATCTTAATATAACTCCCCACATGATCCTGAGATGTTTGACACCTGTTATATCACTCAGCTATTCAAGACAAAAAAGTTGATTTCTCAGAGCATAAAGTACTTTAGCATTGAATGAAGTATACATTTCAATGTTACTCAATGGTACTGACTGCAAACCTTATGGAAACATCTAAATATAACTTCCCGCATGTTCCTGAGATGTTTCACACCATTTATATCACTCAGGTCTTCAAAACAAAAAAGTTGTTTTCTCAGAGCATACTGTTGTTTCGCAATGATTGAAGAATACATTTCAGTGTTACTCAATGGTACTGACGACAAACCTTATGGAAACATCTAAATATAACTCGCCACATGATGCTGAGATGTTTCACACCTGTTATATCACTCAGGTATTCAAGACAAAAAAGTTGATTTCTCAGTGCATAGAGTGCTTTGGCATTGAATGAAGTATACATTTCAATTTTACTCAAAGGTACTGACTGCAAAACCTTATGGAAACATCTTAATATAACTCCCCACATGATCCTGAGATGTTTGACACCTGTTATATCACTCAGGTATTCAAGACAAAAAAGTTGATTTCTCAGAGCATACTGTTGTTTAGCAATGATTGAAGTACATTTCAATGTTACTCAATGGTACTGACTGCAAACCTTATGGAAACATCTTAATATAACTCCCCACATGATCCTGAGATGTTTGACACCTGTTATATAATTTCGGTATTCAAGACAAAAGAAGTTGATTTTTCAGAGCCTGCATTGATTTAACATGAAAAAGTATACATTTCAATTTTACTCTAAGGTACTGACTGCAAACCTTATGGAAACATCTTAATATAACTCCCCACATGATCCTGAGATGTTTGACACCTGTTATATCACTCAGGTATTCAAGACAAAAAAGTTGATTTCTCAGTGCATAGACTGCATTGGCATTGAATGAAGTATACATTTCAATTTTACTCAAAGGTACTGACTGCAAACCTTATGGAAACATCTTAATATAACTCCCCACATGATCCTGAGATGTTTGACACCTGTTATATCACTCAGGTATTCAAGACAAAAAAGTTGATTTCTCAGTGAATGCAGTGCTTTGGCACTAAAAGTATATACTTCAATTTTACTCTAAACTACTGAATGCAAACCTTATGGAAACATCTTAATATAACTCCCCACATGATCCTGAGATGTTTGACACCTGTTATATCACTCAGGTATTCAAGACAAAAAAGTTGATTTCTCAGTGCATAGAGTGCTTTGGTATTAAGAGAAGTATGTATTTCAATTTTACTCACTAGTACTGAATGCAAAACTGAAGGAAACATGTTAACATCACTCCCCACATGATCCTGAGATGTTTGACACCTGTTATATCACTCAGCTATTCAAGACAAAAAAGTTGATATCTCAGTGCGTACAGTGCTTTGGCATTAAAAGGTGTATGTATTTCAATTTTACTCAATAGTACTGACTGCAAACCTAATGGAAACATCTTAACATAACTCCCCACATGATCCTGAGATGTTTGACACCTGTTATATCACTCAGCTATTCAAGACAAAAAAGTTGATTTCTCAGTGCATACAGTGATTTAGCATTGAATGAAGTATACATTTCAATTTTACTCTAAAGTACTGAATGCAAACCTTATGGAAACATCTTAATATAACTCCCCACATGATCCTGAGATGTTTGACACCTGTTATATCACTCAGCTATTCAAGACAAAAAAGTTGATTTCTCAGTGCATGCAGTGCTTTGGCACTAAAAGTATATATTTCAATTTTACTCTAAAGTACTGAATGCAAACCTTATGGAAACATCTTAATATAACTCCCCACATGATCCTGAGATGTTTGACACCTGTTATATCACTCAGGTATTCAAGACAAAAAAGTTGATTTCTCAGTGCGTAAAGACCTTTAGCATTGAATGAAGTATAAATTTCAATTTTACTCAAAGGTACTGACTGCAAACCTTATGGAAACATATTAATATAAATCCCCACATGATCCTGAGATGTTTGACAGCTGTTATATCACTCAGGTATTCAAGACAAAAAAGTTGATTTCTCAGAGCATACTGTTGTTTAGCAATGATTGAAGTATACATTTCAATGTTACTCAATGGTACTGACTGCAAACCTTATGGAAACATCTAAATATAACTTCCCGCATGTTCCTGAGATGTTTCACACCATTTATATCACTCAGGTCTTCAAAACAAAAAAGTTGTTTTCTCAGAGCATACTGTTGTTTCGCAATGATTGAAGTATACATTTCAATGTTACTCAATGGTACTGACTGCAAACCTTATGGAAACATCTAAATATAACTTCCCGCATGATCCTGAGATGTTTGACACCTGTTATATAATTTCGGTATTCAAGACAAAGAAGTTGATTTTTCAGAGCCTGCATTGATTTAACATGAAAAAGTATACATTTCAATTTTACTCTAAGGTACTGACTGCAAACCTTATAGAAACATCTTAATATAACACCCCACATGATCCTGAGATGTTTGACACCTGTTACATCACTCAGGTATTCAAGACAAAAAAGTTGATTTCTCAGTGCATAGACTACTTTGGCATTGAATGAAGTATACATTTCAATTTTACTCAAAGGTACTGACTGCAAACCTTAAGGAAACTTCTCAATATAACACCCCTCAGGATCTTGAGATATTTCAAACCCTTTACATCACTCAGCTGTTCAAGAAAAAAAAGTTGATTTCTCAGTGAATGCAGTGCTTTGGCACTAAAAGTATATACTTAAATTTTACTCTAAACTACTAAATGAAAACCTTATAGAAACATCTTAATATAACTCCCCACATGTTCCTGAGATGTTTCACACCATTTATATCACTCAGCTATGCAAGATAAAAGTGTTGATTTCTCAGTGCATACAGTGCTTAGGTATTAAGAGAAGTATGTATTTTAATTTTACTGAATAGTACTGAATACAAAACTGGTGGAAACATGTTAACATCACTCCCCATACTATTCTGAGTTGTTTAAGACCTGTAACATCACTCTGATCTTCAAGATAAAAAAGTTGATATCTCAGTGCATGCAGTGCTTTGGCATTAAAAGGTGTATGTATTTCAATTTTACTCAATAGTACTGACTGCAATCCTAATGGAAACATGTTAACAGAGCTCCCCACATGATCCTGAGATGTTTGACACTTGTTATTTCACTCAGCTGTTCAAGACAAAGAAGTTGATTTCTCAGTGCGTGCAGTGCATTGGCACTAAAAGTAGATATTTCAGTTTTACTCTGAAGTACTGAATGCAAACCTTGTGGATACAACTTAACAAAACTCCCCACATGATCCTGAGATGTTTGACACCTGTTATATCACTCAGGTATTCAAGATAAAAAAGTTGATTTCTCAGTGCATACAGTGCATTGGCATTGAAAGAAGTATACATTTCAATTTTACTCAAAGGTACTGACTGCAAACCTGATGCAAACATCTTAACATCACTCCCCACATGATTCTGAGATGTTTGAGACCTGTTATATCACTTAGCCATTCAAGATAAAAAAGTTGATTTATCAGTGCTTACAGAACTTTGGCATTAATAGAAGTATACATTTGAATTTTACTCAAAGCTACTGACTGCAAACCTTTTGGAAACATCTTAATATATCTCCCCACATGATCCTGAGATGTTTGACACCTGTTATATCACTCAGCTATTCAAGACAAAAAGGTGATTTCTCAGTGCATGCAGTGCTTGGCACTAAAAGTATATATTTCAATTTTACTCTAAAGTACTGAATGCAAACCTAATGTAAACATCTTAACATAACTCCCCACATGATCTTGAGATGTTTGACACCTGTTATATCACTCAGCTATTTACGATAAAAAAGTTGATTTCTCAGTGTGTACAGTGCTTTGCCATTGATAGAAGTATACATTTCCATTTTACTCAATGGCACTGACTGCAAACCTGATGCAAACATCTTAACATATTCCCTAAATGATCCTGAGATGTTTGAGACCTGTTATATCACTTAGGTATTGAAGACAAAAAACTTGATTTTTCAGTGCATACAGTGCTTTGGCGTTAAAAGTATATGTTTCAATTTTACTCTAAACTACTGAATGCAAACTTTATGGAAACATCTTAATATGATTCCCCACATGATTCTGAGATGTTTGACACCTGTTATATCACTCAGCTATGCAAGATAAAAGTGTTGATTTCTCAGTGCATACAGTGCTTAGGTATTAAGAGAAGTATGTATTTTAATTTTACTGAATAGTACTGAATACAAAACTGGTGGAAACATGTTAACATCACTCCCCATACTATTCTGAGTTGTTTAAGACCTGTTACATCACTCAGCTCTTAAAGATAAACAAGTTGATATCTCAGAGCCTTCAGTGCTTTGGCATTAAAATGTGTATGTATTTCAATTTTACTCAATAGTACTGACTGCAAACCGAATGGAAATATCTTAACATAGCTCCCCACATGATCCTGAGATGTTTGACACTTATTATATCACTCAGCTATTCAGGACAAAAAAGTTTATTTCACAGTGCATACAGTGATTTAGCATTGAATGAAGTATACATTTCAGTTTTACTCTGAAGTACTGAATGCAAACCTTGTGGATACAACTTAACAAAACTCCCCACATGATCCTGAGATGTTTGACATCTGTTATATCACTCAGTTCTTCAAGACAAAGAAGTTGATATCTCAGGTCATACAGTGCATTGGCATTGAAAGAAGTATACATTTCAATTTTACTCAAAGGTACTGACTGCAAACCTGATGGAAACATCTTAACATAACTCCCCACATGATCCTGAGATGTTTGACACCTGTTATATCACTCAGGTATTCAAGATAAAAAAGTTGATTTCTCAGTGCATACTGTGCTTTGGCATTGAAAGAAGTATACATTTCAATTCTACTCCAAGGGTACTGACTGCAAACCTTTTGGAAACATCTTAATATAACTCCCCACATGATCATGAGATGTTTGACACCTGTTATATCACTCAGCTATTCAAGACAAAAAAGTTGATTTCTCAGTGCATGCAGTGCTTTGGCACTAAAAGTATATATTTCAATTTTACTCTAAAGTACTGAATGCAAACCTTATGGAAACATCTTAACATAACTCCCCACATGATCCTGAGATGTTTGACACCTGTTATATCACTCAGCTATTTACGATAAAAAAGTTGATTTCTCAGTGTGTACAGTGCTTTGCCATTGATAGAAGTATACATTTCCATTTTACTCAAAGGCACTGAATGCAAACCTGATGCAAACATCTTAACATATTACCCAAATGATTCTGAGATGTTTGAGACCTGTTATATCACTTAGGTATTGAAGACAAAAAACTTGATTTTTCAGTGCATACAGTGCTTTGGCGTTAAAAGTATATGTTTCAATTTTACTCTAAACTACTGAATGCAAACTTTATGGAAACATCTTAATATGATTCCCCACATGATTCTGAGATGTTTGACACCTGTTATATCACTCAGCTATTCAAGATAAAAAAGTTGATTTCTCAGTGCATAGAGTGCTTTGGTATTAAGAGAAGTATGTATTTTAATTTTACTCACTAGTACTGAATACAAAACTGGTGGAAACATGTTAACATCACTCCCCATACTATTCTGAGTTGTTTAAGACCTGTTACATCACTCAGCTCTTCAAGATAAAAAGGTTGATATCTCAGTGCATACAGTGCTTTGGCATTAAAAGGTGTATGTATTTCAATTTTACTCAATAGTACTGACTGCAATCCTAATGGAAACATCTTAACATAGCTCCCATCATGATCCTGAGATGTTTGACACTTGTTATTTCACTCAGCTGTTCAAGACAAAGGAGTTGATTTCTCAGTGCGTGCAGTGCATTGGCACTAAAAGTAGATATTTCAGTTTTACTCTGAAGTACTGAATGCAAACCTTGTGGATACAACTTAACAAAACTCCCCACATGATCCTGAGATGCTTGACACCTACTATATCACTGAACTCTTCAAGATAAAAAGTTGATATCTCAGTGCATACAGTGCATTGGCATTGAAAGAAGTTTACATTTCAATTTTACTCAAAGGTACTGACTGCAAACCTGATGCAAACATCTTAACATAACTCCCCCATGATTCTGAGATGTTTGAGACCTGTTATATCACTTAGCCATTCAAGATAAAAAAAGTTGATTTCTCAGTGCATACAGTGCTTTGGCATTAAAAGAAGTATACATTTGAATTTTACTCAAAGCTACTGACTGCAAACCTTTTGGAAACATCTTAATATATCTCCCCACATGATCCTGAGATGTTTGACACCTGTTATATCACTCAGCTATTCAAGACAAAGAAGGTGATTTCTCAGTGCATGCAGTGCTTGGCACTAAAAGTATATATTTCAATTTTACTCTAAAGTACTGAATGCAAACCTAATGTAAACATCTTAACATAACTCCCCACATGATCTTGAGATGTTTGACACCTGTTATATCACTCAGCTATTTAAGATAAAAAAGTTGATTTCTCAGTGTGTACAGTGCTTTGCCATTGATAGAAGTATACATTTCCATTTTACTCAAAGGCACTGAATGCAAACCTGATGCAAACATCTTAACATATTACCCAAATGATTCTGAGATGTTTGAAACCTGTTATATCACTTAGGTATTGAAGACAAAAAACTTGATTTTTCAGTGCATACAGTGCTTTGGCGTTAAAAGTATATGTTTCAATTTTACTCTAAACTACTGAATGCAAACTTTATGAAAACATCTTAATATGATTCCCCACATGATTCTGAGATGTTTGACACCTGTTATATCACTCAGCTATGCAAGATAAAAGTGTTGATTTCTCAGTGCATACAGTGCTTAGGTATTAAGAGAAGTATGTATTTTAATTTTACTGAATAGTACTGAATACAAAACTGGTGGAAACATGTTAACATCACTCCCCATACTATTCTGAGTTGTTTAAGACCTGTAACATCACTCTGATCTTCAAGATAAAAAAGTTGATATCTCAGTGCATGCAGTGCTTTGGCATTAAAAGGTGTATGTATTTCAATTTTACTCAATAGTACTGACTGCAATCCTAATGGAAACATCTTAACATAGCTCCCATCATGATCCTGAGATGTTTGACACTTGTTATTTCACTCAGCTGTTCAAGACAAAGGAGTTGATTTCTCAGTGCGTGCAGTGCATTGGCACTAAAAGTAGATATTTCAGTTTTACTCTGAAGTACTGAATGCAAACCTTGTGGATACAACTTAACAAAACTCCCCACATGATCCTGAGATGTTTGACACCTACTATATCACTGAACTCTTCAAGATAAAAAGTTGATATCTCAGTGCATACAGTGCATTGGCATTGAAAGAAGTTTACATTTCAATTTTACTCAAAGGTACTGACTGCAAACCTGATGCAAACATCTTAACATAACTCCCCCATGATTCTGAGATGTTTGAGACCTGTTATATCACTTAGCCATTCAAGATAAAAAAAGTTGATTTCTCAGTGCATACAGTGCTTTGGCATTAAAAGAAGTATACATTTGAATTTTACTCAAAGCTACTGACTGCAAACCTTTTGGAAACATCTTAATATATCTCCCCACATGATCCTGAGATGTTTGACACCTGTTATATCACTCAGCTATTCAAGACAAAAAGGTGATTTCTCAGTGCATGCAGTGCTTGGCACTAAAAGTATATATTTCAATTTTACTCTAAAGTACTGAATGCAAACCTAATGTAAACATCTTAACATAACTCCCCACATGATCTTGAGATGTTTGACACCTGTTATATCACTCAGCTATTTACGATAAAAAAGTTGATTTCTCAGTGTGTACAGTGCTTTGCCATTGATAGAAGTATACATTTCCATTTTACTCAAAGGCACTGAATGCAAACCTGATGCAAACATCTTAACATATTACCCAAATGATTCTGAGATGTTTGAGACCTGTTATATCACTTAGGTATTGAAGACAAAAAACTTGATTTTTCAGTGCATACAGTGCTTTGGCGTTAAAAGTATATGTTTCAATTTTACTCTAAACTACTGAATGCAAACTTTATGGAAACATCTTAATATGATTCCCCACATGATTCTGAGATGTTTGACACCTGTTATATCACTCAGCTATGCAAGATAAAAGTGTTGATTTCTCAGTGCATACAGTGCTTAGGTATTAAGAGAAGTATGTATTTTAATTTTACTGAATAGTACTGAATACAAAACTGGTGGAAACATGTTAACATCACTCCCCATACTATTCTGAGTTGTTTAAGACCTGTAACATCACTCTGATCTTCAAGATAAAAAAGTTGATATCTCAGTGCATGCAGTGCTTTGGCATTAAAAGGTGTATGTATTTCAATTTTACTCAATAGTACTGACTGCAATCCTAATGGAAACATCTTAACAGAGCTCCCCACATGATCCTGAGATGTTTGACACTTGTTATTTCACTCAGCTGTTCAAGACAAAGAAGTTGATTTCTCAGTGCGTGCAGTGCATTGGCACTAAAAGTAGATATTTCAGTTTTACTCTGAAATACTGAATGCAAACCTTGTGGATACAACTTAACAAAACTCCCCACATGATCCTGAGATGTTTGACACCTACTATATCACTGAACTCTTCAAGATAAAAAGTTGATATCTCAGTGCATACAGTGCATTGGCATTGAAAGAAGTTTACATTTCAATTTTACTCAAAGGTACTGACTGCAAACCTGATGCAAACATCTTAACATAACTCCCCCATGATTCTGAGATGTTTGAGACCTGTTATATCACTTAGCCATTCAAGATAAAAAAAAGTTGATTTCTCAGTGCATACAGTGCTTTGGCATTAAAAGAAGTATACATTTGAATTTTACTCAAAGCTACTGACTGCAAACCTTTTGGAAACATCTTAATATATCTCCCCACATGATCCTGAGATGTTTGACACCTGTTATATCACTCAGCTATTCAAGACAAAAAGGTGATTTCTCAGTGCATGCAGTGCTTGGCACTAAAAGTATATATTTCAATTTTACTCTAAAGTACTGAATGCAAACCTAATGTAAACATCTTAACATAACTCCCCACATGATCTTGAGATGTTTGACACCTGTTATATCACTCAGCTATTTACGATAAAAAAGTTGATTTCTCAGTGTGTACAGTGCTTTGCCATTGATAGAAGTATACATTTCCATTTTACTCAAAGGCACTGAATGCAAACCTGATGCAAACATCTTAACATATTACCCAAATGATTCTGAGATGTTTGAGACCTGTTATATCACTTAGGTATTGAAGACAAAAAACTTGATTTTTCAGTGCATACAGTGCTTTGGCGTTAAAAGTATATGTTTCAATTTTACTCTAAACTACTGAATGCAAACTTTATGGAAACATCTTAATATGATTCCCCACATGATTCTGAGATGTTTGACACCTGTTATATCACTCAGCTATGCAAGATAAAAGTGTTGATTTCTCAGTGCATACAGTGCTTAGGTATTAAGAGAAGTATGTATTTTAATTTTACTGAATAGTACTGAATACAAAACTGGTGGAAACATGTTAACATCACTCCCCATACTATTCTGAGTTGTTTAAGACCTGTAACATCACTCTGATCTTCAAGATAAAAAAGTTGATATCTCAGTGCATGCAGTGCTTTGGCATTAAAAGGTGTATGTATTTCAATTTTACTCAATAGTACTGACTGCAATCCTAATGGAAACATCTTAACATAGCTCCCATCATGATCCTGAGATGTTTGACACTTGTTATTTCACTCAGCTGTTCAAGACAAAGAAGTTGATTTCTCAGTGCGTGCAGTGCATTGGCACTAAAAGTAGATATTTCAGTTTTACTCTGAAGTACTGAATGCAAACCTTGTGGATACAACTTAACAAAACTCCCCACATGATCCTGAGATGTTTGACACCTACTATATCACTGAACTCTTCAAGATAAAAAGTTGATATCTCAGTGCATACAGTGCATTGGCATTGAAAGAAGTTTACATTTCAATTTTACTCAAAGGTACTGACTGCAAACCTGATGCAAACATCTTAACATAACTCCCCCATGATTCTGAGATGTTTGAGACCTGTTATATCACTTAGCCATTCAAGATAAAAAAAGTTGATTTCTCAGTGCATACAGTGCTTTGGCATTAAAAGAAGTATACATTTGAATTTTACTCAAAGCTACTGACTGCAAACCTTTTGGAAACATCTTAATATATCTCCCCACATGATCCTGAGATGTTTGACACCTGTTATATCACTCAGCTATTCAAGACAAAAAGGTGATTTCTCAGTGCATGCAGTGCTTGGCACTAAAAGTATATATTTCAATTTTACTCTAAAGTACTGAATGCAAACCTAATGTAAACATCTTAACATAACTCCCCACATGATCTTGAGATGTTTGACACCTGTTATATCACTCAGGTATTCAAGACAAAAAAGTTGATTTCTCAGTGCATAGAGAACTTTGGCATTGAATGAAGTATACATTTCAATTTTACTCAAAGGTACTGACAGCAAACCTTATAGAAACATATTATTATAAATCCCCACGTGATCCTATGTTTGACAGCTGTTATATCACTTAGGTATTCAAGACAAAAAAGTTGATTTCTCAGAGCATACTGTTGTTTAGCAATGATTGAAGTATACATTTCAATGTTACTCAATGGTACTGACTGCAAACCTTATGGAAACATCTAAATATAACTTCCCGCATGTTCCTGAGATGTTTCACACCATTTATATCACTCAGGTCTTCAAAACAAAAAAGTTGTTTTCTCAGAGCATACTGTTGTTTCGCAATGATTGAAGAATACATTTCAGTGTTACTCAATGGTACTGACGACAAACCTAATGGAAACATCTAAATATAACTCCCCACATGATGCTGAGAGGTTTGACACCTGTTATATAATTTCGGTATTCAAGACAAAGAAGTTGATTTTTCAGAGCCTACATTGATTTAACATGAAAAAGTATACATTTCAATTTTACTCTAAGGTACTGACTGCAAACCTTATAGAAACATCTTAATATAACACCCCACATGATCCTGAGATGTTTGACACCTGTTACATCACTCAGGTATTCAAGACAAAAAAGTTGATTTCTCAGTGCATAGACTACTTTGGCATTGAATGAAGTATACATTTCAATTTTACTCTAAGGTACTGACTGCAAACCTTATGGAAACTTCTCAATATAACACCCCTCAGGATCTTGAGATATTTCAAACCCTTTACATCACTCAGCTGTTCAAGAAAAAAAAGTTGATTTCTCAGTGAATGCAGTGCTTTGGCACTAAAAGTATATACTTAAATTTTACTCTAAACTACTAAATGAAAACCTTATAGAAACATCTTAATATAACTCCCCACATGTTCCTGAGATGTTTCACACCATTTATATCACTCAGCTATGCAAGATAAAAAAGTTGATTTCTCAGTGCATGCAGTGCTTAGGTATTAAGAGAAGTATGTATTTTAATTTTACTGAATAGTACTGAATACAAAACTGGTGGAAACATGTTAACATCACTCCCCATACTATTCTGAGTTGTTTAAGACCTGTAACATCACTCTGATCTTCAAGATAAAAAAAGTTGATATCTCAGTGCATGCAGTGCTTTGGCATTAAAAGGTGTATGTATTTCAATTTTACTCAATAGTACTGACTGCAATCCTAATGGAAACATGTTAACAGAGCTCCCCACATGATCCTGAGATGTTTGACACTTGTTATTTCACTCAGCTGTTCAAGACAAAGAAGTTGATTTCTCAGTGCGTGCAGTGCATTGGCACTAAAAGTAGATATTTCAGTTTTACTCTGAAGTACTGAATGCAAACCTTGTGGATACAACTTAACAAAACTCCCCACATGATCCTGAGATGTTTGACACCTACTATATCACTGAACTCTTCAAGATAAAAAGTTGATATCTCAGTGCATACAGTGCATTGGCATTGAAAGAAGTTTACATTTCAATTTTACTCAAAGGTACTGACTGCAAACCTGATGCAAACATCTTAACATAACTCCCCCATGATTCTGAGATGTTTGAGACCTGTTATATCACTTAGCCATTCAAGATAAAAAAAGTTGATTTCTCAGTGCATACAGTGCTTTGGCATTAAAAGAAGTATACATTTGAATTTTACTCAAAGCTACTGACTGCAAACCTTTTGGAAACATCTTAATATATCTCCCCACATGATCCTGAGATGTTTGACACCTGTTATATCACTCAGCTATTCAAGACAAAAAGGTGATTTCTCAGTGCATGCAGTGCTTGGCACTAAAAGTATATATTTCAATTTTACTCTAAAGTACTGAATGCAAACCTAATGTAAACATCTTAACATAACTCCCCACATGATCTTGAGATGTTTGACACCTGTTATATCACTCAGCTATTTACGATAAAAAAGTTGATTTCTCAGTGTGTACAGTGCTTTGCCATTGATAGAAGTATACATTTCCATTTTACTCAAAGGCACTGAATGCAAACCTGATGCAAACATCTTAACATATTACCCAAATGATTCTGAGATGTTTGAGACCTGTTATATCACTTAGGTATTGAAGACAAAAAACTTGATTTTTCAGTGCATACAGTGCTTTGGCGTTAAAAGTATATGTTTCAATTTTACTCTAAACTACTGAATGCAAACTTTATGGAAACATCTTAATATGATTCCCCACATGATTCTGAGATGTTTGACACCTGTTATATCACTCAGCTATGCAAGATAAAAGTGTTGATTTCTCAGTGCATACAGTGCTTAGGTATTAAGAGAAGTATGTATTTTAATTTTACTGAATAGTACTGAATACAAAACTGGTGGAAACATGTTAACATCACTCCCCATACTATTCTGAGTTGTTTAAGACCTGTAACATCACTCTGATCTTCAAGATAAAAAAGTTGATATCTCAGTGCATGCAGTGCTTTGGCATTAAAAGGTGTATGTATTTCAATTTTACTCAATAGTACTGACTGCAATCCTAATGGAAACATCTTAACAGAGCTCCCCACATGATCCTGAGATGTTTGACACTTGTTATTTCACTCAGCTCTTCAAGATAAAAAAGTTGATTTCTCAGTGCATACAAGGATTTAGCATTGAATGAAGTATACATTTGAATTTTACTCAAAGTTACTGCATGCAAACCTTATGGAAACATCTTAATATATCTCCCCACATGATCCTGAGATGTTTGACACCTGTTATATCACTCAGCTATTCAAGACAAAACAGTTGATTTCTCAGTGCATGCAGTGCTTTGGCACTATAAGGATATATTTCAAATTTACTCTAGAGTACTGACTGCAAACCTTATGGAAACATCTAAATATAACTTCCCGCATGATCCTGAGATGTTTGACACCTGTTATATCACTCAGGTATTCAAGACAAAAAAGTTGATTTCTCAGTGCATAGAGTACTTTGGCATTGAATGAAGTATACATTTCAATTTTACTCAAAGGTACTGACTGCAAACCTTATAGAAACATATTAATATAAATCCCCACATGATCCTGAGATGTTTGACAGCTGTTATATCACTTAGGTATTCAAGACAAAAAAGTTGATTTCTCAGAGCATACTGTTGTTTAGCAATGATTGAAGTATACATTTCAATGTTACTCAATGGTACTGACTGCAAACCTTATGGAAACATCTAAATATAACTTCCCGCATGTTCCTGAGATGTTTCACACCATTTATATCACTCAGGTCTTCAAAACAAAAAAGTTGTTTTCTCAGAGCATACTGTTGTTTCGCAATGATTGAAGAATACATTTCAGTGTTACTCAATGGTACTGACGACAAACCTAATGGAAACATCTAAATATAACTCCCCACATGATGCTGAGAGGTTTGACACCTGTTATATAATTTCGGTATTCAAGACAAAGAAGTTGATTTTTCAGAGCCTGCATTGATTTAACATGAAAAAGTATACATTTCAATTTTACTCTAAGGTACTGACTGCAAACCTTATAGAAACATCTTAATATAACACCCCACATGATCCTGAGATGTTTGACACCTGTTACATCACTCAGGTATTCAAGACAAAAAAGTTGATTTCTCAGTGCATAGACTACTTTGGCATTGAATGAAGTATACATTTCAATTTTACTCTAAGGTACTGACTGCAAACCTTATGGAAACTTCTCAATATAACACCCCTCAGGATCTTGAGATATTTCAAACCCTTTACATTACTCAGCTGTTCAAGAAAAAAAAAGTTGATTTCTCAGTGAATGCAGTGCTTTGGCACTAAAAGTATATACTTAAATTTTACTCTAAACTACTAAATGAAAACCTTATAGAAACATCTTAATATAACTCCCCACATGTTCCTGAGATGTTTCACACCATTTATATCACTCAGCTATGCAAGATAAAAAAGTTGATTTCTCAGTGCATACAGTGCTTAGATATTAAGAGAAGTATGTATTTTAATTTTACTGAATAGTACTGAATACAAAACTGGTGGAAACATGTTAACATCACTCCCCATACTATTCTGAGTTGTTTAAGACCTGTAACATCACTCTGATCTTCAAGATAAAAAAAGTTGATATCTCAGTGCATGCAGTGCTTTGGCATTAAAAGGTGTATGTATTTCAATTTTACTCAATAGTACTGACTGCAATCCTAATGGAAACATGTTAACAGAGCTCCCCACATGATCCTGAGATGTTTGACACTTGTTATTTCACTCAGCTGTTCAAGACAAAGAAGTTGATTTCTCAGTGCGTGCAGTGCATTGGCACTAAAAGTAGATATTTCAGTTTTACTCTGAAGTACTGAATGCAAACCTTGTGGATACAACTTAACAAAACTCCCCACATGATCCTGAGATGTTTGACACCTACTATATCACTGAACTCTTCAAGATAAAAAGTTGATATCTCAGTGCATACAGTGCATTGGCATTGAAAGAAGTTTACATTTCAATTTTACTCAAAGGTACTGACTGCAAACCTGATGCAAACATCTTAACATAACTCCCCCATGATTCTGAGATGTTTGAGACCTGTTATATCACTTAGCCATTCAAGATAAAAAAAGTTGATTTCTCAGTGCATACAGTGCTTTGGCATTAAAAGAAGTATACATTTGAATTTTACTCAAAGCTACTGACTGCAAACCTTTTGGAAACATCTTAATATATCTCCCCACATGATCCTGAGATGTTTGACACCTGTTATATCACTCAGCTATTCAAGACAAAAAGGTGATTTCTCAGTGCATGCAGTGCTTGGCACTAAAAGTATATATTTCAATTTTACTCTAAAGTACTGAATGCAAACCTAATGTAAACATCTTAACATAACTCCCCACATGATCTTGAGATGTTTGACACCTGTTATATCACTCAGCTATTTACGATAAAAATGTTGATTTCTCAGTGTGTACAGTGCTTTGCCATTGATAGAAGTATACATTTCCATTTTACTCAAAGGCACTGAATGCAAACCTGATGCAAACATCTTAACATATTACCCAAATGATTCTGAGATGTTTGAGACCTGTTATATCACTTAGGTATTGAAGACAAAAAACTTGATTTTTCAGTGCATACAGTGCTTTGGCGTTAAAAGTATATGTTTCAATTTTACTCTAAACTACTGAATGCAAACTTTATGGAAACATCTTAATATGATTCCCCACATGATTCTGAGATGTTTGACACCTGTTATATCACTCAGCTATGCAAGATAAAAGTGTTGATTTCTCAGTGCATACAGTGCTTAGGTATTAAGAGAAGTATGTATTTTAATTTTACTGAATAGTACTGAATACAAAACTGGTGGAAACATGTTAACATCACTCCCCATACTATTCTGAGTTGTTTAAGACCTGTAACATCACTCTGATCTTCAAGATAAAAAAGTTGATATCTCAGTGCATGCAGTGCTTTGGCATTAAAAGGTGTATGTATTTCAATTTTACTCAATAGTACTGACTGCAATCCTAATGGAAACATCTTAACATAGCTCCCCACATGATCCTGAGATGTTTGACACTTGTTATTTCACTCAGCTCTTCAAGATAAAAAAGTTGATTTCTCAGTGCATACAAGGATTTAGCATTGAATGAAGTATACATTTGAATTTTACTCAAAGTTACTGCATGCAAACCTTATGGAAACATCTAAATATAACTTCCCGCATGATCCTGAGATGTTTCACACCTGTTATATCACTCAGCTATTTAAGACAAAAAAGTTGATTTCTCAGTGCGTGTAGTGGTTTGGCACTAAAAGTATATATTTCAATTTTACTCTAAAGTACTGAATGCAAACCCTATGGAAATGTCTTAACATAACTCCCCATATGATCCTGAGATGTTTGACACCTGCTATATCACCCAGCTATTCAAGATAAAAAAGTTGATTTCTCAGTGCAGACATTGCATTGGCATTGAAGGAAGTATAGCTTTCCATTTTACTCAAAGGCACTGACTGCAAACCTGATGCAAACATCTTAACATATGCCTGAAATTACTCTGAGATGTTTGAGACCTGTTATATCACTTAGATATTCAAGACAAAAAAGTTGATTTCTCAGTGTATGCATTGCATTGGCACTAAAAGTAGATATTTCAATTTTACTCTAAAGTACTGAACGGAAACCTTATGGATACAACTTAACATAATTCCACACATGATCCTGAGATGTTTGACACCTGCTATATCACTGAGCTCTTCAAGATAAAAAAAGGTTGATATCTCAGTGCATACAGTGCTTCGGCACTCCAACGTGTACACATTTCAATTTTACTCAATAGTACTGACTGCAAACCTAATGGAAACATCTTAACATAGTTCCCCACATGATCCTGAGATGTCTGACACTTGTTATATCACTCAGCTATGCAAGATAAAAAAGTTGATTTCTCAGTGCATACAGTGCTTTGGCATTAAAAGAACTATACATTTGAATTTTACTCAAAGCTACTGACTGCAAACCTTTTGGAAACATCTTAATATATCTCCCCACATGATCCTGAGATGTTTGACACCTGTTATATCACTCAGCTATTCAAGACAAAAAGTTGATTTCTCAGTGCATGCAGTGCTTGGCACTTCAAGTATATATTTCAATTTTACTCTAAAGTACTGAATGCAAACCTAATGTAAACATCTTAACATAACTCCCCACATGATCCTGAGATGTTTGACACCTGTTATATCTCTCAGCTATTTAAGATAAAAAAAGTTGATTTCTCAGTGCATACAGTGCTTAGGTATTAAGAGAAGTATGTATTTTACTTTTACTGAATAGTACTGAATACAAAACTGGTGGAAACATGTTAACAACACTCCCCATACTATTCTGAGTTGTTTAAGACCTGTAACATCACTCTGATCTTCAAGATAAAAAAGTTGATATCTCAGTGCATGCAGTGCTTTGGCATTAAAAGGTGTATGTATTTCAATTTTACTCAATAGTACTGACTGCAATCCTAATGGAAACATCTTAACATAGCTCCCCACATGATCCTGAGATGTTTGACACTTGTTATTTCACTCAGCTCTTCAAGATAAAAAAGTTGATTTCTCAGTGCATACAAGGATTTAGCATTGAATGAAGTATACATTTGAATTTTACTCAAAGTTACTGCATGCAAACCTTATGGAAACATCTTAATATATCTCCCCACATGATCCTGAGATGTTTGACACCTGTTATATCACTCAGCTATTCAAGACAAAACAGTTGATTTCTCAGTGCATGCAGTGCTTTGGCACTAAAAGGATATATTTCAAATTTACTCTAGAGTACTGACTGCAAACCTTATGGAAACATCTAAATATAACTTCCCGCATGATCCTGAGATGTTTCACACCTGTTATATCACTCAGCTATTCAAGACAAAAAAGTTGATTTCTCAGTGCGTGTAGTGGTTTGGCACTAAAAGTATATATTTCAATTTTACTCTAAAGTACTGAATGCAAACCCTATGGAAATGTCTTAACATAACTCCCCATATGATCCTGAGATGTTTGACACCTGCTATATCACCCAGCTATTCAAGATAAAAAAGTTGATTTCTCAGTGCAGACATTGCATTGGCATTGAAGGAAGTATAGCTTTCCATTTTACTCAAAGGCACTGACTGCAAACCTGATGCAAACATCTTAACATATGCCTGAAATTACTCTGAGATGCTTGAGACCTGTTATATCACTTAGATATTCAAGACAAAAAAGTTGATTTCTCAGTGTATGCATTGCATTGGCACTAAAAGTAGATATTTCAATTTTACTCTAAAGTACTGAACGGAAACCTTATGGATACAACTTAACATATTCCACACATGATCCTGAGATGTTTGACACCTGCTATATCACTGAGCTCTTCAAGATAAAAAGTTGATA
This sequence comes from Mobula hypostoma, assembly GCF_963921235.1. Lineage (NCBI taxonomy): Eukaryota > Metazoa > Chordata > Chondrichthyes > Myliobatiformes > Myliobatidae > Mobula > Mobula hypostoma. The sequence continues at coordinate 9,212,880 of NC_086110.1, forward strand.
TCTCAGTGCATACAGTGCTTCGGCATTACAAGGTGTACACATTTCAATTTTACTCAAAGGTACTGACTGCAAACCTTTTGGAAACATCTTAAAATATCTCCCCACATGATTCTGAGATGTTTGAGACCTGTTATATCACTTAGCCATTCAAGATAAAAAAGTTGATTTCTCAGCGCATACAGTGCTTTGGCATTAAAAGAAGTATACATTTGAAATTTACTCAAAGCTACTGACTGCAAACCTTTTGGAAACATCTTAATATATCTCCCCACATGATCCTGAGATGTTTGACACCTGTTATATCACTCAGCTATTCAAGACAAAAAGGAGATTTCTCAGTGCATGCAGTGCTTTGGCACTAAAAGTATATATTTCAATTTTACTCTAAAGTACTGAATGCAAACCTATGGAAACATCTTTATATAACTCCCCAGATGATTCTGAGATGTTTGACAACTGATATATCACTCAGGTATTCAAGACAAATAAGTTGGTTTCTCAGTGCATGCAGTGCTTTGGCACTAAAAGTATATATTTCAATTTTACTCTAAAGTACTGAATGCAAACCTAATGTAAACATCTTAACATAACTCACCACATGATCCTGAGATGTTTGACACCTGTTACATCACTCAGCTATTTAAGATAAAAAAAGTTGATTTCTCAGTGCGTACAGTGCTTTGCCATTGATAGAAGTATATTTTTCCATTTTACTCAAAGGCACTGAATGCAAACCTGATGCAAACATCTTAACATAATACCCAAATGATTCTGAGATGTTTGAGATCTGTTATATCACTTAGGTATTGAAGACAAAAAACTTGATTTTTCAGTGCATTCAGTGCTTTGGCATTAAAAGTATATATTTCAATTTTACTCTAAACTACTGAATGCAAACTTTATGGAAACATCTTAATATGATTCCCCACATGATTCTGAGATGTTTGACACCTCTTATATCACTCAGCTATGCAAGATAAAAAAGTTGATTTCTCAGTGCATACAGTGCTTAGGTATTAAGAGAAGTATGTATTTCAATTTTACTGAATATTACTGAATACAAAACTGGTGGGAAAATGTTAACATCACTCCCCATACTATTCTGAGTTGTTTAAGACCTGTAACATCACTCTGATCTTCAAGATAAAAAACTTGATATCTCAGTGCATGCAGTGCTTTGGCATTAAAAGGTGTATGTATTTCAATTTTACTCAATAGTACTGACTGCAAACCTAATGGAAACATCTTAACATAGCTCCCCACATGATCCTGAGATGTTTGACACCTGTTATATCACTCAGCTATTCAAGACAAAACAGTTGATCTCTCAGTGCATGCAGTGCTTTGGCACTAAAAGGATATATTTCAAATTTACTCTAGAGTACTGAATGGAAACCTTATGGAAACATCTTAACATAACTCCCCACATGATCCTGAGATGTTTAACACCTGTTATATCACTCAGGTACTCAAGACAAAAAAGTTGATTTCTCAGTGCGTGTAGTGGTTTGGCACTAAAAGTATATATTTCAATTTTACTCTAAAGTACTGAATGCAAACCCTATGGAAATATCTTAACATAACTCCCCATATTATCCTGAGATGTTTGACACCTGCTATATCACCCAGCTATTCAAGATAAAAAAGTTGATTTCTCTGTGCATACATTGCATTGGCATTGAAGGAAGTATACCTTTCCATTTTACTCAAAGGCACTGACTGCAAACCTGATGCAAACATCTTAACATATGCCCGAAATTATTCTGAGATGTTTGAGACCTGTTATATCACTTAGGTATTGAAGACAAAAAACTTGATTTCTCAGTGCATACAGTGCTTTGGCATTAAAAGTATATATTTCAATTTTACTCTAAACTACTGAATGCAAACTTTATGGAAACATCTTAATATGATTCCCCACATGATTCTGAGATGTTTGACACTTGTTATATCACTCAGCTATGCAAGATAAAAAAGTTGATTTCTCAGTGCATGCAGTGCATTGGCATTGAAATAAGTTTACATTTCAATTTTACTCTAAAGTTCTGAGTGCAAACTTTATGGAAAAATCTTAATATAACTCGCCATATGATTCTGAGTTGTCTGAGAGCTGTTATATTACTTAGCTATTCAAGATAAAAAGAGTTGATTTCACACTGCCTACAGTGCATTGGCATTGAAAGAAGTATACATTTCACTTTTACTCAAAGGTACTGACTGCAAACTTGATGGAAACATCTTAACATAACTCCCCACATGATTCTGCGTTGTTTGAGAGCTGTTATATCACTTAGATATTCAAGATAAAAAAGTTGATTTCTCACTGCATACAGTGCATTGGTATTGAAAGAGGTATACATTTCAATTTTACTCAAAGGTAGTGACTGCACACCTTATGGAAACATCCTTACATAAGTCACCAATGATTCTGAGATGTTTGACACCTGTTTTATCACTCAGTTATTCAAGATAAAAAAGTTGATTTCTCAGTACATACAGTGCTTTTGCATTAAAAGAGGTATATATTTGAATTCTACTCTAAGGTACTGAATGCAAACCTTATGGCAACATCTTAATATAATTCCCCACATGATCCTGAGATGTTTGACAGCTGTTATATCACTTAGCTATTCAAGATAAAGAAGTTGATTTCTCAGTGCATACAGTCCTTTGGCATTAAAATATGTAAGTATTTGAATTTTACTCCATAGTAGTGAATGCAAACCTGATGGGAACAACTTAACATCACTCCCCACATGATTGCCAGATGTTTGACACCTGGTATTATCACTGAGTTCTTCAAGATAAAAAAGTTGGTATCTCAGTGCATACAGTGCATTGGCTTTGAAAGAAGTATACATTTCAATTTTACTCAAAGGTACTGACTGCAAACCTGATGCAATCATCTTACCAGAACTCCCCACATGATTCTGAGATGTTTGACACCTGTTATATCACTCAGCTATTCAAGATAAAAAAGTTGATTTCTCAGTGGATACAGTGCATTGGCATTGAAAGAAGTTTACATTTCAATTTTACTCAAAGGTACTGACTGCAAACCTTTTGGAAACATCTTAATATATCTCCCCACAATATTCTGAGATGTTTGAGACCTGTTATATCACTTAGCCATTCAAGATAAAAAAGTTGATTTCTCAGTGCATACAGTGCTTTGGCATTAAAAGAAGTATACATTTGAAATTTACTCAAAGCTACTGACTGCAAACCTTTTGGAAACATCTTAATATATCTCCCCACATGATCCTGAGATGTTTGACACCTGTTATATCACTCAGCTATTCAAGACAAAAAGGAGATTTCTCAGTGCATGCACTGCTTTGGCACTAAAAGTATATATTTCAATTTTACTCTAAAGTACTGAATGCAAACCTTATGGAAACATCTTTATATAACTCCCCAGATGATTCTGAGATGTTTGACAACTGATATATCACTCAGGTATTCAAGACAAATAAGTTGATTTCTCAGTGCATGCAGTGCTTTGGCACTAAAAGTATATATTTCAATTTTACTCTAAAGTACTGAATGCAAACCTAATGTAAACATCTTAACATAACTCACCACATGATCCTGAGATGTTTGACACCTGTTATATCACTCAGCTATTCAAGACAAAAAGTTGATTTCTCAGTGCATGCAGTGCTTGGCACTAGAAGTATGTATTTCAATTTTACTCTATATTACTGAATGCAAACCTTATGCAACCATCTTAGTATAACTCCACACATGATTCTGAGTTGTCTGAGAGGTGTTATATCACTTAGCTATTCAAGATAAATTAAGTTGATTTCTCACTGCCTACAGTGCATTAGCATTGATAGAAGTATACATTTCAATTTTACTCTAGGCTGCTGACTGCAAACCTGATGGAAACATCCTGACATAACTCCCCACATGATTGTGAAATGTTTGACACCTGTTATATCACTAGCTATTCAAGATAAAAAAAAGTTGATTTCTCACTGCCTACAGTGCATTGGCATTGAAAGAAGTATACATTTCAATTTTACTCAAAGGTACTGACGGCAAACCTGATGCAAACATCTTAACATAACTTCCCAGATGATTCTACGTTTTCTGAGAGCTGTTATATCACATAGCAATTCAAGAAAAAAAAGTTGATTTCTCACTGCATACAGAGCTTTGGCATTGAAAGAGGTATACATTTCAATTTTACTCAAAGGTAGTGACTGCAAACCTGATGGAAACATCCTTACATAACTCTCCACATGATTCTGAGGTGTTTGACAGCTGTTATATAACTCAGCTATTCAAGATAAAAAAGTTGATTTCTCAGTGCATACAGTGCTTTGGCATTAAAAGACGTATATATTTTAATTTTACTCTGAAGTACTGAATGCAAACCTTATGGCAACATCTTAATATGAACTCCCCAGATGATTCTGAGTTGTCTGGGAGCTGTTATATTACTTAGGTATTCAAGATAAAAAAAAAAGTTGATTTCCGACTGCATACAGAGCTTTGGCATTGAAAGAAGTGTACATTTCAATTTTACTCAAAGGTACAGACTGCAAACCTAATGGAAACATGTTAACATAACTCCCCACATGATTCTGAGTTGTCTGAGAGCTGTTATATGACTTAGGTATTCAAGATAAAAAAAGTTGATTTCTCAGTGGATAGAGTGCTTTTGTAGCGATGTGCTACACACAGCACTAGAATAACCACACGGAGTCGGTGATTTAGAGTTGCGAAGAAAGAGATTTATTCAAACTTCGCGGCCCGCTTTAAAGCCTTCCCGTTCCCGCCCTTTTTGCTGCCGGCCCTCTGCCTGCGCGCGCTGTTTCGTGAGCCGGTTCGTGGGTGTCAGAAAGTGGGTCGCCACATAACCCCCCCCCCCCCCCAGAACCGGCGATACCTCCCCCAATGTCCACCGTCTGGATCGGCCTCTGTTTGGGAGGTCTGCCCCTGCGCCGCGGTGCCTGAGCCTGGACCGGTTGCGCCAAGTCCACATGGGACGGTTTGAGTCGGTCCACCGTGAAAACCTCCTCTCTCCCCCCAATGTCCAGCACGAACGTGGACCCGTTGTTCCTGATCACCTTAAACGGCCCCTCGTAGGGCCGCTGTAGTGGTGCCCGGTGTCCGCCCCGTCGTACAAAAAGAAACTTACAGTTCTGCAGGTCTTTGGGTACGCAGGTCGGGCTCTGTCCGTGCTGTGAAGTGGGTCTGGGGGCCAGGTTACCGATCCTCTCCCGTAGTCTGTCCAGGACTGCTGTGGGTTCTTCCTCTTGCCCCCTTGGGGCTGGTATGAACTCTCCTGGGACGACCAGGGGCGCGCCGTACACCAACTCGGCCGACGAGGTGTGTAGATCCTCCTTGGGCGCCGTACGGATTCCGAGCAGGATCCAGGGAAGTTCGTCCACCCAGTTGGGCCCCTCCAGGCGGGCCATGAGAGCCGATTTCAGGTGACGGTGGAAGCGCTCCACTAGTCCGTTCGACTGTGGGTGGTAGGCAGTTGTGTGGTGTAGCTGTGTTCCTAAAAGTCTGGCTGTAGCCGACCACAGGCTGGAGGTGAACTGGGCGCCCCTGTCGGAGGTAATGTGGGCCGGTACCCCAAAGCGTGCTACCCAGGTTGCGATCAGTGCTCGGGCTCAGGATTCGGAGGTGGTGTCGCTGAGCGGGACTGCCTCTGGCCATCTGGTGAACCGGTCTATCATAGTTAGGAGGTACCGCGCTCCTCGTGACACTGGCAGGGGCCCCACGATATCCACATGGATGTGGTCGAACCTCCGGCGAGTGGGTTCGAACCGCTGCGGTGGAGCCTTGGTGTGCCGCTGCACCTTGGCCGTTTGGCACTGCATACACGTTTTGGCCCATTCACTGACCTGTTTACGAAGTCCATGCCACACGAACCTGTTGGAGACCAGCCGGACAGTTGTCCTAATGGAGGGGTGCGCTAAGTTGTGAATGGATTGGAACACCCGCCGGCGCCAGGCTGCTGGGACGACGAGGCGGGGTTGGCCAGTAGCTACGTCACATAGTAGGGTCCTCTCACCTGGGCCTACGGGGAGGTCTTGGAGCTGCAAACCGGAGACTGCAGTCCTGTAACTGGGGATCTCAGCGTCTGCCTGCTGTGTCTCTGCCAGCGCTGCATAGTCCACTCCCTGGGACAGGGCCTGTATGGTAGGTCTGGAAAGTGCGTCTGCCACGACATTGTTCTTTCCAGAGACATGCCGGATGTCGTCGTGTACTCGGAGATGTAGGACAGATGTCGCTGCTGGCGGGACGACCAGGGGTCGGACACCTTAGTAAACGCAAAGGTAAGCGGTTTGTGGTCTGTGAACGCGGTGAAGGGCCTACCTTCTAGGAAGTACCTGAAATGCCGGATTGCCAGGTATAGTGCCAATAGCTCCCGGTCGAAAGCACTGTATTTGAGTACGGGTGGTCGTAGGTGTTTGCCGAAGAACGCCAGGGGTTGCCAGCGACCCTGGATGAGTTGTTCCAGCACTCCACCAACTGCTGTGTTGGATGCGTCCACCGTGAGGGCAGTAGGAACGTCCGTTCTGGGGTGCACTAGCATCGCGGCGTTTGCCAAGGCTTCTTTGGTTTTAACGAAAGCCGTTGCGGCCTCTTCGTTCCAGGTAATGTCCTTGCCCTTACCCGACATTAGAGTGAAGAAGGGGCGCATGGTTCGGGCTGCTGAGGGGAGGAAACGGTGGTAGAAATTTACCATACCCACGAATTCCTGCAAGCCTTTGATTGTGTTGGGTCGGGGGAAGTGGCGGACCGCGTCTACCTTGGCGGGCAGCGGGGTTGCCCCGTCTTTAGTAATCCTGTGGCCCAGGAAGTCGATGGTGTCGAGTCCGAACTGGCATTTGGCTGGATTGATTGTAAGGCCGAATTCACTCAGGCGGGAGTAGAGCTGGCGGAGGTGGGACAGATGCTCCTGCCGACTACTGCTGGCTATGAGGATGTCGTCCAAATAGATGAATGCAAATTCCAGGTCGCGTCCCACCGCGTCCATTAGCCACTGGAAAGTCTGTGCGGCATTCTTTAGACCAAACGGCATTCGGAGGAATTCGAAAAGTCCGAACGGGGTGATAAGTGCTGTTTTGGGGATGTCGTCCGGATGTACAGGGATTTGATGGTATCCCCGGACGAGGTCTACCTTGGAAAAGATCCTTGCGCCGTGTAGGTTTGCTGCGAAGTCTTGAATGTGCGGCACAGGGTAGCGGTCTGGCGTTGTAGCCTCGTTCAGTCTGCGGTAGTCACCGCATGGTCTCCAGCCCCCCGTTGCCTTGGGCACCATGTGAAAGGGGGAGGCCCATGGGCTGTCGGACCGTCGTATGATCCCTAATTCCTCCATCTTCTTGAACTCCTCCTTCGCCAGTCGGAGCTTGTCCGGGGAAAGCCTTCGAGCACGGGCGTGGAGGGGTGGTCCCTGGGTCGGGATGTGGTGCTGTACTCCGTGTCTGGGCATGGCTGCCGTGAACTGCGGTGTCAGTACTAATGGGAAATCCGCCAGGACCCTGGTGAATTCATCGTCGGACAGCGTGATGGAGTCCAGGTGTGGGGCTGGCAACTGTGCTTCACCCAGGGAGAACGTTTGAAAAGTCTTGGCGTGGACTAATCGCTTCCCTTGCAAGTCGACCAGCAGGCTGTGGGCTCGTAGAAAATCTGCCCCCAGCAGTGGTTGGGCCACGGCGTCCAGTGTGAAGTCCCACGTCAACCGGCTGGAGCTGAACTGTAGCCGCACCGTGCGGGTGCCGTAGGTTCGTATTGTGCTGCCATTAGCGGCCCTCAGGGTGGGTCCTGGTTCTCTGTTGCGGGTGTCGTAACTCGTTGGAGGTAAGACGCTGATCTCCGCTCCGGTGTCGACCAAAAAGCAGCGTCCCGACTGCTTGTCCCAGACGTACAGGAGGCTGTCCTGATGGCCAGCCGCCGTAGCGATCGGCAGCGGCTGGGCCTTGGCGTTTCCCTGGAATTTGCAGGGCGGTCTGCAGCGGCGGGCCTCCGTGCCCCACCGCTGGTGGTAGAAACACCATTGTTCGTTGGGCTCCTCACTCCCGTCGCCGGGTTTTGTAGGCTCTGCTGCCGGGCCCGTCTGGTCTGTCGTTGGGCACGCGGCTTGGTGATCTGTTGACGGATGCCCCTCTCTCTTTCCTGGCATTCCACAGCACATCTGCTCGGGCCGCCACCTCCCGGGGTTTGCTGAAATCTGCGTCGGACAGCAGCAGGCATATGTCCTCGGGCAGTTGCTCTAGGAACGCCTGCTCAAACATGAGGCAGGGTTTGTGTCCTTCAGCCAGGGCCAGCATCTCGTTCATTAATGCTGACGGCGGCCTGTCTCCCAAACCATCCAGGTGCATTAAGCGGCGTGCTCGTTCGCGCCGTGAGAGTCCGAAAGTCCTTATGTGCAGGGTTTTGAATGCTGTGTATTTGCCGTCCTCCGGGGGCGACTGTATAAACTCCTCAACTTGTGCAGCAGTCTCCTGGTCGAGGGAGCTCAGCACGTAGTAGTAGCGAGTGGACTCCGAGGTTATCTGCCGAATGTGGAATTGTGCTTCTGCTTGTTCGAACCATAAATGGGCCGTCGGGGTCACGAATTGTAGCGATGTGCTACACACAGCGCTAGAATAACCACACGGAGTCGGTGAGTTAGAGTTGCGAAGAAAGAGGTTTATTCAAACTTCGCGGCCCGCGTTAAAGCCTTCTCGTTCCCGCCGTTTTTGCTGCCGGCCCTCTGCCTGCGCGCGCTGTTTCGTGAGCCGGTTCGTGGGTGTCAGAAAGTGGGTCGCCACACTTTGGCATTTAAAAAAGTATGTATTTCAGTTTCACTGAATAGTACTAAATGCAAACCTGATTGAAAAATCTTAACATCACTCCCCACATGAATCTGAGATGTTTGACATCTGTTATATCACTCAGCTCTTCAAGACAAAGAAGTTGATATCTCAGGGCATACAGTGCATTGGCATTGAAAGAAGTATATATTTCAATTTTACTCAAAGATACTGACTGCAAACCTGATGCAAACATCTTAACATAACTCCCCACATGATTCAGAGATGTTTGAGACCTGTTATATCACTCAGCTATTCAAGACAAAAATGTTGATTTCTCAGTGTGTACAGTGCTTTGGCATTTAAAGTATATATTTCAATTTTACTCTCAAGTACTGAATACAAACTTTATGGAAACATCTTAATATAACTCCCCACATGTTTCTGAGTTGTGTGAGAGCTGTTATATCACTTAGCTATTCAAAATAAAAAAAGTTGATTTCTAAGTGCTTAGAGTGCTTTGGCATTAAAAGTATATATTTCAATTCTATTCTGAAGTACTGAATGGAAACCTTATGGAAACATAGAAACATAGAAACATAGAAAATAGGTGCAGGAGTAGGCTATTCGGCCCTTCGAGCCTGCACCGCCATTTAATATGATCGTGGCTGAACAATCCACAAGGGCCATATCTAACTCCCTGTTAAATATAGCCAATGAACTCACCTCAACTGTTTCCTGTGGCAGAGTATTGCACAGATTCACCAATCTCTGTGTGAAGAAGTTTTTCCTAATCTCAGTCCTAAAAGGCTTCCCCCTTATCCTCAAACTGTGACCCCTCGTTCTGGACTTCCCCAACATCGGGAACAATCTTCCTGCATCTAGCCTGTCCAATCCCTTTAGGATTTTATACGTTTCAATCAGATCCCCCCTCAATCTTCTAAATTCCAACGAGTACAAGCCTAGTTCATCCAGTCTTTCTTCATATGAAAGTCCTGCCATCCCAGGAATCAATCTGGTGAACCTTCTTTGTACTCTCTCTATGGCAAGGATGTCTTTCCTCAGATTAGGGGACCAAAACTGCACACAATACTCCAGGTGTGGTCTCACCAAGGCCTTGTACAACTGCAGTAGTACCTCCCTGCTCCTGTACTCGAATCCTCTCGCTGTAATTGCCAGCATAACATTCGCCTTTTTCACCACCTGCTCTATCTGCATGCCCACTTTCAATGACTGGTGTATAATGTGTTACGTATCCCGTAACTGGGTTGCCAAATCAGCATAAATGGATTACTCAGTTGGAGTCTGGATTACTAGAACTAAGAAAGTTTTACTAAAGAAACAAGCAACACAGTACTCTAATCAAAAGGATAATAAATGCAACAGTTCAGAAATGATAAACATACAAGTACACAGAATTAAGATAACAGGATCAATCAAGCTCTATCGTTGTCTAGGGGTAAATGACCGGTTTCAAAGTGACGCAAAGTTCAGTTCAATTTAGTTCAGTTCAGTTCGCAGTAATCGCTGCCGTGGCGATGAACAGTGGGGGGAAGGAGAGAGAGAGAGCAAAACGGATGAATATTCAAAACAGCTTCCACACACAGACCTTCGCAGTCAGCTTTCGTGCGAGACCTTTGTGATGTCATCTGAGGTCACCGACTGTGACCTCTCCGTTTCCAGATGCGATCGTTTCTCTGCGGTGAACCCAGCACCCAGGCAAGGGTGGACACACACCAGGTTCCCGCCGATCGTGCCTTTCCACCCTGTGCGTCTATGGCCCGGTACTTCCCACTGACTTGTGAGAGACGCACCGCTTCCAGGGTCTTGTTACCTTGGGTGTCGTGTGTGTCCTGCCTTAGCAAACCTGTCCCTTTTTATCCCTCTGCTGGGGTATCGCCTGTCCATCACTTCAAACAGTTCAGTGTTCAAAGGGGGAGCCGCTCTTGACAGCTCTCCTTCCTTCATTAACATCTCCAAATGCTGTTCCATAGTTTTCCTTATGTCTCTCTCTCCTGAAGACAGGTGGCAGACCAACTGCTGATTCCACTGGTGCCAGCACATGACAGCTACATGTTAACCTACGTGTATTCTTGTCACACTTCCCCCCCTTTAAGGATTTTTACCGGGGGGTAAAAATTACAAACATGAATACATTATTTGGTACACACAAATATACACCTTTATCAGCTATTTGGCTAATACAGCGAGTTTGAAGTTGTCAACACCTTGACAGACAGTCAGCAATCACATTTTCTGTCCCTTTTATATGTGTTATTAATAATCCCTTAGACCAGGCTCCAATTTAGCAAACTTCATAGTGGCCAGAAACACTGATGAATTGCGATCAATGTAACCTCTCATTGGGTGTCGTCCCGGACCACAATAACAAGGGTCGTCCCATTCCGACTTAGTTTTCTCTCACAAGGGCTTAGTAGAAGGGGGAGGGGTAGTGACCGCAGAGTTATTGCAAAACTTCCTACAGTACCCCACCATCTCCAAGAGCCTTCTGAGGGCCCTCTTGTCTGTCGGGGTTGAGATTTCAGAGATAGCCCGCACTTTAGCTTCCATCGCTGCCAGCTGTCCCTGTGTCACCACAATTCCCAGATAAGTGACCTTCGTGTGGCCGAACTCATTTTTTTCAAGATTCACTATCAAGCTGGCTTCAGACAGCCGTATTACATCGCCAATACACACCTCTGTGTTCGTCAGCACTTTAGTCACTGAATTACTCATTCTATATGAATGTTGCTCGCTAGGCTGCCCTATTGTAACAAAGACCACCCAACGTCCCAGTTCTTTGCATCGCCTCGGGACAATCAAACATACGGGTGCGAGTCGTTTAATTACTTCTCCTAAAGAGTTGCTTTGTTCGGGGATTAAGGGAGAGACCTTATCAGCAGACCTGGCCACAACAATAGCCTTCTCCCATCTATCTGGTCGATACCATACTCATCTTTTCAAAATGGTTTTTTTCTCTTATCGTGGGGACCCTAGCTTCATTGATTTCCGCGCTAACACCGACTAGGTTTGTTAGCATATCAAAAGCCTGTGACCGTCTCAGTTCGCGTCGGTCATAATCAATAACATCCTTCCCCCTGGGCAGCCGGTAAACCTCTTTCATGATTTCACCAACTGTTTCCTCCAGCACCGCAAAATGTCCACCGGGGGGTACCTTGTGGGCCAGGTTAAAAACCTCATCCCCATAACTCTTTTGCACCACCCCCCATTCCTCATCATCTGCGGGTACGGTACTTGGTTTCCCTTTCTTCCTTAGCACTTCCTCCTCCACCAAAACCATCAGCCCCTCGTCTCGCTCCTGCGCCTGCATAAATTCTTTCCTGGCTAATGCTAAGTCTGTCTCAGCTCCCTCGCTAGCATACCTAACCTTTACTAAACAGAGGGCTGAATATACTTTCCCCGCCTGTCTGCATTATTAAATTTCTTTCGATCCACACAGATCGGTACTATGCATCTGGCTTTGGAGCTGGAGGCAGTGTCCGCATACCAGTTGGTTATGACGTCAAACGCCTCCGTTCTCTCAAGTTGTGCTTGGCCTGTTCATCAATGAGGTTGTATTGTAGATTTTCTCAAATAAAACAACATGAGACCTTTTATGTTGAAGAAAAAACATAGAACTCATTTATTGCCCTCCATATAAACTGAACACAAAGCCCCGTAAAGAGCATTTATGTAATTACATTAGACCAGCCTCTTAAAGTGAAAATCCAACTCAACGTCGGTGATTATGAATTATGTTAATTTCCACCAACTACGAAACCCTATGCAGCCACCCTTCTCCCCATCCTACCAGAAAATGCACGAAAAGCGGCATTGTGAGCTTGTTTTGGATCCTATGTTCTATGGATGGAATAACAACAGATGCATCTGGCTCGTCCAGAGGTGTGTTGACATACTCATGGTCATGTCGTGACGCTGGGGCGGCATGGTAGCGAAATCCTCTAAATCTTAATCGGCCGGTTTAAGGCGCTCTGCCGAAATACGTTCAAGTTTACATTCTTATCTATGATAAAAGTCTATTCTTTCCGTTACAAAACATGTAAGTCTGTGATGGTGTGCATCATGGTGGACGGAAACAAATGATGCAAGATTTAAGTCAACGGCAATCCAAGGGTGCTGTACACTATGATGGGAGATAGGAATAAGAATAGTTGAAAAGATCTGAATTTACTAAGGAGGGTGGAGTGCTGTGAGAGGTCGGCCAGCGACACTAATAGCTATGGGCGTGTTGGGGAGCGGTGCGCCAGTAGGGTGGCGCTGGAAAGATCTCCTTTGGTATCATCAAATGCCCTGGTCAGGTCAAACACTTAATTAGGGGCATTATCTTTAAGAACACTACACAAGGACAGCATATGTTCAGCAGTTCGCGGAATAAACCGGTGATAGATGTTCGCCAAAGACCGTGCCTGTCTGAAAATGGAGTAGCAGCAATTTTGTGCTGCTCTTAGTTTTGTTTCTCTCCCCCTAGTTTAAACTTCGAATTTTAATTTTTTTATTTGCTAATTCTTGAGTGGGGACAATTTGTCTATGTCTACGAGGAGTGGGAAGAACTTGTCTGAGCATAATGACAAAGGTAATGGGAAAGGAAAGATCTGATGAAATGCCACCATAGGCTGAAGATATCGTTCGGACACTGAATTCAATTAAAGATCAGAATGGGTCAATTAAAAACCAACTGGAAAAGAATAGCAATGAAATGAAGTCATTTCTGGGAAAACTTAAAGACTTGGAAACTCAAGTTATTGCACACGAAGAGGAACTGAAGATAACTAAGCAAAAATTGTTCGAAGCTACAACTCGTTTGGAAAGATATCAAAATAAGATTATAGACCTGGAAACTAGGTCTCACCGAAGGAATATACGAATCGATGGGCTGCAAGAAGGAGCTGAAGATGGAGATTTAACTGTTTGCTTTGGAAAGCTGTTCATACTTTATTTCCTACCATATTATCACAGCCGCCTACTGTAGAAAGAGCACACAGAGCTTTTACTTCGAAATTTAAAGATCTAAATAAACCAAGATCTGATTTGGTTTGTTTTTATCACTTTAAGATTAAAGATCGACAGGAAAGAAAACAGAGAGTTTTTAGATTTAAGGAATCTGGGTCTGTTTTTATGAGGATTATCTGAAGGAGATAATGGAAAAAAGATCAAGATTTGCTCTGGTAATGAAACCCGCATATGATAAGAAACTGTTTCCTTCTTTGCGTTACCCGACAAGAATTAAAGTTTTTCCTCCTAACTCTCCTCCTCGTACATTTTTTGATCCAAAAGCCGCACTGGAGTTCATTCAAGTTATACCTGCCGCCGCTACCGAATGAACTATCTGAAAGGTTATTTGGTTATCTGTATATTATTGACATTTCGGAAAGAAGATTTATGAAGATTACTTGGATATTCCATTGAGAGACTAATACAAGAAAATAAGGAGATTTGTTCATTATTGCATATTATTGGTTTTTCTTTGGAAAGAAGATCTATGGTTCAAGTATGACTGTTTAAATGGTCACACATACATTCGACTGACAAAAGAAGATAAAGGGACTTGTTTCTTTAACCGAATATCTGCTCTGATGTTCTTTTATGTTTCTTTCTTAATTAACTAATTGTTAGTTTTTCCTACTAATGGAGCTTCTTTCTATTTATATATTTAGCGGAGGGTTCAATTACTTATAATATTATTAATTGGTATTTTTGGAAATTTAGTTAGGTTAAATATGCTATCAACTTTTTTCTGCATTATTATAGCGTCTTATAAACGAATTTAAAGATGTTTTTAGGGATTTAATGTTATATTAAAAATGGCACCGTTTTTTTCTTTTTAAGAGATAACATTATTTTGGTTCCTTCTTGTTTAATAGATGCTGGAATGTAAATACTTTCCCTTGTTGAGACTTTATTGTTTTTCTTACAAGGTCAGTCGTTTTTTTTAACTGGGGGGAGGGAGAGAAAATCCTTTTATTCTTTTCCTGTACAGACAGAGCGGTCCATGGCTTCGTATTCTATCATAAGTTTTTCTGGGCTTTGGGGGGACGAGGGTGGGGTTACAGTTAGGAGTTTTTTCCCCATTAAGTGGTTCCGGAGCATGCGTGTTCTCTATGTAGTCGCATTCTTCATCGCCGCCATTTTTGATCATCCCGTATTGGTATGTGCTCTGCGCATGTGTAAAGTAGAATAAAATTATAGTATGGTATTTAAACGGATTCATATAGTAAATTGGAATGTACGTGGTTGGAATCATCCTATCAAACGAAAGAAGACGTTTAAAATTATTAATCGATTCCAACCTGATTTAATTTTTGCTCAAGAAACACATATCAGGGCGGGAGATCAAAATAGAGTTTTTAGATGGTGGAGGAATTTGCAGTTTCACTCCACTTCTCAGAGTAAAACTAAAGGCGTGTCCATCTTTATTAAATCCAATACTCAGGAAGATATTGAGTCAGATTCTAATTGTAGATTTTTAATTATTAAAGGAGTGATCTGCAACAGAAAAGTTGTTTTGGTCAATCTGTACGGTCCTAAATTAGATGATCCTTCTTTTTTTTAAAAAGGTATTTGCTTTACCGCCTGATTTAAATGAATGTATTTTGATAATGGGCGTGGATTTTAACTGTTGTTTAAATCCTTTGATTGACAAGAGCTCAACCAATCAGCGACTTCCAAATCGCTCTGCGTCACTTATTATCTCCTTTTTGACCGATTTTGGATTGATCGAATTATGGAGGTATTTGCACCCTGATAACAGAGAATATTCTTTCTTTTCATATGTTTATAAAATTATTCGAGGATCGATTATATTATAATCGATCCCCACTTCTTACCTAGTGTTAAAAATTGTGAATATGACACTATTGCTATATCTTATCATGTGCCTTTGAGCTTGTCTTTTGAATTTGATGATGTAATTCTTGGCCGTCCACCATGGTGCATGTCTCAGACATTACTGCAAAACTCCGACCTTGTCAGTTTCATTGAAACCCAGATAAAAGATTTTTTTCTTTTTAATGATACAGGGGGTAAGTCCAAATTAATTATATAGCATTTAAAGCTTTTTACGTGGTCTGTTCATTTCTTATTCAGCTAAGCTTAAAAAACAGACTAATGCAGAATTAGATAAGATTTCAAAACAAATTAAAGACTTAGATAATATTTATGCTATTTCCCCTAATATTGATTTATTCAAACAAAGGGTGGAACTTCAATCAATGCAATTTGCTGAAGTTAAAGAGCCAATTTTATATGTTTGTAGACAAAAGTAATAAACATCTCAATTAAAAACAGCTAGAGCCAAAAGGCAAATTTTGAAAATTCGTAGGAAAGATGGTACTCTGGCTTGGGAATATGAAGTAATTAATAAGATTTTTCAAGACTTTTATACTGAACTTTACAACTCTCAATGACCAGTAGATTCTTCTGAAATGAATGCTTTCTTATGAAAGATTGCTTTTCCTAAAATTTCTGTTGAGGATCAAAAAACTCTTGATGCCCAAATTACTGAAACCGAAATTCATGAAGCTGTTTTTTCAATGCAATCTGTTAAGGCCCCTGGACTTGATGGCTATCCTGTAGAATTTTACAAAAAAATTTGGAACATTTCTTTCTCTGTATATGTTGGAAATGTTTAAGGATTCATTTGTGAAAGGTGATTTACCCTCTACTTTCTATGAGGCTTCTATTTCTTTAATTAATAAAAAGTATGAAAATCCTATTGACTATGCCTCATGAGGATCTATTTCATGACTGAATGTCGATGCTAAGATTATGTCAAAGGTAATGGCCAATCGGTCAGAGAATATTTTGGGTAAAATAACTTTTAATGATCAAACGGGCTTTATAAACGGTCGTTATTCTTTTTCAAATGTTGGGAGACTATTTAAGGTTATATATTAGTCCGCTTTTAAAACTCCACAATGCGTCGTCTCTTTGGATGCTGTAAAAACGTTCGATCGAGTTGAATGGAAATATTTATTTAATGTTTTAGAGAAATTTGGCTTTGGTGTTAATACTAATAATTGGATTAGAATGATATATAAAGCTCCTATTGCTACTGTTGTCACTAACAACTGTAGGTCTCCTTTTTTCAGCTTTCATGGGGGATGAGACAAGGTTGTCCATTAAGTCCTTTGTTATTTAATTTAATATTAGAACCCCTTGATATTGCTGTACGTAAAGCTAAAAATATTCAAGGGAGTTTTGTGAATGAGACCATTCATAAGCTCTCTCTTTACGCTGACGATTTATTGGTTTATATATTGTTACGTACCCCGTAACTGGGTTGCCAAACCAGCAGAAATGGATCACTCAGTTGGAGTCTGGAGTACTAGAACTAAGAAAGTTTTATTAAAGAAACAAGCAACACGGTAATCGAAAGGATAATAAATGCAAAAGTTCAGCGATGATAAACACACATGTGCACAGAATTAAGATAACAGCATCAATCAAGCTCTATCGTTGTCTAGGGGTAAATGACCAAATTTCAAAGTGACTCAAAGTTCAGTTTGCAGTAATCGTTGCCATGACGATGGACAACGTGGGGGAAGAGAGAGATAGAACAGGAACAACTGATCATTCAGAACACTGCTTCACTCACAGACCGGCGATATTGCTCACAAGCAACTTTTGGGCAGGTCCTTGGTGATATCACCTGAGGTCACCGACTGTGACCCCTCCTCCAGATGCGGTCGATCCTCTGCAGTGAACCCGGCACCCAGGCAAAGGCGGACACACACCGGGTTCCCGCTGATCGTACCTTTCCACCCTGGTCGTTGTCTGATACTTCTCACCCACTCGTGAGAGGCGCACCGCTTCCAGGGTCTCGTTACCTCGGGTGGCGTGTGTCCCGCCTTAGCAAACCGGTCCCCTTTTATCCCCCTGCTGGGGTATCGCCTGTCCATCACTTCAAACAGTTCAGGGTTCAAAGGGGGAGCCGCTCCAGACAGCTCTCTCTCTCCCACGTCCCTTCATTACACATCTCCAGACGCTGCTCCATTGTTCCTTATCTCTCCTTCCCCTGAGGGCAGGTGGCAGACCAACTGCTGATGCCACTGATGCTAGCCCAGGCCAGCAAACATCTTAATTTTATGTGTATTCTCGTAACAATATCTAATCCCGAGGAATCTATTCATGCCTTGGTAAAATTATTCAATGAATTTGGAGATTTTTCTGGATATAAAATAAATTTTAGTATAAGTGAATTGTTTCCTTTAAATGAATCTGTCTCTATATATGATAATACTCCTTTCAAAGTCACGGATTCTTTTAGATATTTAGGTGTTATAATCACTAAAAAAAATAAGGATCTTTATAAAGCCAATTTCTTTCCCTTGGTAGACTCTATGAATTATTTATTTAGTAGATGGAGTCCACTTACATTTTCACTTGTTGGTCATATCCATATAGTCAAAATGATGATTTTACCAATTTTTTAAATATTTATTTCAGAATTTCCCTGTTTTTTGACTAAGAAGTTTTTCGATCGGTTTGATTCTATTATTTTATCTTTTATTTGGAATAATAAAAGACCAAGAATTAGTAAATGTCACTTACAAAATCTGAAAAAGGATAGAGGTCTCACTTTACCTAATTTAAGAATGTATTACTGGGCTGTTAATGTGCGATCCATGTCCTTTTGGTTAGATTGGATTGATAAGAATGATCGGCCAATTTGGGTAGACCTGGAATTGAAAGCTGTGAAACAGCTTTATTCAACCTCGTTATTGGGAGTTTCTTTACCTATACAATTAGCTAAAGTTGCTAATTTAAACCTATACCCTATGATTAAGCATTCTTTATGAATTTGGCTCCAGTTCTGCAATTTTTTTAATCTTAAAAAATTTAAACTTTTTAGTTTAATTTATCGGAATTACTTTTTTAAGCCTCTTTAAGGATCCAGTTGTTTACTTTGGAAAAATAAATGTATTAATTCTTTTTTGGATTTATTTAAAGAAGATAGATTGATGTCTTTTGAACAATTAGTTGATAAATATTCTCTTTCATACTCACACTTTTTACAATACCTTCAAGTTAGACATTTTTTTACAAAAATATTTAAGTAATTTTCCTGACATATTGGATGCTGACCTGTTAGACACTATTATAAGTACGAACCCTTCGATGAAGGGTTCTGTTGGAAGAATTTATATTTTTTATTATTACAATGGGATAAGCAGCCTTTATTTAAGATTAAACAAGATTGGGAAAAGGAACTCAATTTGACTTTTATGACGGTCAAATATTGTCAAATAATGTTGACTGTCCCTGATCAGACCAGGATTCTCCAAATACCCATAGATCCTATCTCTAAGAATCTTTTCCAACAGCTTTCCCACCACAGATGTAAGTCTCCCTGGTCTATAATTACCCGGACTATCCCTATTTCCTTTTTTGGGCAATGGGACAACATTCACCTCCCTTCAATCCTCCGGTACCATTCCCGAGGACATAAAGATCCTAGCCAGAGGCTCAGGAATCTCTTCCCTCGCCTCATGGAGCAATTAGATTCAAGGTAAACCTGAACTAGAGACATTGTTGGCGTACGGAGGAATGAGGACTTGAGGCCACAGTCAGGTCTACGTTGATGTTATTGATGGACGAAACAAGATGGGCGGAACCGTCTTTCTCTGTTCCTGCTCTGCATGTTGACCCAGCATGGTTGAAACGTGCGCAGGGAGACGACAGGATTCGAACCTGTGACCTCTCGATAAGATAGATGCGATACCACGACACCATCGGCCCAGACAAGCGTGTAACCTGAATGATGAAGGTTGCAAAGCTCTAAGACATGGATGACCTGATGCATGATTCGCAGCAGTCTACTATGAAGCTGCGTCAAGTAGTTTGCAAAGTTAAAAGAATATCATTTTGGTTTTGAGGGAAAATAAATATAAAAATAGGAAGTAAGACTTCAGATGAATAGAGCATTTATACAGATGGCATCACGTCTGGAGCACTGTGCTCAGTTTTGCTCTCTTCTCCCTGCAGCCCCCGGAAAGGAGGTACAGGAGCTTACATGCCACAGCACCAAGTTGCGGAACAATTATTACCCTTCAACCATCAGGCTCCTGAATCAGCGAGGATAATTTCAATCACCTGAATAGTGAACTGAATTTACTAACTATGGACTCACTTTCAAGTACCCTATGACTCATGATCTCAGTATTGTTTACTTACTAAAATATTTATGATGATTACTATATATTTGTTTTGTGTGTATTTGCACAGTTTGTCTTATTTTGCACATTGGTTCTTTATCTTTCTGTTTGTTTGCAATTTTCCATTGATTCTATTGCATTTGTGTTCTATTATGAACGACCACAAGTAAATGAATCTCAGGGTAGTATATGGTGACATATAAGTGCTCTGAAAATAAGCTTACTTTGAACTGTGTACTTTAATTTAAGGGAAGTTGTAAATATGTTGGAAACAGCTCAGAGTGATCGTGGATGTAAATGATCAATAGACTGGGCGAGTAGTCGGATAAGGCATGTTTAACCGGTTAAGTATACATTCGCTGAAGTTTAGAAAAACAAAAGTGGAATTGATTTATATGTATGTGATCTAAAGGTGAAGGGGGGGCGGGTAGTTCTAAAAAGGGTGGCTATGAAAAGCTTATATCCTCATGTGAGGAAAAATAAATTGCTCTCAGAGTTCCGCAAGTCTTTGGAACTCCTGAAACAAAACATTGAAAACAATATTTTTGAACGATTTGAAAGATTTGAATAAAATCTGCACTCAGAGGCAGGATTTTGTTGAGTGGCAAAACATGTTCCAGTTGCTCTACTTCTGCTCCAACTCGTATATGGGTATGTTGCTTTTCTCGTTGTCTGCAGAGCATTAAAGTTCCAGATATGGCATTGGAATCTCTGTCTTGTCAGAAGGTAAACTGTCTTCTCTATTGAGCCACCTCCAACCTCTCGTTGCAGCTAGTCATATTCAACATCCCCCACATTGTGTCTGAATCCCAAATCTACATGTTATTCTGTTACCGGCACAGTTCTAAAATGTAGATTAGCATTGGCCATTTTATTAAGTACACCTTTACACCTGATCATTAATGCAAATATCCAATCAGCCGATCATATGGCGCAAAGTGATGCATAAAAAGGTACAGATATGGTCAAGAAGTTCAGTTGTTGTTCAGACCAAACACCAGAATGGGGAATAAATAATTTTGACCGTGGAATGATTGTTGATGCCAGACCGGATTATTTGGATATCTCAAAAACTGCTGTTCTCCTGGGATCGTCACACACAACAGTCTCTCATACTTAAAGAGAGTGGTGTGTAAAACAACAACCAGTGAACGGCTGTCTTGTGGGTGAAAACGTGTTGTTATTGAAAGAGTTCAGTGGAAAGTGGCTAGATTGATTCAAGCTGACAGGAGGTCGACAGAAACCACATATTACAATAGTGGTGTACAGAAGAGCATCTCTGAACGTACAACACGTTGATGTGGATGGTCTACAACAGCAAAAGATCTCGAACATACAAAAATATATTCCGTGGCTACTTTTTTAGATACCTCAGTGATAGTTAGTAAAGATGACACGCGATTATGATGTATGTATGGATGGAAATTCACATTCTCTGCTGACAGCCGTTCACTTAGATGTAGAGCAGACTTTACCGGAGAAACACAATTTCCTAATGCGTTGCTCGTTGATGAGCTGGTACCTAAAGGCCATTTCTTTTTTAACGATTATGAATTTGAACAACCGGCCTTCCATCTAGGGTGGAACACGTGATTAAGCAAACCTGAAGAATTCATTTGCAATAATGGGCCAGGGATGCAACTTGAAATTTCCTGCTGCATTACAGCATATGTCGATTATTCAAGGACAGTGCAAGTATCACATTTAGATTGTCTCAAAATTTGAATAAGTTGCCATTTTGTTGTCACCATTAAGAAATAAGTTTGACAGGAAAACGCCGATATTTTTTGACAAACATGCTGCCAGCGATACCATTCACCTTTAAAACAATGTAAAGGGACAAAAACAAAGCTTTGCTTTTCTCCGTTCCAACTGGCATTTTTCTCCACATTTTCAGCACTGAATGGTGATTACTCATTTGCCGGCGGGCATTTCCGCCCAAGAATCAGCTCAAGGAAGGCTTAAGAGACACTTCAAAATCCTCCATTATCCTTATTAACCACAACTACATTTAAATGAAGCTAGCAATTTATTGGGCCTGTGTTTGTTCATAGTTCACGTTACGGAAGATTGCTTCGATTATCAGCTTCTCGCCTTATTTAAAATCTGCTGTCGTTCGTCTTTCTCGATAAATGCTGATACGTTGCTGGAACTGGGAAGATGCATAGTGGCCTAAACCAACTTGTTAATTTCATGTCTTGTGGTCTGTAAAAGTAAATCACATCGTTCATTACTTTATCATGCAGTGATTACAGAGGCAATTGTACTTGAAACAAAATGGCAATACGTGTATTCTCAGATAATCAGCGATACACTAACCATATTTTTTGTCCTTTTTAAATACTTCCTTTTTCTGATTTCACTTTCCTGCTGTAATACTTTGCTAAGGTCCTAGCCCACAAAACAATACTCGTTCTCATTTTGACATCCAACCTTTCATATGAACGTTATTACATAGTAGTTAAGTGAGCAGCTGAATGCTATGATCAAAGCAGCCTTTATGCAACCGACGCATTGAGATACTAATGTTGCAAATGATCATTTTAAGGATCGGCGACGGTCAAATTGCTGTGTCCACGAGTTTTACAGTGAGCTTGTGCGAGTACTGGTAAGAAATTCTGGGAAATGGAGTTCGAGCAAAAACCCCATACTTAGTAATTGAAAGCTAAATCTTTGTTCCCTGCGTCTCAGATCGTCCTGTTTTGCAGTCACTTCAGTCTTTAGGTGAGTAACCTGAAGGCGAGGTACTGTTGCATCTTTAGAGGTATTATCAGGTGGTCATAATTTTGCAATGCAATTTATGGAGCTATCTAGATTGAAATTTCCCCGGAGTTTTCCCTTTTTAATTTTAAAGTTAATTTTAATGAAATCATCAATCATCAAGCATAGATCCAAAGTAAGGCAAAAATATTGCTAACTATGGAAAAGGGCCAAAAGGGTGAAAGGGAACCTGTTTTCACTTCCGGACACGAAGATGTTTAAACTTTGCAGTTAATGTCCCAAAATATCATAGGATTTACACTATTGTAAAATGTTTGGAATCGTCATGTCAAGTATTTAAAACATTCCTGACTATCCACGAATACATGCAAAAGCTCCCCTTTAAGATCCACGCTCCACATCTTTTCACAAGCATTTAAAACTTATGAGCCATTTATATTCCTGAATGAATGCTCAACGCTGATTTACGAGGAAAGTTGAAATGCTCATTGTATGTATTTTGCAAATAAACAGTAAATGCAGTCAATCTGGCTTCTTTCTGTCCAGCGAAGTTCTAAAATTCTAATGAATTAACATGATATTTGCTTCTTTTACCAGTCTACCATCTTCAGAAACCAAGAAAAAACAGTTTCTTCTCCCTAAATTTGCTTCTCGCCTCATACCAAAGAGTTATACTTACTTCGAAAGGAAAGGGGAAAAACAGCCATAAATCAATAGGATGAACATCATATCGTGATGAAATCGATTTTATTATCCAAAGTAAGATCGTCTGAAAGTACTTTATGGAGGTGTGTAGCAATACCCGTTATTTCAATGTTGTATTTTGTGGATTACATTCGCCCTCCCCTTTCGTGAATTATATCCCCTTTGCCGATTTCGATTAGATCTTGAATTTGAATGAAAATGTAAATGGCTGATGTCACCGCAGCCATGTTATATATTCAAAATTATAATTGGAATTTAACGAGGGAATATTTATCGGTCGGCAATTAGCTATCAACTGATTTGAGAACAGAAAGTGATGACCTATTCATATTTTAATATGTGGAGCTGCAATGATATAATAACAAGTTGTAAAATATAACCAACAACATATGGTTGTTTGTTGAATAAAATATTTGTATTTGATGATTTAGGTTTATTATCAGGCATCTGATTAATTTGTCAGGGGCATGATACAAGTTAGGCCCGTTTCGTTCTAATATTTAATTTTGTTAAGCGCCGTTATCGTGTCATTTGGAAACAACAAGCTAGAAACGAAAGCATTGGAAACCGTAAGCAATTCTTACCATGTCGATTTGTTCTTCTGAGTCACCAAAATTACTGTCAGGACTAAAATTACCAATCCACCCACAGCACATCCGATAATCAGGATTTTATCTGCATCTTATTCAAGAGAGAAATAAGCAGATGTGAAGTGCATAACATAGAAAAATAGAAAACCCACAGCACAATACAGGCCGTTCGGCACACAAAGTTGTGCTGAACATGTCCCTACCTTAGAAATTACTAGGCTTACCCATAGCCCATACAAAGAAATACATTTAGGAAAATAGCAACATCTCTGTGCCCTACATGATATATTCGCTACTATGTATCTTGTACATTCTTCTTTCATATGAATAAATACAGTTTTGTATATATATACAAAATTCTTAGTTTCTAAGAATTCTTAGCTCTATTCTTAGTTTGTATGAAATACTGTCGATATCCATCCTAATCTTGTTGAACCTGCAAAAACGATCCCTGTTACAACTGCTTGCAGCCTTACCTTTTTTGCTGATGTAGCTGAGCGCCGCCGGTACCGTGAGCGTGGCATGTGATACCAAGCAGGTGTAAACAGCAGGTTTGGTTTCTTCCAAAAAACTGGAAGCTTCATACAACCCTTCCTCACTCCTGTTTTTCACAATTTCTATTCCGTTCAGTATTTCCTCATTATTTCTTCGCCAGGAGATTTCAATTTTTTCCGGATAAAACGCAGACGTTTTGCATTCTAGTCTCTGAGAACGCAACGAGGTTCCTTCAACGGGAACTATTTTCAAGGGTATAGGGGAAGCTTTAATAGAAAAGATATATTCGTTATTTTGGTTTATTTGCATTGAACATCTGCTTGTTTACTTCGCATGAGAATGTCTATTGCTATTATTGTCACAATGGGGCGTTGGGAACGGACCCAAATGCAAGACACAGACACTGAAGAACGTCAGACAGTTCCATCTCTGCATTGGGGCAGCTCCGAGTCTCAGTTCGGCCAGCAGCCTAAGCTGGCTACGGAAACAGCCGGATCCCTACCTAGATCGGAGTGGCTAGCAGCCACTCAGCTGGCCCGGGAAACAGCCGAATCCATACAGCAACGACAGTTCCGACTACCAACAGCAAGGCTCCATGAAGCGATGGTTCTCCAACACGGCTTAAAGATGGCAGGTTGCTCCCAGGAAATCTTGACAAGACATACCAGCAGCCCACAGTCGACCCCAAGGCTACTTATATTCCAAGCTCAAAGATGGCAATCAGGTGCCTATGATTAACTCAAACAAAACAAGGGACAGTGGAAGACCTGGAGTCCTGAATCCACGGACAGGACCGTGAACCGGAATGCGGACTTCACGGACCGGACCATAACAATTATGACAAGTTACCGCACTGTGGTTTTAAACTTTTTTAGTTTATTCCTAGTTTCTAAACTACTCTACGGGAATCTAAAAGAATGATTTCAAGCAATACTCAAAGAATACGAATCTGGTAAGAAATGGTAACTTTCGAGCTCTGGGTCGCAGCTCTGTGGGAATGCCAGATGCAGTATGCGATCTGAGTTGACGTTAAATATCTTCTTAACTTCAAGGACCAAAATGTGTGAAAAATTGCAGTTATCTACAGGCACGTGTTAGGATGCAAATGGATGGAAGTCGGGCTCTCACAATTGTTTAGGCAGCATATTTGTGCCTGGGATGGTGTTGTAAGTTCGGGCAAGCTTTTCTTCCGAAAACGATCTGAGCGCTTGATACTCCTAATGGCATGAAAGTGTAATGCACGCAAACGTGTATTGTTGTATGGAACATCGCATCCATTGATATAAAGGGACAAAAGTGAAAGCGGAACTCCGTACACGTATTCTGCCACTCCTTCACTTTCTTCTGTATAGTCTGTTAGTAACGCAAAATTTTCCTGCGGAAATTGACAGGACTGCACGGTTGTCCATGGACATATAGGTTAGAGAAACACAAACGCAGAAAAGAACGAACTCGGTTTCTTCTTCAACGGATACAACATGTATTTGTCCTTGTCTAGACATTTAACAAAATATTGGATTCGTGATTTGAAGCAGTGGTCCTAAAGTAGGAATGGTGCTATACATTACATTGTGGGAGATTTGATAAATCTATCTTGCTGAAATGGAACAATTGCCTTTTAATGTTACATAATGGAAATAAAGGTCAAGACCTATACCTCTGTTTCATTGACTACACAAAAGCCTTTGACACAGTGAAACACCAAGTCATCATCAAAATGTTTAAGGATATTAATATCGACGGAAAAGATCTAAGAATAATCAAGAATCTCTACTGGCAACAAAGTGTATCCATACGGACGGAAAACGAGATTGGTGAATATCAACCAATAAAGCGAGGTGTCAGACAGGGTTGTGTTCCATCACCAGACCCGCTCTCCCTGTACAGAGAAAACATCATGAGAACCACACAAGACCCATCTGGAATTAGTATAGGAGGATACAATATCAACAACCTCCGTTATGCGGATGATACGGTACTGAGAGCAACCAGTGAAGTAAATTTACAGAAACTAGTATCTACCATCAACACAGAGTGCGAAAGACTTGGCCTAACCTTAAACAAAATGAAAAATGAAGTAATGGTAATATCAAAGAAACCTGATATCACAAACTGCAGGGTCGTATTGGGAAATGAAATCCTGAAACAAGTCCACAACTTCAATTACCTTGGATCATGGGTAACATCTGATGGCAAATGCGAAACAGACATAAAAGCAAGAATAGCAATGGAAAGAACAGCATTTACAGAAATGAGAAACGTCTTATGAGAAAATAGCAATTGATATCCGCCTTAGAACTCTCAGCTGCTATATTCTTCCTATATTGATGTATGGCTGAGGGTCATGGACCATCACAAATGCAATGGAAAAAAGAATCAATGCTGCAGAGATGTGGTTACTTAGAAGAATGCTACGCATATCATATACGGACGGGCTAACCAACGAAGAAGTTCTACAGAGAACGAAAACAAAACGTACATTACTTAAAAAAATCAGAAAACAGCAATCAAAATTCTTTGGACACATCATGCGAAAAGAGACATTAGAACATTTAGTTATAGTTGGAATGAAAAAGCAGAGACAGACAGAATGAAAATGATAGATGGATTAATATCATGGTTAGAAACAGGGGAGGCAACAAATTCAATTCGGAGTGTCAGAGCCCGTGATGGATGGAGAGACGTGATCGCCCCCGTCGAACGGCAAGGCACCTGATGATGAATGGAAATACACAGGAGTTATAGTGTTTTGGATGAAAAGCTCTTTCCAATATCACGAGGATAAACGCAGACAGAAGCGCAGAATTGTAGAATGCGAATGGACAATTCTACTCCAAGTTGAAGTTAAAATAAAACAATCAAAAAGCATGGGTGTGTGTGTGTGTATTTTGTGGCTCCATAGATGCAGGCCGATCTGCTTATTACTTCCAGCATATCTTGATACTTTATCTACGTTTACAGTTAAGATTGCGTTAGGTGCCAGATAATATTGTCTCATCATTTAAATTAAAGTTAATTCTGTGATTCCTTTTGTAATATTCAGCACAAAGTGTGGCTTCGATTCAACATATATATTGCAGATATAACGAAGTCATACTTGAACGTTTTTTTAAAATTCCATTATTCCACTTGTATGCTTCACAATATACTTTTCAATGAATAAGATGAATTCAGCGCTACGGGATTTTTGTTGAGTTACACGATTTTCATTTAATGTCCAATATTTACTTGGTATGGGACTGAAAATATGGATTTCTCGCTATAAAGACTCTTACCGAACACAGTTAACTGCGTGCCACTTCCATTGCCAACAGATTGGTCCTGTTGCAGCACTTGGCAATAGTAAGTGCCGATATCTGTGACGGTCGCACCCAGCAGAGAAAATGTACCCCTGCCTTTGTTTACATTAAAGTGTTTCCTGGTGTCTGCTTCTATAAAATTCTTCTCGCCCTCTTTCCACCAATAAACATCACGAATAGCTTGAGATATCGGAAATCTGCAAAACATGGAAACGTTTTCACCTCGGAAGATGTGCAGATCCTTCGGGAATTGATCCACGTTGCCTGAAGTTACAGCAGCGACTACTAGAAAATAAACACGGCAGAGACAATAACCGAACATTGTGGACAAAGACAAAAAAGAAACACATAATATAGAATTAAAATTAAAGGCAGCGAGAAAAATTGAATATGTATTATAATTAAACTTGCAGTGCGCAATCAAGGTAGCATAATGAAAAACAGCCATCGATAATCAGAAGTAAGAATACCTTGCCAAATTGTGCGCAGAAGAACTATGTGTCGAACTGTAATTTCCGCAGACATACTCCAATATAAATGAACTGCAGTTTGGAATCAACGGTTCGGTGAATAAATAAAACTTCATCATCAAATGTATAAAACATTCGATTGCCACAAAAGGGTATCACGTGATAGCATAATGAATTTCGAGTATAGTTCTGTTTTGGGCAGAGGGCGGTGTTAGGGCTGGATCTCCTCTCACCATGTTGTAGTGTGACACCATAATTTCCTTTGGGAAAGCACCTATAAAGGACCTATCTATCTATCTATCTATCCATCCATCTTGACTGTGTTTTATCCCAGTTACTTCCAACTACTTCAGAGGTAATAGTTTAAAAATCTACCTCATGTAATTAACTCTGCACTCGATTCTGAAGATAACCGTACAACTTAGTAGGAAGGTGTCAGTGAAGGTATTTCTTCATACATGAATAGGTATGGTCCGACTAGTCATACGGGGTACCTAGATGACACTGAGAATCAATTTGGCATTGAATCACTTTGCTTCAGTTAATTATAAAGAAACAATAACACCTATCCAGTATTTAGTCTGTGGAACATACTTCTTTTTTATGACATCTGTAAACCGACTCAATAATAGCGATCATAGAAAATGTTCTTTTGTTCATTTGAATTGAGATTCTTAATTCTGGAAATCATAAATATAATTTATTACCTTAATATTCAGACATGATCCGTATGGTAGCTGTTAAGATTGTGTTAGGTGCCGGATAATCTGATCAACTAGGTAAAAACGTTGAAATAGAAATATTGTATCATTTCAATCAAAGTTAACTCTTTGAATTATTTTGTAATATGCACCACAAAGGAAAGTGGTGACTTCGATTCAACAAATGTATTGCAGAAATAACTAATTCATACTTGAACGTTTTTGTCAAAATCCATTATTACACTTGTATGCTTCACAGTATTGTTTGAGGTAAAGCCCGATACAATTCAGTTCTACGGTTCACTCATATCATTTAATTGCTAAAGGAAAATTAGGTTGATATTTAAAGACACCTAAACAGTGCATCCAATGTTGTCTTGAACCCAAACTGCCTCTTCCCCTTCCATCTTCATTTTCGCATTATGAAAATTTTCCTTTTCCTTTTTTCTCTCTGTTTTTCAGTTACTTACCAGATAATTTCTGTCTCGTCCTACCCCCACTTTCCTCATGTGTAATTCTCCTTACTTCTCTTATGTTCTTGTAAGCTTGTGAACTCTTGTGAACTCCAGCTGCTTCCTTAGGAATACTGTGAGTATTCAAGATGATAATTCCTATTGTCGATTTATTTCCTCCTGATAGTTTGTTGAGTCGGTGGTGAGGAAGGCAAATGCAATGTTAGTATTCATTTCAAGAGCTCCAGAATAAAAGAGCAGGAATGTGATGCTGAGGCTTTATAAGGCACCTTGAGTATTGTGTACAGTTTTGGGCTCCTCATCTTAGAAAAGCTGTGCTGGCGCTAGAGTGGGTCCAGAGGAGGTTAACAAGGGTGATTCCAGGAATGAAAGGGTTATCATACGAGGAACGTATGGTTCTGGGTCTGTACTCGCTGCAATTTAGAAGGATGACCGGGATCTCATTGAAACTTTTCGAATGCTGAAAGGCCTAGACAGAGTTGATGTTTCTCATGGCAGAAGAGTCTAGGACAAGAGGGAACAGCCTCAGGATAGAGAGGTGTCCATTCGAAACAGAGATGTGGAGAAATTTCTTTAAACAAAAGGTGGTGAATTTGTGGCATTTGTTACCACGAGCAGTTGCGGAGGCCAGATCGTTCGGTGTACTTAATGTAGAGATTGATAGATTCTTCAATGGACATGGCATCAAAGGTTAATAGAAGGAGGCCAGGAAATGGGGTTGAGGAGGAGAAGAAATGATCAGCCATAATTGAATGACGGAGCAGACTCGATGAGCCAAATGGCCTAATTCTGCTCCTATGTCATATGGTCTTATAACTTCCAATGAAACAATGCTTCTGAGTAAAACATACGGGCAATTCATACAGCGTGCAATATGTTTAAGCCTCAGTATCGGAGAACTGAGAATAATTTTTCTTCAGCAATTACCATAAGGTTACTTATTTTGTTATTTGCGAAACGACAAAGAGCTTCAAACGTCCGCTCTATGGGACTGGTCTTTTGAAGGAAGGTAGAAAATAACTAACTACCCTCTTCAGGTTCTGTTTTGGGAAAAATGATGAACCAATTAATATCTCATTTATGATCGCATACTAATGAGGACAATTAAACTGGTTTGAACATGTGTTACATTCTGCAAGACGTAGAGTTGTTATGATAAATTAACACTGCAATAAATTATGATTTTGGATTCTGAGCACATATGAAAACATACACAAACAAGGCATACAATATAGAGCTGCACAGAATGTTATTTCAGTCATCTGTGTGTAATCTAATTGTCCGTTGTTTATCATCTGGACTTTTGCACGTACTCCTCAAAGTGCAAGGATAATCCTTTTAGAGTTCTGTATTTTTTATACTGTGGATAATTTTGAATACATTTCTATGAATTAATCTTACAGTTTTTATCAATTTAGGGATACGGCGTAGTACCCGTTTCCAGCCCTTTGAGCAGCACCGCCCCAGCAATCCCCGATTTAATCCTCGCCTAATCACGGGACAATTTACAACGACATTTTACATGGAACAGATCACCAATTTTTGGGTTGTGGGAGGAAGCCGGAGCACCCGATGAAAACCCACGAATTCTACGGGGAGGAACGCACAATCTCCCTGGAGATGACGTTGGAATTGAACTCTGAAGTCTGATGCCCTGAGGTGTAATAACATGGCGCTAACCACTACACTACCGTGGCCCCCATTAATTGACCCATTAGTTAACACGATGCCATTGAAAGATTTTCAATTAGCCTGATCCTGCCTGGTCGATATGACCTGTGCAAACGAAGAACAAAGATAAGAAACAAAAAACGCCGTTGATAACAAAGCATACCAGATTTTAGGATGCTGAATTTAATGAAGACAGTGTTTATACGTGTAACCGCAAATTAATTTTAAAATTCTCGACAGTGACCCTAACAAGTATCTGTTTTGGGACTCGGGAGCGTTTTGCACACCGATTGTTTTTGTTTGTGAAGCAAAGTATTGTGATTATTAACCCCATTTTAAATCTTTGAATATAGCCTGATATGCCATTAAAATATGGACATTTTTGCAGTTCTTTGAAATATTTATCAAAAATCTGTTGTTACGAAATAATAATAAGAATATTTGCATTCCCGTCAACATCGAGATGATTGACGGTACGCTACAATTAGTGGGCTGAACATAAAACATTAAGTAAATGACAAACAAGAGAAAATATGAAGATGCTGGAAACCCGAGGAACACCCACAAAATGCTGGAGGAACTCAGCAGGCCAGGCAGCATCTATGGAAAAAAAAGCACAGTCGACGTTTCGGGTGAAACTCCGACTGCGCTTTTTTCCCCGTAGATGCTACCTGGCCTGCTGAGTTCCTCCAGCATTCCGTGGGTGAAGTAACTGACAAGACTGTACTTTCCAAAACCGATCTAATTGGCAATAAAATTGAGACAAGAGGATTTCGAGGCTGGAACCTGGAGCAACACACTAAGCATTACCGGTATTCAGTGCGCCAGGCAGCATCAATGGGGTCGAGGCTCTTCATTTGCACTTCATTCACTCCAGTAAGAAAATTAGAGAGTGGGGAATTCCGAAATTAAAACTTTCAATCTTCATCCCTGGCCTTCTTTTGCTTTTATATCTGTTGGAAGTTTGAAATAATTCTTAAGTTTTTTTATTATTTAAATAACAATTTACATTTGCATACTTTGAAATTTAAATGATTCAAATACTTTACGAAATGTTTTGTCAATCTGGCCAAGAATAGAAATTGTCTCTCAAATTACCTCTCTGTTTTATCTGTGCGCGTCATTTAGCCATCCCAACCATTTATATATCATCTTATAATGGCAAACTCTTAAAATATACATAGACTTGTCATATAAAATTTTCCAAATATTTCCACGATCTCCAATACGGAGAATTGCTACAGATAACATTGTTCTGAAATGTTACCAATGCCACTAATGAGCTCTGCTGGGTTACCACTCACTGCATATCAACACAATTGTTTATTACAGATGAAAAAGTAAATGCAGAAGGCATTGGGAATAATCTATTGGTTCGGCAGCTTCTATAGAAAGAAATGTAGGCTAGGGGGCTTTCACCACGACATAAACACCGAAAATTTTAAATTGGCATTTTTCCACATTTGCTCCCTGAGTTAGTGGGGACTATAAATTTGTAACTTAAGGCATTTGCTTCCATCCGCTCCCAACCACCACCTCCTCACCTCTGTATCTTCACTGCCTTGTTTATTTGCATTTGACATTTATAAACATAATGAAACTTCGTGATCCTGGAACAAACTCCAAAAGGTCGCCAATTAGCTCATCAGTAAAATATGAATACATAGTTCCAAATCCCAATTCTCGTGCCTTATCGCTCTAACCATTTCTACATTCAACCTAAGGAACAAAAAAATCTGCAATTCTCATTTTGTTCATAGACTCTTCTGTGGAATATTTCCGATACTCTTTGACTATGTCGTATTAAATAAATGCACCATGATGAAATATATGGGTCCCATAAAATGCAATTATAAACTTTGTTTTAGTCAAGATCTCAAAGTTTTCTTCCTTATTTGAAGGGAAACATTGCAAACCTCTTGGCCTCGTTCCAGGTCTCTGTTCAGAGAGGCAACACCATTCTCTGCTTCAGCTGAAAATAATACATAACTTTTCCAACTAGTCGTTTTCATGACGCATTAGTTCGGCGCATTAAGAGCGAGTTTTTTCTCCTGGTGTTGATTTTATTCTGCCAATTCCAGTTCTGAAAAAGAGCCTTGGCCCGACTGCATATTCATTTCCATAGATGCTGCTTGACCTGCTGAGTTCCTCCAGGATACTTGTGTCTGTTGCTCTGGATTTCCAGCAGCTGCAGAATATCTTTCGTTTATTCATTTTTATCCTGTCTAATACAGCAAATTACAATTATCTGATTTTCATAGAAAAATATAAGAATATTTTAAACAGGTATTTAACTGATATTAAAATGGCAGATATGTATTTGTTCTTGAATGATATATCGTGAGTACGGAGGCACATACTTCTTTTCAGTAGTTTTACAAGTAATTTATTTAAACTAACTTTCTTAACTTCACTTAAGCGTCAAACACGATAGCGTGAACAACTGCAACTTACTCGCTTAAGGTGGTGAAATTTCTGTCCTCATGGAGTTTCCATGACGTCACCATCTAACTGTGGTTGCAGTTACTTTCTAGCGCTGTGTGTATTATCTCAATTTGCAAATAAATCTGTAGTGTGTTATTAGCTGAAGGCCATTCGGCTCATTATGATTCATCTCATCAGAACAAAGGTTCGTACTTGAGGTTTTGAAATCGCGGTTCACAATCATAATGCGAAAATTTGTGCCACTTTCAATAAATCATATATACCTCCATCACGTCAGAATAAAGAAAAACACAATTAAACATGCACAGAGTATTGCACAATATATCGTTATGGGGCACAACAAGATAAAAACATTTTAAACAAGTTCAGATTCTGAGCCACCTAAGATAATATGACATTTTAGCGAGCCGTTGAAGCCACAAAAAAAGTTAGATTACCAAAAGGACATAACTTGCATCAGCACGTAATCTGTTGCACTAGCGGCCCCAACACACTAGACCACAGCTGCACTGCGATAAGGAATGCCTATCGTTCCCTCCC
The DNA here is from genome assembly GCF_963921235.1 of Mobula hypostoma. Lineage (NCBI taxonomy): Eukaryota > Metazoa > Chordata > Chondrichthyes > Myliobatiformes > Myliobatidae > Mobula > Mobula hypostoma. The sequence goes on from NC_086110.1 coordinate 9,246,929, forward strand.
GAGACTGCATTTTGGCAAGTTGGATCATTTGGCTGTACTCCTACTACCTGCATACAGACAGAGCTCCAGAGATCAAGACAACTGAGAGGTGGTCGCAGGTGGCTGGGGGACAATTATAAGATTGTCTTGAGCCCGCGTTCAAGAACTTAGCTGAGGACCTGAATGATTACATCAGGGTCGTAATCGACTTTATTAAACCAGATGCAAATAACGGTGTCCTCATGAAATGGTTTAGGGTTTCCCCAATCAGAAGCCTTGGATTACCAATGAAATCCTGAATCTCCTGAGAGTCAGATCGGAGCCATTTAAGTCTGGAGATCAAGAATGCTGCAAGAGCTGCAGCTATAATCTCCGGAAAAATAATTCTGGGACGAAGTAGAGATTCCGGACTAGCCTGGAATCAATGAGGGATGCTAGACAGCTGTGCCATAACTTCCTACAAAGTGAAATCTTATAACATAGGGGACAGCAGAGCTTCGCTTCCAGATGAACTCATCCTTGAAGATGGCGCCGGAATTTACCTCGTTATGCTACCGTGGTGCCTATAATTACGAAATCAGGTGACTTTCTCTGAACAGCCGGACATTCTCTCTGCTGGAATTCATGGTATTGGAAGGGGACATTTTAGCATCCTCAATACAGGTTTGGACAGGAATTACATTCAGTACAGTCTGGACTGCTCCTCAATTTGAATAAAAATGTAACTCATTATTAGTTAAATTATGAATGGCGTGCACTATATCCTGCAAAGTACTACTCGAGAAATCATTTTAATTTTGGCGACAGTAGATTTAATATTTTTAGATTAGATTATGAGGACACTCAGTCCTCATTTATTGCATGCATTTTCTTCCCATCCATGATAATATTGTCCCAATTCTATTTTCTATGTAAGTATCGTCCCCTTCATTTATTGATTTTAATGCTTTTCCTAAAAATTTAAATGATGAAAGTAGCCTGTTGAATGCAAATTCGCTTTATAAGGTTTTGGTCAAACTGCATTCGCAATATTGGATTGGTATCTAAGAAGAGATGTACTGGGCCTCAAGAAGGTCCAGAGGAGGCTCACAAAAATTGTTCTAGAAATAAAAAAGATTAGCGTTGGATGTCTCTGGGCCTGTAATCGATGGAATTCATAAGGAGGGGTGGGTGTAAGAGCTATCACTGAAACATATGTGATACTGAAAAGCCAATGACGTACAGACGTTGAAAGGGGTTGCTACTTGTAGCAGCGTCTAGGATCCAAGAACACAAATGCAGATTAAAGGGACATTCCTTGGAAACAGAAATAACGAGGAATTTCTTCCGGCAGGGGATGTTGAATCTGCAGAATTGCTGCCGTGGAAGGCTGCGGAGGCCAAGTTATTGGACGTACTTAAGGCAGACGTTGAGATATTGTTGATTGGTAAGGGAGTTAGAGGAAGCGAGTCGAAGATGGAAGAATGGGATTCCAAAATAACAACCTGGATTCAGTCACGGGGTAGAATGGATGAGCTAAATGTCCTAATTCTGCTTCAATTTCTCATGGTCTTGTGGGCACTACAGAAATCTTGAAGCTTTATTAATCTGATAAATCCCTCGTGAAAGAGATTATATATTTTATTGAATATTTTATTGAATCAATAGTTAGTTCACAGAACTTTTTATTTTCTTTTGTAGATTTCTCAATATCGAATGTAACCAAAATTAATAACTTCTCTTTTCCTTTTGCGTTTGAGCATTGCTGTCCATAAATGTAATTAAAGTAATCAAACTTAAAAAAAATCATGTATATCTATAAATGGAATCCAAATGCAAAATCAAGCCGTTTAATCCACTTCATCACAGGCAAAGCGCTCCTCATCACTGAGCACATCCACAAATGGAGTTGCTACAAGGAATCATGGAATACTCCCACCGTTCATGCCATGCTCTCTCCTGCTGCTGCCATCAGGAAGAATGGCAGATCCTTCCAGCAGATCAACACCGGCAGATTCAGGAACAGTTATCATCAGGCTCATATACCAGAGTGGATATATTCACTCACCTCAATTTCAAGCTAATACAAATGAAACCCCTTTGGTTTCCTTGGCCACGTAAGTCTAGGGAAGTCACACTCCCGTCCCGCCAAACCCATGCAACTGAGACGGCCCTCCCACCCAAACCATGGGTTTGCATGGATGCTATGTAATTTGCTACCCTGTTACAGCTCAGTGCCAAGAAATAACCAAAAGCACACTGCATACCATTATATTTATGAAACTTACTTAACTAAAGGAAAGAAAAGAAAGAACAAAAACAAAAAGGGCCCATAATAATTATGTGCTCAAGTTGGAGCTCATCTTGCACTTCTCTGTCACTCGCGTGCTAGGCTGTAAAGAGAAAGCTATGGATGAAGGTGAACAAAAGTGCAGACTAGGTCTAGAATTAATTCAGACCCAGACTGGAAATAATCAAGACAATACAAACGAAATGCCAAGGCGAAATCACAAACAGCAGCACTAGAAATGGAATTCCTTCGATTGAGCAGTCAGTACTCAACACGAGGCCTTTAGGTACAGACTTTCCATGAAGAAATGTGGCAGGAAATAATTGGCAGCCTGGTCTTAAAGAGATAGCGGCAGCTAACCATACTCCCGGGGAATTGAATTGCCAAGACTAGCATGTCTGCACTATTCAGTCAGCACCGTGACAATTGTTTTATCATATTATGTACTAGATTTTGAAATTTATCATCCTTGTTCTCCGATCACTAACTTCCTTGCTCTGGATCTCTATAAATTAATTCAGCCCTACTACAACTGCGAGATATTAATCGGCTTGGAATTATGTGCACTTTACCGTACTGAAATCAGTCCCACCCTGTCTCAATTCCCTATCACACAGAAAAATTCAAGAAAACCCATCAGATTATTTCCTTTCACCTTTTCACCTTTTAAATCTTGCAGAACACTTCAGCTGAACATGGAATAACACTCACAGTAGCAAAGCACTTTGATCCATGATGCCAAACCAAATTTATCTTCTTGGACCTGATCAATATTCTCCCATACCCTGCAAGTTGATGTTGGCGTCATACATCTCCTAATTGCCACTATCGTGTCTGCCTCCACCACCTGCCCAGGCAGCAGACTTCTAAATACCTACCAATTTCTGCTTAAAATAAAGAAATTTGCCCCTCACCTTAAAGCTATGCCCTGTAATATTTCCCATTTTTACCAAGGATAATGACCCTACATGTCTACACGTTACCTCCCTCAATGTTAGAAACTTCTGTCAGGTCTCTGCTCAACTGTTGCAAAGAAAAGAGCAATACAAACAAAATTCTGGTGGAACACCAGCAGGTCTGGCAGTATCTATGGAAAAGAATAAACAGTCCTTGCTCTTTGCTTCATCCCTCCCCCTCCAAGTTTTGCCTATCGTGTGGCGTTTCTCTCTCACCTACCCCCACCTTTCAAATCTACTCCTCAGAATTTTTTCTCCAGTCTTGCCAAAGGGTTTCGGCCCAAAACATCCACTGTACTTTTTCCCATACATGCTGCCTGCCTGATGAGTTCCTGTAGAATTTTGTGTGTGTCACCAAGGGAAGATAACATACAGATAAAGAGAAGAGGTAAGGTGTTAGATTGGGGAATAGAAGAGGAGAGAATGGATAGGGAAATAATCACTGGAAGGAAAAATCGATTTCTATACCATCAGGTTGGAATATGATATGTTGCTCCTCCATCCCCAGAGTGGCCTCGACATAGCAGAAGTGAAGGCTGTAGTTGTCAAAATTGCTAGGGGAAAAGGAATAAGAGTAGTTGACAACCAGGAAATTCTGCTCTTTGTGGATGGAGTGGAGGTCCTCAGAAAAGTGGTTCCCCATTTTACACCACACAGAGAAAATGCTGGAGGAATTCAGCAGGCAGGCAGCATCTATGGATAAAAGTTGATGTTCGATGTACCAGGCCGAGACCATCAGGACTCAAATTTATGTTGGGCCCAACAATATAGAGCAGGGTGCATCAAGAGCACTGGATATATTAGTCGAGGGAGATTGGTGGCGACAGATGAGTGGACAAGGGAATAACACAGAGAGTGATCCCTGCAGAAAGGGAGGGGGGAGGAGGGGGGAATATTTGCTTTGTGGTAAGATCCCAAGAAGATGGCGGACGTTGTAGGGAATGATGTGTTGTATATATATTTTAACCAATTATTTACTTACCTGTCTACTTATATATCTATTTAGTTATCTAAGTATGTGTGCATGCATGTGAGTACTTATTTATTTACTTAGGGATACAGCATGTAATAGGCTCCTCCGGCCCGTTGAGCGTACTGCCAGCAACCCATGAATTTAACCCTAGCCTAATTGCGGATCACTCAGCAAGTTTTTTACACTGATAGGTCTGCCAGAGAAATTCAATTTGACCAGGGCAGTAACTTTACTTTGGGAACATTCCAGGGGATAGTTAGAGAATTGGAAGCTAAACACGTGGTGTCATCTACATATCACACAGCGTCCAAGGGAGGCTTGGAACGGCGCATCTCAACTCTTAAGTCCATGATTAAAGCACATTGTTTGAGAAAGGGGAAAAATTGAGATGAGGGGGTTCCCCTACTCTTAATTATTGTTGGAGATTCGATTCAGAAGGCAGTGAAGGGTAGTTTGTTGGAACTTGTATTCAGTTACAGGGCAAAAGGACTTTTGACCCTACTTAGAGAACTATAGTCTGATTTAGAAATATGTGTCAGTGTGCTTAATTCTGTTTTAAAATTCTGGGAAAGATTTAGTAGGCTTTGTGACTTTGCCAAGGAAAGTTTACAAAATGGTCGAGTCAAAATAAGACATTTGTTTGCTAGAATTGCAGCTGGGAGAATTGTTATGGAACAAAATGGAGTCGTGGAAGCTGATAAAGGAGTGGAAAAGCATGTTTACCCACTGAATCTAGACTCATCGAGATGTCAGAATTCCATTGTTTTGAAAAATATTACTGATAAGGTCCAGCAGTTGGACCCAAAACCACAAAAGCAAGTAAAAGGACTAACTGGCATTTTGAAATGGTGCACAGTTGTAGTGCATCACGTCATTATGAATTCAGCCCAGCCTATGAAACGGCATCTTCACAGAGCGAACTTTGAGAAAAGTAAAATGGTTGAAGAAGAAATTAGAAATAGGAAAGAACAAGGAAAGAGAATGGATGACTGTATTGATAGAGTGGGGAAGGCTAAATACCTTGTTAAGATTGACTTGTTAAAAGGATACTGTGGTGTTCCTTTAACAGAGAGGGCTAAAGAGATTTAGGCATTTGTGACACCATCTAGACTGTATGAGTACAATGTTTTACACTTCGGGATGAAAAATCCTCCAGGGACATTTCAAAGAATGATCAATTCTGTGATTGGAGGGTTAGAAAGCACAGGGGTTTATATCAAGGATTTAGTGGTCTGGAATGACACGTGGGAAGAGCATATTGCAGCTGTAGAAAAACAGTTTGACAGACTTTTCAAGGCCAATCTTACTGTGAACCTCGCTAGAAGTGAGTTTGGCCATGCCACAGTTACATATCTGGGTTATGTGGTAGGCCAGGGCCAAATGGCTCCTGTGCAGGCCAAGGTTCAAGCTGTTGCTGAAGTTCCTGTTCTGATGGGTAAGGAAGCTTTAAGAAGGTTTTTAGGAATGGTTAGGAATTATTGTAAGTTACGTAAGAACTTTGCTGATATCGCTCTCCCCCTAACAAAACTCCTGGGGAACAGTGAAAGATTTGAATGGAATGACCTTTGCAAGGAGGCATTTGAATGTCTGGAAACCATCCTGTGTTATCATCCTGTGCTCAAAGCACCTAATTTTTCCAAGCCATTTTCTATAGTAACAGACGCTAGTGATGAAACTGCTGGGGCAGTACTTTTATAGAAAGGAGTGAATGACATTGAACATCCAGTTGCTTATTTATCAAAGAACTTTAATGTATACCAGAAAAATTATTCAGCTGTTGAAAAGGAATTACTAGCACTTATTCTGGCTTTACACCATTTTGAGGTCTCAGATCATAGGCCTCAAAATCTCTCTGTTGCCCAGACACTACTTGTGGTTTACATGGGTTATGATCCATTGATGTTTCTAACCAAGATGAAGGGTAAGAATAGAAGATTGTTAAATTGGAGTTTGATATTGCAGGAATGTGACTTAAAAATCAAACATGTGAAAGATACTGACAATGTTATAGCTGATTTGGTATCCAGATGTTAAATTGGAAATTGCACACATTTTTACTCAGTCATCTGATGATTTTACTAGTGTTGTTTCAAACTCTGTAATTTACATTTAGACAAAAAAAATCATCGTCAATTTTTTTTCCTCTGAGGAAGGGGAGCATGAGGGGATCCTGAAGTGCCCCTATTAACTGTGCTTTTGAAGAGAGGGAGAGGGAGAGGAAGAGGGAGATGAACAGTTGGACTGTCAGTTTAAGGCCCTGGAAGTAACTTTGGATTTCTACTGAGCTTGGAGTTGGAGGCAGCACCGAGCAGCTCGAAAGTTGCTATGGTGACCGAAGGCAGGTTGTTGATACGTCTTCAAGGACAGTTTGCCTGCTTGCATTTCTTCACAGACAAAGGAAGGAGGGATTATTTGAATGACAGGTGGCACCCAGTACGGTGAGATAAAATAGGAGGTCAGATGATACAGACCTCAGGCACACTGTTCTGGACACTGAATGAGCATTGTTGTGCCCGCAGGAAAAGTGGGTTTTGGAGGATCGATCAGGCAGATCGATCTGTCACTCTAACAGTGGAAAGGAGGAAAAGGCGTTGACTGCTGGGGAGTTGTCCATGTGTCCACCCTCACCTGGGGGATAGCTCCACAACAGAAAACCGGTCCCCTTTGTTGAAGTCACAGTCAGTGACTTTTAAAGGATTTCGAAGGACAGCAAGAAGATCAATGGCATCAGCTTACCTGAAGACTCAAATCTCTCCCTCTCTCTCTCCATCACTACTCAACTAAAGACCACGAACTGAACTGAATTTTACTCATCATCGTAAGACTGTATCTTTTTACCCCTAGACTGAAAGAAGCTTGGTTTTTCATACATATATTTCCACACTTACTGATATACTTGCTTATATATATAATCATTGCTAACCTGTTTGATTTACCTACATTTATATCACTGTATTGCGTAGTTACTAATAAATATTATTAGTTTATAGCAATACTGGACTCCAAAGTGTTTTCCATCTCTGCTGGTACTTTATTCCCATCACGGGATATGTGACACTTGTCATTGTCTTCTGTAGACTTGACTATTCTGATGCATTACTGGACAGGTGCACTTTTTCTACACAGCAAATGGGCGAGAATTCAGAAAATATCGCACAGAAAATTTAGATCCAATTCCATTCATCCTGACGATTTTTTAACCAGTCTAGGAATTCAATAACTGTAATTTAAAGTCTCAATCCACTGCCTGAATCCATGACTCCCGATCTTCACATTTTTTCATTTCTATGATCTGTGCCTTCAGCAGTCCCAATTCAATACTTCTGCTGTACAACTAATTGCTATGCATTGAAGTCCTGGAATTGCCATCCTATTATTTTAAACTTAATTTCACAATTATTTTAAAATTATTTTTCTTAAATCCCCACCCCACACCTACTTATTTCACAGCGTTTGATTATCTGCCAAATACTGAATTATGGGGCCCAGGCACAAGTTTTGCTTGCAAAAACTTTTAAGTGTGTTTGGATTTTGGTAGGTTACATGCTCTACACAAATACAATGTTTTAAGTCATCCCACCGGACTTCATTTGGCAACATTGGCTTCGGAATGATTACTCGCAATTCAATGCCTTGCACAGCGAACGTTGCACTGTGAATGCGGCTTACATATACATTTTCTCCCAGTGTGGGCATCTATCCATCTGAATTTCTATTATAGGTTATATCTACTCAACCGATTCCAGCTGCAGCCACTTCCAGTCATACCTTGTTCGACGACGTAGCTGACTTGGAGTACTGTGCTCAGTTCTGGTTGCCTCAGTACATGAAAGGATGTGGAAACCCATTGAAAGGGTGTAGAGGATACTTACAAGGATGTTGCCTGGATTGGGAGACATGCCTTATGAGAATAGGTTGAGTGAACTTGGCCTTTTCTCCTTGGAGTGACGGAGGATGAGAGGTGACCTGATAGATGAAGATGATGAGAGGCATTGATCGTGTGGATAGTCAGAGGCTTTTGCCCAGGGCTGAAATGGCTAGCATGACAGGGCACAGTTTTGTGGTGCTTGGAAGTAGGTACAGAGGAGATGTCAGGGGTAAGTTTTTTTTACGCAGAGAGTGGTGAGTGCGTGGAATAGGCTGCCAGCAACGGTAGTGGAGGCGGATACAGACTCTAGATAGGTACATGGAGCTCAGAAAAATAGAGGGCTATGGGTAACCCTAGGTAATTTCTAAGGTAAGGACAAGGTTGGCAGAGCTTTGTGGCCCGAAGAGCCTGCATTGTACTGCAGGTTTTCTATGTTTCTAGGTTTCCTATCAAGTCGGCACTGGGGAAGATACAATATACCAGGCAGATGTAAATGTCTTTACCCCAGGAAGGATGCACTACTTCCAAAAAACTGAGAGCCCCGAACAATCCATCCGCACTTCTGTTTATCATGGTTTGTATTCTGGTCAGAATTTCTACATTATTTCTCCACCAGAAGATTTCTAGTTTCTTTGGATAAAACGCAGCAGTTTTACACATTAGTTCAGGAGTTCCTTCAACTTCAGCAATGGATTCGGAGGAGCTGAAATATAAAGCATATATTGTATGTTGATACAAGAGACTGCAGATGTTAGAAATCTGGAGTAATGCACAAAAGAGCTGGAGGACCTCAGCAGATGAGGCACACCTATGAAAGGATATGGACAACTGAAGTTTACAGTCTTGACCCTTCATCATTTCCATTCATAGAAGCTGCCTGATCTACTTCATATTTTATGTTTCCTTGCAACCTAGGTAAACGTATTCCAGATTCATTTCTATGTTTACCTTGATGTGATTCTATATTGCATTAGTTAATCAAATTACAAAGAAGAGACAATCTTCAAATGCTGAAAATTCGAGCAACACACAAAATGCTGAAGGAAATCAGCAGGTCAGGAAGCACCTATGGAAAAAGTATAGTCGATGTTTCGGGCCGAAGTGTTCCTCCAGCATTTCATGTATGTTGCTTGCATTAGTTAATCATGCAATTATTTAAAAACTCAGTGTATCATTAATTCAGAAATGCTTTTACAGCAGATAACAAAATTGTAAGTACATCCCAGCAAGTACATACTGATGGACTTTTACCGCTGTACCATTGAGAACATACTCATCAACTGCATCTCAGTGTGGTATGGCAATTGTTCCATATCAGACCGCAAAGCACCCAGCGTGTGGTGAAAACTGCCCAGCAGATTATCGGCACCCAATTGCCCACCATCGAGAACATCTACCATAAACGCCGGGCAGGGCGAAAAGCATTATCAAGGATGCATCTCACCCTAACCATGGACTTTTTACTCTCCTCCCATCCAGTAGGCGCTACAGGAGCCTCCGCTCCAACACCTGCAGGCACAGGAAGAACTTCTTCCCTGAGGCTGTGACCCTGCTGAACCTCACATCACAGTGCTCAGCAGTATTGCACCCATATTGTACTGTCTCGGTACTTTTACATTTGTGTGCTGTGGCACTTACTTTTTATTCGCAGTTATTTCGTAAATAACACAATTCTTTGCATTTCTGGTCCAATATTAACTGCATTTCATTGGGTTTGTATCTGTACTCGGCACAATGACAATAAAGTTGAATCTAATCTAATCTAATATATGAAACTTACTAATGTCTGCATGATGATCAGAGAAGACACCAAAGTTGAGAACTGGCATGGAAAATCTTGCATACTATTTTAGTTATAGACGTATTTCTGTGTTAACTTTACATCAAGGCTTTCTTTTCGACATTTGATTTTTTTTTGCAAGAATCTGTGCAACGAAATGTGGTACAGCTCAGATTCGAGTTGGAAACATGAGTATATTTTACACCTCGGGTCTGATCATTTCACTGGATGGTGATTCCTCTGACTTTCAACCCCACCATGCTATCTCCCTTACCAAACAGCTCCAACGGAACTCACTGCAGTTATCTGCATAGCACTCTATTTCCTTTTTTTGTTGTTGTAGTTGGTCAGGAGAAGTACACGCTACTGATAATTTGCAACAATACATTAACTTTGCATTTTAAAATGCCAGAAAGTTTCCCGATGAATGCATTAGCAGGGGAAACGCTAGACATTATATTGTTACACATATTCTGAGGGCAGCTTGTTGACATAAGACCCATGAGACCATACGAAATGTGAGCAGAATTGGGCCAAAGGGCCCATCTGCTCTGTCGTTCCATCACAGTTGATTTATTACCCTTCTCAAACCATCTGCTCTGCCACTTCATGATAGTTGCTTTATTATCCCGCTCAGCCCTACAGTCCCACATTTGACATGACATCAAAATGTTCACAAACTTGTATAAATGTGTTGTGGAGAGTACATTGACTGGCTGCATCACAGCCTGGAATACAAACGCCAATTACTTTGAACAGAAGATCCTATAAAAGGTGCTGGACTCAACCCAGTACATCACGGGTAAAAGCTTTCCCAACCACTGAGCACACCATCATGAAATTCTGTTGCAGGAAAGCAACATCTATAATCAGAGATGCTCACCACCCAGGGTATGTTTTTTTCTCACTGCTTCCATCAGGTAGAAAGTAGAAGCCTCAGGTCTTGCACCACCAAGTTCAAGGACAGTTACTACCCCTCAACCATCAGGCTCTTGAACAAAGGCGGATAACTACACTCACTTGCCCATCCATTGAGATGTCCCACAAACAAATATTTCACTTTAAGTACACTTTATCATATTACTTCATGTTCTCGGTATGAATTGCTATTTAATTATATTTGCAATTGCAACGTTTGTTGTCTTCTATACTCTACTTGTTCTTTCATTGATCCTTATGTAAATACTCAGATTTGCTGAGTCTGCCTGCAGGAAATGAATCTTGGAGTTGTATGTGGTGACATACTTTGATAATAAAATATACTTTAAATTGAACTTTAGACCCTTAGTCCTTAGCCTTTCATCCCCTTGTTTTTAAAAACCCTGTTTTAAATATACTCAATCACTTGGCTTCCAAGCTGTCTATGGCAATAAGTTTCAGGAAGTCACCAACTTCTGGCTCAAGAAATTCCTCCTCGTCTCTGTTTTAAAAGGACATCATCGTGTTCTGATGCTGTGCCATATGGTCTCAGCATCCCTCACTACGGGAATTATTCTCTCCACATCCTCTCTACCTGGGCTTTCAATATTCGATAGGTTTCAACGAGACTCCCCCCCCCCCGTTCTTCTAATCTCCAGTGTATACAAGTCCAGAGCCATCAAACGCTCCTCATATTTCATTCCTGAAATCATTCTCGCAAACATATTGCCGCGATTTCATTTCGTAGATTAGTGGCCTGAAGCTGATGGCAATACTCCAAGTGTGGTCTGATGAATTCTTTATTAAACCTGAGCATTACATCTTTGCGTTTATAGTCCAGTCCTCCCGAAATAACTGTACCATTGCATTTGCTTTCCTTACCATCAACTCATCATGTAAGTTGAACTTTAGGACATCCTGTACGAGGGCTCCCAAATCTCTTTACAGTTCCCATTTCCGATTTTTCTCCCATTTAGAAAGTAGTATACTCTTCTATTCCTTCTGCAAAATTGCATGACCATACACTTCCCAGCACTATATTTCATCTACTACCTATTTGCCCATTTTCTTAAACCATCTAAGTACTTCTGCAGATTCATGACTTCCTCAACACTATCTGCCAATGTAGCTATCTTTGTGTCATAGCAAAATTGCCCACAAAGCCATTAATTTCATCAACCAAATCATTGGCATGTAACGTAAAAAGAAACGGTCCCAAAAACAACCCCTGTCTACCAGCACTAGTTACCGACAGCCAGACAGAAAAGGCTATCTTTCACCCCTGCCAGTCTGACTATCTTCTGTCTACGCTAGTATCTTTACTGTATTACTACGTGTTCTTATCTTGTTCAGCAGCATCCAGTGTGGCATCCTGTTAAAGGCCTCTGAAAATCCAAGTAAATGACATCCACTAACTTTCATTTGTCTACTCAGCCTGTCAATTCCTTAAAGAATTCCAGCAGATGTCTCAGACAAAATTTCCACTGAAGGAAACCATGCTGACTTCAGCCTAATTATCATGTGTCTCAAAGTACCCCGAGTGCACATCCTTAATAATGAGGCCAACATCTTTCCAGCTGTTGAAGTCAGGTCTATACTTTTCTATATTTGGCCTATTCTTTTCTATATTTGTCTCCCTCCCTTCTTTGAGAGTTTTGCAATTTTCCAGTCCTGCTGAACCATACCAGTTGCGATTGATTCTCGAAACGTCATGACGATTGCCTCAAGAATCTCTTCAGATGCCTCTTTCAGAAGCCTGAGGTGTAGTCCATCTGGTCCAAGTGACTTATCACTCTCCAGACTTTTCTGCCTCCCAAGCAGCTTCCCTTTGTAAAAGCAATTACACTCACTCCTGCCCCCTGGCACTCTTGAATTTTTGCCATACAGCTGGTGTCCTCCAGAGTGAAAGCTGATTCAAAAGACTTATTGAGTTCGTCGGATATTTCTTTGTCCCCCATTACTCCATGATCATTTTCCAGTGATTCAATATCTACTCATGTCTCTCTTTTACATTTTATATACCTAAAAAAATCTTTTGATATCCTCTTTAATATTATTGCCTAGCTTACCTTCATATTTTATATATTACCCCACCACCACATTTCAGCCTTACCTGCCCTTTGCAAATAGATCTGGCGCTTAGATCAATAAGGCCCAGCTCTTGGTTGAGGTGGACAGGCCCCGAATCTGCCTCTCTTTGGCTCCACTCGGTCCTTGAATAAGCCTCGACCTTGCCCGAAATTCACCTCAACCCATGCACTGTGACCCTCGATTCAGCCTCACCTTCGCTTGCCTCTCATTGTGGTGATCCTTTACCATATCTTCTTTTTTTAACCAGAAAAAGTGTTATTAATAAAATATTTAGTTCTCATTCTTCACAAAAAAAAGAAAATCTGCAGATGTTGGAAATCCAAGCAGCACACACAAAATGCTGGAGGAACTCAGCAGGCCAGGCAGCATCTCCTCCTCGGCTTTTTTTCTCCAAAGGTTCTTGGCCTGAAACGTCGACTGTACTCGTTTCCATAGATGCTGCCTGTCTTGCTGAGTTCCTGCAGCATTTTGTGTGTGTTGCGTGTTTGAAATTCTTGTTTCGTTAATCACCAGTAAGTTGTCACTCACCCTCAGCAGTGCCATCTTTTGTCTCCTCCACACATCGTAAAACTTCTTCTATGGCATGTATGTATCCTATGCCTTCCAAACTGTTCCCAGAAACTCCATTCATTGCTGTTCTGCCATCATCGCTGCTTGTTCTCCCTTCCAATTAACTTGGGCCAGCTCCTCTCTCATGCCTCTGTAGTTGCCTTTTTTTCACTGTAATACTGATATATCTGATTTTAGCTTTTCCGTTGCAAACTGCAGTGTGAATTCTATCATATTATGATCATTGCTTCCTAACGATTCCTTTGAAATTGCATTTATTAGACAACACCCAATCCAGAATTGTCTTTCCCTGGTGGGTTGAACCACAAGTTGCTGTACAAAGCCATTTCATACCATTCTACAAGTTCCTTCTCTTGGTATCCATCACCAACCTAACTTCCCCAATCGATATGCATTGCCTTTTGCAGCATTGCCCTTTTTACATGCCTCTTCTTTCTTTCGTTATAAGTTGTACCCCACATCCTGGCTACTATTCAGAGGTCTGTATATGACTCCTATTGGGGTCTTTTCACTCTTGTAACTTCATCTACAAGGATTCTATATCTTCGGAGCCCATGCCACCTTCTTCTAGGGATGTCATTAGATTTTTTTGTATTGCCAGTTGAGCCACTCTGTCTACCTGTTTGTCTCCTTGATACAGTGTGTTTCCTTCATGTGTGTAAGCTCCCAACTATGATCAGTGATGCACATAATGTCGTACCTGACAGTTTTTAACTACACTACAAGATCAGCTACCATAGATGCTGCCTGTCTTGCTGAGTTGTGTACATTGTGTATCATTGTGTACATTCAAATATAACATATTCACCTTTGTTTCCATTTATCCTCCTTGTTACACTCCAATTCATCTCACTGACTGCAATTTTGCTCTATCATCTGGTTATCCTTCTTTTAAGTCTCAGTACACACTGCATTTACCTGCATACTACCAGTCCCATCCTCAGCCTTATCACTCCAATTCCTCTCTTTACTTTTGCATAAAGTGCTAGATGTAGGATTAAATCTAGGGAGGAGTCTCTGAACTTATTGTTGTTGTCCTTCCTTGGTGAGAAGAAATCTGGTCTTCTACCACAGTTATCCTTTTCAAATAAAATACAGACATCTACTTCAACATCTTGTTTGCAAAGCAGCTCTAATTCTAGATCAAAGTTACTTTCTCAGCATTCAACCTTTTTCTTAAGCCCGTTCACTGAACAGAATGAACTGAGAGCCACCTCCAATCCCTAAAGAAAGTCCTTGATGTTTTGCATGACAGTAATATATGCCAGAGTCAGCAACATTCACATTCAGAAGGATAAATATCACTCTTCCCCTTTCTACATTAAATTGTTTTCTACCGTCTTGTTGTATTAATGTTTATTGTCATCCTCCCACCAATAAATATCAAAAGTATTCTGTAAAATGGGAATCTTGCAGAACATGGTAACTTCTGCACCTCCAGCGACTTCCAAGTCTTTTGGAATTTGAGAGACTCTACCCGAACTTACTTTCACAGCTACCAGAAATAAAGCAAAAAGGGGTGAGATTAGATATATATGAGAAAATGAAAAGAATAAATGGATTAAAATATAGAACAAAATGAACAATTTAGACTAAACAAGTTAAATCATAATTCATGAACGATACACACATCTTAGCGCACCATGCCAAACAAAAGCAAATAGTGCCATATACCAAACGGCCGACATGTTAAAAAAGTAAGTTCTCCACTTGCTGTAAATTAAGTAATATCTTTCTAGGTTTGTCAAATCCATAGGATTTTGTAAGGAAATGTATCAACCATGTGATTATGTCGTTGAATAACACATCACTAATGGCCTGCTTGACTTTTCACGAGGGTACAAATCTCTCCAAGCAAACAACTACTTTCATAGAAACAGAAATATAGAAAACCTACAGCAAAAGACAGGCCCTTCAGTCCACAAAGCTGTGCCGAACATGTCCTTACCTTAGAAATTACCTTGGATTACCATAGCCCTCTATTTTTCTGAGTTCCATGTACCTGTCCAGGAGTCTCTGAAAAGACCCTATCGTATCCGCCTCCACCATCATTGCCTGCAGCCCATTCCATGCACTCACCACTCTCTGCGTAAAAAAACTTACCCCTAACATCTCCTCTGTACCTACTTCCAAGCACCTTAAAACTGTGCCCTCTCGTGCTAACCATTTCAGCCCTGGGATAAAGCCTTTGACTATCCACACGATCAATGCCTCTCATCATCTTATACTCCTCTATCAGCTCACCTCTCATCCTCTGTTGCTTCAAGGAGGAAAGGCCGAGTTCACTCAACCTATTCTCATAAGGCATGCTCCCCAATCCAGGTAACATCCTTGTAAATATCCTTTGCACCCTTTCTATGGTTTCCACTTCCTTCCTGTAGTGAGACGACCAGAACTGAGCACAGTACTCCAAGTGGTGTCTGACCAGGGTCCTACATAGCTGCAGCATTACCTCTTGCTCCTAAATTCAATTCCACAATTGATGAAGGCCAATGCACCATATGCCTTCTTAACCCAAGAGTTAAACTGCGCAGCTGCTTTGAGCGTCCTATGAACTCAGACACCAAGATCCCTCCGATCCTCCATACTGCCAAGAGTCTGACCAATACAATATTTTGCCGTCATATTTGACCTACCAAAATGAACCACCTCACATTTATCTGGATTGACCTCCATCTGCCACTTCTCATCCCAGTTTTGCATCCTATCAATGTCCCGTTGTAACCTCTGACAGCCTTTCACACTATCCATAACACCCCCAATCTTTGTGTCATCAGCAAATTTACTAACTCATCCTCCACTTCCTCATCTAGATCATTTATAAAAATCACGAAAAGTAGGGGTCCTAGAACAGATCCCTGAGGCACAATACTGGTCACCGACCTCCATGCAGAATATGACCCGTCTACAACCACTCTTTGCCTTCTGTGGGCAAGCCACTTCTGGATCCACAAAGCAAGGTCTCCTTGGATTCCATGCCTCCTTACTTTCTCAATAAGTCTTTCATGGGATACCTTGTCAACTGCCTTGCTGAAATCCATATACACTACATCTACTGCTCTACTTTCATATTATGCCTCTTCAAATGTTCATAAATCCTGCCTCTCACAATCTTCTCCATCAACGTACCAACCATTGAAGTAAGACTTACTGGTCTATAATAGTCTACTTTCATACCCTTTATCGATATGTTCCCCTCCTTCTGATTCTGATTATAATGATTAGACGAGAGCCGTGGATATTTCCTCACTATATTATCCAAGAATCCTATTCAGGGGCAATGAACAGGAGCTAATTATTCAGTACTTGTGGCTACGCGTGCTTCTATTGTCCTTCAGCTATCAGAGAGTACGTCTTGAAGTCAGTGGAATGGAACTAAGACTAATGATTCTGCACATTGTTATAACCAGCAACAATAGAGATGAATTTGAGTCGAGTTTTTATAAAATAAACAACATTTATTAACTTCTACTCAAAAACATGGAACAGTAAACAAACGATTAACTTAAAATGGATAGTAGCAGCGTTATGCGTCTATTGTGATCAAACAGTCAAACTTAAAGACAATTCTTAACAGATCTTATTAAAGCACTTAAGTCTTAAGGTGGTAATTTAATAAGTCCAAACAATTCCTGAAAATAGTCGAAAGGAGAGACTTCCCAAACCAGCTTTCGAACAGTCCGTGAAGTAAAGACGTCATTGCTGACGCAGCTCCTGAGCCGAAATGCCTTCTCCAAAGTTATGACGCAGAATACAATTTCTCAATGTAACTGACCTTTCAATAAAGTGATCATCGCACAACCCTTACCGTGCGTTCCACGTACGAACGATTCCAAATGCACCGAATGCTGCTGGTTAACACCAAATACTTTTAGGGTTCGTTCGGAGTTGGGGATTCTTCACTCTCACTCTTTCTTCTTCTCCGATGACGTAACTACCAACGCTAGTTACCAAAACGTACTATGCAACAACTGCGGTTTCCCCTTTTATACTAGTTGAAACATACCATCACGTGACATCACATCACTCCATTTCAATAACATACTCACGGAATATGTAACAACATGCACTATTCTACAGCTTGTTCACCTTGAACCCAATTTCAATTTTTACTCATTCTTTATATTGCTGTAGAGACACTGTTAGGTCAGGAAAATCTATTAATGTCTGCAATGGAACTTCAAGGCGATACTAGCTACAATGCCCCTATACAATATCTATATATAGTGTATACTTTTTCTCTACATATGTGCCGTATAAGAAAGGAGCATGCATAAGAGAGAAAAAACTTGCAGAATTCTGTATAAGTATATTATACTGTTGGTGTCTATCCCAAATCTTCTCTGGGCTAAATTTGGTGATCTGCTCTGTAGGTGAAATCGTTTGCTGACACCGTTCCTAACTCTCACTCGGTTCCTTGTGTAAATCTTTAATATTGGCGAGGGATAGCTGGCCTGCTAATCACGTCGAAAGTCATTCTGGTGTTCTAGCGTTCCTTTGACAAACAGCCGGAATCTACGTTTTGCAAGACTATGAGAACACTTCCTGCATTTTCGCAGAAAATTTTATTATTCTTAACTTGGGTACTTTACTTACTGATTTTGCTTTAAGGGGAATAGCATCCGACAGTTTAATTTGTTCACTTGTCTAATGTGCATTGTCTCCTTTGTTCTCTGCTGTATCTTTCTTCAAAAGCGTAATATATTTCAGCAGAGCCCCGAAAGGGAAAACTTCGCTTAACTCACTTTTCCGTATAAAGAAATAGTTGAATGTGATGTTTAAGATCACTCAACTTTAAGAATTAGTGAACATCAACAGTTCTGTTTTTATCGCTGTCCTATTTATTTCATAACTTCATCGGCCTCATTATCACCTTTTCGTTGTGCTTTCGGTACCTCCTTCAGCCAAGTAGACTCCATAACAAGTCAATTTATTCCCCCTTTTACGAGAGGCAAATTCTGATGAACTATTGATTATTGTGGGGGCTAAAGAGTACAGATATTTCTAAAATTATGATACTTTCCTTCATTACTGAATCCTAGAAATTAACTAGGCTCTGCTCCGATAAGTGAGTCTGTTACTTCTGAGGATAGTTGTTATAGATAACGCCCGGGCAGAGATTAACAAGGGAAACTTGTAATTTCCACATAGGCAGCTTCAAAGGTCAAGATTGGCCCAGGGTCAGTGAAGCGACGAGACGGAGGTTCTACTAGCCAGGTTGCTGTGTCGCTCAATTCTGTTGAAGGATTTCATGCCTCAAATATTTTCTCATCCTCTTCATGCAGATGCTGCCTAATGAGTGTTTCCAGAATATGCTACTTTACTTCAGATTTCCTGAATCTGTGTTTTATTATTTTTTTTTCTTTCGCGCAATAGAGGAGGTTTACTTACCTGCGGAGTTCTCGACACTGATTAGCCGGAATTTGCCAAAATCTGAATAACTGAGGCTGAATAATCAATCAAGATACCCAGATAAAGAATGAAAATTTGCATCGAGCAAGCACTCTGTTGACTTACTGTACACGATTGTTTTTTATTTATATTCGATTTTTTATGTTTGGACTCCGGACAAGAAAGAATGTGACGAATGGCATTTATTCGAATGTCTTTGTATAGTCTTTAAAATATCAGTTGCATGAAGTAGTTCAATATGACTAAATTTTATTTAAACTGGCATTACAACGTCACTCTTCTCTTTTTCTCTTATAATTTTGTGTATACTTTTCAAATCCTATTTTTATACAAGTCAGAGCAGGTTGAAGCAAGAGGCTATTCATTAACATTTTTTGAAATGAAGGGATCTCCCCACTAACTTATGTGAAGATAGAGGAGCGAAGTACCAACCAGGAGTGTCTATGAATTTAGTACATTCACATGGGTGAATGTGCTCAAACCATGGTAGCGCAACAGTTAGAGCGATGTCATTACAGCTTGGGGCGTTCCGCAGTTCGGAGTTCAGTCGCCTTTTGTTAGGAGACTGTACATCCTGCCCATGGAATACGTCGGTTTTCCCTGAGTGTAGAGACGTATCGATTAGGTTAATGGTTCATTGTAAATTGCCCGTGATTAGGTTAGGGTGCATTGGGTTTGTCGGGAATGTAAGTGCGGTGAGACTTCAAGGGCAGTATGGGCCTTCTCCGCGATCTATCAATAAATAAAAAAAAATAACTAAATTGCACGTATTTTTAGATTTTAATAATTATGTTAACAATATAGAAACATAGAAACCTACAGCACAATACAGGCCCTTTGGCACACAAAGAAGTGCCGAACATGTCCTTCCCTTAGAACTTACCTAGGGTTACGCCTAGTCCTCTATTTTTCTAAGCTCCATGTACCTATCCAAGAGTCTCTTATTAGATGCTATCGTATCCGTCTCCACTACCGTCGCTGGCAGCCCATTCCACGTACTCACCACTCGCTGCGTAAAAAACGTACCACTGACATCTCCTCTGTACCTACTTCCAAGCACCTTAAAATTGTGCTCTCTCGTGCTAGCCATTTTAGCCCTGGGATAAAGCCTCTAACTATCCACACAATCAATGCCTCTCATCAACTAATAAACCTCTGTCAGGTCACTTCTCATTCTCCATCGCTCGGAGGCGAAGAGGCTGAGTTCACACAAACTATTCTCATAAGGCATGCTCCCCAATCCAGGCAACAGCCTTGTGAATCTCCTCTGCACCATTTCTATGGCTTCCACGTCCTTCTTGTAGCGAGGCGACCAGAACTGAGCACAGTACTCCAGTGAATTACATCCGCAACTGTCTAATCCTCTGGAACCTCTCTCGTCCCCACTGATGATGCAAAGATCATCGCCAGAGGCTCAACATTCTCCTCCCTAGCCTCCCACAGTAGCCTGGGGTACATCTCGTCCAGTGCCGGTGACTTATCCAACATGATGCTTTCCAAAACTCCAGCACATCCACTTTGTTAATATCTACATGCTCAAGCTTTTCTGCCCTTTTCTGTAGTAAGTACTGAAGGAAAGTATTCATTGAATTCTTCTGCTATCTCCTACGGTTCCATACACACTTTTCCACTGTCACACTTGATTGACCCTATACTCTCAGGTTTTCTGCTCTTGCTCTTCACATACCTGTAGAATGCCTTGGGGTTTTCCTTAATCCTGTCTGCCAAGGCCATCTCATGGCCCCTTCATCGCTCTCCTAATTTCTCTTTTGAGCTCCTTCCTGCTAGCCTTATAATCTTCTAGTTCTCTATCATTACCTAGTTCTTTGAACCTTTCATAAGCTCTCCTTTTCTTCTTGACTAGATTTACAACATTCTTTGTACAGTACGGTTCCTGTACCCTACCATTTTTTCCCTGTCTCATTGAACTGTACCTATGCAGAACCCCACACAAATATCCCCAGAACATTTGCCTCATTTCCTCCATACATTTCCCTTAGAACATCTAATTTATGCTTCCAGGTTCCTACCTGATAGCCTCATATTTCCCCTTACTCCAATTAAGCACTTTCTAACTTGTCTGT
The DNA here is from genome assembly GCF_963921235.1 of Mobula hypostoma. Lineage (NCBI taxonomy): Eukaryota > Metazoa > Chordata > Chondrichthyes > Myliobatiformes > Myliobatidae > Mobula > Mobula hypostoma. The sequence continues at coordinate 9,267,829 of NC_086110.1, forward strand.
TCCTATCCCTCTCCAATGCTATGGTAAAGGAGTCACTATCTCCAATGCTATGGTAAAGGAGTCACTATCTCCAATGCTATGGTAAAAGATCACTATCTCCAAAATGCTCTCCCACTGAGATAACTGACACCTGACTAGGTTCATCTCCCAATACCAGATCAAGTACAGCCTCTCCTCTTGTAGGCTTATCTACATACTGTGTCAAAAAACCTTCCCCAACACACCAAACACACTCCATCCTATCTACACCGCTCACTCTAGGCAGGAAGATACCAATTGATATTTCAGAAATTAAAATCTCCCACCACAACAACCATCTTATCATTACATCTTTCCAGAAAATGTCTCCCTATCTGTTCCTCGATGTTCCTTTTACTATTGGGTGGTCTATAAAAAACACCCAATAGAGCTATTGATCCCTTCCTTTTCCTAACTTCCACCCACAGAGACTCAGTGGACCATCGCTCCATGACTTCCTCCTTTTCTGCAGCGTGACATTGTCTCTGATCAGCAGTACCACGCCCCCACCTCTTTTGCCTCCTTCCCTGTCCTTTCTGAATCATCTAATGCCTGGCACTCTAAGTAGCCATTCCTGCCCCTGAGCCATCCAAGTCTCTGTAATGGCCACAACACCATAGTTCCAAGTACTAATCAATGCTCTAAACTCATCGGCTTTGTTCATAATATTCCTTGCATTAAAATAGACACATCTCAAACCATCAGTCTAAACGTGTTCCTTCTCTATCACCTGCCTATCCTCGCTCTCGCACTGTCTCCAAGCTTTCTCTATTTGTGAGCCAACCGCCTCTTCAGTGTGTTTCCCACTCCCCAGCGATTGTAGTTTAAATTTCCCCCAATAGCCTTTGTAAACCTCCCCACCAGGGTATCGGTCCCTCTGGGATTCAAGTGCAACTCCTCCTTTTTGTACAGGTTGTGCCTGCCCCAAAAGAGGCCCCAATGTTCCAGAAATCTGAATCCCTGCCCCCACCTCCACGCATTTATCCTCCACCTCCTTCTATTCCTATACTCACTGTCACGTGGCACAGGCAGTATTCCTGAGACTACTATCTTTGTGGTCCTGCTTCTCAACTTCTTTCCTAATTCCCTGTAGTCTGTTTTCAGGACCTCTTCCCTTTTCCTACCTATATCGTTGGTACCAATATGTACCACAACCTTTGGCTGTTCTTCTTCCCACTTCAGGATATCATGGACGCGATAAGCAACATCCCGGATCTTGGCACCTGGGAGGCAAACTGCCATCCGTATTTCTTTCCTGTGTTCACAGAATCGCCTGTCTGACTCCCTGTCACTGCTGCCGTCCTCCTCCTTTCCCTACGGTTCTGCGTCACAGTGCCAGACTCTGTGCCGGAGTCTTCCTGCAGGTAGGCCGTCCCCCCAAACAGTACTCAAGCAGGTGTACATTTTGTTAAGGGGGAGAGCCACAGGGGTACTCTCTAGCCTCTGACTCCTGCCCTTCCCTCTCCTGACTGTTACCCACTTACCTGTCTCCCGAGGCCCTAGTGTGACCACCTGCCTATAGCTCCTATCTATCACCTCCTCACTCTCCCTGACCAGACGAAGGTCATCGAGCTGCATCTCCAGTTCCTTAACGTGGTCCCTAAGCAGCTGCAGCTCGACACACCTGGCGCAGGTTGTGGCCGTCCGAGAGGCTGGGAGTCACCGGGATTTCCCACATCTGACACCGACCACAGAGCACCTGCCTCCTGTCTGTATTCTACACAGGTAACCTACTTTGCCTCGACCCGTTATCGCCGACGCCCTGTTGAACCAAATCCTTGTACTCCGTCACCTGCTCCTTTGACGCCCGCTCTTTAAAGCTGTTTCCTTTTAAACTCTTCTCAGTGTTCTAACTGGCTGATGTCCACAGTCGTGCAGTCATGCCTTGATCAAACCGCCGAAGAAATAACCGTCTACTGCTCTGCCTTCATCAATATGATGAAATCTTTGAGTTGGGACTTGGAGGGATTTGGTTCCGTGCCTACACTATCGTAAACAAGAACGTTCGGATCTCAAGATCCGTTCCAAGCATTCCTGTCCGTTTAGGATATACTGCTGCAAGTTTGGAAGACTTCTGTTCTCTAATGACAGTGAATGTCTCATTGTCACCCCGCATCCTTCTGTTCCATTCTGGGAACTAGGACTGAGAGATTTCCTAGTAAAGATTTCAGTGACAGTTTGAGGACTGTTTGCTCTATTCACCTTGTATTCACTTGCTCTGAAAGTGCTCGGATGAGTGCTTCATTCCAAAGTTTGGGATCGGAGATACTAACAATTCGGCCTATTCATTGGAACCAACTGAGTGTAATGGGGCTTCGATGCCATGAATGGTGGCATAGCAGAGAGAAAATAAAAACAACCCAAGCAGTTATTCTAATCTTACCTGTTGACTTGGAGGATTTCACTGGAACACCACTGGTGGTATCTGTCTGGGAATACTGGCAATCCAAACCTAAGAAGAGACCAGGAGAATCGGAATACTGCTCCCCAATAGGCCATACATTGTTGCATTTGAGGTTCTCATTTTCAAAATCCCTTTACTCAGAACAATAATGCTTATAATGGTCGAAAACCTTGGGATTTTCTGTATTAGTATGCCGTCACAGAAATTCAAAAGTCATTGGAGTGGTTTTCCTCATATCCAGTTTATGATTTAATATTGGACTTATCACAGGGGAATTCTCAGGACCAGGACTTTGGACATATTGTTCCACACTTTGATCTTATCAAGAAAAAAAAATCTCACCAATTTTTTGCAGATGCAAAATATTTTCCGCGAGCGCTTGAATGAATGGAACAGACATGGGATCCTTAAGCGGTGATTTTTTAATATAAGATGTTAATTCAGCATTTGTCTTTCATTCTCTAATGGTAGTCTGATTTAAATTTATTTCAGTGTCAAAAAACGTAATTAGGGTGGAGAAACGCGCAGGATCTGACAAGAAGTCCCCTCGAATCTTCTGGGAGGCTAGTGCAGAAATTGCAGTCTTTAGCAGAGATACTTAAAGCATCCTTCACCGCGGTGAAATGCCGGAGGATTTGCGGATAGCTAATATCGTTCTTTTGGTTAAGAAAAACTGAAAGGATATAGGGAAAATTATAGGCTAATGAGCTTGACACCAGTACTGGGTAAGTTGACGAAAGCTATTTCAGGGAACCGGATATATACACTCTGTGGATTCCTTAAAAGTACCTGCATGTACCTAATAGGATTGCCACTGAGTGTATGTTTGTGCTCTTCTGCTGCTGTATCGCTTCCTCTTCAAGGTTCAACGTGTTACGCGATTGGAGATGCTTTTCTACACACCGCTGTTGTAACACATGGTTATTTGAAATTACTGACGCCTTCCAATCAGCTTGGACCCGTCTGGCCATTCTCCTTTGACCTTTCTCATTAACAAAGGTGCTTTCGCCCACAGAACTGCCGCTCCCTGGATATTTTTTGTTTTGATTTTTGCACCATTTTTTGTGAACTCTAGAGACTGTTGTGCTGAAAATACTAGGAGATCAGCAATTTTTGCGATAGTCAAACCACTCCGCCTCGCACCAGCAATCAAGTCACGATCAAAGTCACTCAGATCACATCTCTGCTCCATTCTGATGTTCGGTCTGAACAGCAACTGAAGCTCTTGACTTTATGTATTGAGCTGCTGCCACATGATTAGCTGATTAGATACTTGTATTAACGAGAACGAATACAGGTGTACATAATAAAGTGGCTACTGGATGTAAATACTGTATTTGAATAGACAGGGACTGATTAAGGGGAGTATTAGGAACATGGCTTTGTGCATGGTCGGTGGCATCTGACCAATCATAGAGTTGTTCTAAGAGGTTACCAGGAAAGTTGATGAACAAAAGGCAGTGGATGTTGTCTACATGGAATTCAGCATGCCTTTTGACAAGGTCCTGCATGGGAGGTAGGTCAGAAAGTTTCAGTTGCTCGACATTCAAGATAGGGTAGTAAATTGGCTTAGACATTGGCTTCATACGAGAAGCCAGAGAGTGATTGCAGATGGTTGCTTATCCAACTAAAGGTAACTGGTGAGGTACCACGGGAATCGGTATTGGGCCTGTTATTGTCTGTCTTGTTTATTGTTTGTATTGTTTATTGGATGATAATGTAATAAATTTGTGGATGACATTAAAAGCAGTGAACAGCAAGGAACGGTATTATCAAAACTTGCAGTAGATGTCGACTGACTGGAAGAATGGGCTGAAAATGGCAGATGGAATTTAATGCATACAGGTGTGAGATTTACACACTGGGTGGAGAAACCAGGGTAGAACTTTCTTAGTGAATGGTAGGGCACTGAGGAGTGCTATGGAAGAGAGGGGTCTGGGAATACAGATTTAAAATTCATTGAAAGTGGCATCACAGATACATAAGGTTGCAAAGTGTGTTTCTGGCATATTGACCTTCATAAATCAAAATATTGAGTACAGAAATTCAAATGTTTTGATGAAGTGGTAAAGGATGGATGGTGAGACATAATCTGGAGTATTATGTGCAGATAGATAGGGTAAATGCAAGCAGTTCTTTCCTTTAAGATTGGGTGATATGAGAATGAGAGCTTATGTGTTAAGGGTGTAGGATAAAATGTTTAATGGCAACATAAGGAGGAACTTCTTCACTCAAGTGGTGAGAGTGTGGAGCGAGCTGCCAGCAGAAATGATGAATGCAGATTCGATTTCAACATTTAAGACAAGTTTGTATAAGTACATGGATGGGAGAGGTATGGAGGGCTTGGTCTACTTGCAGGATAATGGAACTGGGCATAATAATAGTTCGGCACGGACTAGATGGGCCAAAGTCTCTTTCTGGGCTGTAGTTCTATATGATGCCATGATTCTAAATTTTGCATATGGTATTATTCTGGTCTCCACTTTTATGATGGCAGACTTTTAAAAAAAATATATCCTAACCAGTGGGAATTTTACCTGTGTTTTTAACAAGATTTATTACATTTCCTTAGTTTATGTTTTTGTTTAAATCGAAGTTAGGATCAAGCGCCATTGGATTGCCAGTGACCGCAAAATCCATGCTGGTATCTATGGCACCTGTCCTAAGGAAGGCTTGGATAGTGTAGCGTATTCCTTCTGAACATTGGAATCTGAGGGCTGAACATACAGATCTTTATACATGTATTAAGAACATAAATAACATAAATCATCAGAGTCCTTTTGGCAAAGCATGTGAGTCTAGAACTAGAGAACACAAGTGTAATGTGAGAGTAGCGACACTTAAATTAAATCTGAGAGGTTTGTTTCTCAAAGTATGGTGATTACCTGGAACTTGTTGTCAGAGGCAATGGTAGAGGGAGACACATTTGCAGTCTTTGCAATTCATTTGGGGCCAAGTTCAGTCAAATGGGATTAGTATGGATAAACATCATGTTCAACAACCTTTCTGTGCTGTACAATTCTTTGATACTACAATAACATAAAAGATGCTGGAAATACTGTACTCTGTAGGTCAGATAATATTGTGCAAAAAGAAACTGAAGGGCTATCATCTTTCATCAGGTCATCTACCTCTATCTCTAAATACGCTTCAGTCGGCACACATGTTCTCTGACGCGTAGAGGATTTTCAGAATTTCCTATGTTTTTCTTGACTTGCAACATATGCAGCATCTTACTCGCCTCCTCCTCCTAGTACTTACTGTCATTGCTAAACTGATGTTCCGATATTGGCTGAAATCTGAAGTGCATGAACTTATCTAAGCATTTGTAAATGCACTAAAACGAGTTGGTTGAAGAGGAAACTCCCAAGGCCTGAAATTTACTATTTCTTTCTATTATTAGTACATACTCCTTACAGCCTGCTTTCTACTCATAATGTCTAAACGATCCAGGAGATGAAGGGCTTGATGAGGGGTATTGGCCCGAAACGTTGACTCTTTATTTACCTCTATGGATGCTGCCTGACACGCTGAGATCCTCCAGCATTTCATATGTGCTCCCCATCCAGAGGAACAGATTACCTCGAATACTCAATGCACTCATTTGTGTTAATAGATATTTACGTTGAATTTTGTCAACTTTTATTGGAAGTCTGTATTGAGAGCACGTAAAACTGTAAAATTCATAGGTCCAGGAATATCAATGAGTTCATAGGTCCAGGAATTTGAAATACGCAATGGAACATGAGCACATTTTTTCCTGCATTTATTGTCCTGATATGAAGTACTGTATCACAAATTGACTAATCCAACCCATTCTACTGTTATGATATAAATGTGACAAAATGTCTAAAGGCACTCATGTTTCTCTCAGGTTAAAGTAGCCGCATTCTTTAGTCAATCAAAGACAGCATAAAAGAGCTATCAAATCATAATCTGGATTTTATAATGACTCTTACTTGATAGATTGAACTAGGCAAGATTAAGGAAGTTAAAAGTGGTATTTAACCTGTATCAAGATAATTCCTTTTAGTATCTTATTGAATTATGAGGATCAGGATTTCAAACACATCGCTTAAGTTACATCTTAGCAATTCATTTAAACGCCGAACAGGCTGCAGCCTTTAACACAGAATATTTCCATGACGTCATCAGCAGATTTGCGGCGATATTCTCGTCACCTTGTGTCTTTATTGGATCGAACTACAAATGAGTTTGTAGTAAATCATTAGTTTAAAAAAAAGTTGAAAAAATGCGCATTTGAGCAATAGTAATTTCGAATTATAAACAGAAACCTAAAATATTTGGCACCAGAAGACGCATTCCTCCATCAGAATGGATCAAAATAGAATGTATTTAAAATGAAACCTAATAAACCATAAAGGAGACAAACTCGCAGACACGGACAAATGCACTTTCATACATTTAAACATTGATGTGAATCACAGAAACACGTACAGCATCACCTTTGATGTACACAGCAGTTTAACATTATCAAATGCAATCGATGGGGTTTTGAAATAATATAAAGTGTTGTATCTAAACAGTTAAACAAAAAGCAAATTCCAATGAGCGCGATTTTGTAGGAAGAGGCGGAGATTTCGGGACACACAATTGGTATGTTGCCTCCCAGATGCCAGGATCAATGAGGTCTCGGGTCGCGTCCATGGCATTTTGGAGGTGGGGGAAGGGAGGAGCCAGATTCCTGGAATATATTGGTACCAATGACCACAGGAAGGAAAAGCAAAGAGGTCCTGAAGAGAGAATCTAGGGAGCTAGGCAGAAAGCTGAGAAGCAGGACCTCTGGGGTAGTAATTGCTGTATTGCTGCCTATGCCACGAGCCAGGACAGTAGAAATAGGATGATTTGGCAGGTAAGTACATAGCTAAAAGCTGGTGCAGGGGACAGGGATTAACGTTCATGTATCATGGGGATCTCTTTTTGAGGTATGGCCTGTAGAAAAGTGCCTGATTGCACCTGAACCCGAGGGGGTACAATATTCTCACAGGCAGGTTTGTGAGAGCTGCTCGGGGTTGTTTAAACTAATTTGCGAGGGGGTGGTGGTGGTGTGGGAACCGAAGTGAAGTGGCTCAGGATAGGTCGGTTTGTAAAAAAGCAAAGAAAGCTTGCAGTCAGACTCTAGGGTAGGGCAAGCAGATGATAGGACAAAATTGCAGTCAGCAGGGTGATTATCAGTACATTAGGGATACAGAATCAAAAAGGGTAGTGAATACAGTAATCAAAGTGTTATATCTCAATAGACAGAGTATAAGAAATAAGGTGGACGATTTTGTTGCACTCAACACAGTAGCCCCTCAGAGCTGTGTACTAAGTCGCCTCCTTCACTCCCTGTTTACCCATGACTGTGTCGCCACCCACAGCTCTAATCTGCTAATTAAATTTGCCGACGATACTACATTGATTGGCCTTATCTCAAACAATAACAAGGCGGCCTATGGAAAGAAGTCATTTCTCTGACACAGTTGCGTCAAGAAAACAACGTCATAAAAACAAACGAGCTAGTTATGGATTACAGGAGGATAGAGACGGGCCAACCCCTATTGACATCAATGGGGTTGATAGGGTAAACAGCTTTAAGTTCCTCAGCATCCACATCACCGAGGACCTCACGTCACCTGTACACACCAGCTGTGTGGTGAAAAAGGCACACCAGTGCCTCGTTCACCTCAGACGGTTGAGGAAGTTTGGTATGGGTCCCCAAATCCTGAGAACTTTCTACAGGGGCAGAATTGAGAGCATCCGGACTGGCTGCATCACTTCCTGGTATGGGAACGGGACCTCCTTTAATCGCAGGATTCTGCAGAGAGTGATGCGGACAGCCCAGCGCATCTGTAGTTGTGAACTTCCCATGATTCAGGACATTTACAAACATAGGTGTGAAAAAAGGGCCTGAAATATCATTGGAGACCCGAGTCACTCCAAGCACAGTCTATTCCAGTTGGTACCATCTGGGAAACAGTACTACAGCATAAAAGCCAGGACCAACAGGCTCCGGGACAGCTTCTTCTTCCAGGCCATCAGACTGATAAACTCACGCTGATTTGAGTGTATTTCTATGTTACACTGATGGTTCTATTTATTATAAATTACTATGATTGCACAGTGCACATTTAGACGGAGACGTAACGTAAAGATTTTTATTCCTTGTGTATGTGAAGGATGTAAGAAATAAAGTCAATTCAATTCAATACAGATTGCCAGGTATGATGGTGTGGCCATCACTGAATCATGGCTGAAGGATGGTTGCAGTCTGGAGTGGAATGTCCAAAGTTACACCTTGTATGAGAGGGCTAGGAAGGCAAGCAGAGAGAGAGTGGCATGGATTTACTGGTAAAAAATGGCATCAAATCAGAAGAAAATTGTGCCATAGGATCGGAAGATGTTGAATCCTTGTGGGTTGAATTAAGAAACTGCTAGAGTAAAAGAAACCTGATGGCAGTTATAATGTCACAACCACCGATTCGGCAGCGCAGCAGATACGGCAATTGCGCTTGTGAATTTGCACGTGTCAGCTAATTATAATTTCATTGTGATAGTATTTAGCTCCATTCATTCTGTTGCAGTATTTGTCGAGACTTGAACCCAGCACAGCAACGCTTCGCTGCCTGCTTGCCTAAAAAAGTTGGACTGTCCAGTCAAGTGACTCTGAAGACTAGCGGTATTGGTTTTATATTTAGTTATTCCTTTCAGCTGCAGTGTAGGCTTTGTTTTCCATTTGAGAGTTTTAGTTAATATCTCTGTTTGGCCTGGAGTTTATTGTTTTCTTTTCCCTCTGACTCAGTTCGCACTAAAGTCTGGTAATGCACAGACATAGAAGAGGAGTTGCTATTCTCATGTCAAGCAAGCTAAATTTTGAAAAAGTATTCGAAATGGGAGATAATGGGGGCAGATATATTCTGGTAAGGGGGAATATAGATGGAAATCCAGTTACTTTATTGAATATATACGCACACCCGGAAGTGATACTAGTTTCTTCCAGAAAATTACTAATATTATGGTAATGGAAACAGAAGGTCTCTTGAAAAAGATAGAAACAAAATAACCACTTGTGGAATTGGGACAATAGATGTAAGTGACCATGCACCTATATATTTATCTGTTGATTTTGACCTACAACCAAAGAATACTATTTGGAAACTAAATTCAAGTCTACTCAATGATCCCTATTTTAAGGAACAAATGAAAAAAGAAATTGGTCCTTACTTAGAATTCAATGATAATGGAGAGGTTTCACCTCCCATTCGGGATACTCTGAAGGCTGTCTTAAGAGGGAAAATTATAGCGAAATCTTCATATAAGAAAAAATAAGGAATAAAACATTAGAGGAATTACAAAATAAGCTGAAAGAACTAGAAAAAACACACAAACAACAGGAATTCTGCAGATGCTGGAAATTCAAGCAACACACATCAAAGTTGCTGGTGAACGCAGCAGGCCAAGCAGCATCTATAGGAAGAGGCGCAGTCGACGTTTCAGGCCGAGACCCTTCGTCAGGACTAACTGAAGGAAGAGTGAGTAAGGGATTTGAAAGCTGGAGGGGGAGGGGGAGATGCAAAATGATAGGAGATTACAGGAGGGGGAGGGATAGAGCCAAGAGCTGGACAGGTGATAGGCAAAAGGGGATACGAGAGGATCATGGGACAGGAGGTCCGGGAAGAAAGACGGGGGGGGGTGACCCAGAGGATGGGCAAGAGGTATATTCAGAGGGACAGAGGGAGAAAAAGGAGAGTGAGAGAAAGAATGTGTGCATAAAAATGAGTGACAGATGGGGTACGAGGGGGAGGTGGGGCCTAGCGGAAGTTAGAGAAGTCAATGTTCATGCCATCAGGTTGGAGGCTACCCAGACGGAATATAAGGTGTTGTTCCTCCAACCTGAGTGTAACACACAAATTGAGTTTGGCCCAGGATACAATAGAGGAAATTTTAAAAATTAGGAATGAAATTAATAGTTTGCCTACACAAGAAATTAGAAAAAAATTAATGTTTCTGAAACAGAGACACTATGAGAGTGGATCTAAATCTATGAAAATACTAGCATGGAAACTGAAAAAAAAGATAGCAGAAAATACAATTCATAGAATTAGGGATCCAAGAACAAAAGTGATTTAAAAAAAAACTAAGTGAGATTCAAGAAACCTTTGAAATGCTTTACAATACTCTATACTCCAAAGTTCCAGGGGGAAGCATAACCCAAATTGACACCTTCCTGAATTCTTTAGAGTTACCCATTTTAAGCAAAGAACAAAATAGAATGATGACTGCTGACATGACTGAAGCTGAACTAAAAACTGCAATTAGTAGGCTTAAATTAAGCAAGTCACCAGGATCAGATGGCTATACGGCAGGTGGTATAAAGAGTTTAGAAGTGAGTTAATTCCTGTTTTACTCCCCACACTGAACTGGGCTCTAAGAAAGGCGCAAATGCCACCCATCTGGAAGGAGGCGATAATCTCAGCTATACCGAAAGAAGGCAAGGATAAAATGGAATGTGGGTCATTTAGACCAATATCTGTTCTTAATGTGGATTATAGAATATTTACCTCCAACATGGCCAAACGATTAGAAGAATTTCACTGATACATAATGATCAGACAGGTTTTGTACAATCATGCCAAACACAAGACAATGTACGAAGGACACTTCACATTATGGATCATATTAAAAAAAAATGAAATTGAAGCAATAGTGCTAAGTGTGGACGCTGAAAAGGCATTTGATTCAGTTAATTGGAATTTTCTTTACAGAGTTTTACATAGATTAGGTCTACATGACACAATTATTAAAACTACACAGGCAGGCACTATACGACAATCCTACTGCCAGGATTAAAATCAATGGATATTTATCTAATAGTTTTACCCTAGAAAGGGGCATGAGACAGGGTTGTGCATGGTCACTGCTACTGTCCGCGTTATATCTGGAACCATTAGCTCAATACAGGGGATATCAGGGAAATTACTATTAAAGGGACAGAGCATAAATTGGCCTGTTACACAGATGATATTTTGATCTATCTAGGGCAACCAACATACTCTTTACCTAAATTGATGTAATCCTTTGAACAATATGGCCAATTATCAGGATACAAGTTCAACATAGATAAAACCCAACTACTTTCATAAAACTATAGCCCACCAACAGAAATTTAAAGTAGATATCCTTGGGCATGGCAAACACAGTCCGTCAAATATTTGGGCATCATTATGCCAAAAGATTTGGCAAAATTATCAGAATGCAATTATCAGCCTATATATAAAAAAATTAAGGAAGATATAACAAAATGGAACCTAATTCCTTTTCTTGGTCTCGGTTCAAGGATTGAATGTATTAAAATGAATATACTACCTAGACTACTATATCTCTTTCAGACCATACCAATAGAGATTAACCAAAATCAATTCAATGAATTGAACGAGATGCTATCAAAATATATATGGCAAGGTAAAAGGCCTAGAGTTTGTCTCAAAACTTTACAATTAGCCAAGGAAAAGGGGGGATGGGGCCTACCTTCTCTTAGAGATTATTAATTTGCAGCACAGTTGAGAGCTGTGCAACCCATCATATGATGCTCAATGGAAAAACATTGAGGAGAGGATACTTTCCATCCCCATACAGGCAATTTCAGCTGATAATAACCTACAAAGTTACATAAATACTGTTGATAATCCATGGGTGAAAAGGACTCTTAAAATATGAAAAACTATTACGTAGTTTCATTCTTTCGATTGTTCTTTCTTTCTTCTCCTTTCTACAAGTGTATACCTCAGATAAATATTATGTGGAGATATGTGACAAATGTTATTATATGATATATATGTACAGTATCTGAAATACATCTTATGGAAATGTTTGTTTGATAATGAAATTCAATAAAAAATAAATTACAAAAAAAAAGAAAAGGGGATGAGTGGAAAACAGATTTCAACACCTCTAATGGCCGCTATGAGTACTGGTGATGCCTTTTGGTCAGGCCAATGTCCCCGCTGTCTTCCACGCCTTAGTTAACGATGTGCTCAGGGACGTGTTGAACCAGTTTGTTATTTAGATGACATCCTTATCTATTCCCGCTCTCATCGGGAGCAAGTCCAACATGTCCGGAGAGTACTCAGAAGGCTTGTAGAGAATAATCTTTACGCCCAGGCCGAAAGAAAGTGAATTCCAAAAAGACCAGGTGTTGTTTTGGGGCTATATACTTGCCCCTTTCAATGTTCAAACGGACCCTAGTAAAGTTCAGGCAGTTATAGAGTGGCCCAACCCATCTACAGTCAGACAGATGCCGGTCTGAATTCATAGGGGTTTACGAACTTTTATCGCCGCCTCATCCAGAATTTCGTCTCTATCGCAGCTCCGATAAATGCACTCAACCAAGAAGACCTCGGTACGATTCCTTTGGATGAATGGTACCGACCAGGCATTTTTGGAGCTGCCCCATTGCCGCAACATCCAAACTCATCACAGCTATTCATTGTCGAGGTGGATGTATCCGACGTAGGCATTTGAGCTGTCCTCTCTCATTGCTTGTCTGCGGATAGTCCACTGCTGTCATGGTCCCATCTGGCAATTCCCCATCTTGTTATTATCTCTTTGATTGGGCCTTAATCCCCTCGTCTGATTTCCAATCATTCCCAGTTCCACTAATTACAGCACACCTGGTTCCCATTAGCGAACATAGGACAAAACTCAGGCGGCAGAGCATGCTTTGCCAATTCGTTAGTCGACTCTAGTGTGAGTAAAACTCGTTTCCTGATTCCTTGGGACTGTCAGTTCTAAGCTCCGCATCATTTCCTAGATACTCTCCGTGAACATTGTCTCCATGTAAAGATACTCCTGGATACTGGTTCCCCATTCGCGTCGGTACTAACACCTCATGACTGTACTTCCGCACCTGTGTCCTACACTTCGGTTCATCCTTAGCCTCGTCCTTGCAACAGCTGCACTCTTGTGCCTTTCTTTCCCGTCGCTTGACTCCGGCCGAGAGGAATTACGATGTTTGGAACCGGGAACTTCTGGCTGTCAAGGAAGCCCTGGAGGAATAGCGACGCAGGCTGGAGGGGGCAGAATATTCATTCTTGGTCTGGACAGATCACCAGAACCTCTCCTACATTCAGGATGCAAAGAGACTCAACCCTCTACTCCACACGGTTCAATTTCATCCTCGCCCATCGTCCCGGCAGCAAGAATACAAAGACCGACGCGCTCTCCTGGCTGTTCAATGGATCTGAGGTCAATGCCGATCCACACCCATTCTTCCTCGCTCATGTACTGCTGCTCTGGTGATCTGGAGAATAGAGACAGAGGCGAGGGCCGCCCAACAGTCGCCCCCAAGCCCAGATGAGGGACCTCCCAATCGGCTGTTTGTACCTGATGTGGTGCATTCCAAAGTGTTGGAATGGGGTCACTCCTCCCATCTAGTTGGACAACCGGGAATTCAATGGACCCAGGAGTTTTTAAAGAGTCAATTCTGGTGGCCATCTATGTCCCAGGATGTCCACGACTTTGTATCTGCCTGTTCCACCTACGCTCGCAGCAAGACATCACGCCAGCGTCCTGTGGGTCTCTTGTGTCCACTGCCTTTGCCCCACCGCCCCTGGTTCCAGCTTTCAGTGGAATTCATCATCGGGCTGTCCCCGCCTAATGGAAAAGCCACAATTTTGGTCGATGTGGATCGATTTTCCAAGGCTGCACACTTCATTGCCCTCCCCAAGCTCCCATCAGCCCGTGAGACTTATGGTTCAACATGTGAGCAAGCTCCATGGCTTTCCTCAAAACATAGTGTCTGATCGTGGATCACAGTTCACTTCCCGCTTTTAGAAGGCTTTCTACTCTCTTGTAGGAGCCACGGCCAGCCTCTCGTCTGGTTTCCATGGCTAATGCAATGGTCAGACCGAAAGAGTGAACGGGAGGTGGAGGCAACCCTGTGTCCTGGAGCTCCCAACTGGTTTGGGCAGAGATCGCCCACAATAACATTCAGTCGTCTTCCACTGGTATGTCTCCCTTTGAATGCTGGAAGGGATTTCAGCCCCCTCTCTTCCTTCATCAGGAGATTTATGTAACAGTTCCGGCTGTTGAATAGCTGATCCAGCGCTAGAAGCGCACCTCCAGACCAGCCGGGGCTTCTCTGCTGCGCGCCCAGAAATAGCATTCCCGGCAGGCTGATCGGCTCCGTCGAGAGGTAAGGCCATTCAAGCCAGGAGAGGAGGACTTCTGAAAGTCGAGAGCGGCAAATTGGCACTGGGCTACTTGGGACCGTTTGTAGTGAAAAGTCTGTCGACAAGCTGTCGTAAAGATTGTTTAGCAGCATCCCTGAAGACCAGCCAGTGTTCCTTCTTTTCCAGCTCAAGCCGGTTGCTGCCTCACCTCTGGTCTGAGTCACACCACCTGGTAGATAATTCCCTTGTTTATACGGCGCAGTGCCTCCTGGCATATTGATACACCAAAAGATCAAGGCATTTTGCTGTCTGTACAGGAATGAAATAGTGCTGAGGAGCTACCTACTGATTTCATAGCTTGGGTGTCATGGTGCAATGGATACTTAAGAATGGTGCAGATTGCAAGATTCTTTCATTAGCAAATGGACTAGTGACATAATGTTCACAAGGCAACCACTGTACAAAAAACACTTATAGTGATAAATGATAGAATTAATTAATTTTCATATACAAAAAATTTTGCAGCCGAATGACCGCTTTTATCTTGTCACTGTCATACTGTCAGAAAAAGAATCTTGTACAAAGTGGTGAAATGATACTAGCTGAAGTAATGAACAGAAAGTGAAACATAGGATGAGGTGTGCAATTTGTTGTGATGTGGGACAGGTCATACTGAATGGAGAGTGCTAAAAATGTCCAACCCATTTGGGAGTTCTCTGTGGTGTGAGACTGATTTGTTTTCCTGAGTTAGTCCCATTTGCCTGCACTTAGCCATAGCCCTCTCAGCCTTTTTAATGTGAGAACTTTCTCAAATGTATAAACTTTGTAATTGTATGCAACTTTTTCACTTCCTCTGGTACCTCATTCAGTATACCAGCCACTATGCGAGAAAGTGGTGGATATGCATATTAGGTTCTGTTTATATCTTTGCCCTTCATTTTAAACATATACCATACCCTCTATATTTTGATTCTCCTGCCACAGGGAAAATGACCTGTAACTATCCCAGTTATCTTTGCCCCTCATTATACTATAATTCCTAATAAGTTAATCTTATGACCTCCTTTGCTCCAAGGAAATCATCCCGGCCTGTCTATTCACTGAAGCCCTTGGTTTCTGCAACATCTCTCTGAATCTTTTCTGCACCTTCACCAGTAAGATGCTTTGTGCAATAAAGAAAATCTTCGCCAACTTCTCTACCTGTGTCACCACTTTCAGAGATCTATGCACCTGCACCTTTAGATTGCTATGTTCTACAAAACTCAAGAGCCATGGCACTTATTTCTGCTTGATTTAACTTCCCAAAATGCATTACTTCAAAGGTCCAAGGGTTCAAAGGTATAATTTAATGTTAGATTTACTTCATATGTTTCAGTTAAATTCCATGGCAGATGTTTATCAATTATTATGTACATAACTGGTCCTCCTTTTTCTCAGAATGGTAAAATGTCTTATCATAGTGTTCTTCCATTCGTTTTACTACTTCTGCGCAGGCACTATTGCATCGCACCAATTGACAAGCTTTCTTCTTCTTGCCATCTGAGAGGAGGTAGAAGATCATGAAGGCGATACGCAACGATTTAGGAACAGCTTTTCCACAATTAGATTTCCGAATACTTCATGCATCCATGATTTCCCCTCATTTTCCACTATTTTTGTTTTGTAATTTATAATATTTTTATGTCTGCTGTATCGAAACAATAGATTTAACGTCGCATTCGTCAGTGATAATAAGCCTGAGATTCTGCCGAAGCTGGTAACACAAGAAAAACCTGATTCAGATTCTCCCAGTAGGAGCGCTGCAGGGCCAGCGCAATTCTGGTGACTGCAACAGTATCTGGTTTTTAAGTGGCGCTCTTCAGGAAGTGACGGAGATGCGGCGATACTGTTCTGGTGATGCTGGGTAATGTAGTTAAGTGGAAAACGTGTGCCGGAGTTAGAGGATTTGAATTGTTGTCTGGCATGAGCTTAAAGAGGCTTCGGGTTGAGTCTGAGAATGGGGGTCGAAAAAAGAGGCAGCTGAAACTGGAAGTTGCAGAATTCAATCGGTTGTTGCTGGAAACGAAGGAGAGAGTGAGCGAGGCCTGGAGTCGGGGGCTCGAATATTCACACGGTAAGGGGGAAGGGCCCCGGAGTCCGGGCTGCAACTCACAAGCTGCACAGAGGGCCATATCGCAACGGCATTCAAATCTGTGTGCACCTAGTCTGGGCTGACGTTTTATTGCCGAGAAATACATTTTTAAAAAGACGCAAGAAATAGATGGACCAGTGGACACAACCCTCCCGTGAGACTATTTCACCAACAATGTCACGATGAAACAGATGACTGATAGTTTATTCCTGCCTGATCTTTTGGGATAGGGAATTCCAAAGATTTATTATACTCTGCATAATAAATCATTTCAATTCTAAACAACCAGTCATTTATTTTGATACTTCTGCCACTAGTTTCAAATTCTAAAGCTGCTTGTGATCTATTTTGCCAATCTGGCAATGTATCTTAGCAGAGCAGGCAGCATCTATTCCACTCCATGGATGTTGCCTGACTTGCTGAGTTCCTTCAGCATTTGTGTGTTGTCCTGGATTTCCAGCATCTGTAGAATCTCGTGTGTTTATCGAAGAATCTTGCATGATCAAATGAAATTTCTTCATTCTTCTAGTCTCTTTGGCATTGAATCCCACAGATTTACCATCCTCTGGCTAAACATCCTCTGAGTTCTAAAGTTGTAATCTGTAGCTGTGCCCTCAGGTCCTATACTCTCCTATTATTGGAGACATTCTCTCCGCCTCTAGTCAATCTAGGCATTTCAATATTCAGTAAGTTTCAATGAGATGCCCTCACTCTTCTAAACTCCAGTGAGTACAGATCCTGAGTCATCAAATGCTCCTCATATATTAACCCTTTTGTTCCTGGGATGTTTCTTGTGAACCTTCTCTCTGGACCCTTTTCAATGCCAGCTTTCTGAGCTATGGGGCCCAAAATTGCTCACAACATTCCAAAGGTGGCCTGACCAATGACTCAGCATTGCATCCTTGCCTTTTTATTTTAGTTGTCTCAGACTGAGTGCTAACATTGCATTTGCCTTCTGTATTACTGACGGAATAGGGAACTCAATACAAGGACTTCCAGGTTTTTTGAACTTCTGGAGAATCTATCCTGGGCCCAACACACTGATGCAATCATGAAGGCTTTGTTGTGAACTTGAGGAGATTCAGTATGTCAGTAAATACTTGCAAATTTCTATGCATGTACAGTACAGAGTGCTTTCAAATCTCTTACTAGCTCTTCCTACGGTTAGTCCTGACGAAGAGTCTCGGCCCGAAACGTGGACTGTACCTCTTCCTAGAGATGCTGCCTGGCCTGCTGCATTCATCAGCAACTTTGATGTGTGTTGCTTGAATTTCCAGTGTCTGTAGAATTCCTCTTGTTTACAGTACAGAGTATTCTGATTGATTGCATCACAGCCTGGTATGGACATGCCAATGCACAGGATTGCAAGGGACTGCAGAGGGCTGCAGAGCCAGTCAGTTCCATCATGGGTACAATCTCCACAACATAGATGCCATCTTCAATATACAGTGCCTCAACTAGACAGCATCTAACATTAGGAATCCTCAGCATTGAGACCCACAAGTGGAACAGGTCAAAAGCTTTAAGTTCCTTGGGGTCACTATCACAAATGACCTGACTTGGTCCAACCAAGCGGAGTCCATTGCCAAGAAGGCCCACCAGTGCCTTTACTTCCTGAGAAAGCTAAAGAAATTTGGCCTGTCCCCTAAAACCCTCAATAATTTTTATAGATGCACTGTAGAAAGCATTCTTCTAGGGTGCATCACAACGTGGTATGGAAGTTGTCCTGTCCAAGACCGGAAGAAGCTGCAGAAGATCATGAACACAGCCCAGCACATCACACAAACCAACCTTCCGTCCTTGGACTCACTTTACACCGCATGCTGTCAGAGCAGTGCTGCCAGGATAATCAAGGACACGACCCACCCAGCCAACACACTTTTCGTCCCTCTTCCCTCCGGTAGAAGGCTTAGGAGCTTGAAGACTCATATGGCCAGATTTGGGAACAGCTTCTTTCCAACTATGATAAGACTGCTGAAGGGATCCTGACCCGGATCTGGGCCATACCCTCCAAATATCTGGACTGCCCTCTTGGGTTTTTTTGCACTACCTTACTTCCCCTTTTCTATTTATGATTTATAATTTAAATTTTTTAATCTTTACTATCGATTTGTACTCCAGGGAGCATGAAGCGCAGAATCAAATATTGCTGTGATGATTGTACGCTCTAGTATCAATAGTTAGGTGGCAATGAGGTATAAAGCCTCCTCACTGCTAGCATTGGGGATGAAGTACAGGATCCTGAGTCCCCACACTCATTGATTTAGGAACTGCTTCTTCCGCTTTGATATCAGATTTCTGAACAGTGCAGGAATCCATGAATGCTACCTCATTTTACTGGTTTTGCGCTAATTATTTATTTTTGTATTTATAGAAACCATAGAAACTACAGCACAGAAACAGGCCTTTTGGCCCTTCTTGGCTGTGCTGAACCATTTTCTGCCTAGTCCCACTGACCTGCACACGGACCGTATCCCTCCATACACCTCCCATCCATGTATCTGTCCAATTTATTCTTAAATGTTAAAAAAGAACCTGCATTTACCACCTCGTCTGGCAGCTCATTCCATACTCCCACCACTCTGTGTGAAGAAGCCCCCCGCCAAATGTTCCCTTGAAACTTTTCCCCCCTCACCCTTAACCCATGTCCTCTGGGTTTTTTTCTCCCCTTGCCTCAGTGGAAAAAACCTGCTTGCATTCACTCTATCTATACCCATCATAATTTTATATACCTCTGTCAAATCTCCCCTCATTCTTCTATGCTCCAGGGAATGAAGTCCTAACTTATTCAACCTTTCTCTGTAACTGAGTTTCTCAAGTCCTGGCAACATCCTTGTAAACCTTCTCTGCACTCTTTCAACCTTATTTAAATCCTTCCTGTAATTTGGTGACCAAAACTGAACACAATATTCCAGATTCGGCCTCACCAATGCTTTATACAACCTCATCATAACATTCCAGCTCTTATACTCAATACTTTGATTAATAAAGGCCAATGTACCAAAAGCTCTCTTTACGACCCTATCTACCTGTGACGCCACTTTTAGGGAATTTGTATCTGTATTCCCAGATCCCTCTGTTCTACTGCACTCCTCAGTGCCTTACCATTAACCCTGTATGTTCTACCTTGGTTTGTCCTTCCAACATGCAATACCTCACACTTGTCTGTATTAAACTCCATCTGCCATTTTTCAGCCTATTTTTCCAGCTGGTCCAAGTCCCTCTGCAGGCTTTGAAAACCTTCCTCACTGTCTACTACACCTCCAATCTTTGTATCATCAGCAAATTTGCTGATCCGATTTACCACATTATCATCCAGATCATTGATATAGATGACAAATAACAATGGACCCAGCACTGATCCCTGTGGCACACCACTAGTCACAGGCCTCCACTCGGAGAAGCAATTCTCTACTACAACTCTTTGGCTTCTTCCATTGAGCCAATGTCTAATCCAATTTACCACCTCTCCATGTATACCTAGCGACTGAATTTTCCTAACTAACCTCCCATGTGGGACCTGGTCAAAGGCCTTACTGAAGTCCATGTAGACAATATCCACTGCCTTCCCTTCATCTACTTTCCTGGTAACCTCCTCGAAAAACTCCAATAGATTGGTCAAACATGACCTGCCATGCACAAAACCATGTTGACTCTCCCTAATAAGTCCCTGTCTATCCAAATGCTTGTAGATTCTGTCTCTTAGTACTCCCTCCAATAACTTGCCTACTACCGACGTTAAACTTACTGGCCTATAATTTCCTGGATTACTTTTCGATCCTTTTTTAAACAACGGAACAACATGAGCCACTCTCCAATCCTCCAGCACCTCACCTGTAGACAGCGACATTTTAAATATTTCTGCCAGGGCCCCTGCAATTTCAACACTAGTCCCCTTCAAGGTCCGACGGAACACCCTGTCAGGTCCCGGGGATTTATCCACGTGAATTTTCCTCAAGAAGCAAGGACCTCCTCCTTTTCGATCTGTACAGTTTCCATGATCCCACTACTTGTTTACGTATAATCATTATTACGTCTTTTCTCTCTTTCAAAGATCTTTAGAAAGTCATTCACGCCTTTATATCCTCCCGCTTAGACTACTCTAACTCCTTGTATACTGGGATTAGTCAGTCGTCCCTGTCCCGCCTGCAACTGGTCCAGGCTCCTGACAGGTGCTCGGAAGAGGGACCATATTACTCCTATCCTGGCCTCTCTCTACTGGCTACCAGTATGGTTTAGAATTGATTTTGAGGTTCTCCTGTTTGTTTTTAAAACCCTAAATGGGCTGGCCCCCTCCTATATCGCAGACCTTCCAACCCCTTATTCTACTTCCAGGTCCCTCAGGTCGGCTGACTTGGGGCTCCTGGTTGTCCTACGATCTAAATTTAAGTTCAGGGGTGACCGCGCCTTTGCTGTTGTAGCCCTTAGACTGTGGAGCAGCATTCCCCTCCCTATCACATCTGCCCTCTCCATTGACTCTTTTTAAGTCCAGGCTCAAAACTTGCCTTTATTCACTGGCGTTTGAATCTTCCTGATGTGGCTGATTTTTGGCTTGTGCTTAGGCTCATGTGTTGCTTATTTTGTACCTATAAGCTGTATGCCTTGTTTAAATCTGTGTTTCTTGTATTTGTGATTTTTGCTACCTGTTGTGGTTTGTACAGCATTTTGGTCAACATGGGTTATTTTTAAATGTGCTTTATAAATAAATTTGATTTGACTTGACTTGATTGCCGTGGCAAAGCAGCAAATTTTTGTGACTTAAAAAACAAAAAAAATTCTGATTCCGCTCACCTACAGAAGGATACACTTTTAATTGAGGGAACTTTTATCAGATTAATGCCTGGTATCAATGTTTTGTTGTAAGAATAGAGTAAGAAGCAGAGCCTATACATTCCTGGGTTTAGAGGAATGAGGGATAATGTTGTTGAAAGACTTGAGATTTGTAGTCCTAAATAGCAGTGTAGTCTGCGTGGGGTTGTTTACTAGCTTAAGGCTAAGTTAATGGACATGGTTATTGCAGAAGGCATGTATCATGCAACAATACGAGCATATCTACTATACTAAATAAATTAGAAAGACAGCAGGTTTTTGTTTTTTTTTAGAGGTTGATGGTGCTTTCACAATTGCACTGTTTTAACAGTTGAAGATGTTGAGCTATGAGGCATATAATCTTTAGTTTTTGACTTGCAGAAAAAAGCTTATGCTTCACAGTGAAACTATGGTTGCAGTATAAATCCAGAGTTCATTTTACCTTGGATGGGAGTAATGTGTTGTTCTCTTACGTGAAAAATGATGTTGTTTTGGAATGAGTCTTTCCTTTGGATCAGTATTCAGAGCTTGGATTACAGTTTCAAAATGGAATCAGATGTTCAGAGCTGAGATAACAAAAAGCTTCTTCACCTTGGAAGCCGTGAATATTTGGAATTTTCGGACAAGTGGAATGTGCAGAACTCATTTCCTCACACCCAGATTGGTAGGTGTTTGCATGTTAGAAGAACTAAAGGATATTATGAGTAACTCAAGGAAGTTGGTACTGAGGTAAAATATCAGCCGTTAAATTATTTTGTGGGTGAAACAGTAATGGGACATCAATATTAACACGTATTGGAATTGATGAGGAGTACAGACAGTGATCTGCACATCTTGTATGTTCAAATATTCATAGCTAGATGGAGAGCTCAGCACATGCTGAGAAGAGGAGTTCAAGTATACACCAGGCAGTGTAACTGGAATGAGTATTACTTACTGGTACTTGTGGTAGGCTACAAATATTTTGTCTTGCATTCTTTAGGAGGTGGCGATTATTTATTTTCCTTTTTATTTTTGCAAAGCATCTCAGTTGAAAGAGTAACATGCATACGTCTAATTTTTTGCAGCCTGGCTGCTTCTTGACAAGAGATTTATCTCTGCCTTTGTGCCTTCCTTTACAGAGTGTGGTCTGCTGGTCAGTGCTCAGCCATTTACGCACTGTGTGGTACCTAATTTCATCCAGAGTCAGTCATTCCTGACAGGGCTTCAAAATGAACTTCTGCAACTAAACTTTCATGAAAAATCCAATGATCTCTACAAATTTAAGCAGGTGAGAAGCAGTTTTTGCAGGGAGAAAATGGAAAGGTTGCTTGTAGAAAGAACAAAATGAAATTGATACCCCAAAAGATCAAGGCATTTTGCTGTGTGTACAGGAATGAAATAGTGCTGAGGAGCTACCTACTGATTTCATAGCTTGGGTGTCATGGTGCAATGGATACTTAAGAATGGTGCAGATTGCGAGGTTGTTTCATTAGCAAATGGACTAGTCGCATAATGTACACAAGGCAGCCATTGTACAAAATACACTTGTAGTGATAAATGATAGAATTAATTAATTTTCATATACAAAACACTTTGCAGCCGAATGACCAATTTTATTGTGTCACTGTCATACTGTCAGGAAAAAAATCTTGTACAATGTTGTGAAATGATACCAGCTAAAGTAATGAACAGAAACTGAAACATAGGATGAGTTGTGCAATTTGTTATGTGGGGACAGGTCATGTAGTTTACAATTACAGTGGTTGCTGGCATTTTTAGTTTCTTAATAAAGATAGCAGGTTGCGAACATTTTTAAATATTATTGAGAAGTTTTTGTTAGTTTATTCAAAGCAAATGGGAGAGCTTGAAGCAGGAGAGCTTAAAGCACAGGCAGTCTTCATGCCGTTTAGCCTTAAGCAACTGTTAATTGAAGTGATGAGATGCACTTCTGAATATTGCTTTTCTGACTCAGCTAAGAGAACAATATTGCAGATAAATATTTAGAACTAACAATTTGATGGAGGTAAATGTAGCCATTGACGGGAAAGTTCTGGTGATACATGTATAGTTAAAACTGATTTTTTTATTACTATGTATGTTAATATAATGTTTTGTTTCTTATTAGTCAGATGATCTCAGGAGAAGGAAAGAGTACCATATCTCAGCGCTAAGGTGAGTTGCTGTGAACCAAGAGCTAATCCTCTTGTGGTGCCCCAAGTACAGTTCATTGAGACTTTCAACAAGTTCTAGAAATGAGTGTAGGAAATGGGGCCCAGAGAATCGAAAGGAAATATAGTGAGTTTTAAAGAGAGAAGTGGAAATAGGTCCTTGGTGAGTTTGGAGGAACATAGAAAAATGAGACTGCAGTGTATTTGAAGAGAATATAGAAAGAAATGCCCCAGTGAGACAGTTGCCCTACTATTGGGAGTTTTGATCAATTAGGTACCAGTTATTAGAGTTTTACCATATTCCTTAGTGTTTACCTCATCACTACTGCTGGCACTACCACAATTTGTGTCATACCATCTCTCATAGTCACAGTGCATTCACAGATCTTACCTGTCAGATGTCTTGGTACGTATTGGTACCAATGACATATGAAGGAAAAACAAAGTGGTCATGAAAAGAGATATTAGAGACCGAGGTAGAAAGCTGAGAAGTAGGCCCTCCAGGGTAGTAACTTCTGGATTGCTGCCTGTGCCAAGTGCCGTTGAGGGTAGAAACAGGATGATATGGCATATTAATGTTTGGCTGAGTAGCTGGTACAGGGGGCAGGGCTTCAGGTTCTTGGATCATTAGGATTCCTTCTGGGGGAGGTATGACCTGTTCAAAAGTGACGAATTGTACTGAACCCGAAGGGGACTAATATTCTCATGGGCAGGTTTGTTAGAGCTGTCAGGGAGGGTTTAACTAATTTGGGTGGGAACTGGGGTGAAGGTCCTCAGGATAGGACTGATGGTAAGAAAGTAAAGGTAGCCTGCAGTCTGACTGTCAGGAAGGGCAGGCAGACGAAAGGACAAAATTGCATCCAACAAGGTGAGTATCAGTGGATTAGGGATACAGAATCAAAAAGAGTAGCAAATGCAATATTCTGTAAGTGTTATATCTCAATGCATGGAGTATAAGAAATAATCTTGTTACATTATTAGAAATTGGCAGGTATGATGTTGTGGCCATCACTGAATCGTGGCTGAAGGATGGTTGTAGTTGGAAGCTGAATGTACAAGGTTACACACTGTATCGGAGGGATAGGAAGGTAGGCAGTGGGGTGGCGTGGCTCTGCTGGTAAATAATGGCATCAAATCAGTAGAAAGATGTGTGATAGGATCAGAAGATAGAAACATAGAAAATGTACAGCGCAATACAGGCCCTTCGGCCCACAAAGCTGTTCTTACTTTAGAACTACCTAGGCTTACCCATAGCCCTCTATGTTTCGAAGCTCCATGTATCCATCCAGGAGTCTCCTAAAAGACCCTATCGTTTCCACCTCCACCACCGCCGCCTGCAGCCCATTCCATGCATTCATGACTCTCTGCATAAAAAAACACTTAACCCTGACATCTCCTCTGTGTGAATTCCCACACCCCGTACCGCTCTGTTTTACCTCCTCCCCAAGATTCACAGGCCTGACTGTCCCGATAGACCCATAGTTTCTGCCTGCTCCTGTCCCACCGAACTTGTATCTGCCTACCTCAACACCATTTTGTCACCCATAGTTCAGTCCCTCCCCACCTACATTCGGGATACATTCCATGCCCTCCACCTCTTCAATAACTTCCAGTTCCCCGGTCCCGACTGCTTCATTTTCACTATGGATGTCCAATACACCTCCATTCCCTATCAAAAAGGCCTTAAAGCCCTCCGCTACTTTCTGGACAATAGACCTCACCAGTTCCTCACCACCACTACGCTCCTCTGGTTGGCGGAACTGGTACTCGCACTTAATAACTTCTCTTTTGGCTCTTCCCACTTTCTTCAGAGTAAGGGTGTAGCTATGGGAACTCGCATGAGCCCCAGCTATGCCTGCCTCTTCATTGGTTATGTGGAACAGTCTGTGCTCCGAACCTATTCTGGTACTGCTCCCCAACTTTTCCTTCAGTACATTAACGACTACATTGGTGCTGCTTCCTGCACCCATGCTGAGCTCGTCAATTTCATCGACTTTACTTCAAAGTTCCACCCATCCCTCAAATTCACTTGGTCTATCTTGGACACTTCTCTCCCCTTTCTCGATCTCCTGGTCTCCATCTCTGGAGACAGACTGTCCACTGACATCTTCTACAAGCCCACTGACTCTCATAACTACCTCGACTGTACCTCTTCCCACCCTGCCACATCAAAAATGCCATTCCCTATTCCCAGTTCCTCCATCTCCGCCGCATCTGCTCCCAGGATGAGGCTTTCCGTTCCAGGACATCTCAAATGTCCTCTTTCTTTAAGGATCGTGGTTTCCCTTCTGCCGTCATCAATGATGCCCTCACCCGCATCTCCTCCATTTCCCGCACTTCGGCCTTCACCCCATGCTCCCGCCACCACAATTGGGACAGAGTTCCCCTTGTCCTCACCTACCACCCCACCAGCCTCCAGATCCCGCACATTATCCTCCGCAACTTCCGCCACCTTCAAGAGGACCCCACCACTAAGTACATCTTTCCCTCTCCACCCCTCTCTGCTTTCCGGAGGGATCGGTCCCTCCGCGACTCCCTGATCCACACGTCCCTCCCCACGGATCTCCCACCCGGCACTTATCCCTGTAAGTGTAAGTGCTACACCTGTCCCTACACCACCTCTGTTGCCACCATTCAGGGCCCCAAGCAATCCTTCCAGGTGAGTCAACACTTCACCTGTGAGTCTGTTGGGGTCATATATTGCATCCGGTGCTCCTGGTGTGGCCTCCTCTACATCGGTGAAACCTGACACAGATTGGGGGACCGCTTCGTCAAGCACCTCCGCTCCGTCTGCCACAACAGACAGGATCTCCCACCCACTTGAACTCTGCTTCCCATTCCCATTTGGATATGTCCATACATGGCCTCCTCTACTGCCATGATGAGGCTAAACTCAGGATAGAGGAGCAACACCTCATATACCGTCTAGGTAGTCTCCAGCTCCTTAGTATGAACATAGAATTCTCCAACTTCCAGTAATTCCCTCCCCCTACCTTCCCCTATCCCTATGTCACTCTGCCCCCTCCCCTAGCTGCCTATCACCTCCCTCATGGTTCCACCTCCTTCTACTACCCATTGTGTTTTCCCCTATTCCTCCTTCACCTTTCCTGCCTGTCACCTCCCTGCTTCCCCTCCCCCACCCCTTTTATCTTTCCCCTTACTGGTTTTTCACCTGGAACCTACCATCCTTCTCCTTCCCACCCTCCCCCCACCTTTTTTATAGGGCCTCTGCTCCTTCCCTCTTCAGTCCTGACGAAGGGTTCCGGCCCAAAATGTTGACTGATCATTTCCACGGATGCTGCCTGACCTGCTGAGTTCCTCCAGTGTGTTGTGAGTGTTGCTTTGACCCCAGCATCTGCAGAGTATTTTGTGTTTGAGGTGAGAGTGGATATGGGACCGCTAGAAAATGAGGCCAGAGCAATAATAACAGGGTACAAGGAGATGACAGATGAAATAAATGAGTAGTGAGTCATCGGTCTTCACTGTGGGAAGATACCAGCAGTGTGCCAGATGTTGAAGGGTGTGAGGGAAGGGAAGTGAATGCAAGGGAGAAGGTGCTCAAAAAGCTGAAAGAACTAAGTGTACATAAGCCGTCAGGACCAGATGAACTGCACACTAGGGTTCTGAAAGAGGCAGTGGTAGAGATTGCAGAGGCATTTGTAATGATTTTTCAAAAATCATTGGATTCTGGCGTAGTGCCAGAGGACTAGAAAATTGCAAATGTCACTACACTCTTAGAGAAAGGAGGAAGGCAGCAGAAAGGAAATTATAGACCAGTTAGCCTGACCTGAGTGGTTGGGAAGATGATGGAGTCAATTGTTAAGGATGAGGGGATGAGGTTATAGAGCACTTGGTGACATAGGACAAAGTCAGCATGAAACATATATTGGAGTTCTTTGAGGAGATGAGAGGGATGTAGTGGCTGTTATATATTTGGACTTTCAGTTAAGAGCCCATGGTTACTATCATGGTTAGAGCATTGGCTGATTGGTTGGAGGCAGCAAGTGGGAATAAAAGGACCGTTTTCTGGTTGACTGCCAGTTACTGGTGGTGGTCTGTAGGGGTCAGTGTTGAGACTGCTTTTTATGCTGTATATCAGTGATTTGGATGATGGTGTATAACCACTCTGAGTCGGTGAGTTGGAGTTGCGATAAAGAGATTTATTCAAACTTCGCGGCCTGCTTTAAAGCCTTCCCGTTCCCGCCCTCCCTGGGGCAGGATTGCTGTGGGGAATGCATATTCCCAGACCCTTTCTGCGCGCGGGATTTTCCCCCTGCTGGTGAAGATGGCCTGGCACCCTTTTTGGGGCTGGCCCTCTGCCTGCGCGCGCTGTTGTGAGCCGGTTCATGTGTGCCAGAAAGTGGGTCACCACATAACCCCCCCCCAGAACCGGCGATACCTCCCCCAATGTCCACAGTCTGGATCGGCCTCTGTTTGGGAGGTCTGCCCCTGCGCCGCGGTGCCTGAGCCTGGACCGGCTACGCCAAGTCCACATGGGCCGGTTTGAGTCAGTCCACCGTGAAAACCTTCTCTCTCACCCCAATGTCCAGCACGAACGTGGACCCATTGTTCCTGATCACCTTAAACGGCCCCTCGTAGGGCCGCTGTAGCGGTGCCCGGTGTCCGCCCCATTGTACAAAAAGAAACTTGCAGTTCTGCAGGTCTTTGGGTACGCAGGTCGGGCTCTGTCCATTCTGTGAAGTGGGTATGGGGGCCAGGTTACAGAGCCTCTCCCGTAGTCTGTCCAGGACTGCTGTGGGTTCTTCCTCTTGTCCCTTGGGGCTGGTATGAACTCTCCTGGGACGACCAGGGGTGCGCCGTACACCAACTCGGCCAACGAGGTGTGTAGATCCTCTTTGGATGCCGTGCGGATTCCGAGCAGGACCCAGGGAAGTTCGTCCACCCAGTTAGGCCCCTCCAGGCGGGCCATGAGAGCCGACTTCAGGTGACGGTGGAAACGCTCCAGTAGTCCGTTCGACTGTGGGTGGTAGGCAGTTGTTTGGTGTAGCTGTGTTCCTAAAAGGTTGGCCATAGCTGACCACAGGCTGGAGGTGGACTGGGCGCCCCTGTCGGAGGTAATGTGGGCCGGTACCCCGAAGCGGGCTACCCAGGTTGCGATCAGTGCTCGGGCACAGGATTCGGAGGTGGTGTCGGTGAGCAGGACTGCCTCTGGCCATCTGGTGAACCGGTCTACGATAGTTAGGAGGTGCCGCGCTCCTCGCGACACTGGCAGGGAGCCCACGATATCCACATGAATGTGGTCGAACCTCCGGTGGGTGGGTTCGAACTGCTGCGGTGGAGCCTTGGTGTGCCGCTGCACCTTGGCCGTTTGGCACTGCATGTATGTTTTGGCCCATTCACTGACCTGTTTACGAAGCCCATGCCGCACGAATCTGTTGGAGACCAGCTGGACGGTTGTCCTGATGGAAGGGTGCGCTAAGTTGTGAATGGATTCAAAAACCCGCCGGCGCCAGGCTGCTGGGACGACGGGGCGGGGTTGGCCGGTAGCTACGTCACATAGTAGGGTCCTCTCACCTTGGCCTACGGGGAGGTCTTGGAGCTGTAAATCGGAGGCTGCAGTCCTGTAACTGGGGATCTCAGCGTCTCCCTGCTGTGCCTCTGCCAGCGCTGCATAGTCCACCCCCTGGGACAGGGCCTGTATGGTCGGTCTGGAAAGTGCGTCTGCCACAACGTTGTCCTTTCCCGAGACATGCTGGATGTCCATCGTGTACTCGGAGATGTAGGACAGATGTCGCTGCTGGCGGGACGACCAGGGGTCGGACACCTTCATGAACGCAAAGGTAAGCGGTTTGTGGTCTGTAAACGCGGTGAAGGGCCTACCTTCTAAGAAGTACCTGAAATGCTGGATTGCCAGGTATACTGCCAATAGCTCCCGGTCGAAAGCACTGTATTTGAGTTCAGTTGGTCGTAGGTGTTTGCTGAAGAACGCCAGGGGTTGCCAGCGACCCTCTGAGTTGTTCCAGCACTCCACCGACTGCTGTGTTGGACGCGTCCACCGTGAGGGCAGTAGGAACGTCCGTTCTGGGGTGCACTAGCATCGTGGCGTTTGCCAAGGCTTCCTTGGTTTTAACGAAAGCGGTTGCGGCCTCTTCATCCCAGGTAATGTCCTTGCCCTTACCCTTACCCGCTGAGGGGAGGAAACGGTGGTAGAAATTCACCATACCCACGAATTCCTGCAGGCCTTTGATTGTGTTGGGTCGGGGGAAGTTGCGGACCGCGTCTACCTTGGCGGGCAGAGGGGTTGCCCCGTCTTTAGTAATCCTGTGGCCCAGGAAGTCGATGGTATCGAGTCCGAACTGGCATTTGGCTGGGTTGAAGGCCGAATTCGCTCAGGCAGGAGTAGAGCTGGCGGAGGTGGGACAGATGCTTCTGCCGACTACTGCTGGCTATGAGGATGTCGTCCAAATAGATGAATGCGAAGTCCAGGTCGCGTCCCACCGTGTCCATTAGCCGCTGGAAAGTCTGTGCGGCATTCTTTAGACCAAACGGCATTCGGAGGAATTCGAAAAGTCCGAACGGGGTGATAAGTGCTGTTTTGGGGATGTTGTCCGGATGTACCGGGATTTGATGGTATCCCCGGATGAGGTCTACCTCGGAAAAGATTCTTAGGTTTGCTGCGAAGTCTTGAATGTGTGGCACAGGGTAGTGGTCTGGCGTTGTAGCCTCATTCAGCCTGCGGTATTCACCGCATGGTCTCCAGCCCCTGTTGCCTTGGGCACCATGTGCAGGGGGGAGGCCCATGGGCTGTCGGACCATCGTATGATCCCCAATTCCTCCATCTTGAACAACTCCTTCGCCAGTCGGAGCTTGTCCGGGTAAAGCCTTTGAGCACGGGCGTGGAGGGGTGGTCCCTGGGTCGGGGTGTGGTGCTGGGCATGGCTGCCGTGAACTGCGGTGTCAGTATTGATGGGAAATCCGCCAGGACCCTGGTGAATTCATCGTTGGACAGAGTGATGGACTCCAGCCTGGCAACTTAGCTTCACCCAGGGAGAATGTTTGAAAAGTCTTGGCGTAGACCAGTCGCTTCCCTTGCAGGTCGACCAGCAGGCTGTGGGCTCGCAGAAGATCCGCCCCCAGGAGTGGTTGGGCCACGGCGGCCAGTGTGAAGTCCCACGTGAACCGGCTGGAACAGAACTGTAGCCGCACAGTGCTACGTATTGTGCTGCCATTTGCGGCCCTCAGCGTGGATCCCGGTTCTCTGTTGCGGGTGTCGTAACTCGTTGGAGGTAAGACGCTGATCTCTGCTCCGGTGTCGACCAAAAATGGACTGCTTGTCCCAGACATACAGGAGGCTGTCCTGATGGCCAGCCGCCGTAACCATCAGTGGCGGCTGGGCCTTGGCATTTCCCGGGAATTTGCAGGGTGGTCTACAGCGGCGGGCCACTGTGCCCCACCACTGGTGGTAGAAGCACCATTGTTCGTTGGGCTCTGCTGCCGGGCCTGGTCTGGTCTGTCGTTGGGTACGCGGCTTGGTGATCTGTGTGACTGATGCCCCTCTCTCCTCCTTGGCATTCCACAACACATCTGCTCGGGCTGCCACCTCCCGGGGATCGCTGAAATCTGTGTCGGACAGCAGCAGGCTTATGTCCTCGGGCAGTTGCTCTAGGAATGCCTGCTCAAACATGAGGCAGGGTTTGTGTCCTTCAGCCAGGGCCAGCATTTCGTTCATTAATGCTGAAGGCGGCCTGTCTCCCAAACCATCCAGGTGCATTAAGCGGCGTGCTTGTTCGCGCCGTGAGAGTGTGTATTTGCCGTTCTCTGGGGGCGACTGTATAAACTCCTCAACTTGTGCAGCAGTCTCTTGGTCAAGAGAGCTCAGCAGGTAGTAGTAGCGAGTGGACTCCGAGGTTATCTGCCGAATGTGGAATTGTGCTTCTGCCTGTTCCAACCACAGATGAGGTCTCAGCGGCCAAAAGCCTGGCAGTTATAACGAAACTGCGTGAACAGATGCGGCGTCGGTCATCTCTGGCCCAAATATTGTTTGGGTTGTCGGGGTCACCAAATGCAGCGGTGCGCTACACACAGCGCTAGAATAACCACACGGAGTCGGTGAGTTGGAGTTGCGATAAAGAGATTTATTCAAACTTCGTGGCCTGCTTTAAAGCCTTCCCGTTCCCGCCCTCCCTGGGCGGGACTGCTGTGGGGAGTGCATATTCCCAGACCCTTTCCGCGCGCGGGATTTTCCCCCGGCTGGTGAAGGTGGCCTGGCGCCCTTTTTGGGGCCGGCCCTCTGCCTGCGCGCGCTGTTGTGAGCCAGTTCGTGGGTGCCAGAAAGTGGGTCGCCACAATGGAATATTTGGCTTTGCCAAGTTTGCAGATGATATGAAGATTGGTGCAGGAGCAGGTAGTGTTGAGGAAATAGGTAGGATGCAGAAGGACTTAGACAGATTAGGAGACTGGGCAAGAGAGTGGCAAATGAAATACAGTGTTGGAAAATGCTTGGTCATGGACTTCGGTAGTAGAAATAAATGTGCAGACTATTTTCTAAACCTGGAGAAATCCAAAAATTTGAGATGTCAATGGACTTGTGCAGAACACAAGGTTAACTTGCAGGTTGAGTTGGTGGTGAGGAAGGCAAATGCAAAGCATTCATTTGAAGAGGTCTAGAATGCAAAAGCAGGAATGTGATGCTGAGGCTTTACAAGGCACTGGTGAGGCCTCACCTTGAGTATTGTGAACAGTTTTGTGCTCCTCATCTAAGAAAAGATGTGCTGGCAATGGAGTGGGTGCAGAGGAGGTTCACAAGGATGTTTACAGAAATGAAAGGGTTATCATACGAAGAACATTTGGTAGCTCTGGGACTGTACTCTTTGGAACTTAGAAGGATGAGGAGGGATCTCATTGAAGCTTTTCTAATATTGAAAGGCCTAGACAGAGTAGATGTGGAAAATTTGTTTCCCATGGTGGGGGAGTCCAAGACAAGAGGGCACGGCCTTAGAATAGAGGGGCGAACATTTAAAACAGAGATGCGGAGAAATTTTTTAGTCAGAGGGTGGCGAATTTGTGGAATTTGTTACCGCAGGTAGCTTTGGAGGCCAGGTCATTGGATATAATTAAGGCAGAACTTGATAGGTTCTTGTTTGAACACGGCATCAAACATTGCGGGGGCGAAGGCCAGGGAGTGGAGGTGAAGAGGGGAAAAAAGGATCAGCCATGATTGAATGGCGGAGCAGGCTCAATGGGCCAAATGGCTGAATTCTGCTGCTATGTCTTGTGGTCTTTGGAGCTTTCTGCCTTTCCTGCTGACTCTGCAATGTAATAATTTTATTAATTTCAACTTTCCACAGTTCTAATGATAGATAATCCATCAGAATTGTTTCATATACCACGAATGTTGCCAAATCTGTGTATTTCCAGTATTTTCTGTTTTTATTTTGCCTTGTAATATATCATTATTTCAGAGTTACATATTGTTCACTTGTAAATTTTTTTTATCCAATCAGTGTTTAAATGTAATTGAACATGTGATCTAATGTGTTTAGTTGAGATTAAGCTGTTTATTTTTTTTCTCTCTCTCTTCTCTCCTCCCCCCTCCCCCCAGGAAAATACTTTATGAAGACTTTCGTATGTTGCTGTCAGATATCGTAGGTGTACAACTGGAAAACACAGTTGATATATCCTGCACTAAGTATGAATACACAGGTATGAAGTGATAAATGTAGAATGTGGGACATATCAGGGACATTGATTGCATGTCATTTTACAAAATATAGAATCTGGTATTGGTGATAATTGGTTACATGCTATTTTCCTTTGTCTGCAGCCAATGTTGTATTATGTGGTGTATGGTGTCACAGTTGAAATGTTTTCAGCATATACATTTCATTAGCTCTGTGATATATATAGCATGAACATTTTTGTTTTAATTGCAGATATCCACGTAATGTTTTACACTGGGAGTACTCTGGTGTATCAAAGCAGGGATGCAAAGCAGATGTGATGATACATTATCTTACCTGATACATTACAGAATGGGGTGGAAATATTTCATATAATTCAGTTCAGACTGCTTCAAGAATGGCGCTTTAAAATTATCAGACGGTCAAATATGCAGACATCCCACCTCTCTCTCCCGGAAGTTCCGGGAGTCTCCCGCATATCGATAGTGGCTCCCTGATGCCCGCAAATTATACACAATATCCCGGAAATAGATTTTTTTTGAGAGAGAGCGCGTGAGAGAGAAAGAGCGCCATGGCAGAGTGTTCGAAAAAAAGAAAATATAAAACGTACATCACCCCAGACTACACTAAAGTGTACCCCTGCCCAATAGAGGTCAAAAATAATGACAGTGTTGCTCGCTGCACTGTTTGCAACAGTGACTTTTCTATTGCCCATGGTGGGCTAAGACTGTAAAAGACATTTTGAGTTTAACAGGTGTCATTCGTTCATTAGCATAGCTAACGTTATTTAAACCAGCTGGCTAGCTGCTAAGGAGCTACTCTATTGTAGACATCCCACCTCTCCCGGAAGTTCCAGGAGTCTCCCGCAAATTGAAATGAGTTTTTGCAGGGTGGGATGTCTGAATATGGAAGTTCTCAGGCAAAAAAAAATTCTAAGTTGTTTTGGATGCTGTATTTATTTAATGTACTGGGCGTGCCTGAAGAAAAGTACAGTTCACATAGAATACTGTTTTGTATGTTCATCTGACTGAAAGCCTGGCAAAACCTGGGTTTTTGATAAAGGAGATGGACTTGTGTTCTGTCACATAATTTAGAATGTTACAAAATGTTCTGTATACTTTGATTTAAAGTGCTTGACTTGCTAGGTAGTTAAATTTGATGCAAGAAGGGGTCAATAACTCTGCTGGATGTTTTTTATAGACCACCCAATAGTTACAGGGATGTCGAGCAGCAGGCAGAGAGACAGATTCTGTAATAATAGTGTTGTGGGGGGGGGGGGGGGCGAGATTTTAATTTGCCAAATATTGATTGGCATCTCCCTACAGCCAGGGCTTTAGATGGAGTGGAATTTGTTAAGCGTGTTCAGGAAGGTTTCCTGACACAGTATGTAGATAAGCCTACAAGAGGAGAGTCTGTACTTGATCTGGTATTGGGAAATGAATCTGGTCAGGTGTCAGGTCTCAGTGGGAGAGCACTTTGGAGATAGTGATTACAATTCTTTCTCCTTTACCATAGCATTGGAGAGGGATAGGAACGGACAAGTTAGGAAAGTGTTTAAGTGGCCTGAAACGTCGACTGTACCTCTTCCTAGAGATGCTGCCTGGCCTGCTGCGTTCACCAGCAACTTTGATGTGTGTTGCTTGAATTTCCAGCATCTGCAGAATTCCTGTTTGTAGAGGAAATTACAGACCAGCGAGTCTTACTTCAGTGGTTGGTAAGTTGATGGTAAAGATCGTGACAGGCAGGATTTATGAGTATTTAGAGAGGCATAATATGATTAGGAATAGTTAACATGGCTTTGTTAAAGGCAGATTGTGCCTTATGAGCCTGATTGGAATTTTTTTGAGGATGTGACTAAACACATTGATGCAGGTAGAGCAGTAGATGGATATGGATTTCAGCAAGGCATTTGATAAGGTACCCCATTATTGAGAAAGCAAGGAGGCATGAGATCCAATTGGACCTTGCTTTGTGGATCCAGAATTTGCATGGTTGTAGACAGGTCATATTTTGCATGGAGGTCGGTGAGCAATGGTGTGCCGCAGGGATCTGTTTTGAGACCATTTCTCTTTGTGATTTTTATGAATGACGTGGATGAGGAAGTGGAGGGATGCATTAGTAAATTTGCTGACGACACAAAGGTTGGGGGTGTTGCGGATAGTGTGGAGGGCTGTCAGAGGTTACAGCGGGACATTGATAGGATGCAAAACTGGGCTGAGAAGTGGCAGATTTAGTTCAACCCAGATAAGTGTGAGGTGGTTTATTTTGGTAGGTTAGATATGATGGCAGAATGGTAGGACTCTTGGCAGTATGGAGGATCAGAGGGATCTTAGAGTCCAAGTCCATAGGACACTCAAAGCTGCTGCGCAGGTTGACTCTGTGGTTAAGAAGGCATACAGTGTATTGGCCTTCATCAATTGTGGGATTGAGTTTAAGGGCCAAGAGGTAATGTTACAGCTATATAGGACCCTGGTCAGACCCCACTTGGAGTACTGTGCTCAGCTCTGGTCACCTCACTATAGGAAGGGTTCAGAGGAGATTTACAAGGATGTTGCCTGGGTTGGGGAGCATGCCTTATGAGAATAGGTTGGGTGAACTTGGGCTTTTCAGCTTGGAGCGGTGGAGGATGAGAAGTGACCTGATAAAGGTGTACAAGATGAGAGATATTGATCGTATGGATAGTCAGAGGCTTTTTCTCAGGGCTGAAGTAGCTAACACGAGAGGGCACAGTTTTAAGGTGCTTGAAAGAAGGTACAAGAGAGATGTTGGGTAAGTTTTTTTACTCAGAGAATGGTGAGTGTGTGGAATGGGTGGTGGAGGCGGATACGATAGGGTCTTTTAAGAGACTTCTGGATAGGTTCACGGAGCTTAGAAAAATAGAGGGCTATGGGTAAACTAGGTAATTTCTAAAGTAAGTACATGTTTGGCACAGTATTGTGGGTCTAAGGGCCTGTATTGTGCTGTAGGATTTCTGTTTCTATAGTCATAAGGTACATAATTGCTTAATTTGCTTTCGGATTTGGTAAGGTGATCAGGTCACCATAGATTTTTCTCTCATACACTCAGAGCTATTTGCGCCTTTCGCAGGCTGTGTTATCCATGAATGGGAATATTATGGCTAGACGCATGGTCATTGTATAAAGCTTGACCACTGCCAAGGTTGTGACTCCGACTTGGTTGTTTCTTTAGGTTTGTTGGGATGGTTTGGGGACAACACACAAAGTTATGGATAGGTTAGGGTTTTGGTTCAGAGATGAGGAGTCGGGCAGAAAATGATGGACCAGAGCGAGGAGCCAGAGTTCAGGTCCGCAGTAAAAGGCTGTGAATGGTTGTCGGGATAGCAGGCACTGAGGCTTAGACCAGTCATTCCCGTGGTCAGTCTTATGGATGAGAAGGCTGGTGACCCTGAGGTTGGCGAGAGTCCAGGGATTGAAGGTCTGTGCGGGCAGGAGGCACGAGTTCAGTGAGACTTAATATATTTAAATTATGGCTATGATGCATTTTGCTGTATGTTTCAATGTACATGTGAAAACTAAATGAATCTGAGTTTTGGTTACAAAAAAAAAGCCTGATAATGCAGGGAAGAGTTGATGTTTAGTTTGATCAGTGTATTGTACAGAGAAAGCTGCATATGTAGCATTGTTGAGTCAACTGAATGGTATTTTCATGTGTTATGCCCTCTTGAATAATCTTTGTGACCCTTTAGATTGCAATAAACTGGTTCTTCTGTAGGAAACAGTGGTTGTCATTATTGCTAGGCCTTTTTTTCTTTCAAGGGACTTTAAACAATCTTTAGAAAAGCAATGTATCCCTGTGTATTGCCTGGTCCAATATTTACACATATTATTGTTGTGAGTCTAAACTTGTTGGTGAACAGCTTAATTAATAACAAGGCAATTGCAGCTGTTTTATTACCTGTATATTATATAGTAGAGGCCATTGAACTGAAAGATGACGACAGTTTGTAGATTATGTTGCTCAGATCAAAAATAATACAGGTTCGCATTGGATGAAGGAAGCTGCTGGGATTCAGCAACTTAGTGTACAGAATGTTGGATGTTACCAACCATTAAGTAGTACAAGGTACAAAGACTTTTAAAAAAAAAACTGCATATTTTCAAGTAAAGTTGTTTAAATGAAAAATGAAATACTCAGCACTTGTACCCATTCGATTTAGTCTAATCAAGCATTATTAAGGTAGCAACTGAAATTTTGAACCCTATGTTACAGATGTGTTGCTCTGTCATGATGATGAGTTGGAAGGACGAAGAATA
Organism: Mobula hypostoma; assembly: GCF_963921235.1. Classification (NCBI taxonomy): domain Eukaryota; kingdom Metazoa; phylum Chordata; class Chondrichthyes; order Myliobatiformes; family Myliobatidae; genus Mobula; species Mobula hypostoma. The sequence continues at coordinate 9,305,426 of NC_086110.1, forward strand.
GCGTTCATCTTGTATCTTGTACCTGAATGGCAAGCAAGTGATGGTGGCACCTTGGATCTTTATGATGCAGATGGTGAGAAGTGTCTACAATGCTTCTTTGCCTTATGCTACTTTAGCTGCTTAGGCTGACTTGAAACTATGTAGAAGGAATGCCTTTCTGATATTCATTAGGGCATTGGGTATGTTTTGTGCTGAATTGTAATTTTGGTTCTCAGTAATGAATAATACGAATATCTTGACAATGTTCTGAAATCAAGTGTATACAAGTATATGTTACTGTGATAATAATGGATTATGAAGTTCATATTTATTTTGGGCCTGCAATACGGTAACTGGGACCTGCAGACTCGTGCCTGTATTTAATTCAAGTTTTCAGAATCATAATGACTATTGTGACAGAAAAAAATTTAAAAGGAAGGGACAAACATTTATTTAATTATGATGGTCCTTTTTATTATTTTTCCAAGCCTTTTTTTTTTCATTTAATATGAAAGTCTCTCTTTAAATATAGAAGTGACTGGTTAGTAAATTAAAAATTTATCATGGTCTATGGATCGGCACAAGAAAGTACCATTCAAAGTACTTTCATCAGTGTCGATCCAAGAAGACACTATCCAGGACAAAGCAGTTCACCTGATTAGCATCCCATCACCTATCTTGAACTTTCAGTCCCTTCATCAGCATACTGTAGTTGTCACACATTATCTGTGAATTGTAATGCAATTACTTGCTAGATTACTAATATTTCACCTCTAAACCCATTACCTCTACCAGTCGTAAGGTAACAACCCTGTGCGTGCAGATTCAGCACCAATTTGCCTCCATTCATTGTGGAAATGTATTGTGTCTACTTCACCATGTGATTCTAAATCATGAAACTCCCTCCCCTAGAATGTTATAGGAGTGCCTTCACTATTTGACAGACTTCCGCTTGGAGAATCAGGGCAGAAGATGTGGGTGCATGATTGTGTTGTGTGTGTGTTGGAAGGGCTTTTGGGCAAATATAAAGTGATATACTGCTTTTATCGCTTGGACATTGCAGACTTACCATTATGCTTTTGAATTACTTGTCTTTTACAGACCACAACCAGCCTCGGCAAATTGCCAAGTCATTAACTCCTTCCTGGAACACATTAGTTTTCTTTGATGTTTCCTCAGTCTCTCATCATCAGGTGCGGATGTGATTAAGTTTGATGTAAGCTAAATGTGGATAGACAAATACAGTACTTCTCAGTTAAATACTTTACAGACCTCTTGTAAAGTTTCCAAGTTTCCATTAACTTGGTTTAAAGGGGTTGTAACAAGTATTCTGTGATTGGTGTGCTTTTGCAATATTCTAGAATGTTATTAGAGTAGGAATCCCTTTGCTTTTATGTACAGAATGCCAGTGAGGTCAGGCTGCATCCTTGTCAGCCAGCACCCAGTCTTGCAGACAGGGATACATCCTCTGACTGTGGATAATCCTGTTGAACTGACAGTAAGCAATGAAGATAACAAAGATTTGACATGAAGCTGTGCCATCTGGTACGTGGATGATAGCTAATAAGTAGCATAAAATCTGGTGCTGCCAAGTCTTAACTGTGCATTGCTTCCTAAAGGCATGTGGGAATGCTGTCCCAAAGATGTGGAAGCTTGGAGGTTTCAATTCTCACTTTGCACTTTTTCACTCCCAAGGCAGTAAATTGGGGTTTGGACTATAGCCTCACACCTTCTCTTGTCCAGGCACTCAGCTTCAAGCCTCCTGATTTACTGTCAGCCTGGCATTTTTGTTAACCAAGCAATCTTTACACATGCATTAAAAACAACTGCCAGTCTTTGAAAAGGTGAGGGACATTTAATTCCCATATAACAACACTGGCTTGTTGTTGAAACTATAAATGGCTTATTTTCTTTGCGATAAATAACACCACTTGCTGTGCTTTGGCATTGACTGCTGTATGCTTTACCTGCCAGGTATCTGAAGTTTTGGTGGAGGGCAAGTGCCGCCTTTCTGTCAGTGGCTGGTTCTATGGGCAATCGTTGGAGAGGCCCCCTCGTTATATCGAAGCTCTTTCTCCTCGAATGCCTCATATTGCATGTGATGTAAGTCAACATCTATCTTACTATCTCATTGTTGTTATCAGGTACACACAGAAAAGATAAAACCATTGCTTGGATCCAGAGTAAAGCCTCTCTAACTCTGTCCAAGGACACACTTCAATTGCTCTGAAGTATCAATCTGATATTTTCCTTATAGTTTCAGCAATCTTTGAAGCCTTGTTAATCAGAGCTATTTTGTTCTAAATCAGTACTACAGCAGTAAGGGTTAACAAGTCATGATTGTTTTATTTACTGAACCTTGTATAATACCCACCCTTCCTTCATCAAATTCCTCTTGCCCACCGGTTTGCAGAGTCCACATATAGCTAAAGAGCTACAGGTTTCCCCAGCCATCCGAAGGTAGAGCGTTCCTATGAAACGGTTCGTAAGCCGGAATATCGTAAAGCGAAGAAGCAATTACCATTTATTTATATGGGAAAATTTGTGAGCGTTCGCAGACCCAAAAATAACCTACCAAATCATACCAAATAACACATAAAACCTAAAATAACAGTAACATATAGTAAAAGCAGGAATGATATGATAAATACACAGCCTATATAAAGTAGAAATACTTCTCTACAATCATTGCCGCACTGTTCTCCGTAGCGAAAATCTCACACAAGCGCTCTCGGCAGAAACACTCTCCAGTAACCTTTAAGCTATGAAGCTGCCAAATCATACCAAGTAACACATAGAAATGCACAGCCTGTATAAAGTAGAAATAATGTATGTACAGTGTAGTATCACTTACCGGAATCGGGAAAACATTGCTGGGCACACTGATGATGGTGTGTTAGGCTGAGTCGTTGGAGGTTGGGATGGTACAGTGGACCCCAACCTCCCGGCCGCCGACCGATACCGATCCGCGAAGCATGCAGCGGTGCAGCAGTAGCCGGGACGCACCCAACACATTTTTAAACAAACAAGCTAATTAATTAGGTGTCACCCAGCACGTAAATGTCGGTCCAGATCAGAGGCGACGCAATCAGCAGCACCTAATTAATTAGCTTGTTTATTTCGGCTTTTTTCTTAAAGATGTGTCGGGTGCGTCCCAGCTTCCGCTGTATTCTCCGCGACCGGGCTACTGCTACATTCACTGTGGCAATGTATCAGTCCGTGGCCCGGATGTTGGGGTGGTGGGACACTGGGGTGTCATCTCCTTCTATTAGGGCAGGCAGATCATCTTCGAGGTTTGACGTCTGCTGTGGCTGATGTGGAAGGCTTGCTTGACTGCTTAGCCTCACGCATTTTTCTGTCATACAGTTCTTTGTAAGCACTCAAACCATCTTGCAAATATGCCCTAAACCGACGTACCCTTTCAAAATTAAAGTCATACTTTATCATTGCAGCGAACATCTCACGCAGTTCCTTCACGTTCAGTTCCTGGACGACTTCACTTTCGGTCCGTTCGCTACTGTATTCAGTTTTGATTGTTATCCTTTTCTCTTCCAATTGCATCAGCTCGTCATCTATCAGTTCTTGGTCATGGGTTGCCAAAACCTCTTACAACATCATCTTTGTCAACTTCCACAAGCCAAGCTCACTTTGTCTTTCATTCACCACGATCAAAACGCTTAATTATGTCTAGTTTTACGCTCAGTGTAACACCCTTACGAGCTCTGTTAGGCTTTTCCGATACCTTAGAACTCATCTTGCAAACGGATGCTCACAGGCACGTGTTTAAGCAATGCCGTTCCAGGGGAGGAGCGGCGCTGCTTTTTTTCGTAACAGTAAAAACACCTTCTGTTATTGAAAATGGAACTAATGTAGGTCTTTCATAACAGTGAGGTTTTGTAAAGCGAACGTTCGAAAAGCCAGGGACACCTGTATATTGATACTCACTGTTGTGGATGCAAATCTGCTTTAAGTCTGGAGGGTAGACAACAAAGAGAAGTACCCAAATTCCCAAAGATATAACAATATCTCCAGTTTTTTAAAAGCCAACACATCCACTCATCTGTTTGCCTAAGCCAAATGCAGCATGAAATTGTAAATTTTATTCCTTAGAGCCAAAGAGTAATACATCATGGAAACAAGATGACCCATGTCTCTAAACATTTCCTATCAATATACCTATAATGCTGGTGAAACTCAGCAGGCCAGGCAGCATCTATGGAAAAGGGTACAGTCAACATCTCAGCCTGAAACCTCTTCCTATAGATGCTGCCTGGCCTGCTCTGTTCACCAGCATTTTCTATGTGTTGCTTGAAATTCCTATATCTGCATATTTCCTTGTGTTAGAAACATAGAAAATAGGTGCTGGAGTAGGCCATTCGGCCCTTTGAACCTACACCGCCATTCAGTATGATCATGGCGATCATCAGTATGAGAATTGGAAGAGCAAATCTGCAGAGAGATAGCAGGCAACTGCAGGAAACATAAAGTTGTGGTGGTAGGGGATTTTAATTTTCCATATATTGATTGGGTCTCCCATACTGTTAGGGGTCTAGATGGTTTAGAGTTTGCAAAATGTGTTCAGGAAAGTTTTCTAAATCAATATATAGAGGGACCAACTAGAGGGGATGCAATATTGGATCTCCTGTTAGGAAACGAGTTAGGACAAGTGACAGAAGTCTGTGTAGGGGAGCACATTGGTTCCAGTGATCATAACACCATTAGTTTCAACTTAATCATGGACAAGGATAGATCTGGTCCCAGGGTTGAGGTTCTTAACTGGAAGAAGGCCAAATTTGAAGAAATGAGAAAGGATCTAAAAAGCGTGGATTGGGACAGGTTGTTCTCTGGCAAGGATGTCATCGGTAGGTGGGAAGCTTTCAAAGGAGAAATTTTGAGAGTGCAGAATTTGTATGTTCCTGTCAGGATTAAAGGCAAAGTGAATAGGAATAAGGAACCTTGGTTCTCAAGGGATATTGCAACTCTGATAAAGAAGAAGAGGGAGTTGTATGACATGTATAGGAAGCAGGGAGTAAATAAGGTGCTTGAGGAGTATAAGAAGTGCAAGAAAATACTTAAGAAAGAAATCAGGAGGGCTAAAAGAAGACATGAGGTTGCCTTGGCAGTCAAAGTGAAGGATAATCCAAAGAGCTTTTACAGTTATATTAAGAGCAAAAGGATTGTAAGGGATAAAATTGGTCCTCTTGAAGATCAGTGTGGTCGGCTATGTGTGGAACCAAAGGAAATGGGGGAGATCTTAAATAGGTTTTTTGCATCTGTATTTACTAAGGAAACTGGCATGAAGTCTATGGAATTGAGGGAAACAAGTAGTGAGATCATGGAAACTGTACAGATCGAAAAGGAGGAGGTCCTTGCTGTCTTGAGGAAAATTAAAGTGGATAAATCCCCAGGACCTGACAGGGTGTTCCCTCGGACCTTGAAGGAGACTAGTGTTGAAATTGCAGGAGCCCTGGCAGAAATATTTAAAATGTTGCTGTCTACAGGTGAGGTGCTGGAGGATTGAAGAGTGGCTCATGTTGTTCCGTTGTTTAAAAAAAGGATCGAAAAGTAATCCGGGAAATTATAGGCCAGTAAGTTTAACGTCGGTAGTAGGTAAGTTATTGGAGGGAGTACTAAGAGACAGAATCTACAAGCATTTGTATAGACAGGGACTTATTAGGGAGAGTCAACATGGCTTTGTGCGTGGTAGGTCATGTTTGACCAATCTATTGGAGTTTTTTGAGGAGGTTACCAGGAAAGTGGATGAAGGGAAGGCAGTGGATATTGTCTACATGGACTTCAGTAAGGCCTTTGACAAGGTCCCACATGGGAGGTTAGTTAGGAAAATTCAGTCGCTAGGTATACATGGAGAGGTGGTAAATTGGATTAGACATTGGCTCAATGGAAGAAGCCAAAGAGTGGTAGTAGAGAATTGCTTCTCCGAGTGGAGGCCTGTGACTAGTGGTGTGCCACAGGGATCAGTGCTGGGTCCATTGTTATTTGTCATCTATATCAATGATCTGGATGATAATGTGGTAAATTGGATCAGCAAATTTGCTGATGATACAAAGATTGGAGGTGTAGTAGACAGTGAGGAAGTTTTCAGAGCCTGCAGAGGGACTTGGACCAGCTGGAAAAATAGGCTGAAAAATGGCAGATGGAGTTTAATACAGACAAGTGAGGTATTGCATGTTGGAAGGACAAACCAAGGTAAAACATACAGGGTTAATGGTAAGGCACTGAGGAGTGCAGTGGAACAGAGGGATCTGGGAATACAGATACAAAATTCCCTAAAAGTGGCATCACAGGTAGGTAAAGAGAGCTTTTGGTACATTGGCCTTTATTAATCAAAGCATTGAGCATAAGAGCTGGAATGTTATGATGAGGTTGTATATGGCATTGGTGAGGCCGAATCTGGAATATTGTGTTCAGTTTTGGTCACCAAATTACAGGAAGGATATAAATAAGGTTGAAAGAGTGCAGAGAAGGTTTACAAGGATGTTGCCGGGACCTGAGAAAATCAGTTACAGAGAAAGGTTGAATAGATTAGGACTTTATTCCCTGGAGCATAGAAGAATGAGGGGAGATTTGATAGAGGTATATAAAATTATGATGGGTATAGATAGAGTGAATGCAAGCAGGCTTTTTGCACTGAGGCAAGGGGAGTAAAAAACCAGAGGACATGGGTTAAGGGTGAGGGGGGAAAAGTTTCAAGGGAACATTAGGCGGGGGCTTCACACAGAGTGGTGGGAGTATGGAATGAGCTGCCAGACGAGGTGGTAAATGCGGGTTCTTTTTTAACATTTAAGAATAAATTGGACAGATACATGGATGGGAGGTGTATGGAGGGATATGATCCGTGTGCAGGTCAGTGGGACCAGGCAGAAAATGGTTCGGCACAGCCAAGAAGGGCCAAAAGGCCTGTTTTCTGTGCTGTAGTTTCTGTGGTTTCTATGGTTCAATGGCTGATCATCCAACTCAGAACCCTGTACACTTTCTCTCCATGTCCCCTGATCCCTTTAGCCACAAGGGCCATATCTAACTCCCTCTTAAATATAGCCAATGAACTGGCCTCAACTGTTTCCTGTGGCAGAGAATTCCACAGATTCACCACTCTCTGTGTGAAGTTTTTCCTCATCTCGGTCCTAAAAGGCTTCCCCTTTATCCTTATACTGTGACCCCTCGTTCTGGACTTCCCCAACATCAGGAACAATCTTCTTGCATCTAGCCTGTCCAATTTCTTTAGAATTTTATATATTTCAATACGATCCCCCCTCAATCTTCTAAATTCCAGCGAGTATAAGCCCAGTCGATCCAGTCTTTCTTCATATGAAAGTTCTGCCATCCCAGGAATCAATCTGGTGAACCTTCTTTGTACTCCCTCTATGGCAAGGATGTCTTTCCTCAGATTAGGGGACCAAAACTGCACACAATACTCCAGGTGTGGTCTCACCAAGGCCTTGTACAACTGCAGTAGAATCTCCCTGCTCCTGTACTCGAATCCTCTTGCTATGAATGCCAACATACCATTCGCCTTTTTCACCGCCTGCTGTACCTGCATACCCACTTTCAATGACTAGTGTACAATGACACCCAGGTCTCGTTGCAACTCCCATTTTCCTAATTAGCCACCATTCAGATAATAATCTGTTTTCCTGTTCTTGCCACCAAAGTGGATAACCTCACATTTATCCACATTAAATTGCATGCATCTGCCACGAATTTGCCCTCTCACCGAATCTGTCAAGTTGCCCTGCATCCTCTTAGCATCCTCCTCACAGCTAACACTGCCGCTCAGCTTCGTGTCATCCGCAAACTTGGAGATGTTGCATTTAATTCCCTGGTCTAAATCATTAATATATATTGTAAACAACTGGGGTCCCAGCACTGAGCCTTGCGGTGCCCCACTAGTCACTGCCTGCCATTCTGAAAAGGTCCCGTTTATTCCCACTCTTTGCTTCCTGTCTGCCAAACAATTTTCTATCCAGATCAATACCTTATCCCCAATACTGTGTGCTTTAAGTTTGCACACTAATCTCCTGTGTGGGACCTTGTCAAAAGCCTTTTGAAAATCCAAATATACCACATCCACTGGTTCTCCCCTATCCCCCAGTTACATCCTCAGATAATTCTATAAGATGCGTCAGACATGATTTTCCTTTCACAAATCTATGCTGACTTTGTCCGGTGATTTCACCGCTTTCCAAGTGGGCTGTTATCACATCTTTGATGACTGACTCCAGCATTTTCCCCACCACCAATGTCAGGCTAACCGGTCTATAATTCCCCGGTTTCTCTCCCTCCTTTTTTAAAAAGTGGGGTTACATTACCATCCCTCCAATTCTCAGGAAGGAATCCAGATTCTAAAGAGGTCTGAAAAATGATCACTAATGCATCCACTATTTCTTGGGCTACTTCCTTAAGCACTCTGGGACGCAGACCATCTGGCCCTGGAGTTAATCTGCTGTTAATCCCTTCAATTTACCTAACACCACTTCCCTACTAACATGTATTTCCCTCAGTTCCTCCATCTCACAAAAGCCTTGGTCCCCTACTATTTCCGGAAGATTATTTATGTCCTCCTTAGTGAAGACAGAACCAAAGTAGTTATTCAATTGGTCTGCCATGTCCTTGTTCCCCATGATCAATTCACCTGTTTCTGACTGTAAGGGACCTACATTTGTCTTAACAAATCTTTTTCTTTTCACATATCTATAAAAGCTTTTAGTCAGTTTTAGTCCTGACGAAGGGTCTCGGCCTGAAACGTCGACTGCGCCTCTTCCTATAGATGCTGCCTGGCCTGCTGCGTTCACCAGCAACTTTGATGTGTGTTGCCTGAGTCAGTTTTTATGTTCCCTGCCGGCTTTCTCTCAATCTTTTTTTCCCTTTCCTAATTAGGCCCTTTGTCCTCCTCTGCTGGCCTCTGAATTTCTCCCATTCCTCAGGTGTGCTGCTTTTTCTGGCTAATTTGTATGTTTCTTCTTTCGAATTGATACTATCCCTAATTTCCCTTGTCAGCCACGGGTTACTACCTTCCCTGGTTTATTCTTTTGCCAAGCTGGGATGAACAATTGTTGTAGTTAATCCGTGCGATCTTTAAATGCTTGCCTTTGCATATCCACCGTCAATCCTTTAAGTGTCATTTGCCAGTCTATCTTAGCTAATTCACGTCTCATACCTTCAAAGTTACCCTTCTTTAAGTTCAGAACCTTTGTTTCTGAATTAACTATGTCACTCTTCATCTTAATGAAGAATTCCACTGTATTATGGTCACTCTTACCCAAGGGGCCTCGCACGACAAGATTGCTAACTAACCCTTCCTCATTGCTCAATACCCAGTCTAGAATGGCTTGCTCTCTAGTTGGTTCAGAAAACCATCCCGCATACATTTCAAGAAATCCTCTTCCTCAGCACTCAGTTTGGTTCACCCAATCTATATGTAGATTGAAGTCACCCATTATAACTGCTGTTCCTTTATTGCACGCATTTCTAATTTCCTGTTTAATGCCATCCCCAACCTCACTACTGCTGTTAGGTGGCCTGTACACAACTCCCACCAGCGTTTTCTGCCCCTTAGTGTTATGCAGCTCTACCCATATCGATTCCACATCCTCCAGGCTAATGTTCAGTGCATTTACCTTATTTATGCCCCTCATCATCTCCTACACCTTTTATAAGGTCATCCCTCAGTCTCCTACACTACAATAAATAAAGTCCTTCTCTGCCCAACCTCTTCCTATAAGTTTTAATGATTTCCTTCCCGTAACAAGGTAACCAAAACTATACAGTAGGTCAGGTGTAGCCTCGCTAACAGTTTGTATAACTACGTTGGACCATCCCAGTGTGTATGCTCAGTACCCTAACGGATGAAGGTCAGCATGCCAAGCACCTTTTTTTCCGCTGCCCTAGCTACCTGTGACACAACTTTTGATGAAATAGGTAGTTGTAATCTTAGGTCTTTCTGTTCTACAACACTTCCCAGGACCCTATTAATTACTGTGAAACTCCTTCCCAAATTGCAACACCTTGCACTCATCTGGATTGAATGCCATTTGCCAGTCATCAGCTCGCTTACCTAACTATAGAAGATCCCCTTGTAATTTTTGGTAACTTTCTTCATTCTCTGCAGCAATTTTTTTTTAGTGTCAAACTTACTAATCATGCCTTGTACATTCTCAGTCAAATCATTTTGACTGAGAATATAAAGAATGTAAAAAGAATCTTAAGAAACAAATTAGAAAAGCTAAGAGAAGATACGAGGCTGCTTTGGCAAGTAAGGTGACAATAATTTCAAAGGGTTTCTACAGTTATGTTAGTGGCAAAAGGATAGTGAGGGATAAAATTGCTCCCTTGGAGAATCAAGAGTGTACGGCTATCTGCGGAGCCAAAAGAGATGGGGGAGATTTTGAACAATTTCATTTCTTCAGTATTCACTAGGGAGAAGGATATTGAATTGTGTAAGGTAAAGGAAACAAGGGTAGTTATGGAAAGTATGACAATTAAAGAAGAGGAAGTACTGGCGCTTTTAAGGAATATAAAAGTGGATAAGTCTCTGGGTCCAGACAAGATATTCCCTACAACCTTGAGGGAAGTTAGTGTGGAAATAGCAGGGGCTCTGACAGAAGTATTTCAAATGTCATTAGAAACGGGGATGGTGCCGGAGGATTGGCATATTGCTCATGTGGTTCCATTATTTAAAAAGGGTTCTAAGAGCAAACCTGGCAATTATCGGCCTGTGAGTTTGATGTCAGCGGTGGGTAAATTGTTGGAAAGTATTCTTAGAGATGGTATATATAATTATCTGGATAGACAGGGTCTGATCAGGAGCAGTCAACATGGATTTGTGTGTGGAAGGTCATGTCTGACAAATCTTATGAATTTTTTGATGAGGTTACTAAGAAAGTTGATGAGGGTAAAGCGGTAGATGTTGTCTATATGGACTTCAGTAAGGCCTTTGACAAGGTTCCACACAAGGTTAGTTAGGAAGCTTCAATCGTTAGGCATTAATATTGAAGTAGTAAAATGGATTCAGCAGTGGCTAGATGGGAGACGCCAGAGTGTAGTGGTGGATAACTGTTTGTCAGATTGGAGGACGTTGTTTAGCGGTGTGCCTCAGGGATCTGTACCGAATTACAGGAAAGATGTCAATAAAATTGAGAGAGTACAGAGGAGGTTTATTAAAATGTTGCCTGGGTTTCATCTCCTAAGTTACAGAGAAAGGTTGAAGAGATTAGGTCTTTATTCTTTCGAGAGTAGAAGGTTGAGGGGGGACTTGATAGAGGTGTTTAAAATTATGAGATATTGATAGAGTTGATGTGGATAGGCTTTTTCCATTGAGAGTGGGGGAGATTCGAACAAGAGGACATGAGTTGAGAGTTAAAGGACAAAAGTTTAGGGGTAACATGAAGGGGAACTACTTTACTCAGAGAGTGGTAGCTGTGTGGAACGAGCTTCCAGCAGAAGTGGTTGAGGCAGGTTTGATGTTGTCGTTTAAAGTTAAATTGGATAGCTATATGGACAGGAAAGGAATGGAGGGTTATGGGCTGAGTGCAGGTCGGTGGGACTAGGTGAGAGTAAGAGTTCAGCACAGACGGGGAGGGCCGATATGGCCTGTTTCCGTGCTGTAATTGTTATATGGTTATATGATTATTTATCGAAATGATGAATAACAGTACGTCTAGCAGTAAGCTCTGTAACATACTGCTAATCACTGACCTTCAGTCCAAAAAAAAACCCTACTGTTACATAGAACATAGATCAGTACAGCACGGTACAGACCCTTCAGCCCACAATGTTAAACCCTGCCTCCCATATAACCCCCCCACCTTAAATTCCTCCATATACCTGTCTAGTAGTCTCTTAAATTTCACTAGTATTACCCTCTGCATACTACCATTGAGCCAATTAGTGAACTCTCCCTGCTCCACCTAAGTATCAACTGCTTAGCCTGGGCAATATGTCCAATTACCCAATTCGAGCTCAACGCCTTATGTGTCCTACACGCAGGGGTGCAGTGCTGGAGCTGTATGAGGGGTGATTGATAAGTTTGTGGCCTAAGGTTATACAGCTGTCCTTACATGCATGTGCAGTTCAACTCTCTGAGTGATTATGTAGAAAGTTTGAAGTTAATAACTTCTGTGGTATTTCTGTTTCAGGTAATTGAAAATTGCTAGGTTTTCTAAAATTGACTCCTTCCACCTTTTCAATCACCCCTCATATGTCACACCCAATTTGTGTACCTGCTCATTTCATGTACTGGGCAAATTCCTTGCCCCATTCATGTAATGAGCAGGTACAGAATTTGGGTGTGTGTGTGTGTGGGGGGGGGGGGGGAGAGGGTATCTCAATCACACCCAATACATATGCGTTTGGGAACTCCGGTCAAAATTTCTGTTACTGTGAATAGCTAAGCGAGTAAAAGATAAACTGATTTCCAAAAGGCATAAAGTTAAAGATGACATATTTCTTTACTATTTTAAGCAAGAAACATTTTTATTTCCATCTTTTACAGTTTCAAAATAACAAAAATGGAAAAGGGCCAGAAGCAAAAGTTAGGGGACCCTGTATGGCAGTACTTAGTAACATCCCCTTGGCAAGTATCACATCTTGTGAACGCTTTTTGTAGCCAGCTAAGAGTCTTTCAATTTTTTTTTGAGGAATTTTCATCCATTCTTCCTTGCAAAAGTCTTCCACTTCTGTGAGATTCTTGGGCTGTCTTGCATGCACTGCTCTTTTGAGGTCTATCCACAGATTCTCAATGATGTTGAGGTCAGGGGCCTGTGAGGGCCATCGCAAAACCTTGTTTTGGCACCATCGCTTGTGCCTCTTGAGGTAGTCCAGTGTGGATTTTGAGGTGTGTTTAGATTCATTATCCTGTTGTAGAAGCCATCCTCTTTTCATCTTCAGCTTTTTTTACAGACGGTGTGATGTTTGCTTCCAGAAATTGCTGGTATTTAATGAATTCATTGTTCCCTCTACCAGTAAATGTTCCCCGTGCCACTGGCTGCAACACAAGCCCAAAACATGATCTATCCACCCCTGTGCTTAGTAGTCGGAGAGGGGTTCTTTTCATGAAATTCTGCACCCTTTTTCTCCAAATTTGCTCATTGAGACCAAAAAGTTCTATTCAAAAGGTTCAAAGGAACATCCAAACAAGCCTGATGCATTTTGGGAACAATTCCTGCGGATTGATGAAGTTAAAATAGAACTTTTTGGCCGCAATGATATTCATATATATTTATGAATGAATAGGGCTTCTTATAATGTTAAGCACTAAACCAAGATGAAAGAAATATATGAATTCCAGAGCTCCACAGAAATATAGTGATAGTTAAGACTTTAACAAGATTATAGCCTATCACTACATTTGTGTATAACTGGTACTATAAAACATATAATACTTAATTTAATAATATGACAAAGTATTCCATGGTTGCACTCACGAATTATCATAAAATATAATTATCAAGCAAGTAAAGAAAAAGACGGTAATCATATATATTACGAATTTAAAGTAATTACCTACTTACCAAATGCCACCAATGAGAAGTTTCACAATAATTTCCACAAAGGGTCAGGCATAATATGTGTTTGGGGGTCTGAAGCAACTCTTGTCCTGGTGTCATCTGCTGATCCGTGGTACCGCAGCCATGATGTGACATACGGCTCAAGATTCCACTGAATTAGAAGAGGTCTGTGTAGTTTAACAAACTGATACATGATCTATGAGAATCCTTGAGTGTGGTGTTGGTGTTGTTGTTGTTAAATTCATGTGACTGAATCCTCTCTCACACTCAGCAGTACTAATAGGAATAACTTGTGAACAGCTCAGAAATGGGCGTAAATCTTGGGGGATGCGGCATTCACGATCCTCCACATAATCTCTGAAGGCAGTTATTACAGAGGAAGAAGGAAGCATAAACCTCTTACAGAGAGATTATATTGCAGCTTCTCCATAATTAGGTGGTATTCCAGCAGGTCAGTTATCTTTATCAAGGACACACATTTCATTTAGGAGGGATTTATACATACTTTGAGGTTTAGAAGTTTGAGAACCTTTCAAAGATGTTACCCTGAATATACGGTGCTGCAAATTGTTTATAAGGCTAGTAAGAAACTGCATATGATTAATGGAGGCAATTTTGTTGTTGCTTGTGAAGGTAATTTCTCCAAACTTCCCCTTTTCAACTGCCTCTTGAGCTTCTAGGATTTTTGTACCAGGTTGCTCTTTCAGTCCATGCAGTGATCTTATGCTCCGTTGGATCAGTTTGTCTGCATAAACAATCATAGTAGTGCTTTTCTGTAAACACTCTGACAGTAAACCAAGTTCATGCAATGTGTCATACATTAGAGTTAAGTCCAATAGAAACTATTCTGAAGAGAGTCTTTTCAACAGACCTTCATAGGTTTTTCTGTCACTCCCAGATCTTGTTTCATCCTTCATTGCTTTTTCAAAATGAAAACACAGTGCTTCATAATTTTGCTGAAACTGTTCAAAACGAGCTAGCTACCCACCTGGTGCCCAGAACACAGCCTATTTTGCAAATTTGTTCTAGTTGAGAGGCACATTCAGACAGTTCCTTTTGATTTAGTGATGATCTACTGTAAACAGTATAATTTGTCCATAAATGATTGAAAATGATTTATTCCATGAACTTCTCTCACTGAATTACCTACTGCAAGTTATAATCTGTGATTAAGACAGTGCCAAATTATCACATCAGGGTAATGTTCCTTGAGAATTGTAGCAACACCAGATTTGACACCAAGAATTATGATTTCCCCCCCACATCACTAGCAAATGCTACATGGTTCTGTTTCAAGTAAGAGTCATCAAACCCATGGTTATTGAGACAGTTCAATAGATGCTTAGTAATAGTTGCAGCTTTCTGAGCAGGCAGTTCAATTAGATCCAAGAACATAAAATGGGGATCATCTTCCTTATCACTTTCACATTTCAAATAAACTATTCGGGCGGTCTTAATGCTCTGCCTGGTTGATTCATCAATGAGAACAGGAAATTTGCCATTTAGTGCTTGATATGCTGGCAAATTTTTTCATATTAATGGCTATGTGATTAATTATCTCTGTAGCACTAGTGCGGGAATACAGTCCAATTCCAATGTCAATACCATTAATTTTGAAAGTTCCAATAAGCCAAAGTGATCAGAGTATGGTCTGTCATTCTGAGATGCCAGTCCTGACGAAGGGTTCCGGCCCGAAACGTGGACCGATCTTTTCCACGGATGCTGCCCGACCTGCTGAGTTCCTCCAGCGCGTTGTGTTTGAGATAAATAATATGCTGAACAAAAAATTGAACAAGTTACCTTTAGATGCGAAGCATTCATGGTGTCACATAATTTTCCAAGAGCATCTTCACTAGCTATATTTTCAAAATTTAAAGCAGCAGTGTGAGCTTTTGATAGTTTGTGATCAGCAATTTTTTTTCTGCGAGACTTCAAGCAGGTACTTCGATCGGGTCCGTAATAGGATACTTGATACATCTGCCATTCATTTGCCACCTGAACCAGATGTGCAGTTCGTGTCAGAGCTGCAACTAAAGGAAGTCAGAGAGGTCGTCAGCAAAGCAAGGGCAAGCTCAGCTCCAGGACCAAGCAACACCTCGTACAAAGTGTACAAGAACTGCCCCAAACTCCTGCGTCTGTGGAAGATCCTGAGAATCTTCTGGAGAAGGGGGAAGATCCCAGAACAGTGGAGAGTGGCTGAAGGGGTGTGGATCCCGAAGGAGGAAAATGCCACCCAGATAGATCAGTTTCGCATCATCTCCCTGCTGTGTGTTGAGGCGAAGATCATCTTCAGTGCCATTTCTAACCGGCTGTGCACCTACCTAGCAAAGAGCACCTATATTAATACATCAGTCCAGAAGGGTGGCATTTCAGGGATGCCGGGCTGTCTGGAGCACATCGGTGTGGTGACACAGCTCATCAGGGAGGCCAGAGAGAGCAAGGGCAACCTGTCACTGTTGTGGCTCGACCTGGCAAATGCATATGGCTCCATTCCGCACAAGCTGGTGCAGCTCACACTGACCAAATATCACGTCTCCAGCAGAATCAGAGACCTTATCGCTAATTATTATAGCAACTTCAGGATGAGGGTCTCTTCAGGAGCAATTACATCAACCTGGCACAAGGTGGAGGTCGGCATCATCACAGGGTGCACTATCTCAGTGACACTGTTCTCCCCAGCCATGAACATGCTCACAAAGTCTGCTGAACCAGAGTGCAGAGGGCCCAGAATGAATTCCACTCAACGGCAACCACCTATCAGGGCATTCATGGATGACCTCACAGTCACCACAGAATCAGTCCCAGGCTGCTGGAGGATTCTGCAAGGGCTCGAAAAGCTAGTGGAGTGGGCCCGGATGCGTTTCAAACCTGCCAAATCAAGATCGATTGTGCTGAGGAAAGGGAAGGTGGAGAACAAGTTCTGGTTTAGCATCACAGGCACAGCCATCCCAACCATCACAGAAAAGCCAGTCAAGAGCTTAGGCAAAGTTTTTTGACAGCTCTTTAAGGGACACAACATCCATTCAGGCAACCTGCACCGAGCTGGATGGCTGGCTGAAATCTGTGGACAAGTCTGGCCTACCTGGGAAGTTTAAAGCCTGGGTGTATCAGCATGGCATCCTTCCCAGAATCCTGTGGCCCCTCCTCGTCTATGCAGTTCCGATCTCGACAGTTGAAACCTTAGGGTTAGCAACCACCTCAGGAGATGGCTGGGGCTGCCAAAGAGCCTGAGCAGCATCGCACTCTATGGACACCACAACAAACTGCAACTGCCCTTCAAATCCTTGGAGGAAGAATTCAAGGCAACAAGAGCCAGAGAAGTGCTACAGTATAGGGACTCAAGTGACCCGAAGGTGGCTACAGCAGGGATCCAAGTAAGTACTGGCAGGAAGTGGAGAGCAGAGGAAGCTGTTCAGGAGGCAGAGGCAAGGCTGCGTCACAGGAGGCTGGTGGGAGTGGTAGGCCAAGCTGGGCTAGGATCCTTTCCAACTCCCCAAATGGACACCAGAGGGAAGGAAAGGTGTCGTCTAGTTCAGGAGGAGGTGAGAGCAGTAGTGGAACAGATGAGAGCCTGCAAGGCGGTGGGAATGAAGCAACAGGGAGCTTGGACAAGATGGGAGAATGTGGTTGAGAGGAAAGTGACCTGGGCTGATCTTTGGAAAGCCGAACCACACCGCATCCAATTTCTCATCCAGGCAGTGTACGATGTGCTTCCAAGCCCATCAAACCTGCACACATGGGGCAAGGCAGAGTCATCTGCGTGCCCACAGTGCTGCAAGCGAGGAACCCTGGAGCACATCCTCAGTGGCTGTGCAAGGGCACTTGGTGAGGGACGGTACAGGTGGAGGCATGATCAGGTCCTGAAGACCACCGCTGAAGCTGTCAGCACAGGAGTTGAGTGGGCGAAGCGGTCCCGACCCTCCAAGCAGACCATTGCCTTTGTCAGAGCTGGGGAGCAGCCAATACCTGCCAAAAGAACATCTGCAGGCATTCTGACCTCTGCAAGGGACTGGCAGCTGTTGGTGGACCTCGAAGGGCAGCTGAAATTCCCCAACCATATCGCAGCCACCACCCTGCGACCAGACATTGTCCTAGTGTCTGAGTCTACTAAACAAGTGGTGCTGCTGGAGCTGACAGTCCTATAGGAAGATAGCTTGGAGGAGGCCTTTGAAAGGAAGCTCTCCAAGTACGCAGGACTGGTCAGCAACTGTCAGCAGGCTGGATGGAGAGCGAGGTGTCTCCCAGTGGAGGTTGTTTGTAGGGGATTTGTGGCCCATTCTTTAGTTAGAGCCTTCAGCATTTTGGGCATCGAGGGAGAGAGGAAGAGGAGAGCCATCCGCAGTACCACTGATGCGGCAGAGAGGGCCTCAGGATGGCTGTGGCTCACAAGAGGGGAGCCATGGAGTCATAAGTAGCTAGCCATCTGGACACAAGCTGGGGTCTGATCAGCCCCGGCTGGGTCACCTGGAGGAGGTTGTATGATATTGAAAGACCCGAAATACCCAATGATTCCAGGAACATCACTGAAGATGTGTCCAGAAGCATCAATAGATGTATGTACACAGCTGACAGCCTCGAACCCTTAGAAGTGAAAAGTGATTGCTTTTGTTTGCAGTTGCACATACTTTACACCCAAGTTTATCATCCTTGGAGTCTAACCAGGGATAAGTTTCCTTCTTTTTCTTCCACATTTCTTCAGTCCAAACATCTGAACAGGGATACAAGTCTCACTTCGAAGGACCATTACTTTCAGAACTGCATTTGGACCCGGTTAGAAAATTTGAACTAGAAGCTGGCGAAACACAGCTTTTGACACTTTTACTGTTATCAGTCTCTTGTACGTTATTCTTGTTACACTCCTCAGTTTGTTTACGAAAGAAAGAAGTTAACATTGTTTGCTTAGGGTTGTTAGTGAGGAAAGTTTACTTTTGTATTAGCAAGTAATCCACGGACCACCACAGATGTAGCCTTACTAATACGACTGAGTCAGCGCTTATACTAATACGACTGAGTCAGCGCTTACAGTGTTCCTAAGCAGGTATAAAAATAACAGAAATAAAACAAGTAAGCTTTTTACACTTTTAGCCACCTAAATTGGAACCAAGTAATTAAGTATGAAAAAAGAACGTCTAATGAACTATTGCTAAAGCCACGGATATGGCTGAATATTAGTATCAAAACCAGTGGGTTGGCAACTCTGCCTTGTACCGTTTCTCTCGCAGAAATGGTTGGACAGGAAGTGTACCTGTGAATGTCAATACTCACAATATCGTCACACATTGGGTATTACATGGTTAGACCAATGTAGTTTAGATGTTTAGTCTTTAGATATATAAAAAAGTTAAAGAAACTTGAATCTTTACATATTATTAGCGTATCTATACGGATGTTAACAGGGGAGGAGAGCAACCATTTGGGAGGTTTGGAAATGTGTTTCGTCTCGTTCATTGCCTCACTAAAAAAAACTAAATTCACATTATCCACGTGTAGAAGAGGATTTTGGATGATTACCTTGAATATTTCATCAAAATCAGGCTGAAGATAAGCAAGAAGTGAATTTTTCTGTCATTATTTTTGACTTTTAACCTTAAGTTTCAATGTTCATTCTTTGCTTAATATAGCTGCTACCTGGAATCCAATGGTACTCATTGGAAAGAGCGGAAAAAATGCTCACACTTGTCGTTCCTTGGCTGGAGAGAGACTGAGGATCTGTGAAATGGTGGGAGGCTACAGCAGGGTATGCTGCGAAATTAACGGGTCGAGCGAAGATGAATTTCACAAATACTGAAATAAAGAACAGTCACAGCTCCAGGATTTCACCAAAAAGATCAAATGTCCTATCCTAATGCTATTAGTGGTATTTTCCCCACCAGCCACCAAACTCTCTCCCCAAACCCCGCTTCCATAAAATTCCCTCTATTTAATATGCGGCTGCTGTTAAATTCCCTGCTCGTTTATTTTGACTTTTTTTTACAGAGGTGCCGGAGCGGTGCTCCAGTGAGCTCCGGCAGCACTGCACCCCTGCCTGCAGGTCTATTGCAAGCAATGTGAAGAAACAGACAACGAAAGAATTGCAAATAGAATTTAATGTCATAATTCCTCTCAACAAAGAAAGTGATTCAGCTCACTGACTACTAGTTCTCGAAGCAGTTCTGTCAATCCTATTCCTCCACTTATTTCTTGATAATCTATTTTTCTTCTCATATTCAACATTGGCTTTCACTGGATTTGATTTAAATATTTTGAATGTGTATAATGTCTTTTTAGATTTTTAAGGTTTTAAATATAATTTTAATTTTATATTTTGAGTAGTAATTTTACTTTTGTCTGAGTATTTATATTTGTTTGTTGGTGTCAAACACATTCAGAAATGATTAGTGTAAGCCACAATTTTGACAGCTGTTTAGATTAGCTCATTATCTGTGAAACCATTATGGTGGTTGATCTTGTTTCTAATCAGAGGTGCCATCCTACACTTGATTTCTTCTGTCAGCTGGAAACTGTCAGAAAAAGTGTGTTCCAAGGGCAAGTGACAAGGAAGTTTAGGCAGCTAGGCCAATGTGTCAGTGGAAGATTTTGTAGAATTGTTAGGATTATTTGAAGTCTTTGAAATGGTAAAACTTTCTAAAGTATTTCACAGCAAAATTATTAAAGAAAACTTAACACTGAACATGTGCTTTTGGTAGCTTGCCTTCATATCGTGTGAAAGACCTGGATTTAAAGAACCTCTTTGAAGAAAGAAGTGTAGAATCAGAATTTCAGCATTGGTATCACATACCAATAAGGAGCATCATAATAGGGAAGAAGAGAGAGGTAAAACAAAAAAGGAGAAGGCGTCTGAGCTTGACATCAGCTGCAGGAAGGATGCGGAATCTAATTTTGAGGAAAATTAATTATGCAGTTTAATAAAACAGAAATCATGATGGATACATTTGTTGGAGACTTTTGAAGATTAACCAAATAGAATAAATAATAGGAGTTATTTGATGTAGTATATTTGGATTTTTCTGAATTTCATAATAAAATGCCACACAAGCGGTTATTAAGCTACCTGAGATGCACAGGTTTAAGTGTGATATGAGTGTGGAGAGAGAACTGATAAACACAGAGGAAGCTGAGTGAAAATAAATCAATAGATCATGTACATGTTAGGAAATGGTGACAAGCAAAATGCCATTCACAATTGATGTCAATGATATGGCTGAGGAAACCAGATGTATTTACTGTATGTAATTCTGCTGATGATAGCTAGGTGGCAATGATGGCTAAATGAATAGCAAGCTATTTACAGGTAGAATATATTGTGGAAAAAATTGGTAGAAAAAAATAGCAAGTTTTAGAATTCTAGAAACCTACAGCACAATACAGGTCCTTTGGCCCACATTGCTGTGCCGAACATGTCCTTACCTTAGAAATTACCTACGGTTACCCATAGCCCTCTATTTTTCTGAGATCCATGTACCCATCCAGAAGTCTCTTAAAAGACCCTATCGTATCTGCCACCATTGCCAGCAACCCATTCCATGCACTCACCGCACTCTCTGTGTATATTAAAAAAAAACAAAACTTACCCCTGACATATCCTCTGTACCTACTTCCAAGCACCTTAAAACCGTGCCCTCGCATGGTAGCCATTTCAGTCCTGGGGAAAAAGCCTCTGACTATCCACACGATCAATGCCTCTCATCATCTTCGACACCTCTATCAGGTCACCTCTCATCTTCTGCCGCTCCAAGGAGAAAAGGCCGAGTTCAGTCAACCTATTCTCATCAGCCATGCTCCCAAATCCAGGTAACATCCTTGTAAATCTCCTCTGCATCCTTTCTATGGCTTCCACATCCTTCCTGTAGTGAGGTGACCAGAACTGAGCACAGTACTCCAAGTACTCTAGGGTCCTATATAGCTGTAACATTACCCCTTGTCTCTTAAACTCAATCTCATGGTTCATGAAGGCTAATGCACCGTATGCTGCCTTAACCAGAGTGTCAACCTGCTCAGCAGCTTTGAGTGTCCTACGGCTTCGGACCCCATGATCCCTCTGATCCTCTGCACTGCCATACCATTATTACTATATTCTGCCATCATATTTGACCTACCAAAATGAACCACCTCACACTAATCTGGGTTGAACTCCATCTACCACTTCTCAGCCTGGCTTTGCATCCTATCGATGTCCCGCTCTGACCTCTGACAGCCCTCTACACTATCCACAACACCCCCAACATTTGTGTCATCAGCAAATTTACTAACCCATTCCACCACTTCCTCTTCCAGGTCATTTATAAAAATCACGAAGAGAAGGGGTCCCAGAACAGTTCCGTGAGATACACCACTGGTCACTGACCTCCATTCAGAATATGACCGATGTACAACCACTCTTTGCCTTCTGTGAGCAAGCGAATTCTGGATACACAAAGCACGATCCCTTTGGATCCCATGCCTCCTTACTTTCTCAATAGCCTTGCATGGGGTACCTGATCAAATGCCTTGATGAAATCCATATACACCACATCTATTGCTCTACCTTCATCAATATGTTTAGCCACATCCTCAGAAACTTCAATCAGACTCATACAGCACGACCTGGCTTCGACAAAGCCATGCTGACTATTTCTAATCATATTATGCCTCTCCAAATGTTCATAAATCCTGCCTCTCACGATCTTTTCCATCAACTTACTGACCACTGAAGTAAGACTCACAGGTCTATAATTTCCTCGGGTATCTCTTACTCTCTTTCTTGAATAAGGGAACAACATCTGCAACCCTCTAATCCTGTCCCCATTGTTGATGCAAAGATCATTGCCAGAGGCTTAGCAATCTCCCTTGCCTACCACAGTAGCTTGGGGTACATCTCATCCGGTCCTGGAGACTTATCCAACTTGATACTTTCCAAAAGCTCCAGCACATCCTCTTCCTGAATATCTGCATGCTCAAGCTTTTCAGTCCACTGTGAGTCATCTCTACAATCACCAAGATCCTTTTCCGTAGTGAACACTGAAGCAAAGAACTCTGCTATCTCCTCTGGTTCCATACACATTTTTCCACTGTCACACTTGATTGGTCCTATTCTCTCATGTCTTATCCTCTTGCTCTTCACATACTTATAGAATGCCTTGGGGTTTTCTTTGATCCTGCTCGCCAAGGCCTTCTCATGGCCCCTGCTGGCTCTTCTAATTTCATTCTTAAGCTCCTTTCAGCTAACCTTATAATCTTCCAGATCGGGGGCCCTCAACCTTTTTTGCAACGTGGACCGGTTTATTATTGACAATATTCTTGCAGACCGGCTGACCTGGGGGGGGGGGGGTGGTGGGGGTGTAGGGTTGCCAACGGTCAAGAGTAGCAGTCAAATACGTTGTGTTTACACCGAGAAAGACTACAATGTCCATGATGCCTTGCGCGGGCACCAGTTCGCATGCGTGTATATGCCGATTTTTTTTTTCTACAAATTGTTTTTGGCGATTTTGTTTGGGGGGGGTGTGTTAATCACAACCAGAATATAGTTGATAAGTGGTCCTATGGGCTGAGTGCAGGTCGGTGGGTCTAGGTGAGAGTAGGGTTCGGCACGGACTAGAAGGGCAGAGGTAGCCCGTTTCATAGAAACATAGAAAATAGGTGCAGGAGTAGGCCATTCGGCCCTTCGAGCCTGCACCGCCATTTATTATGATCATGGCTGATCATCCAACTCAGAACCCAGCCTTCCCTCCATACCCCCTGACCCCTGTAGCCACAAGGGCCATATCTAACTCCCTCTTAAACATAGCCAATGAACTGGCCTCAACAGTTTGCTGTGGCAGAGAATTCCACAGATTCACCACTCTCTGTGTGAAGAAGTTTTTCCTAATCTCGGTCCTAAAAGGCTTCCCCTCTATCCTCAAACTGTGACCCCTCGTTCTGGAACTCCCCAACATCGGGAACAATCTTCCCGCATCTAGCCTGTCCAATCCCTTTAGGATCTTATACGTTTCAATCAGATCCCCCCTCAATCTTCTAAATTCCAACGAGTACAAGCCCAGTTCATCCAGTCTTTCTTCATATGAAAGACCTGCCATCCCAGGAATCAATCTGGTGAACCTTCTTTGTACTCCCTCTATGGCAAAGATGTCTTTCCTCAGATTAGGGGACCAAAACTGCACACAATACTCCAGGTGTGGTCTCACCAAGGCCTTGTACAACTGCAGTAGTACCTCCCTGCTCCTGTACTCGAATCCTCTCGCTATAAATGCCAGCATACCGTTCGCCTTTTTCATCGCCTGCTGTACCTGCATGCCCACTTTCAATGACTGGTGTATAATGACACCCAGGTCTCGTTGCACCTCCCCTTTTCCTAATCGGCCACCATTCAGATAATCTGTTTTCCTATTTTTGCCACCAAAGTGGATAACTTCACATTTATCCACATTAAATTGCATCTGCCATGAGTTTGCCCACTCACCCAACCTATCCAAGTCACCCTGCATCCTCTTAGCATCCTCCTCACTGCTAACACTGCCACCCAGCTTCGTGTCATCCGCAAACTTGGAGATGCTGCATTTAATTCCCTCATCCAAGTCATTAATATATATTGTAAACAACTGGGGTCCCAGCACTGAGCCTTGCGGTACCCCACTAGTTACTGCCTGCCATTCTGAAAAGGTCCCGTTTATTCCCACTCTTTGCTTCCTGTCTGCTAACCAATTCTCCACCCACACCAATACCTTACCCCCAATACCATGTGCTTTAAGTTTGCACACTAATCTCCTGTGTGGGACCTTGTCAAAAGCCTTTTGAAAATCCAAATATACCACATCCACTGGTTCTCCCCTATCCACTCTATTAGTTTCTGTGCTGTAATTGTTATATGGTTATATAAGTCACTTATAAGTCAGTAGCATCATAACATTTTAAGTAACGTTTGGATATTAAACACACAGCGCATATTTTCCCCGTATGAACGTATAAAATCATTGCAACACACCAATATCGCTGAATCAGTGGGAGCCCTGGGCATGTTTTCCTGCAACAATACAATCCCATCGAGCGGTGATGGGAGACAGTGATACTCGAAGGGGGTTTCTTATGTCCAGTCTATTCCGCAATTTAGTTTTCATTACATTCATTGCAGAGATATGTTGGAAATGGAAGCAACATTTTCAGTGCTTTTGTGGCTATCTCAGGATATTTAGCCTTGACTTTGATCCAGAATGCCGGCAGAGATGTTATGTCAAACATACTTTTCAGCCTGCTGTCATTTGCAAGCTCGAGGAGTTGATCTCCTTCCCACGCTGACATGGATGACACGCAGGTAATGACCTCGCGTGTGTTCAAGCTCAACAGTGGCTGTGACAGGGAATGAGGAAAGGTGCAGCTGACTCATATCGTCAGATCACATCGTTTCCTCGCGGCCTGGTCGCACATGCTTTGCGGCCTGGTGGTTGGGACTACTGTTCTAGATCTCTATCATTACCTAGTTTTTTGAACCTTTCGTAAGCTTTTCTTCTTCACGAGCTTCTCAACAGCCTTTGTACACCACAGTTCCTGTACCTTACCATCCTTTCCCTGTCTCATTGAAATGTACCTCATTAGAAGGTCAGGTCACTCGTCACCCAGTACTACCTGTCACATGGTTGGGTGGTCGGCGACTAAACCGGCTCCCCCACTGGCCTGGTGAGGAGGATGGCAGGAGAAAACAAAAGAACTGTCAAAGGGCGGATGAACCCTCTCATAGGGTCAACGGCCATCTAGCAAACACGTGCCGTGAAGCGCGGAAAGGGCATCCCTTGCATCGAAGCTTGGACTGGCCATTCACTGCAACAGAACTTCCCCTAGCCGTCTCGGACCCCTGGATCCGGGAAGGTATGTCGCGAGGGTGGGTCTGGACCTGTACATCCCCCTACTCACCTGAAATCCATTCACGCACACGCTGTTCCCTCCTGATGAGTGGGGTATAACCCCACTAAGTGACTGAAAGAAACCATTGTCATCCTGTGGGATGGATAGCCAGAAGAAGAAGAGAAATGTTCCTATGCAGAGTGCTACGCAAATACCCTGAACATTTGCCACATTTCTGCCGTGCATTTCCCTGAGAACATCTGTTCCCAATTTATGCTTCCAAGTTCCTGCCTGATAGCTGCATGTTTCCCCTTTCTCCAGTTAAACAATTTCCAAATTTGTCTGTTCTTATCCCTCTCCAATTCTATGGTAAAGGAGATAGAATTGTGATCACTGTCTCCAAAATGCTCTCCCAGTGAGAGACCTGACACCTGACCAGGTTCATTTCCCAATACCGGACCAAGTACAGCCTCTCCTCTTGTAGGCTTATCTACATATTGTGTCAGTAAACCTTCCTGAACACGCCTAACAAATTCCACCCCATCTAAACCCCTTGCTGTAACCCCTTGATGGCAATTAATATTTGGGAAATTATAATCTCTCACCATGACAACCCTGGTATTATTACACCTTTCCAGAATCTGTTTCCCTATCTGCTCCTTGATGACTCTGTTACTATTGGGTGGTCTTTAAAAAACACCCAGTGGAGTTATTGAGCCCTTCCTGTTTCCAACTTCCACCCACATAGACTCAGTAGACAATCCCTCCATGACTTCCTCCTTTTCTGCAGCCGTGACACGAACTCTGACCAACAGTGTCACGCCCTCACCTCTTTTGCCTCCCTCCTTATCCTTTCTAAAACATCTAAAGCCTGGCACTCTCAGTAACCTTTCCTGCCCCTAAACCATCGAAGTCTCTGTAATGGCCACAACATTATAGCTCCAAGTACTGATCCACGCTCTAAGCTCATCGCTTTGTTCATGATGGTTCTTGCATTAAAATACATCTCAAACTATCAGTCTGAGTGCATCCCTTCTCTATCACCTGCCTAACCTCCCTCTTGCACTGTCTCTACGCTTTCTCTATTTGTGAGCCAACCGCCCCTTCCTTCGTCTCTTCAGTTGAGTTCCCACCCCCAGCAATTCTAGTTTAAACTCTCCCCAATAGCCTTAGCAAACCTCCCTGCCAGGATGTTGGTCCCCCTCGGATTCAAGTCACGCCTGCCCCAAAAGAGGTCCCAATGATCAAGGGATCTGAATCCCTGTCCCCTGCTCCAATCCCTCAGCCACACATTTATCCTCCATCTCACTCTATTCCTATACTCACTATCACATGGCACAGGCAGTAATCCCGAGGTTACTTCCTTTGACGTCCTGCTTCTCAGCTTCCTTCCTAACCCCCTGTAGTGTGTTTCCAGGACCTCCTCCCTGTTCCTATGTATATCGTTGGTACCTATATGTATCACGACCCCTGGCTGTTCACCTTCCCACTTCAGGATATCGTGGATGCAATCAGAAACATCCCGGATCCTGGCATCTGAAGGCAAACTGGCATCTGCATTTCTTTCCTGCGTCCACAGAATCACCTGTCTGACCCCATAACTATCGAGTGTCCTATCTCTGCTGCCTTCTTCCTTTCCCTGCCCTTCTGAGCCACAGGGCCAGACTCTGTTCCAGAGTTGCGGCCACTGTTGGTTCCCCCAGGTAGGCCGTTCACCCCCGAACACTATCCAAACGGGAGTGCTTATTGTTAAGGGGGACAGCCACAGGGGTAATCTCTCATATCTTCCTCTTGCCCTTCCCTCTCCTGACAGTTACCCACTTATCTATCTCTCGAGGACCCAGTGTGACTACTTGGGTTATAGTTATAGCTATAGGTTATAGATAACTATAGCTTATAGTTATCACCTCCTCACTTTCCCAAACCAGCCAAGTGTTGAAGGTTGAACCTTGAAGGATTCTTGAACAAGTATTCTCAAGTCCCTTTGCACCTCTGATTTCTGAATTTTCTTCCTATTTAGAAAATGGCCTACATCATTATTTTTCCTACAAAAGTGCATAACCCCACAATTTCCAGTGGTGCATTCCATCTGACTCCTTTTTCCCACTCTCCCCACCTGTCCAAGTCCTTCTGCAGACTTTCTGCCTCTGTATCAATCCCTGTTCCTCCACTTATTGTGGTATCTTCTGCAAAAACTTTGATGGCGCTACTGAACGTGCACAACACCTCACCGTAAGTACAAAGTGCAAGATTCAACAAAACACATTACTAATAATACCTTCTCTGAAGTAAATTGTGCTCAACTACCACTGCAAATATTCAAGAGGCAAGCGGAGGCGAAACTGATTGGAACGATGGACCATGCAGGTGCATTGCAAAGGCAAGGGGCAACGTGTTCAAGACAGGGTTGCTGCCGCTGTTGGACTGAATGATTTGGAGAGGAGTCGATGTAGAAGAGTTTCGATACCTGCCCACCTAACCCGGGTGCGAGGTTGGGTTGCTCTATGCACCAAGCTGATTTGGTGCAATCAAGAAGGGCTGTGGGCTGTGCGGCCCAAGTATGTCGCTGTGGCAGGATCTAGCTCCTAGAGCGAGGCACCAGATCAGATTTTTAGCCTTTGTATCTCTTTTTCCCATGCCCTACTCTTTTTCCTTAGTACCCATGCCTCAGTATGTGTGGGTTCAGAAGGTTCAAACATTTCCAGTGCTTTTTTAGATTCACCGGTACAGTGAGACACCACTGTCTTCAACCATCTATTTGAGGCATCTGGTCCTAGATGGTCCCGCTCTAATGCTGTTCCATATACCCCTTGGAACACAGTCCATAAATGGGATACAGTGGGATGTTCACCTCTCCTCTGGTAACATTTGGCTAGCGTCTCTACTGCTTCTCCTCTGTTGACATCCATAACAGTCATTATTGTGTTTTACAGTTCCTCACTTGTGCCCCCACCATGTCGTTGAATATCGGGCAAGCCTAAGTGCATATTTGGATGTAAACACATTATAATCAATTTCTTTTCCTCAGAGTCATCTAGACCACGTATTACTCATGGATGACTAGTTGCTTGGAAAAGCTCTCGAGGATCATCTCCGAGCACACATGTCCCGATATCCTTCGCATTATCTCTAAGCTGTTGTACAGTGTGGTTCCCCCTCTCTGATAGTAACTAGGGGTGCCAGTCATGCAGATGTTACACCGGCTCCCATTGGTAGGGTGTCAGTGGGAGTTCCTCGGGAAATGATGCTTTGTAATTATCATAACTGTATTTAGTAGCGACATCGGCTAAATCATGCCAATCATTTTCACCTTTTTCAGATCCAAAAGCACATATATTTACTCGCTGTCCTGCAGTCTTTTGAATATGCTTTAAACACCTTTGCATGATCACCAGTGTTACTCTTCCTTTCCTGATTTCTCAATCAGCACAGGAAAGCAGTCTTTAAATTATCTCACTGTTTCTTTAATCCTTCCACTTCATCCTTCGCTAGTTCGGCTACTTCCTCTAGTTTATTTTCTTCTTTCAGTAATTTCTCACACTTCAACTGAAACTGGTTTATATGCATCAAGTCCATACCTTTCTAACCCTGTCAATCAGTAACTCATTCTCTAAAGGTTTCTACCTCCTTTTGGAGCCTTTTGTGATCTCTTTCTAATGTATCTTGCTCAGCTTCTGCTTTATGCTGATATTCTAGAATTTCCTGTTGTAACCTATCTTGCTCAGCTTCAGCTTTTTGCCGACATTCGTTTTCTGATTCTACTCTGTGCCATTCTGTCTGAGCATTTTGTTGTAATTCAATCAAATCCTCAATTAAACAGCCAACTGCTACTGGTTTTTGTAATTGTTTCAACTTCCTGCTCAACAGCTTCCTTTGGTGATTTTCCACAGGATGTCAACAGCAGTTTTCTCTTCACAGCCAGGGTGACTCACAAGCTCCTCATATTGTGGCCACTTCCCCAAGACGTATTTCCGAAGGTATCCCCTTCAATCAAAACAATCCAAGATTTTTGGACTTGCAGAATTTCCTGAATTCTTCATCCTGGGTTAGTAACCGCTAACTACCCAGCCTTAGATCTCTCTGTATCTCACCCAGGTGGTCCAACTCGACTCTCCCATTGACCTAAGAGATTTATCCTCGAACCCACCAACTAAACCCTCTAATGGGAAAGTGCTGCCTGTTACTGGAGTTCTTTAAGGACATAATTAGTAAAAGTTGGCTTGCAGGTGCAACAGGTTATTAAGAAGGCAAACGGGGTATTGGCCTTCATTGCTGGAGGGATTGAATTCAAGATCAGGGAGGTCATGCTGCAACTATACACAACACATAATTATAACATACAGTTACAGCAGTGCAAAGCAATACCATAATTTGATGAAGAGCGGACAATGGGCACGGTAAAAAAAAGTCTCAAAGTCCCGATTGAGTCCCCGATAGCAGGCGACAAAAGGGAGAAACTCCCTGCCATAAACCTCCAGGCACTGACAACTGCTGATGCATTGGAAGCACCCGGCAACAGCTGACACTGAGTCAGTCCATCTGAAAACTTAGAGCCTCCAACCGGCCCCTCCGATACAGCCTCCCGAGCGCCATCCTCTGCCGAGCGCCTTCGACCTCGGCCCGGCCACCAAAACAAGCAAAGCCGAGGATTTCGGGGCCTTCTCCTCCGGAGATTCCGGACCACACGGTAGCAGTGGCAGTGAAGCGGGCATTTCAGAAGTTTCTCCAGATGTTCCTCTGTACTCTCACGTCTGTCTCCATCAAATTAGAATTGTGCATGGTACCCTACTTGACAGATTACAGATATTCACTGGAGAGGCTGCGCGCGCTGCCATCTTCTCCTCCTCCTACATTGTAAATGATAAATTGGAAATTAATGTTTTGTGCTTCATGGAGACCTGGCTGACGGAGGAGATACCGGATCACAGGATCATGCCATCGAGCCCTCTGGGTTCTCTCTGTTCCACGCAGGCAAGTCTAAAAGCCTCTCAGGGAAGAGTAAAAGAGATGGGGTATGCTTCATGGTCAATTATGCTTGGTGCGATCCCTGTAATGTGCATGCCCTCAAATCCTTTTGTTCCCCGGAACTGTGTAGACCTTACTGGCTGCCTAGGGAGTTATGGTTCTTATTATCACAGCTGTGTGTATTCCGCCGCAGGCTAATACTGACCTGGCTCTCACGGAATTGTACGAGACCATCAGCACCCTGGGCACTAACATCCAGAGGCTACCTTCATTGTTGCCGGTGACTTTAATAAAACGTCATTGTCTAAAGTCTCTCTGAAGTTTTGTCAACACGTTCAGGTGAGCACATGTGGAGATAGCATACTCGACCACTGCTGCTGTCTCTTCCACAACACTTACAAAGTGCTCCTCTGCCTGCTTTTTGGAAAGTCGGATCACTCCTCTATCTGGCTGTTGCCAAGGTACAGACAGAAGCTGAACAAGAGGTGGCCATAGTTAAAACCGTCCACTGTTGGTCGGACCAATTGGCCTACATGCTACAGGACTGTTTTGATGACGTCATCTAGGATGTCTTTCATGATGAGGATGTCTCCAAGTTCACGAAAGGGGTCATGAGATTCATCCGGAAGTGCACCAAGGATGTTGTCCCACAAAAATTGTCAGGGCTATCGAAACCAGAAACCCTGGACCAACAGTTCCGTGCGAGTAGCACTTACCACGTGACACAGACCTTACATTGCCGGTGACCAACAGGAACTCATGAAATGTGCAAAATCATCAAGGCAGCCAACCGACAATACAGGGACAAGATCCAGATGCAACTCTCCACCAATAACACATGCAGCAATTGGCAAGGCCTGCACAGCATCACAGAATTCAAAGCTAAATGCAGCATCGCTGTCTCTCTCCCAGATGAGCTAAATCATTTTACGCTCGATCTGATGTTGCCAACACTGAGCCCCTGAGGAGAGCTGCGGAAGAGGCCTGCAAGTTGGTCATCTCTGAGGATGAAGTACACAGGTGTTTCCAACAAGTGGACAGTCGCAAGGCTGCAGGACCGGATGGCATCCCAGGGCAGGTACTCAAAGTGTGCACGCCACAACTGGCAGTGTATTTACAGACATTTTTAATCTCACCCTCTCCCCAACTAGAGTGCCCTCCTGCTTCAAAACATCCACCAATGTTCCTTGACCTAAAAAGACCAAGATATCATGTCTGAACGACTGGTGTCAATAATAAGCAAATGGTCAAGGACTGTATCTGCAGTATGCTGCCACCCACACTGGACCCCCCTACAATTTGCCTACTGACACAATTGATTGACAGATGATGCAATAGCGACAGCTCTACACACTGTCCTTACACACCTGGAGGAAAAGGATGCTTATGTGAGAATGCTGTTTTTAGACTACAGTTCAGCATTCAACTCGTTAATTCCTTCCAGGCTCGACAAGAAGCTCAGCGACCTCAGCCTTCACCCTGCCTTGGGTAGCTGGATCCTGGACTTCCTGTCAGATTGCTGGCAGGTGCTAAGAGTGGGTTCTGCCCCTCTGACCCTCAACACAGGTGCCCCTCAGGGCTGTGTCCTATTCTTTTACTCTCTAAATACCCATGACTGTGTTGCCACCCACAGCTCCAATCTACTAATTAGATTTGCTGACGATACTACATTGATGGGGCTAATCTCAAATAATAACGAGGCAACCTACACAGAAGAAGTCATCACTTTGACACAGTGATATCAAGAAAGCAAACTCTCCCTCAATGTCACTTGAACAAAGGAGCTGGTTGTGGACTATAGGAAGAATGGAGACAGGCTAACCCCTATTGATATCAATGGATCTAAGGTTGAGAAAGTGAACAGCTTTAAGTTCCTTGGCATACACATCATCGAGGATCTCACGTGGTCTGTACACACCAGCTGTGTAGCGAAAAAGGCACGACAGCACCTCTTTCACCTCAGATGGTTGAGGAAGTTTGGTATGGGCCCCCAAATCCTAAGAACTTTCCACAGGGGCACAATTTAGAGCATCCTGTCTGACTACATCACTGCCTCATGTGGGAACTGTACTGCCCTCAATCGCAGGACTCTGCAGAGAGTAGTGTGGACAGTCCAGAGCATCTGTAGATGGGAACTTCCCACTATTCAGGACATTTACAAAGATAGAAAGATAGGTGTATGAAAAGGATCAATGGGGACCCGAGTCACCCCAACGACAAACTGTTTCAGCTGCTACCGTCCAGGAAACAGTACTGTAGCATAAAAGCCAGGACCAACAGGCTCTGGGACAGGTTCTTCCACCAGGCAATCGGACTGATTAATTCATGCTGATACAATTGTATTTCTGTGTTATATTGACTGTCCTGTTTTACATTCTATAATAAATTACTGCACATTTAGACAGAGACATAAAGTAAAGATTTTTACTCCTCTTGTATATGAAGGATTCAAGTAATAAAGTCAATTCAGTTCAGTTCAATTTCAATTCCAGTTCTTCGAGCTGTGACATGATAGATATAGCACAGAAATTTTCCCTGGTTGGGGTATCTGGACACAAGGGGCATAGTCACAACATAGTCAGTCTTCTAGGACTAAGATGAGAAGAGTTTTCTTTTAAAGGTGCATTTGTTTGGTGCAAACAAGCCAATTGTGGTTTGCTGTTAAGATATTGATAATTTAAGGGTAAGGGTATGGGCCTGATGGTGAAAAATAGATTAAATATAATCTTGACAATGATGTAGCATTTTGAATTGTCTGTTTTTGCTTCTTACAAGAAAACAGCAGGAAGTTCAAAACTAATTTTGATGAAAGTACTTCCTACCCAAGATAACCTTATAGTTCCCACACCCCGCACTTCCCGTTTCTACCTCCTACCCAAGATAACCTTATAGTTCCCACATCCCGCACTTCCCATTTCTACCTCCTACCCAAGATAACCTTATAGTTCCCACACCCCGCACTTCCCGTTTCTACCTCCGACCCAAGATCCACAAACCTGCCTGTCCTGGCCGACCTATTGTCTCAGCTTGCTCCTGCCCCACAAAGGGATCAATGGGGACCCGAGTCACCCCAACGACAAACTGTTTCAGCTGCTACCGTCCAGGAAACAGTACTGTAGCATAAAAGCCAGGACCAACAGGCTCTGGGACAGGTTCTTCCACCAGGCAATCGGACTGATTAATTCATGCTGATACAATTGTATTTCTGTGTTATATTGACTGTCCTGTTTTACATTCTATAATAAATTACTGCACATTTAGACAGAGACATAAAGTAAAGATTTTTACTCCTCTTGGCTCTATCCCTCC
The DNA here is from genome assembly GCF_963921235.1 of Mobula hypostoma. NCBI lineage: Eukaryota > Metazoa > Chordata > Chondrichthyes > Myliobatiformes > Myliobatidae > Mobula > Mobula hypostoma. The sequence goes on from NC_086110.1 coordinate 9,339,013, forward strand.
CCCTCCTGTCTTCTCCTATCATTTTGGATCTCCCCCTCCCCCTCCAACTTTCAAATCCCTTACTCACTCTTCCTTCAGTTAGTCCTGACGAAGGGTCTCGGCCTGAAACGTCGACTGCACCTCTTCCTATAGATGCTGCCTGGCCTGCTGCGTTCACCAGCAACTTTGAAGTGTGTTGCTTGAATTTCCAGCATCTGCAGAATTCCTGTTGTTTGATGAAAGACTAATGCTTTGTGACATCTTTCCTTACCATGTTTCAGGAAAAAATTCTTTATGAATGGATCAATCCAATTTACATGGATATGTCAACCCAAGCTAATATCCAGGAGCAGTTTGAAGAAAAATCTGAAATTCTTCTAAAGAATTTTTTCAAGGTATGTGTTCAGCCTAAGATTAAGTCAGTTCAATTTAGAACAAGCCTTGAGAGTATGAACAGAAAAATAGACATGATTATGTCACGCTTACCAACTATTTTTTGGCATAACTTCATTTCTTTGTTGAAATGTCAGTTTATGATGTCTTGTTTTCCACCATTTCTACCTCTGAACCCGTACATATTGGAAAAAAAATGCATCTACACGGAAGCTGTGGTTTTAGGTTTCCCAAAAGTGCTTCACATCCAGTGACGTATTCTTGGAGTGAAAATGAAAGAAACTCCAGATACAGGAAATTTGACATTAAAGCAGAAGACGTGAAAATACTGATCAGGTCCATCCATATCTTTGGGAAGATGAAACCTGACCTGCTGAGTAGTTCCAACACTGTTTGTCTTTATTTCATGTATCCTTCCTGTATGTAAGTTATGTAGAGAAATGTTCCATTTTAATTTTGTGTGGTAAGCACCCTAACACTGCAATAATGGCCATATTACCAAAGTCAGTAATCGCTTTTAATGAGTGGGTACCACTGAGTGTGATTGTAACACGAATGTACTTTCTGCACTTGATTAGAAAGAAAAATTCCAGATGATATGTGAGGCTGTATCTAACCCGAAGATTAAATGGAAGAGAAGAGGACCTGCCAACAAAAGGTAGTTCGATCAGAACTCTGAAAACATTGCCATTCATGAATCTTAATGCTGTTGAATGATTAAAGATGCTTATCAATTGTATACTTTGCTCCAAAATGTCTGTACACAATTTGCAGCAGGCTTTTCTATAACTCTGCATCACTCCAAAACAACTAGGGCACCTAATCTAGAATGGAAGAGAAGGACAAAGTTGCCACACTTGCAGTTCATTTTGGGAATGGAAAAATTGCTGTTTGTACTACAGAGTTAAAATTATAGGAAGTTAAAAGCTAGGGGCTTGACTTTGACACCTTGTCTAAAGTTTCATTGTTCACTACAGTATGGTCTTTGCATAATGCACAGTTGTACAATTAAAAACCTTTCATACTGGTTTCTTCTGGTTTAAGATGGCGCTGATGACTACGTGCCGGTAGCGAACATGATGATGATGATGTCGACTCAGGCCTGAGAGGCTAGCGTTGGGCATTTTCATGCCGAACAAAAGACTGTGTGGCGTGCCACTCCTCACAAAGACATTTTGGAGTATTTTTCTTTATTTTTACGAGGTCGAGTGGTGAGCTCAACACTCAACCCGGCACAGATGGAAAACGTACTCAGGAATGGCCCGACTGGATCTGAACCCGGGAACCTCCGTTCCGGAGTCCGGCGCTGATGTCACTGTGCCACCAGCTGACCTAACGAAAGAAAGAAAACTGTTTACTACTTTATTTTCGGGTAAATGGGTTCAACCCGGAGAAGTGTGAGGTGGTACACTTAGGAAGTGTTACGTAACCGGCAACAATGAATATTAATCGAGACAGATTTTATAAAAACAACCAAACATTTATTAAACACGTATAAATGATAAGGGAAAAAAAACAAAGGAAAACTTTAACGGGAGGTTAAACAGGTACGCAGCCGTTCATCAACTCCACTCGGCTCTGGTTCTTAAAGCGTTAAATGCAGAAACAGTTGTTAAAGCGATACAGTCAGATATAGTTCTTAAAGCGATAACTTCGAAAGTCCAACAGTTTTACACATTCAATTGGGACAGACTTCTCTGGAGAAGGATTTCTTCACAGACGCACCTTTACTGCCGGTTCTGTCCACAAGATTCCCGACGCCGAAAATAAACAGTTTAAATCGACTGACCTTAAACTCCTTTAGAGAGTGAGAACCTTCTTGCATGAACTCATTGCCCTGTTGCAGGAGTTATCTCGATGCAGGTTCTCTTCAACGAAGACTCAATAAGGTCGATCCTTTATTAAACTGCCAAACGATGCCGACTTCTCTCGATCCTTCACTTCGATGAATTCTTCACTCTCCCTTCAAAACTGTCGGAATTGAGTAAATTGGCACTTCCAGCCAAAATTTCCAGTGCAAATACAATATCTTGTAAGAGAAAGCACCTTCCGTTTTAAAAATGAAACTGCGTCACAAAAAGAAACACGCAACAGAAACGGAGGCACAACACGTTCTACCTGGAAATCTACAAACTCAAAAACCTACTGCATCACCTGGGTTGACCCTTATATAGTCACGGGGCACATGTCATCACGTGATCTCACATCGGCGGGAAAATCACATCAAGTGACCTCCAAAAGACCATTACATCATTCTCACAATAAAACCAGATTTCCTTGAGCATGTAACAGAAGAACAAACTCCAAGGCAGAGTGCAAAGTAAAAGGTAGGATACTTGGTAGTGTGGAGGAGCAGAGGAATCTGGGGGTACTTGTCCACAAATCCCTGAAAGTTGCCTCACAGGTAGATACGGTAGTTAAGAAAGCTTATGGGGTGTTAGCCTTCATAAGTCGAGAGATAGAGTTTAAGAGTCGCGAGGTAATGATGCAACTCTATAAAACTCTGGTTAGGCCGCACTTGGAATACTGTGTCTAGTTCTGGTCGCCTCACTATAGGAAGGATGTGGAAGCATTGGAAAGGGTACAGAGGAGATTTACCAGGATGCTGCCTGGGTGAGAGAGTATGCATTATGATCAGAAATTAAAGGAGCTAGGGCTTTACTCTTTGGAGAGAAGGAGGGTGAGAGGAGACATGATAGAGATATACAAGATATTAAGAGGAGTAGATAGAGTGGACAGCCAGTGCCTCTTTCCCAGGGCACCACTGCTCAATACAAGAGGACATGGCTTCAAGGTAAGGGGTTGGGAAATTCAAGGGGGATACTAGAGGAAGGTTTTTCGCTCAGAGAGTGGTTGGTGCATGGAATGTACTGCCTTAGTGGTGGAGGCAGATACACTAGTGAAATTTAAGAGACTACTAGACAAGTATATGGAGGAATTTAAGGTTAGATTAGATTAGATTATGAGGACACGCAGTCCTCTTTTATTGTCATTTAGTAATGCATGCATTAAGAAATGATGCAATATTCCTCTGGTGTGATATCACAAAAACAGAGGACAGACCAAGACTGAAAAACTAACAAAACCACATAATTATAACGTATAGTTAGAACAGTGCAACAATACCATAACTTGATGAAGAACAGTCCATGGCTCAGTCAAAAAGTTCAAAGTTTCTTGAAAGTCCCACATCTCACGCAGGCGGGAGAAGGAAGAAAGCTGCCATGCCTGACCACAGTCCGACTCTGAGTCGTACCGAGCACCATGTCTGTACGAACGTTTCGACTTCAGCCTCGGTCGCCAGCAGCAGGCAAAGCCGGGGATTTTGGGGCCTACCCTTCGGAGATTCTCGATCGCACAGTAACAACAGCAGCGAACCAGGCATTCCAGAAATTTCTCCAGATGTTCCTCTGCTTCTTACGTCTGTCTTCATCAAATCAGAATTGTCCACGGTCCCTATTTAACAGATACGATATCATTTTCACTGGAGAGCTGCGCGCACGTGTCACGCTGCCATCTTCTCCTCCTGCTTCAGTGGGGGGAGGAAGGGTGGGGGGGGGTTATATGGGAAGCAGGGTTTAAGGGTCGGCACAACGTTGTGGGCCAAAAGGCCTGTACTGTGCTGTACTATGTATGTTTAAACAATGACTGAAAACAGTAGCCTTTAAGTTCCCTTTTGGAGTTGAGTTGTTGAAACACCTGTATGACCTGGCATTTTTGCAGTAAGAACTGAAGTCTCAAACGCGCAGCACGATTGCGACATGGCATGTACAGGCCAAATCAAGGTGGTGGAACCCAGGTCTGAGAGTGAGGACTGAGCCATTGTTTGGTCATTGGTGGAGCCAGCTTGGAGGCGATTCACTGCGGCAGAAGCAAGGTGAAGTGAGGCAGAGTTGACGCAGCAAGACCCGATACTGAGGAAAGACCAGGTTTGATCGATTTAAATGCTGGGCCGAATTCAAAATGTCAGGTACAGGCTGAATCGAGGCAACAGGGCCCTGTCCCGAGAGCTTATCGAAGCTACAGGGCCCGTGTTCGAGAGCAAGGAATGGCCCAAGGTTTGATTTAAGTGCCATACTGAAAATGTCAGGGTGTCAGGGCCAGACACGAGGGACGTCTGGTTCAGCTTGCTGCTCCGCAAGGTTCACTCATCTCTGCGCTGAACTGAGGCTGTGGCCTACAAATAAATGTTACTGGGTTCCCTATGGTGAATACTGGCTTCATGGATACGGACTCACTTCCCTGAACTTCAGTTGTTTGCTTGCTTTTGTTGTTTGCATGATTTTTATTTTCTGCGTGTTAGGTGTTTGATGGTCTTTTGTTTTAAATGGATCCCAATGGGATTCTTTGTTTTGTGACTGCCTGTAAGGAGACAAATCTAAAGCTGTATATAATATACATACTTTGACTTTGTCTTTGGTCTCTGCTGTCATCTTTTGTTGCTATAACGTGATGCTGCCTTTTCTTTATAATACAAGCTAACTTAAGCTTGTGCTCTTAGCAGATGGATTGCCAACATTTGAGGTGAACCTTGAAATAAGTGACATACCTGGTTATTGTTGATGCCTCAGACCTTTCATTTACTAGAAACATGAAATATTCTCTGATTGTGCCTCTTTGTTTTATAGATGCTATGATCAAGCTGAGGAAGATGGTCTTCCTGATATTCTTGCTGAATGTATGAATCTGTTTCGTTCTGAGGCCATGTTCCTGCTTCTATCCAATTTTACTGGCTTAAAACTGCATTTCCTCGCAGCCTCAGATGATAGTGATGAACACGAGAATGAACTGGAGATGTCTAGTGGAAGTGAACATCCATGTTCCAGCAATGAAAAGTGTGGCAATTCACATTTAATGTATATTGAAGGCAATGACAGCAGAGGAGAAATAAAAGTTGAAACAGAAAAAACAATGCCAGGGGATGGTTCACAAGGTAAGATATCACAGAGTCCTGATGGAGGGCTTTGCCCGAAATGTCTGCCTGTCTCTTTATTCCTTTCATAGATGCAGCCTGACATACTGAGTTCTTCCAGTATTTTGTGTGTATTACTCTGGATTTACAGCATTTGCAGAATCTCTTATGTGTAAGATTTATTAAATAATTTAGAAATTGGCATCTTCTGTAATGAGTACAGAATGAGACCAGTAGGTCTAGTTTGCAAGGCAAAAGCCAAACAAGAAATGGATTCAGTTTTCCTTCCCTGAAGTATATTGAGGAACCAGATGAGTGATTGCAACTGTCCCATAATTTCATGTCACTAATTCTAATACAGTGTGAGTAACCCTTACCTGATATGGTAGGGGCCAGTAGTATTTTGGACTTTTTTCAGATTTTGGAGTATGTAATGATCTCATTAGCTTTGGATTGCCATCATTTCAGGCTTTGAATTTATGTGCTGCTGGTAAGCAGTCTTTGTCTTATATTTGTTCATCACACATATGTACAACAGTCAAGAATTATACTGTTACTATAATGAGAATAAAATGTGTGCAGGGTAACAAAAGCAGCACAGCAGCATCAGGAGAATACCTGAATCAGGTGTTGAACAACAACAAACAGCAACAGGCTTTTAGTCTCCACCTACGATGTCGTGTTTTGAGTAAAGGGTTATAGTACAATACACTTGTATTTTACTTTTGGTGTTATGTAAGGTATAAAAGCAATCAGCATCATAAATTTGTTCCGATTTTCATGATTAGCGATCACATTTAAAAATTTAATGCCGTGCCTTTTCTTAAATTTCTGCAACCAGCCTGCTGAATATTCAGTTACCTTCAATTTTCAGTTCGTCGTGATAATTCTGTTTGCTTCATGATTAGCATACCGTTAAATGGCATGTATTTGGTCCGATGCTGATGAATCTATTCTTTGTATACACGATTGATGTCACTTGAGAAGCTTCCTAGAGTTTTGGTGGAATTTTCCATTTGTGACGTCATGTCAGCAATCAAAAAAAAATTCAGATTTTGGAATTTCAGAAAAGGGGTCCTCGACCAGTACTGCATTTGTATTGTACATGTATTTATAGTAATTAACTTAATCTAAATTGTCCAACTGCTTGGTGTAATTTAACCCATCAAGACTTGACCCAAATCAATTTTTTGATCCTTTCATTAAATAAATCAATATACTCCCATTGCTTTTGTATAGAGTTGCAGACTAGATTCATTGAACACTACATTAGAGAAACAGGCTGTATTCACCTGCCTCATCCCATCAATTTGCAGCCGGCTTTGTAGCCCTCCATACCCTTCCCATCCATGTATCTATCTAAACTTCTCTTAAATGTTGAAATTGAGCCCACATCCACCATTTCCACTGACAGCTTGTTCCACACTCACCACTTCCTAAGTGAAATTCCCCCTCATATTCCCCTTAAATATTCCACCTTTCATCCTTAACCTATGACCTCTAGTTCCAGTCTCACCCAACTTCATTGGAAAAAGCCTGCTTGCATTTACCCTATCTATAGCCCTGATACTCTGGGATACCTCAATCAAATCTCCCCTCATTCTCCTACACACTAGGGAATAAAGTCTGAACCTATTCAACCTAACTCAGGTCCTCAAGCGTTGGCAACATACTTATAAATTTTTTTCTGTACTGTTTCATATCGGATTGACGGGAGAGACAAAATAAAATGAACAATTTTCAATGACCTATGAATGAAATTAGTAAACATTGGAATACATTCTGTGAATTTCAATGGATGATTTAGATTATGTTTGCAAGTCAAGTCAGAAGTTCCAGCATGTCAGAAATCTGAACAAAAATCCAACCAGCTGAATGTTTCCAATATTTTGTGATTTTTTTTTTCTTTAAATTTCTAAGTGTCTCAGTAGCATACCAAAATATCTCATGTCCTGGTCATGTACCAAGTCAAAAATAATTGTATGAATTAGATGATATTAGTGAAGTTGTTGAGACCATTACTGGATTTTAACCAAAGGGAAGTTAGTATAATGCAGGTTTTGCATTGTGTCTAATATTCCTGACTTTTAATTCAGTGAGAAATGTAACTGGGTGAGTTCAACACCAGTGTCATATCCAAACTGTTCATTATTCAGTGGCAGATTGGATTATAATTCTTCCTTCACTGTGGAATTTTAGAAATCAGTTTGTGATTGATGAAGGCAAGGAGAAATGTTTAATGGTGACTTGTGTCGGAGGGTGAAGGAAGTACTTAACTGCCTGAATACAGATTGAATAGGTGAATTGGAGACTGAGTTCGAATGACACTCAGTTCCCTGTGGATATGTAGCCAGGAAGGTTAATTTAAATCAGAGGCATGGAGACGCTGACAGAAGTTGAATAAGATATTATCAAGGCAAATCAAATGACATTCAGACTCAAATATTGATATTGTCAGGGAACTCAAAACAACACTCGGACCCAGATATTCAGTTGCCTTTGATTTCTGTGACCACCTGAGAATCGTCCCTCAGAGAGCGGTGATTCTGAATTATACAGTTCATAATCCTCCCTTTTCAGACAGCTACAGACTTCAAGTCAAGGTTTCCTGATGAGGTAAACGGATGTAACAATCCAAGCATTTGTGAGACTGAATAAAAGTAACTTTTCATAACATACCCTGCAGCTGGGTGAGGCTGGGTAGCAATTAGCTCAGTGTCTTGCTAAAATGTTTTAATAATACTTGGTTTTCCACACTGTTTTTTATCTTGTGACATTTTCTGTTCCCTTCTACTAGAATATTCAGCTATCACACATTATCATTAACCCCTTAAGTTCCTTCATAGTCCCCTCCTTGACCACCCTGATCAATTTCTCCTTCCTGAAAGGGTGGCTCGTAAGAGGTCACATGGCAAGGGAAGCTTCCTCATCATATTTGGAGTAATGTGTCTTAATTGCTATCCGGGGAACTTTTGGTAACCTGGGTGTTTTGTAAAGGCAGGAAACAGGGGAAGGTCCAAGGCACCGCAGTAGCCCTACTATCAAGTTTATTAGAAATAGAATTAACAAAATGCCTCCAGATAGCCACCTCTCTCTTCGAGGTTGTAATCATGAAATTCCTTTCCTATTTTCCTGATTTGTTCTACACTTTTCTGTATCAGGCAGGGATGTCAAACTCATTTTAGGCCACGGGCCGGATTGGGCAAAATGCGACTTCATGCGGGCCAGATCAGTTGTGCACGCGTGCATGCTCCCACAGCTTTCGTTGCCTTCGTTTTTTCAACCTGCTTTCATGTATCTCAGTCTCTGCTATAACTACAAAGTGTTTCACTTTACGAATTTCATTTCTTATGAAGAAGATTGCCTAGCAAGTATTATTGTTATGATTGGTATTAGCTTGCAGTCACAGGCTGCAAGAAAGTTGTGATGAGAGAGAGAAAAAATGATGCTATTTTGGCTAAGATTGTTTTGGGAGCCTCACCCTCTCCATTAATAAACCATTTGAAATCTAACATTAGCAGACACAAATGTAGACCTAACGAAACAAATTGTAAATGTAGGCTACACAACTGCAACTAAATTTTATTAGCCTGCTTCCAGCAATCAAACTCAGACAATAAACACAGTTAGCCTCTATTTTTTATTGAAGTGATCACATTTACAATAATAGAATAGTCAGAAAATGAATGAATCACAATATGATGACAATCAATATTTCATAATGCATTTTGCTTACATGTCGCAGTGCATCGAACAGTGTCACTCATTTTTCACTTGCTGCTTCCAGACACCTGACACCTCTTGGCTTTAACTAGCCTGTCAACATCAGGGACCAGGTTTCTGGGCTGTTGTGATTTTGATAATGTCATTTAGATGTCTGTGTGTCAGCTGCGAGCACAGTTGGGATTTGTTAATGTTAAAGATTCAAAGTTTTGGATCATTGGGACCTCTTTTGGCGCAGGTGTGACCTGTACAAAAAGGACAGGTTACATTTGAATCCGAGGGGGACCAATATCCTGGCGGGGAGATTTGCGAGGGCGACTGAGGTGACTTTAAACTAGAATGGTTGGGGGGAGGGAATCAAATTAAAGAGATTAGGAGAGAGGAGGTTAGTTTACAAATAGAGAAAGCAGGTAGACGGTGTGTGAGGGTGGATAGGCAGGGGACAGAGATCAGGAGCAATCAGACCAAAGATATAGGGGACAAGGAAGAAAAAGATAACAAAGTTGTTTGCTCCATTAAGGATAAACAGAGAGTAGGAGGTGGAGAGTTTCTTAAATGCATCTATTTTAATGCTAGGAGCATTGTAAGAAAGGTGGATGAGCTTAGAGCATGGATTGATATCTGGAAATGTGATGTTGTAGCTATTAGTGAAACGTGGTTGCAGGAGGGGTGTGATTGGCAACTAAATATTCCAGGATTTCGTTGCTTCAGGTGTGATAGAATAGGAGGGGCAGGAAGGGGAGGTGTTGCATTGCTGGTCAGGGAAAATATAACGGCGGTGCTCTGGCAGGACAGAGTAGCGGACTCGTCTAGGGAGGCTATTTGGGTGGAATTGAGGAATAGGAAAGGTTGTGATGCTTATTGGGGTGTATTATAGTCCACCTAATGGGGACCGAGAACTGGAGGAGCAAATTTGCAAGGAGATAGCAGATATTTGTAGTAAGCACAAGGCTGTGATTGTGGGAGATTTTAATTTTCCACACATAGACTGGGAAGCCCATTCTGTAAAAGGGCTGGGTGGGTTGGAGTTTGTCAAATGTGTGCAAGGTAGTTTTTTGGAGCAATACACAGAGGTACCAACTAGAGAAGGGGTAGTGTTGGATCTCCTGTTAGGGAACGAGATAGGGCAGGTGACGGAGGTATTTGTTGGGAAGCACTTCGGGTCCAGTGATCACAATATCATTAGTTTCAGTATAATTATGGAGAAGGATAGGACTGGACCTAGGATTGAGATTTTTGATTGGAGAAAGGCTAACTTTGAGGAGATGCGAAAGGATTTAGAAGGAGTGGATTGGGACAATTTGTTTTATGGGAAGGATGTAATAGAGAAATGGAGGTCATTTAAAGGTAAAATTTTTAAGGATACAAGATCTTTATGTTCCTGTTAGGTTGAAAGGGAAGGTTAAAAGTTTGAGAGAGCCATGGTTTTCAAGGGATATTGGAAACTTGGTTCGGAAAAAAAGAGGGATCTTCAATAAATGTAGGCAGCTTGGAGTTAATGAGGTGCTCGAGGAATATAAAGAATGTAAAAAGAATCTTAAGAAAGAAATTAGAAAAGCTAAAAGAAGATACGAGGCTGCTTTGGCAAGTAAGGTGAAAATAAATCCAAAGGGTTTCTACAGTTATGTTAATAGCAAAAGGATAGTGAGGGATAAACTTGGTCTCTTAGAGAATCAGAGTTGACGGCTATGTGCTTAGCAAAAAGAGATGGGGGTGGTTTTGAACAATTTCTTCGGTATTCACTAAGGAGAAGGATATTGAATTGTGTAAGGTAAAGGAAACAAGAAGGGTAGTTGTGGAAAGTATGACAATTAAAGAAGAGGAAGTACTGGCATTTTTAAGGAATATAAAAGTGGATAAGTCTCCGGGTCCCTACAAGATATTCCCTAGGACCTTGAGGGAAGTTAGTGTGGAAATAGCAGGGGCTCTGACAGAAAATTTCAAATGTCATTAGAAACGGGGATGGTGCCGGAGGATTGTCGTATTTCTCATGTGGTTCCATTGTTTAAAAAGGGTTCTAAGAGTAAACCTGGCAATTATCGGCCTGTGAGTTTGACGTCAGTAAATTGATGGAACGTATCCTTAGAGATGGTATATATAATTATCTGGATAGACACGGTCTGATTAGGAACCGTCAACATGGATTTGTGCATGGAAGGTCATGTTTGAGAAATCTTTTTGAATTTTTTGATGAGGTTACTAAGAAAGTTGATGAGGGTAAAGCGGTAGATGTTGTCTATATGGACTTCAGTAAGGCCTTTGACAAGGTTCCACACAAGGTTAGTTAGGAAGCTTCAATCGTTAGACATTAATATCGCAGTAGTAAAATGGATTCAGCAGTTGCTAGATGGGAGACGCTAGAGAGTAGTGGTGGATAACTGTGTGTCAGATTGGAGGACGGTGTGTAGCAGTGTGCCTCAGGAATCTGTACTGGGTCCAATGTTGTTTGTCATATATTAATGATCTGGATAATAGCGCGGTAAATTAGAATAGTAAGTATGCAGATCATACTAAGATAGGTGGCGTTGTGGATAATGAAGTAGGTTTTCAAAGCTTGCAGAGAGATTTAGGCCAGTTAGAAGTGTGGGCTGAAAGATGGCAGATGGAGTTTAATGCTGAAAAATGTGAGGTGCTACATTTTGGTAGGACTGAGCAAAATAGGACATACATGGTAAATGGTAGGGCATTGAAGAATGCAGTAGAACAGAGGGATCTAGGAATAATGGTGCATAGTTCCCTGAAGGTGGAATCTCATGTGGATAGGGTGGTGAAGAAAGCTCTTGGTATGCTGGCCTTTATTAATCAGAGCATTGAGTATAGGAGTTGGTATGTAATGTTGAAATTGTATAAGGCATTGGTAAGGCCAAATTTGGAGTATTCTGTACAGTTCTGGTCACCGAATTATAGGAAAGATGTCAATAAAATTGGGAGAGTACAGAGGAGGTTTACTAAAATGTTGCCTGGGTTTCATCTCCTAAGTTACAGAGAAAGGTTGAACATGTCAGGTCTTTATTCTGTGGAGCGTAGAAGGTTGAGGGGGGATCTGATAGAGGTGTTTAAAATTATGAGGGGGATTGATAGAGTTGACGTGGATAGACTTTTTCCATTGAGAATGGGGGAGATTCAAACAAGAGGACATGAGTTGAGAGTTAAAGGGCAAAGGTTTAGGGGTAACGGGGGTACTTCTTTACTCACAGAGTGGTAGCTGTGTGGACCGAGCTTCCAGCAGAAGTGGCTGAGGCAGGTTCGATGTTGTCGTTTAAAGTTAAATTGGATAGATATATGGACAGAAAAGGAATGGAGGGTTATGGGCTGAGTGCAGATCGGTGGGACTAGGTGAGAGTAAGAATTCGGCACAGACTAGAAGGGCCGAGATGGCCTGTTTCCATGCTGTAATTGTTATATGGTTATTAAGGAGAACGCCTGCTCACAGAGGTATGTTGTCCTGAACATGCAAGGGATCTTTGAGGCAAAGTCTGTCATCTTGGGGTACATCGGTCCCAGCTATTGATAGAATGAGTCCAGACCCACAGTCTCAAATTTATATTTCAAAGCCGAGTTACACTGAATTTCAGTTAGTTCCATTTGGAGTTCCTCCGGCACATCGGATGCTGCGTTGACGCAAACGGCGAGCAAAATAGTGAGAATTCTGTCTCGAGCTGATTGAAGACTTGGAAACGATTCTGAAACTCACTTTTGAGTCATGATATTTGTCCTTGTACCTGTCCATGTTGTCATTATTCCCATGAACGACACGCACAGACTGCAAAGAGGGGAAATGAGCTAGGTTGCTCCGGGATAGTTGCATCTCCCACAGGCCTAATTTAATTTGAAAGGCACGAATGCTGTTGTAGTATTCCGTATCAGGTTTGTTGTGGCCTCGCATGTTAACATTAAGCACATTTAAGTGCTCTGTTTTATCCGCAAAAATACAAGATCATGAAGCCAGTCTGGGACATCCAACTCTGCCACTGGCTTCCCTTTCTCGTTCATGAATAGTCCAATTTCCGCACGTAATTGAAAAAAACGTTTGAGCACAATCCCTATGCTCAACCAGCGAACTTCAGTGTGTCTAATATTACTTTCGGACAAAAGAGTGTCAAATTGCCGATGGTTGAATCCCTTGTCTCTAATAAAATTAACTAATTTGATTACTACATCCATGACTTTGTCCATTTTCAGGCTCCTGCCATATAATGCCTCTTGGTGTATACTACAATGAAAATTCCAGAACTCCTGCTCTGGATTCTCTGTCTGAGCTTTCTCTCGGAGTTTCACAACAACACCTGCCTTTTTCCTGACCATGGACGGTGCGCCATCTGTTGCTATGCTGACAGCGTGACTCCAGTCAACCACCAGTTTGTCCAAGGCCTCAACGAGGTTGGAGAAAACGTCATTCCCTGTTGTCGTGTTTGTCATGGGCACCATCTCCACAAACTCCTCGGTGACGGTCAAAGATGCATCAACACCACGAGTAAATATTCCCAATTGAGCTACATAAGTCACGTCAGTGCGCTCATCAGTTGCAATAGAGCAGGCAGTCTTTTAGTTGACTGTTCAAATCTCCTGCAAGGTCTCCGATTCTCTCTGCCACAGTATTTCTTGACAAGCTGATATTACCAAAAGCCTGTCTCTTCTCAGGGCACACCAGCTCAGCTGCCATCAGCGTGCATGCTTTGAAGAATTTGCCCTCTGAGTATGGCTTCGACGCAGCAGCTGTTTTGTTGACAATAATATAGCTGGCCTTGACAGCTCCATCATGAGTCTCTCGACTTTTGGTGAACACTGATTGCTGTTTTTTCAGAGCTGCTTCAAGCTGGTTTACCTTTTGTGTTCTGAGTCGTCGTGCGTACTTGTCATATTTTTTCTCCTTGTGACGTCTCATAATGTAGTTTGATATTGTACTCTTTTTCCACAGCCACTTGTTGCGAGCATATCAGACACACAGGTTTGCTGTTGACCTCACAGAAGAAAAAAATGATATTTCCAATTGTCGTTGAATATCCGACCTTCGATGTCAACTTTTCTTTTCTTGGAAAGCATTTTGAACCACAGCAGCAAACAGTCTCAGCCTTGCTACAGGTGTTACTTACCTGAGTACTCTGTGTGGTTATACTGTGTCTGACGACGTAAGTGGGGCCCTAGTGGTCTTCAGTGCAGGGTGGTAGGTGCTTATGCACGGTGGGTGGTTAACTGCTGCCTATTGTTTTCTAAGTACACGAACAAGCTGCCGGTGCAGCAGGTGGCACAGACAGCGGTGGGAGAGAGAGCGGCTGCTGTACAGATACATAATAAATGGTCGTGAATGTACTTTTTTTTCAATCTTTTTGTTGGTTTCATAAAAATAAACATAACATGGTAGTAGTGCAAAGTTATTGGGAATACATTGTTATAATTAACATAAGTGATTATAAAGCCAAATAACCCTTAAATGATAAAACTCCCAATCATATAGGATACAAATGTATAATATAAAACAAAGAAACATATCTAAAAAAAAATCATGAAAAAAGAAAAAAAAAATAACCCCCCCAAAGAAACTAATCTAAACAGAATTAATCAACTAAACTAAAAAAAAAAGCGTGGGCTGTTTTGTAACCGTTTTTAAAAAAAAGAAAAAAGAAAACCTTAGTGTCGATGAGTCCGTTCCTCTCAACCAACATTACAAAGAAGTAAAATAAGTTTGGAAATGATCAAGTTACATCATATGAAAATGTTGAATAAATGACCTCCAAGTCTTTTCGAATTTAATAGAGAAGTCATAAACAACACTTCTAATTTTTTCCAAATTTAAACACAGCATAGTTTGAGAAAACCGATGAAATGTGGTCGGAGGATTAACCTCTTTCCAATTCAGCAAAATGGATCTTCTAGCCATTAAAGTAAGAAATGCAATCATCTGACAAGCTGAAGAGGTTAAATGATTTGATTCTATCACTGGTAACCCAAAAATAGCAGTAATTGGGTGAGGTTGTAAGTCTATATTCAAAACCATTGAAATAATATCAAAAATATCTTTCCAATATTTTTTCAACAAAGGACATGACCAAAACATGTGAGTTAAAGAAGCTATCTCGGAATGACATCTATCACATATAGGATTAATATAAGAGTAATAACGAGATGATTTATCTTTGGACATGTGAGCCCTGTGCACTACTTTAAACTGTATCAACGCATGTTCAGCACATACAGAGGATGAATTAACTACTGAAGAATTTTTTCCCATTTTTCAATCGGTACAGTAATCTTAAGTTCTCTTTCCCAATCAGTTTTAATTTTATTAGATATATCAGGACATAAATTCATAATTATATTATAAATAATTGCTACAACACCTTTCTGAAAAAGATTTAAATCTAAAATTTTTTCCAAAATATCCATTGGATATAAATGTGGAAAATTAGGAGAAACAGTAATTAAAAAGTTTCTACCTGTAAATATCTGAAAAAGTGAGATCTAGGTAAATTATATTTATTAGATAGTTGTTCAAAGGACATAAAACAATTATCCAAAAATAAATCACGAAATCATACTATACCTTTGGTTTTCCAATCTAAATAAGCTTGATCCATAGTGGAAGGTTGAAAAAAGAAATTAGATATAATAGGACTTGCTAAAATAAATTGGTTTAACCCAAAAAAATTTTGAAATTGAAACCATATACGTAAAGTATGTTTAACTATTGGTTTATTCATTTGTTTATACAATTTAGCAAGAATAAAAGGAAGCGAAGTCCCTGAAACAGGAACTCAATGAAAACCCTTGTAAAGAATTACATTCAAGATTTACCCAGTGTGGACTTGAAATTACATCCAAGTCTCGTAACCAAAATTTTAAGTATCGAATGTTAATTGCCCAATAGTAAAATCTAAAATTCGGGAGCGCTAACCTCGCCTCTTTTTTAGATTTCTGTAAATGCCTTTTACCTAACCTGGGGTTTTTGTTCTGCCATATATATGAGGAAATTTTTGAATCAACATTATCAGAAAAAGGATTTTGGAATAAAAATTGGTACTGATTGAAATACATATAAAAATTTAGGCAAAATAATCATCTTGATAGCATTGATCTGACCGATCAGTGACAAAGACATTGGTGACCATTTAGTAAACAAAAGTTTAATCTGATCAATTAAAGGTAAAAAATTAGCTTTAAATTAAACCTTTATGCTTTTTTGTGATTTTAACCCCTAAATATGAAAGAGTCAGTAACCAATTTAAATGGTAAACATCCATAAATAGGAACCTGCTTATTTAGGGGAAATAATTTACTCCTATTAAGGTTCAATTTATAACCAGAAAAATTACTAAATTGAGCCAACAAAGATAAAATAACAGGAATTGATTTCTCCGGATTAGAGATGTATAATAACAAATCATCTGCATAATGATAATTTATGTATTTCATTTCCGTGGGTAATACCAAAAATGTTGGGCGAGTCTCGGACAGCAATTGCTAAAGGTTCAAGGGCAATATTATATAATAAAGGGCTAAGAGGGCATCCTTGCCTAGTACCGCGAGATAGACAATAAAAGGGAGATCTTTGGTTATTAGTACAAACCGAAGCTAGAGGAGTATGATATAACAGTTTAATCCAGGATATAAATATCTGACTAAAATTAAGTTTCTCGAACACACTAAATAAAATGGCCATTCAACTCTATCAAAAGCTTTCTCAGCATCTCTGAAATAATACATTCCGGAGTGTTAAGTGAAGGGGTACAAACAATATTCATTAACCTCCTGATATTAAAAGATGAATAATGGTTTTTAATAAATCCTGTTTGGTCCACAGAGATAATTTGAGATAATACCTTCTCTAGCCTAGTTGCTAAAATTTTTGGAAAAATCTTTGAATCTACATTCAAAAGAGATATCGGTCTATATGATGCACAATCAGTAGGATCTTTATTCTTTTTAACAATTAAAGAAATAGAAGCTTCATAAAACGATTGTGGTAATTTACCTAAACTGATTGTTTCTTTGAATATCCTAGACAACCAAGGAGAGAGAATAGAGGAAGAAGACTTTAAAAAATTCCACTGTAAAATCATCCGGAATTCATTGATGAGATTACAGCTGTTATTTCTTCCTCTGTAATAGGAGTTTGTAATGTTAAATAGTCTTTGGGTGATCATTTCGGTAAATTCAATTTTCTTAGAAAATCATGCAAAATGTTAAAATCATAAGGAAAGTCAGAATGGTATAAAGAGGTATAAAATTCTTGAAAGGTTTTGTTTATCTCGTCATGATCAACTGTCAAAGTATCATCATATTTACGGATCTTAGTAATTTGACGTTTAACCAAAGTAGATTTCAACTGATTAGCTACTAATTTATCTGACTTATCACTATGAATATAAAACTCACTTCTAGTTTTCATTAATTGATTTTCGATCGAGGATGTTAATAGTTCCATTTGGAGTTCAGCTCTCTGTTTATAAAGCTCCTTGCTAGGAGCAGTAGTGTTTTTTTTTATCAATTTCGTTAATTTTATCAACCAACAAAAGTATCTAATTCTTACTACGTTTTTTTTCAGACCAACAGAAAAGGAAATAGTCTGTCCACGAATATAAGCTTTAAAAGCATCCCATACTGTTCCGTTGGAAATTTCTTCTGTAATATTAGTTGAATAGAAGAAATCATTCTGTTCCTTTATAAACGTAACAAAGTCCAAGTCTTGAAGCAAATTAGAATTAAATTGCCATTGTCTATTAGTAGAAAATGTATCCATTAACTTAATAGAAAGTTTCATTGGAGCATGGTCCGAAATGGCGATAATGTCATAATTGCAATCAATTACAGATGGAATTAATCGAGAGTCAATAAAAAAGTAGTCAATTCGAGAATAAGAATGATAAACATGTGAAAAGAATGAGAATTCTTTTTCCTTTAGGTGTAGAAATCTCCAAATTTCTGAAATCCCAGAATCAGTCATAAAAGAGTTGATAAGAGTAGCCGACTTATTTGGTAGAGCCGGGCTACCTATGGATCTATCCAACATGGGATTTAAATATAAGTTAATGTCACCACCCATTATCAACATATACTCGTTCAAGTTAGGAAAGGAAGTGAATAGGTGTTTAAAAAATTCAGGATAATCCACATTTGGAGCATAAACGTTAACCATAGCAACTTTTTTATTTAAAAAGTAACCCAGTAATTAACAAGAATCTACCACTAGGATCTGAGATAATGTCTTGATGAGTAAATGTAATTGAAGAATCTATAAAAATTTAAATGCCTTTGACTTTGGCTTGGGATTGTTCTTTTTTCCAAAACTTAAAGAAGCGTTGATTGTCCTCTTTCCTTACATGAGTTTCTTGTGCAAAAATAATGTGAGCATTCGAAAATCTTTTTCAGTTTTATTGGATGATTTAAAGCATTTGTATTCCAAGAGACAAAATTAATAATGTGAGCCATAGTTTAATGGTAACCCTTTGGTATATAAGGGGTTAACCATAACGTAAACTCATGAGGTTGGAAGAGGAATAAATATTCAGAGCGAAACTGGAAATCACGACACTACAGACATCTTTGTAGTACTAAATCAGCCCAATAGAAAAAATTATTAAAAAAGGAACTCCCCCACCCTCCACCCCTGAAATCCCCGAACTAAGCCAGAGAAGGCTGAAGAAAGAACTAACTAGTACTAAATCTAACCCCATTTCTGCAGGAGGCAACTCCAAAAATATAGATTATAAAGAAGACCCTCCGAAATCCAATTACTCGCGAAAGAAAAAAAAATTTAGACGAGTTGTAAAAAAAAATACCTACACTACTAACCACAAACAAGAATCTTGAACTTGTAAAAAACCTTCTTCATACGGTAATTGAGGGTTTATTATTTTTTTTTTAAAAACACCTGAAAAAAAGAGCCGATGCTGAAAGCATGGAACATTAATTAAAGGATGGTGTTCGTATCAGATAGGTAGTTCTCATCCAAAAAACATTGAACAGCACTTGTGGAATGGAAGACATGACGAGATCCGTCGGAAAGAGAGATTCTTAGATGTGCACGGTACAATAATGCCCGTTTAAGGTTTTTTTGATAGCATTCCCACATCAGAGGTTTAAAAGCCAGTTGCTCTTTCATCACTTCTGGACTGTAGTCTTCAACCAAACGGAAGGAATGTTGTCGATATTTAATCATACCTTGCCGGTGGGCAATACGGATAAGTTGTTCTTTAACACTAACATAATGGAAACGGAGACGGCCTCGGTCTCAATTCGGCAGATGCCGATTTTGGATTTGGTATACGATGGACGCGGTTGAGCAATGGAGGATCGTTGCGAAATACCAAACTAAACGCATCCTTTAAAAGTTGAGAAAAGAATATTGAAGAGTCTCCATCCTCAGCATCCTCAGGGAGACCAATACTTAGGAGAGAGGTCCCTTTTCATTGTCTTTACATACACCATGTCTCTTGGATTAAAAGGATGGGTATTTCCTTTGCCTGGCTGAGGTAGGGCTGCTTCTACTTGCTTTTGGTTCTTCCTGACTGCCTCTCCAAGGGCCTCTACCGTTTCTGTAGTTTTCTCATCAGTCCAGATTAAAGGTGTATTTTCTCCTCCTATTGGGGGAGGGGGGGCACCAGGAACCTGCAGACATAGGTTGTCCCATTAGGAATTCAAATGGGGTGAATTTAGTGGTCCTATTAGCAGGTTTCCGCAAGGTACAGAGGACTACCAGTAAGGCCACAGGTCATTTTAGTCCAGTGTCCTGAAAGGTTTTCGTCAAGGTTTCTTTTAATACACCATTCATTTTTTTGCTACTAACCCAGGTTGGTATAGGAGATGATACTCCCAACTAAATCCTAGGGCCTGGCTCAATTCCTTTATCAACTTCCCTGTGAAGTGTGTACCCCTATCACTGTTGACTTGGTAGACAACCCCAAAGCAGAGGATAGTCTCTCTCATGAGTGTCTTGACCACAATCCTAGTATTATTTTTGTGCGTCGGGAAGGCTTCTATCCAGAGAACGCGTCCATTATTTCCAATATTTAAACTGTTCACCGGCCAATTCCTGGAGAGAAATGATGGTGGGTGGAGAGGCTCGAGCCACAGCCTGCAGGAAAACCTCTCCAATGGCTGCATCCGCAGCTGCATTGCCAACAGCAGCAGGGTAGTTGAGTTGGTGTGAGCTTCGCACTGGATTATTGCTAATCTCTATGGCATCTGTACTACATGTAAAAGATTGGTAAATAGGTGGGCGTCTTGGATGAGTGGGCCCAGAGACGCTTCCACTGAGTACCGAAATCATTGACCACACCAAAAGCGTAACGGGAGTCTGTCTAGATGTTCGTGGTATTACCGGCTGCCAAAATGCAGGCTCGGGTAAGGGCGAGCAATTTGGCTGCCTGGGTCGATGTTCCTGAGGGAAGAGATGCAGTCTCCAGTGTCTCAAACAGCATTGCTACAGCATATCATGCCAGAATGGAGTGGACATTAGGCTTACAAGAGGACCCATCTGTGAAAAGGATTAGGTCTGGGTTGTCTAACGGAGTGGAGTGGAGGCCTAGTTGGGATGAGGTTACCAGAGTAGAAGGGTTAAATGCTGGGGCATGCTTAAATGCGAGATTGGGTTTACCAAGGAGCATGACCTCGTAGCCCATCCGGCGAGCTATGGTGAAATGTTGGGTTGCCACCGAATTGAGTTTTGTAGCACCGCATGGGGTGTCAAGACCATGCATGAGTGGTCAAGGATTAGCAAGGTTGCCCTCTCAACAATTAGCGCCGTGGTGGCCACTGCTCAGAGGCATCAGGGTGTTCCATGGACTACAGGGGGCAGGAGAGTCAAATAGTAGGCAATGGGTCTTTGAAGTCCTCCAGGTTCCTGCATGAGGACAGCGCATTAGGGTTAGGGTGAAACCCTCCTTCTTGTTCACATAAAGCTGAAAAGGCTTGGTGTGGTCTGGCAGACCAAGAGTAGGGACCTGCAGCAGGGCGTGGCATAGTGCGGTGAAAATGGCCTCACTTTCCTTCGTCCACGGAATGGTGTCTGGCGCCTTCTAGGCCCGTGCCTCCCGGAGGAATGCGTCAGGGGTTCTGTACTCCCTGACCCACTGACGACAGTAGTTGGTCATGCCTAGGAAGGTCATTAGCTGCTTCTTCTTTGAGGGCCGAGGTATCTGGACGATAGCAGCTGTGCGCTCCGGCCAATGTCTTCTGAAGCCTCCCTAGAGTATGTAGCCTCGGTGCGTAGCCATTAATTAGCAGTACTGAAGTTTAGATAGAGAAGCACGGTGGCCCCTTGCAGCTAGGTGATTCAGAAGAACGATTGAGTCCTGTCTGCAAATATGCAGACTCGTGGAAGCCAGCAACAGGTCATCAGTGCACTGCAACTACATCATTTTGTCCGAAAGAGGCAAATCAGCCAGGTCATCACAGGCAGCTGCCACATAAATTGCTGGACTTTGTGTGTATCCTTGGGGAAGAGACGTCCAAGTGTATTGCTGGCCGTTGTAGATAAAGGCAAAGAGATATTAGCTACCTCGTGCAAGGGGATGGAGAAGGCAGAACATAAGTGACCACTGTGACTCTGCAAGGGAATAGAGGTCAATATAATATTGATATCTGGCAACACCGACGAGATGGGTTGTACTATCTGGTTAATAGCCCACACGTCTTGCATGAAGTGACACTCTTCAGGTTGCCCTGGTTTTGGCACTGGCAGAATGGATGTATTGCAGGGGCTTTGTATTAGTTGGAGAACCCCTTGGTGGAGTAGGGTCTCCACCACTGGTATAGACTATAGGTGCAGGAGTAGGCCATTTGGCCCTTTGAGCCAGCACCGCCATTCACTGTGATCATGGCTGATCATCCACTATCAGTATCCAGTTCCTGCCTTATCCCCATAACCTTTGATTCCACTATCTTTAAGAGCTCTATCCATCTCTTTTTTGAAAGCATCCGGAGACTTGGCCTCCACAGCCTTCTGGGGCAGAGCATTCCATATATCCACCACTCTCTGGGTGAAAAAGTTTTTCCTCAACTCCGTTCTAAATGGCCAACCCCTAATTCTTAAACTGTGGCCTCTGGTTCTGGACTCACCCATCAGCGGGAACATGCTTCCTGCCTGCAGCGTGTCCAATCCCTTAATAATCTTATATGTTTCAATAAGATCCCCCCTCAGCCTTCTAAATTCCAGAGTATACAAGCCCAGTCGCTCCAATCTTTCAACATATGACAGTCCCGCCATCCCGTGAATTAACCTTGTGACCCTACGCTGCACTCCTTCAATAGCAAGAACGTCCTTCCTCAAATTTGGAGACAGAACTGCACACAGTACTCCAGGTGTGGTCTCACCAGGGCCCTGTACAGCTGCAGAAGGACCTCTTTGTTCTTATACTCAATTCCCCTTGTTATGAAGGCCAGCATGCCATTAGCTTTCTTCACTGCCTGCTGTACTTGAATGCTTGCTTTCAGTGACTGATGTACAAGAACACTTAGATCTCGTTGTGCTTCCCCTTTTCCTAACTTGACTCCATTTAGATAATAATCTGCCTTCCTGTTCTTACCACCAAAGTAGATAACCTCACATTTATCCACATTAAACTGCATCTGCCCACTCACCCAGCCTGTCCAAGTCACCCTGCATTCTCATAACATCCTCCTCACATTTCACACTGCCACCCAGCTTTGTGTCATCGGCAAATTTGCTAATGTTACTTTTAATTCCCTCATCTAAATCATTAATGTATATTGTAAACAGCTGCGGTCCCAGCACTGAACCCTGCAGTACTCCACTGGTCACTGCCTGCCATTCCGAAAGGGACCCGTTAATCGCTACTCTTTGTTTTCCGTCAGCCAGCCAATTTTCAATCCATGCCAGTACTCTGCCCCCAATACTCTGTGCCCTAATTTTGCCCACTAATCTCCTATGTGGGACTTTATCAAAGACTTTCTGAAAGTCCAGGTACACTACATCCACTGGCTCTCCCTTGTCCGTTTTCATAGTTACATCCTCAAAAAATTCCAGAAGATTAGTCAAGCACGATTTCCTCTTCGTAAATCCATGCTGACTTGGCCCAATCCTGTTACTACTATCCAGATGTGTCGTAATTTCATCTTTTATAATTGACTCCAGCATCTTTCCCACCACCGACGTCAGGCTAACCGGTCTATAATTCCCTGTTTTCTCTCTTCCTCCCTTCTTGAAGAGAGGGACAATATTAGCCACCTTCCAATCCACAGGAACTGATCCTGAATCTATAGAACATTGGAAAATGATTACCAATGCGTACCCTGGGATGCAGACCATCAGGTCCCGGGGACTTACAGCCTTCAGACCCAACAGCCTATCCAACACCATTTCCTGCCTAATATAAGTTTCCTTCAATTCATCCATTACCCTAGGTCCTTTGGCCACTATTATGTCGGGGAGATTGTTTGTGTCTTCCCTAGTGAAGGCAGATCCAAAGTACCTGTTCAACTCGTCTGCCATTTCCTTGTTCCCCATGATAAATTCACCCGCTTCTGTCTTCAAGGGCCCAATTTTGGTCTTAACTATTTTTTTCCTTTTCACATACCTAAAGAATCTTTTACTATCCTCCTTTATATTCTTGGCTAGTTTACCTTCGTACCTCATTTTTTCTTCACGTATTGCCTTTTTAGTTACCTTCTGTTGCTCTTTAAAAGTTTCCCAATCCTCTGGCTTCCCACTAGTCTTTGTTATGTTATACTTCTCTTTTATTTTTATACTGTCCGTTACTTCCCTTGTCAGCCACGGCCTCCCCTCACTCCCCTTAGGATCTTTCTTCCTCTTTGGAATGAAGTGATCCTGCACCTTCCGCATTATTCCCAGAAACACTTGCCGTTGCTGTTCTACTGTCATCCCTGCTAAGGTATTGTTCCATTGAACTTTGGCCAGCTCCTCCCTCATAGCACCATAGTTCCCTTTGTTCAACTGTAATACTGACACTTCCGAGTTTCCCTTCTCCCCCTCAAATTGTAGATTAAAACTTAGATTATGGTCACTACCTCCTAATGGCTCCATTCCCTCGAGGTCCCTGATCAAATCCGGTTCATTGCACAACACTAAATCTAGAATTGCGTTCTCTCTGGTAGGCTCCAGTACAAGCTGTTCTAAGAATCCATCTCGGAGGGACTCCACAAACTCCCTTTCTTGGGGTCCAGTACCATCCTGATTCCTCCAGTTTACCTGCATGTTGAAGTCCCCCATAACAACCGTACCTTGTCCCCCATACCTTTTAAGGTATGATTCCTTACAAGGCTTCTGGTGACAGGTGGTACTAATGGATGGAAGGCAGGCGGCAGTTCCTTTTCGGGACTACGTGGTGAGCGGCCATGGCCTTGACTAGTTCCACATGATTTTTGTGTTTTGCCCAAAATTCCGGATCTACCCAACTAAGGTCTGCTGGCCAGGGGGTGGGGGCTGATGGTAAGCAAAAATTACCTCCCCCCCCACTCCGGCCCCCACCCATAGTTGTCACTATAATTTCCAGAATCTGAAGTGAATAAGTGGACTCCAGGAGTAAAGCATTGGCTGGGTGACATGTCAGCTGGCACTTTCTTTCCTGTGGGCCCTAAGGCCCTAGGTCTTTGAGTGAAATTGGGGATTTCAGGGCGAGGGACACATGCATTGTCGAGGGCTGTGCCTCGACAAACAACTGGCTTTGAGTGTGTTCAATGCTGAGTCCAAGCTGACTTCCGCGGCCAGCGCTTCCAGACCAAAAGTAACAATTCCACTGAAGGTAACTGACCTGAGCTTCCCTCATGCGCAAAGACCAGTTTTTGATAATCGTCATCTGGGTCAGGATCGCGAAAGGTACAGTGCAACATAGTGGCAGCACAGCAAGTACTTACAAATTCCTCACATACCCTTTCCCTTTTATTTGCATTAATATGTCCTGCCACAGCCAATTTCCCCACCAGCGACCTTCTATGTGTCAGGCTTATAATGCCACCTGAGTAACAGGGACCCCACTGTTTGATACATCATCGTGTGAAGCTCAGGGAACTTTTTATCATGTAACTCAAGAAACAATCCTTTGGGGGTGCAGTGGATAATGATGTCCAACTTATAAAGGGCCTGCAAGCCTAACAGACAAACTCAACAGGATCATAAACAGAATGGACCATGGGGACTCTGGATGTCCCCACAGTAGTGACAGTTTCCGAACTTTTTGGGAGTACCACAGAAGAGCTTATAGAAAGGCCACAGATAATTGAATTGAATTGGCTTTATTTCTTACATCTTCACCTACATGAAGAGTAAAAATCTTTACGTTACATCTCAGTCTGAATGTGCAATTTATAGTAATGTGTACTAAATGGTATGTACAACAGAACAGTCAGTATAGCTTAGAAATACAGTTGGGTCAGCGTGAATTACTCAGTCTGATGGCCTGGTGGAAGAAGCTGTCCTGGGGCCTGTTGGTCCTGGGCATTCTGATCGTCTAGGGGTATTCTGGCATTGGACTGCCCAAGTATCCTTAAAATGAGCTATAAAGTCCGCAAGGGATTCTCCTTTTTTTTTCTGTAGACATTGGGTAACTTAGCCAAAATCCCCGTGTTGTCGGGCTGTTATTAAAATGGGTTCCCTTACCTCAACGACCCACTGTTCCATGGCTTGTCTTACATTGCCCCCTCCGATGATTCCCAGTCGCCTTCTGGGTTCTGTCTGGGAAGGAAGAATATGCTTTCGGTCCCTGCTGAAGAGGTTCCATATATAACCCTGAGGAGTGCACGCAAATCCCTGGGCAGGGGCTGGAAAATTTAGCAGGTCTGTGTGAGCCAATTATGAAACACCACTGGTTTTCTTAGCGGGTCAGGGGCATCACTAATCATATTCCGTACCTCAGTTGGGGTCCAGGACTTCAGCATTATGATTTCTCCCACCATTATTCAGGGAACCTGACTGATATCTCCCCAGCTAGAGCTATCAGCTGCCTCAGCTCTTATTCCCTTTGATTTTGTTGTCTGCCTTGTCTGTTGCTGGCTAATTTGGGGAACCGACACAGAATACACCTCAGCAGGTGATTGTTGAAGCCGCTGTTGGGTGGCTGCAGCTACTTGAATGATCTCAGCGAGGTCTTGAGATGAATCATACGAGGGAGGGGGAGGAGGCAGAAGGAGTCCGCAACTGTGGGTACAGACCATTGGCGAGTCCCAGAGCCACGGCCGTCGGCGTCGTGGGTTTTAGAAGTAAATTCTTCCTTATGTTTCATTTTAGGTGGTTGGTATCGATTGGCCACTTCTCCCCATTTATTAAAACACCATATCATATAGTCGAGGTCTCAAGTGGAATCCCCGCTACCTGAATCAGTTGTGTCCTTCCAATATTTTATTTTTACCAGGTCAAAAGAACCTCCATAAGGCCAGTCCCCTTGACTTCAACCATACAAATCGCAAGAATATGTAACAGAGTACCTGTTTCCAATCAAACCTTATCAGCGGGCGATCCCAGCAATTTCTTTGCCGCCTTGTACTTTTCAATATTTTTCATGATAATGTTGTTTATCGGTATTTTCGTTTTAGGATCACTCAGGCATTGCTCGTGAGGCACCATTCTTGCTGGTTTACCTGGTCAACTTACCAGGATGGTTACCCATCTTTTTCAGTCTTATATCTTCCTAAACAAATATTAATATATTCCTATGTCCCAGTTATCTCCCTGCTGATTATGACAATGAACATCTGGGTCACAAAAAGGATCAGTTACATTTTAATACAATTTTAAATTTCAAAGTTCCCTGTCCCTTCTCCCAGTTTCTGTCTTACTTACCCTAACTCAGCAACACTGGTCACCGGCTGGTAAGGGTCAACCTTGTCTACCACATTCCCGAGTCCTGAATCTCATCTTTTAGGGCAATCTCATGGGCAACCTTGTCTAGCACAGTCCCGGTCCTGAATTCCATCTTTTGGGGCAATCTCATGGGTGGCTGCTTTCCCTTCCAAGGGGCCAATTTCTCGGTCAGGTGTTTGCTATATCCTGTTTAAAGGGATCCCATCCTCATCGCCAATATTGTCAGGACAAATCAAATAACATTCGGACCCAACTATTGGATAGTGTCGGGAATTCAGAACAACACTTGGACCTAGATATTCGATTGTCTTTTATTTCCGTGGCCACATGAGAATCGTCTCTGAGAGCAGTGATTCTGAATTATGCAGTCCATAATACACCCTTTTCAGACAGCTACAGACTTCAAGTAAAGGTTTCCTGATGAGGTAAACAGATGTAGCAGTCCAAGCATTTGTGAGACTAGCTTCTCACAACAAGCCCTGCAGGGGGGAAGGTGGTTTGCAATTAGTTCAGCATCTTACGGTATGTTGAAATAATATTTGGTTTTCCATACTCCCCTTTATCGACATTTCCTGTTCTCATCTGCAAGAACATTCAGCAATCACACATTATCACTAACCCTCTAAATTCCCTCATAAAGTTGATGTTGTAGCAGTGTGCTACACACAGCGCTAGAATAACCACACGGAGTCGGTGAGTTAGAGTTGCGATGAAAGAGATTTATTCAAACTTCGCGGCCTGCTTTTAAAGCCTTCCCATTCCCGCCCTCCCTGGGGCAGGATTGCTGTGGGGAATGCATATTCCCAGACCCTTTCCGCGTGCGGGATTTTCCCCCTGCTGGTAAAGATGGCCTGGCGCCCTTTCTGGTGCCGGCCCTCTGCCTACGCGCGCTGTTGTGAGCCGGTTCGTGTACGCTAGAAAGTGGGTCGCCACATAACCCGCCCCCCCCCCACAGAACCGGCGATACCTCCCCCAATGTCCACCGTCTGGATCGGCCTCTGTTTGGGAGGTCTGCCCCTGGGCCGCAGTGCCTGAGCCTGGACCGGCTGTGCCAAGTCCACATGGGCCGGTTTGAGTCGGTCCACCATGAAAACCTCCTCTCTCCCCCCAATGTCCAGCACGAACGTGGACCCGTTGTTCCTGATCACCTTAAACAGCCCCTCGTAGGGCCGCCGTAGCGGTGCCCGGTGTCCGCCTCATCGTACAAAAAGAAACTTGCAGTTCTGCAGGTCTTTGGGTACGCAGGTCGGGCTCTGTCCGTGCTGTGAAGTGGGTATGGGGGCCAGGTTACCGAGTCTCTCCCGTAGTCTGTCCAGGCCCCTCCAGGTGGGCCATGAGAGCCGACTTCAGGTGATGGTGGAAATGCTCCACTAGTCCGTTCGACTGTGGGTGGCAGGCAGTTGTGTGGTGTAGCTGTGATCCTAAAAGGTTGGCCATAGCCGACCACAGGCTGGAGGTGAACTGGGCGCCCCTGTCAGAGGTAATGTGAACCGGTACCCCGAAGTGGGCTACCCAGGTTGCGATCAGTGCTCGGGCGCAGGATTCGGAGGTGGTGTCGGTGAGCAGGACTGCCTCTGGCCATCTGGTGAACCGGTCTATCATAGTTAGGAGGTACCGCGCTCCTCGCGACACTGGCAGGGGCCCCACGATATCCACATGGATGTGGTCGAACCTCCGGTGGGTGGGTTCGAACTGCTGTGGCGGAGCCTTGGTGTGCCGCTGCACCTTGGCCGTTTGGCACTGCATGTATGTTTTGGCCCATTCCCTGACCTGTTTACGAAGCCCATGCCGCACGAATCTGTTGGAGACCAGCTGGACGGTTGTCCTGATGGAAGGGTGCGCTAAGTTGTGAATGGATTCAAAAACCTGCCGGCGCCAGGCTGCTGGGACGACGGGGCGGGGTTGGCCGGTAGCTACGTCACATAGTAGGGTCCTCTCACCTTGGCCTACGGGGAGGTCTTGGAGCTGTAAATCGGAGGCTGCAGTCCTGTAACTGGGGATCTCAGCGTCTCCCTGCTGTGCCTCTGCCAGCGCTGCATAGTCCACCCCCTGGGACAGGGCCTGTATGGTAGGTCTGGATAGTGCGTCTGCCACAACGTTGTCCTTTCCAGAGACATGCCGGATGTCCGGTGTGTACTCGGAGATGTAGGACAGATGTCGCTGCTGGCGGGACGACCAGGGGTCGGACACCTTCGTGAACGCAAAGGTGAGCGGTTTGTGGTCTGTGAACGCGGTGAAGGGCCTACCTTCTAAGAAGTACCTGAAATGCCGGATTGCCAGGTATAGTGCCAATAGCTCCCGGTCGAAAGCACTGTATTTGAGTTCCGGTGGTCGTAGGTGTTTGCTGAAGAACGCCAGAGGTTGCCAGCGACCCTCGATGAGTTGTTCCAGCACTCCACCGACTGCTGTGTTAGATGCGTCCACCGTGAGGGCAGTAGGAACGTCCGTTCTGGGGTGCACTAGCATCGCAACGTTTGCCAAGGCTTCTTTGGTTTTAACAAAAGCGGTTGCGGCCTCTTCGTTCCAGGTAATGTCCTTCCCCTTACCCGACATTAGAGTGAACAGGGGGCGCATGGTTCAGGCTGCTGAGGGGAGGAAACGGTGGTAGAAATTCACCATACCCACGAATTCCTGCAAGCCTTTGATTGTGTTGGGTAGGGGGAAGTTGCAGACTGCGTCTACCTTGGTGGGCAGCGGGGTTGCCCCGTCTTTAGTAATCCTGTGGCCCAGGAAGTCGATGGTATCGACTCCGAACTGGCACTTGGCTGGGTTGATTGTAAGGCCGAATTCGCTCAGGCGGGAGTAGAGCTGGCGGAGGTGGGACAGATGCTCCTGCCGTCTACTGCTGGCTATGAGGATGTCGTCCAAATAGATGAATGCAAAGTCCAGGTGGCGTCCCACCGCGTCCATTAACCGCTGAAAAGTCTGTGCGGCATTCTTTAGACCAAACGGCATTCGGAGGAATTCGAAAAGTCCGAACGGGGTGATAAGTGCTGCTTTGGAGATGTCGTCCGGATGTACAGGGATTTGATGGTATCCCCGGACGAGGTCTACCTCGGAAAAGATCCTTGCGCCGTGTAGGTTTGCTGCGAAGTCTTGAATGTGTGGCACAGGGTAGCGGTCTGACGTTGTAGCCTCGTTCAGCCTGCGGTAGTCACTGCATGGTCTCCAGCCCCCCGTTGCCTTGGGCACCATGTGCAGGGGGGGAGGCCCATGGGCTGTCGGACCGTCGTATGATCCCCAATTCCTCCATCTTCTTGAATTCCTCCTTCGCCAGTCGGAGCTTGTCCGGGGGAAGCCTTCGAGCACGGGCGTGGAGGGGTGGTCCCTGGGTCTGGATGTGGTGCTGTACTCAGTGTCTGGGCATGGCTGCTGTGAACTGCGGTGTCAGTACTGATGGGAAATCCGCCAGGACCCTAGTGAAGTCATCGTTGGACAGTGTGATGGAGTCCAGGTGTGGGGCTGGCAACTTTGCTTCACCCAGGGAGAACGTTTGAAAAGTCTTGGCGTGGACGAGTCGCTTCCCTTGCAGGTCGATCAGCAGGCTGTGGGCTCGTAGAAAATCCGCCCCGAGGAGTGGTTGGGCCACGGCGGCCAGTGTGAAGTCCCATGTGAAGCAGCTGGAGCTGAACTGTAGCTGCATCGTGCGGGTACCGTAGGTTCGTATTATGCTGCCATTTGTGGCCCTCAGGGTGGGTCCCAGTTCTCTGTTGCGGGTGTCGTAACTCGTTGGCGGTAAAACGCTGATCTCCGCTCCGGTGTCGACCAAAAATCGGCATCCCGACTGATTGTCCCAGACGTACAGGAGGCTGTCCTGATGGCCAGCCGCCATAGCGATTGGCGGCGGCTGGGCCTTGGCGTTTCCCGGGAATTTGCAGGGTGGTCTACAGCGGCAGGCCTCTGTGCCCCACCGCTGGTGGTAGAAGCACCATTGTTCATTGGGCTCTGCTGCCAGGCCTGGTCTGGTCTGCCATTGGGCACGCGGCTTGGTGATCTGTGTGACGGATGCCCCTCTCTCCTTCTTGGCATTCCACAGCACATCTGCTCGGGCCGCCACCTCCCGGGGATCGCTGAAATCTGCGTCGGACAGCAGCAGGCGTATGTCCTCGGGCAGTTGCTCTAGGAATGCCTGCTCAAACATGAGGCAGGGTTTGTGTCCTTCAGCCAGGGCCAGCATTTCGTTCATTAATGCCGATGGCGGCCTGTCTCCCAAACCTTCCAGGTGCATTAAGCGGGCAGCTCGTTCGCGCCGTGAGAGTCCGAAAGTCCTTATGAGCAGGGCTTTGAATGCTGTGTATTTGCCGTTCTCCGGAGGCGACTGTATAAACTCCTCAACTTGTGCAGCAGTCTCCTGGTCGAGGGAGCTCAGCACGTAGTAGTAGCGAGTGGACTCCGAGGTTATCTGCCGAATGTGGAATTGTGCTTCTGCCTGTTCCAACCACAGACAGGGTTTCCGCGGCCAAAAGCCTGGCAGTTGTAACGAAACTGCATGAACAGATGCGGCGTCAGTCATCTCTGGCTCAAATATCGTTTGGGCCGTCGGGGTCACCAAATGTAGCGGCGTGCTACACACAGCGCTAGAATAACCACATGGAGTCGGTGAGTTACAGTTGCGATGAAAGAGATTTATTCAAACTTCGCAGCCTGCTTTTAAAGCCTTCCCATTCCCGCCCTCCCTGGGGCGGGATTGCTGTGGGGAATGCATATTCCCAGACCCTTTCCGCGCGCGGGATTTCCCCCGGTTGGTGAAGATGGCCTGGCGCCCTTTCTGGTGCCGGCCCTCTGCCTACGCGCGCTGTTGTGAGCCGGTTCATGTGCGCTAGAAAGTGGGTCGCCACAATGTCTTATTTTTGACTGCAGGAAAAGGTTGGCTTCATTACTTAGGCTGAATAACTATCAATACAGTTGGCACAGGTGGTTCTCAGTTGATTGCTGGTGGCATGTGGGCATGCTGACTTTGTGCTTCAAAGTGATATCACTGAATAAAGTACAAATAAAAATCGGACAAGAAAGTTGTAGTCGTAGGTCATCCGGCAGGTTTTTTAAATACACCTGAGTAGCACTACCATTTGTGTGCTGGCCATGACATCTAAGCAAAATGTGGGTAAGACCAAGAATTTAAAAACAGCTGGAGACTGGTTCTACACATACTCAATGAACAGCAAATAAAGAATGTAAAAGTACATCAGTCATGATTTTCTTTTACAGAGCCTGGTGTCCCTGTTTGCCGAGGAGAACTACGATATTGGAAAAATGGATACTACACACTTATACATAACACCAATATGGAAAACACAGAGTTTTCCCTGGACCTGTTGTTGAGCTGTGGCTGCAAAGGTAAGTGTCAATGATTTTAGACTACAACAAATGCATTACTCATCTAGTGTGATTTTGATTAACTAGTGGTTTTGGGATCTGTGTTGTACAGCAACTGGACATCATCAAGGAGGCTGACCAACCATTGACTTTAAATCCTATCACAGAGTGCCGTTTAGGAAAGCGAAATCTTATACTAACAGTCTACTTTTCAGAGAATAGTACAGCACAGTACAGGCCCTTCGGCCCACAATGTTGTGCCGACTCTCAAACCCTTCCTCCCATATAAACCCCCACCTTAAATTCCTCCATATACCTGTCAAGTAGTCTCTTAAATTTCACTAGTGTATCTGCCTCCACCACTGACTCAGACAGTACATTCCACGCACCAACCACTCTCTGAGTAAAAAAACCTTCCTCTAATATCCCCCTTGAACTTCCCACCCCTTACCTTAAAGCCATGTCCTCTTGTATTGAGCACTGGTGCCCTGGGGAAGAGGTGCTGGCTATCCACTCTACCTATTCCTCTTAATATCTTGTACATCTCTATCATGTCTCCTCTCACCCTCCTTCTCTCCAAAGAGTAAAGCCCTAGCTCCCATAATTTCTGATCATAATTCATACTCTGTAAACCAGGCAGCATCCTGGTAAATCTCCTCTGTATCCTTTCCAATGCTTCCACATCCTTCCTATAGTGAGGTGACCAGAACTGGACACAGTACTTCAAGTGCGGCCTAACCAGAGTTTTATAGAGCTGCATCATTACCTCATGACTCTTAAACTCCTTCCCTTGACTTATGAATGCTAACACCCCATAAGCTTTCTTAACTACCCTGTCTACCTGTGAGGCCACTTTCAGGGATCTATGGACATGTACCCCCAGATCCCTCTGCTCCTCCGCGCTACCAAGTATCCTGCCATTTACTTTGTACTCTGCCTTGGAGTTTGTCCTTCCAAAGTGTACCACCTCACACTTCTCCTGGTTGAACTCCATCTGCCACTCATCAGCCCACTTCTGCATCCTATCAATGTCTCTCTGCAGTCTTCGACAATCCTCTACGCTATCTATAACACCACCAACCTTTGTGTCGTCTGCAAACTTGCCAACCCACCCTTCTACCCCCACATCCAGGTCGTTAATAAAAATCACAAAAAATAGAGGCCCCAGGACCAATCCTTGTGGGACACCACAAGTCACAACCCTCCAATCCGAATATACTCTCTCCACCACGACCCCCTGACTTCTGTAGGCAAACCAATTCTGAATTAACCTGGCCAAACTTCACTGGATCCCATGCCTTCTGACTTTATGAGTAAGCCTACTGTGTAGAACCTTGTCAAATGCCTTACTAAAATCCATGTAGATCACATCTACTACACTACCCTCATCTATATGCTTGGTCACCTTCTCAAACAACTCTATCAGGCTTGTTAGACACGATCTACCCTTCACAAAGCCATGCTGACTGTTCCTGATCAGACCATGATTCTCTGAATGCCCATAGATCCTATCTCTTAAGATTCTTTTCCAACAGCTTTCCCACCACAGATGTAAGGCTCACTGGTCGATAATTACCCGGACTATCACTACTACCTTTTTTGAACAAGGGGACAGCATTCGCCTCCCTCCAATCCTCCGGTACCAATCCTGTGGACAATGAGGACATAAAGATCCAAGCCAGAGGCTCAGCAATCTCTTCCCTCGCCTCATGGAGCAGCCTGGGGAATATTCCGTCAGGCCCTGGGGACTTATCCGTCGTAATGTATTTTAACAACTCCAACACCTCCTCTCCCTTAATATCAACATGCTCCAGAACATCAACCTCACTCATGTTGTCCTCACCATCATCGAGTTCTCTCACATTGGTGAATACTGAAGAGAAGTATTCATTGAGGACCTCGCTCACATCCACAGACCCCAGGCACATCTTCCCACCCTTATCTCTAATGGGTCCTACCTTCACTCCTGTCATCCTTTTGTTCTTCACATAATTGAAGAATGCCTTGGGGTTTTCCTTTACCCTACTCTCCAAGGCCTTCTCATGCCCCCTTCTTGCTCTCCTCAGCTCCTTCCTAAGCTCCTTTCTTGATACCCTATATTCCTCAATCGACCCATCTGATCCTTGCTTCCTAAACCTCATGTATGCTGCCTTCTTCCACCTGACTAGATTTTCCACTTCACTTGGTCCCCATGGTTCCTTCACCCTACCACTTTATCTTCCTCACCGGGACAAATTTATCCCTAACATCTTGCAAGAGATCCCTAAACATCGACCACATGTCCATAGTACATTTCCCTGCAAAAACATCATCCCAATTCACACCTGCAAGTTGTAGCCTTATAGCCTCATAATTTGCCCTTTCCCAATTAAAAATTTTCCTGTCCAGTCTGATTCTATCCTTTTCCATGATAATGCTAAAGGAAGTGGTGGTCACTGTTCCCCAGATACTCACCCACAGAGACATCTGTGACCTGACCCGGTTCGTTACCTAATACTAGATCTAGTATGGCATTCCCCCTAGTCGGCCCGTCAACATACTGTGACAGGAGCCCGTCCTGGACACACCTAACAAACTCTGCCCCGTCTAAACTCTTGAAACTAATCAGGTGCCAATCAATATTTGGGAAGTTAAAGTCACCCATGATAGGAACCCTGTTATTTTTGCACCTTTCCAAAATCTGCCTCCCAATCTGCTCCTCGGTAACTCTGCTGCTACCAAGGGGCCTATAGAATACTCCCAGTAGAGTAACTGCTCTCTTCCTCTTCCTGACTTCCACCCATACTGACTCAAAAGAGGATCCTGCTAGATTACCCACCCTTTCTGTAGCTGTAATAGTATCCCTGACCAGTAATGCCACCCCTCCTCCCCTTCCCTCCCCCCATCCCTTTTAAAGCACTGAAATCCAGGAATATTGAGAATCCATTCCTGCCCTGGTGCCAGCCAAGTCTCTGTAATGGCCACTACATCATAATTCCATTTATGTATCCAAGCTCTCAGTTCATCACCTTTGTTCCTGATGCTTCTTGCATTGAAGTACATGCACTTTAGCCCTTCTACCGCACTACCTTTACACCCTTTATTCTGCTTCTCTTTCCTCAAAGCCTCTCTATATGTTAGATCTGGCTTTACTCCATGCACTTCTTTCACAGCTCTATCGCTCCGGGTCCCAACCCTCTTGCAAATTAGTTTAAACCCTCCCGAACCATGCTAGCAAACCAACCTGCAAGGATATTGCTCCCCCTCGAGTTCAGGTGCAACCCATCCAATCTGTAGAGGTCCCACCTTCCCCAGAAGAGATCCCAATGATCCAAAAATCTAAAACCCTGTCCCCTGCACCAACTCCTCAGCCACGCATTCAACTGCCATGTCCTCCAATTCTTACCATCACTATCACGTAGCACTGGCAGCAGTCCTGAGAACGCCACCCTTGAGGTCCTGTTCTTCAGCCTTCTGCCTAGTTCCCAAAACTCAGACTTAAGAACCTCATCCCTCTTCCTGCCTATGTCGTTGGTGCTAACATGTATCACGACTTCTGGTTGCTTTCCCTCTCGTACCAGGATGTCGTGCACCCGGTCAGAGACATCCCGGACCCTGGCACCTGGGAGGCAACAAACCATGCGGGTGTCCTTCTTATGCCGACAAAATCTCCTGTCTGCTCCCCAGACTATAGAGTCTGCAATGACGACAGTTCTCCTCTTCTCCGTCCCACCCTTCTGCACCACAGGGTCAGACTCAGTGCCAGAGGCCCTGCCACCGTGGCTCACACCTGGTCGGTCGTCCCCGCCAACAGTATCCAGGACACCAATGGTTCTGAAAGAGGTAGCTGCAGAGATATGGAGGCATTTGTAGTTGTCTTCCAAGAATCACTAGATTCTGGCAAAGTTCCAGAGGACTGGAAAATTGCAAATGTCACTCCACTCCACCCCTCAAGAAGGGAAAGCAGCAGAAGAAAGGAAATACTAGGCCAATTAGCCTGACTTCGGTGGTTGGGATATGTTGGAGTTGATTGTTAAGGATGTGGTTTCAGGGTAGACAAAGGAGATTCAGTGGATGTTGTGTACTTGGATTTTCAGAGGGCTTTTGTCAACGTGACTCACATGAAGCTGCTTAAGTTAAGAGCCCATGCTATTACAGGAATGGTTCTAGCATGCATAGAGCATTGGCTGGTTTGCAGGATGCAAAGGGTAAAGGATTGCTGGTGCCTGTTGGTGTTCCACAGGGGTCTGTGTTGGAGCCATTTCTTTTTAAATTGAATGTAAATTTGCATTTGGAGGACGGAATCAATGGCCAGGTTTGAGGATGATACAAAGATAGGTGGAGGGGCAGGTAGTTTTAAGGAAGCAGAGAGACTGCAGAAGGATTTGGACAGATGGGCGAAGAAGTGGCAGATGAAATATAGTGTCAGTAGGTGTATGGTCGTGAACTTTGGTCGAAGAACTAAAAGTGTACATTATTTTTTAATTGGAGAGAAAATTCAAAAATCTGAAGTGCAGTGGAACTTTGCAGATTGACTTGGTGGTGAGGAAGACAAATGCGATATTAGCAATCATTTGAGAGAACTAGAATATAAAAACAAGGATGTAATGTTAAGGCATCATAAGGCACTGCTGAGACCTCACAGCGAATTGTGACCAGTTTTGGTCATCTTATCTATGAAAGAGTGTGCTGATATTGGAGAAGGTTCAAAGGAGATTCATGAAAATTATTCCAGGATTGAAGAGTTATCATATGAGGATTGTGTGATGACTCTGGGCATGTACTCACTGGAATTTAGAAGAATGAGTGGGGATCTCATTGAACCCTATCAAATCTTGAAAGGCCTTGATAGAATAGATGTGGGGAGGATGTTTCCTATGGTGAGGGAGTCTAAGACCAAGGGACACATCCTCAGAATAGAGGAATGTCCATTTAAAATGGAGATGAGGAATTTCTTAAGGCAGAGAGTGGTGAATCCGTAGAATTCGTTGCCATAGGTAGCTGTGGAGGCCAAGTCATTGGTAATATTAGGCAGAGGTTGATAGGTTATTGATTGGTCAGGGCATGAAGGGCTTTGGGGAGAAGGTAGGAGATTGGGGGTGAGAGGGAAATAGATCAGCAATGATGAAATGGAGCAGACCCTAGGGGCCAAATGGCCTATTGCTGCTCCTATGTCTTATTGCCTTATGGTCTTATATTAAGCAGAAAAATGTAGAGAGCTGTGGAGGTGAAAATGGTGGACGTTTTATAAGACCATAAGACAGAGGAGCAGATTTAGGCCATCTGGCCCATCGAGCCTGCTCCGCTATTCAATAATGGCTGAACCTTTTTTTTGCTTCTCCTCAACCCCAGTTCCTGGCCTTCCCCCCATAACCTTTGATGCCAAATCTAATCAAGAATCAATCTCTACCTTAAAAATACCCAACAACCTGGCCTCCACAGCTGCATGTGGCAACAAATTCCACAAATTCACCGCCCTTTGGCTAAGGAAATTTCTCTGCATCTCAGTTTTGAAAGGGCGCCCCTCTATCCTGAGGCTGTGCCCTCTTGTCCGAGACTCTCCCACCGTGGGAAACATCCCTTCCACATCTACTCAGTCTGGAGCTTTCAACATTCAAAAGGTTTCTTTCTTTCTTTTTAAATCTTTTTATTAAATTAGTACACATAGCATATATATACACATAGTACATATAGCAACCAATATATTGTTATGATATAGATATACAAGAGGTATTAATACAAAAAAAAAATGAAAACAACATCTGTTAGTTAAAAAAATAACAAGGTAATATAATTGTATACAACAGGAATTCTGCAGATGCTGGAAATTCAAGCAACACACATCAAAGTTGCTGGTGAACGCAGCAGGCCAGGCAGCATTTCTAGGAAGAGGTACAGTTGACGTTTCAGGCCGAGACCCTTCGTCAGGACTAACAGAAGGAAGAGTTAGTAAGAGATTTGAAAGTGGAAGGGGGAGGGGGAAATCCAAAATGATAGGAGAAGACAAGAGGGGGAGGGATGGAGCCAAGAGCTGGACAGGTGATAGGCAGAAGGGGATACGAGAGGATCATGGGACAGGAGGTCCGGGAAGAAAGACAAGGGGGGGTAGGGGAACCCAGAGGATGGGCAAGGGGTATAGACAGAGGGACAGAGGGAGAAAAAGGAGAGTGAAAGGAAGCATGTGTGTATAAAAATAAATAACAGATGGGGTACGAGGGGGAGGTGGGGCATTAGCGGAAGTTAGAGGCCGATGTTCATGCCATCAGGTTGGAGGCTACCCAGACGGAATATAAGGTGTTGTTCCTCCAACCTGAGTGTGGCTTCATATTTACAGTAGAGGAGGCCATGGATAGACATGTCAGAATGGGAATGGGATGTGGAATTAAAATGTGTGGCCACTGGGAGATCCTGCTTTCTCTGGCGGACAGAGCGTAGGTGTTCAGCAAAGCGGTCTCCCAGCCTGCGTCGGGTCTCGCCAATATATAGAAGGCCACATTGGGAGTACCGGACACAGTATATCACCCCAGCCGACTCACAACAGAATGGGAATGGATCTCCCCCTCCCCCTCCCACTTTCAAATCTCTTACTAACTCTTCCTTTAGTTAGTCCTGACGAAGGGTCTCGGCCTGAAACGTTAACTGTACCTCTTCCTAGAGATGCTGCCTGGCCTGCTGCGTTCACCAGCAACTTTGAATGCTAGTTTTCCATATAACAGTAGAGAGAGAAAACCCCTCCCCCAAAAAAAACTACCGTGCCACTAAGCTACAAAGCAAAGCAATAGGCTAGCTAGATAAATAGTAAACATAACCAGATTAAACAATCACGCCCTCGAACTCAACCTCCATTAATAGCAGATAAAATCCACGAAGGGAGTATATATATGATCAGAGAGAGAAAAAATAATTACATTAAATGAAAATATTGAATAAAAGATCTCCAGGTCTGTTCAAATTTAACTGAAGTATCATAAAGATTACTTCTGATTTTATCCAAATTTAGACACAGAATCGTTTGAGAGAACCAGAAAAACGTGGTTGGGGCATTAATCTCCTTCCAATGTTGTAAAATACATCGTTTCTCCATTAAAGTAAGAAATGCAATCATTCTAGGTGCTGAGGGGGATAAATTACTAGAAGTTTTAGGCAATCCAAATATAGCAGTAATAGGATGGGGAGAAATATCACTGTTCAAAACCTTTGAAATAATATTAAAAATGTCTTTCCAAAAAGTTTCCAGAGTAGGACAAGACCAAAACATATGGGTCAAGGAAGCTATTTCTCCATGATATCTATCACAAAGAGGGTTAATATGAGAATAAAAACAAACTAATTTTTCTTTAGACATCTGTACTCTATGGACAACTTTAAACTGAATTAAGGAGTGTTTGGAACAGATGGAGGAAGTATTAACTGGTTGTAAAATATGAGCCCAGTCATCCGCCGAGATAGTGAGGCCCAATTCCTTTTCCCAGTCGGTCCTAATCTTATCGAAAGGAGCTATCTTAAGTTTCATGATAATATTATAAATAATAGCCGTTACACCTTTCTGACATGGGTTAAGGTTAATGATGGCATCTAAAATATTTGTAGGGGGTAACGCCGAGGGGAAGAAAGTATGGTATTTAGGAAATTTCTAACTTGCAAATATCTAAAAAAAAATGTGTTCTTGGTAAATTGTATTTGTTAGATAACTGTTCAAAAGACATAAGGGAACCATCTGAAAATAAATCCAAAAACCATGATATACCATTAGTCTTCCAAATTTGAAAGGCATGGTCCGTAGAGGAAGGGAGAAAAAATATATTGCCGATAATAGGAATCGCTAGCACAAATTGATTAAGATCGAAAAATTTTCGGAATTGAAATCAAATGCGTAAGGTATGTTTAACTATCAGGTTGCAAACCTGTTTATAGCGTTTCAAATCGGAAGGAAGAGAAGAACCTAATATAGAGCCAAGTGCATAGCCTTGAACAGAATGTAATTCCAAAACTACCCATTTGGGAATGGATAGTGTATCTTTGTCAAGTAACCAAAATTTCATGGCTCGAATGTTAATTGCCCAGTAATAAAATCTAAAGTTAGGTAATGCCAAGCCTCCATCTCTCTTAGCTTTCTGTAGATGTATTCTACCCAATCTCGGATTTTTGTTTTGCCAAATAAATGAAGAAATTTTCTAGTCTACTTTATCAAAAAAGGATTTTGGAACAAAAATTGATAAAGCCTGAAATATATACAAAAATTTTGGCAGAATAAACATCTTGGCAGCATTAATACGACCAGTCAAAGTTAAATAAAGTGGAGACCATTTAAAGGAAAGTTGTGTAATATGGTCAATTAAGGGTAAGGAATTAGTCTTAAATAAATCCTTACGTTTACAGGTAATTTTAATCCCAAGATATGAAAAATGATTATTAACGAATCTAAACGGCAGGTTCCGATATAAGGGAACATGCTTATTAATAGGGAAAAGTTCACTCTTATTAAGATTTAATTTGTATCCTGAAAAAAGACTAAATTATGCTAATAAATCTAAAGCTGCTGGAATAGATTTTTGAGGATTAGAAATATATAAAAGTAAGTCAGCAGCATAAAGTGATACTTTATGAGACTTTGACCCACGAGTTATGCCAATAATGTTATGAGATTCTCGAATAGCAATTGCAAGGGGTTCTAATGCAATATCAAATAATAAAGGGCTAAGAGGACCACCTTGTCTGGTACCTTGAAAGAAAGGAAAAAAAGGTGAATTCAGAGTACGAACTGAGGCCATAGGGGAGTGGTATAACAATTTGATCCAGGATATAAATTTCAGGCTGAAGTTGAACATTTCAAGCACCTTAAATAAGTAGGGCCATTCGACCCTGTCAAAGGCTTTTTCAGCGTCAAGGGAAATGACGCATTTAGGATCGTTTAGTGACGGGGTATAGACAATATTTAAAAGTGTACGAATATTATAAAAAGAGTAACGATTCTTAATAAAACCCGTTTGGTCTTCCGAAATAATATGAGGAAGTGCTTTTTCTAGCCTATTTGCTAATAATTTAGAAAAAATCTTAGAATCAACATTTAGCAAGGATATTGGTCTATAAGATGCACATTGGGCGGGGTCTTTATCCTTCTTTAGTATTAAAGAAATCGATGCTCTATAAAAGGATTCTGGTAGTTTACCAAGTTTTAATGAGGCCTCCAGGATAACCAGGGGTGCAAAAAATTTTAAAAA
This sequence comes from Mobula hypostoma, assembly GCF_963921235.1. NCBI lineage: Eukaryota > Metazoa > Chordata > Chondrichthyes > Myliobatiformes > Myliobatidae > Mobula > Mobula hypostoma. The sequence goes on from NC_086110.1 coordinate 9,380,309, forward strand.
TTCCACGGTAAACCCATCAGGGCCAGGAGCTTTCCCCGAATTCATAGAGAAAATAACATTCTTGATCTCATCAGTAGTAAAGGAAGGTTCTAACATAGAGGATATATCATGTGTGATCTTAGGGAAATCTAGGTTGTCTAAAAAGTCACACATATGTTTAGAATCTGATCGAGATTCTGATTGATATAAAGAGGAATAAAAATCAAAAAAGGATTGATTAATCTCAGCTTCCGATAGACGCTCAATAAAGAAGTGTAAAAGTAAAAAGATCAGCTAAAGTTATAAAAACAGAAGAGTTAAAAAAAAAGTCGAAAAGTACACCGATTAAAACGAAAATGATATAATACAAAGAAAAAATATATGTATATGTATATATAAAAAAACCGTTGACATACAACAAACCTTAAAATTAGGAAAGGAAAAGAAATATCTACATAGGCTAGGGAACAAAAAAAATTACGAGGTTTAAGGCCTCCAGGTAGGTGGGAAAAATGATGCTGTGGGAGTGGCCACCCAGAATCCCCAGGGAAGAAGAAGGAATGACGCAGGTAGAAAAAGAATTTGGCAACCATATTAATTAAACAAAAAAAAACATTTCTGCCCTCAGATAGAGCAAATAAAAGAAATAAAAACCCAAAAAATTAACAGACTCAAATCAGGCACTGATAATTTAATAGTGTGATTAGGATGCTGAAGGCGAATGTTGATCGAGGTAACTCTGGGCATCCAACGGAGAGTCGAAAAAACAGGAAGACCGATCAGACAATCGGATCCTCAAACGTGCGGGATATAGCAGCACAGGTTTTAAATCCATCTTGTAGAATTCGGCCATCACAGATCTGTAACGAACACGTTGGTCGCGAACCTGTTTGCTAAAATCCTCCACCAGTCGAAAACGGAGATCTGAGAAATCAATGTAGCCTTTAGGTCGAGCAAAACGAAGCAACTTTTCCTTGTCTTGAAAATAATGAAAACGTAAGATAACATGCCGAGGTTTGTCTGACTTAGACAAGTATAATGGGACTCTGTGAGCCCTATCCAATAGTGGTGGTTGATCAGGAAACACAGTGGGAAATGAATCTTTTAAAAGTTGAGAGAAAAACTGAATAGGGTCTTCAGATTTGCAGATTCCCGGAGGCCAATAATCCTTACGTTTTGACGACGCATTCTGCATTCTAAATCACAATTTTTAAAGGTAAGGAATTCAAGTTTTTTCTTCATTGTAGTAATTGTTTCTTCAATTTTTCCGATCTTAAGATCATTCTGTTGCGTATAAACTTGGAGATTAGATATAGCAGTCTGATGTTCCGTGATACTTGTTTTCATATTAACAATTTCATCGATGATTCTCTCCAGTTTAGATGAAATCTCCGCACGAATCAAATCCGATATAGCTTGTATAGTTACTGCCGATTCAACCGGAGGGGCGTCGGTAGCTTTCGGTCTGACAGGAGATTTGCCATTTTTCCCGTTCTTAGACATACTGGACCTTAAAAACATCCAAGTATATAATGACAATCCACAGCAAGGTATTGTAAAGGTCGGTGCCTTAAAAGTTAGCTTAAGTGTAGCTGATCATAGGATAAGAATCAGAGGTAATGGAGCGGATCTAGAAGAGGACCTCACTCCATGAACTCCACCGGAAGTCTTCTCAAAAGGTTTCAATGAGATATTATGAATTGGATGCTGAAAAAGGAGAATCTTGGGTATTCTGGATAGATGAACTTGAGGTGGCAGAAGATGCAATTTTCATTTTTTTTATGATTCAGTTGTCTTCAGGGTACCACAGTAGCATAGCAGTTAGCGCAACGATATCACAGCCCCAAGCAGCTCATTTCAGAGTCCATTACCAGCGCTGTTCTGTATGGAGTGTCTGTGTGTCCTACCTTTTGAATGAGTAGGTTTTCCCCAGGTGTTCCAATTTCCTCCCAGGTCCAAAGACGTACTGGTAGGTTAACTGGTCATTGTAAATTATCCCATGATTAGGTTTGGGTTAATTGGGGTTGTCAGTGGCTGCTGGGGCAGTGTAGCTGGAAGAGCCTACTCTGCACTTTTATCGCTAAATAATTAAAATAAATTTCCAATAAACGATGGAACTGCACACTTCAGAAGACATTGTTTACTTCAGTGAGCTTGAGTACCTCCCTGGACACATACCTTGCATTGTGATTTTGTATGTAGCCCTCTCCTTTTGATTACTTTCACTCCTCTTCTAACCCTGATTCTCAAAATATGACCATTGTGTGCAAAAGCTAGCATTTCTCCCTTACTGTATAATTTTAGCCGACTACTGAAACTAAATAGTTTTGCAATGCCAATGGTTGGCAACAGTTAACAGTACTTGATTATAAATGTTGCTGATACAATTATAGATATAACTTGGTTTGTGGAAAATTGAATTCATGATCCCACAAACTAGTAGGAATTTTCTTATCACATGTACTTTCAAAAATCAGAATAATGCATAGATTTTAAGTACCATCCTCTTTTTATTGGAAATGCAGTATATTTGTTACATAGAAACATAGAAAATAGGTGCAGGAGTAGGCCATTCGGCCCTTCGAGCCTGCACCGCCATTCAGTATGATCATGGCTGATCATCCAACTCAGAACCCTGTACCAGCCTTCCCTCCATACCCCCTGATCCCTTTAGCCACAAGGTCCATATCTAACTCCCTCTTAAATATAGCCAATGAACTGGCCTCAACTGTTTCCTGTGGCAGAGAATTCCACAGATTCACCACTCTCTGTGTGAAGAAGTTTTTTCTAATCTCGGTCCTAAAAGGCTTCCCTTTTATCCTCAAACTGTGACCCCTCGTTCTGGACTTCTCCAACATCGGGAACAATCTTCCTGCATCTAGCCTGTCCAATCCCTTTAGGATTTTATATGTTTCAATAAGATCCCCCCGCAATCTTCTAAATTCCAATGAATATGAGCCTAGTCGATTCAGTCTTTCATAATATGAAAGTCTTACCATCCCAGGAATCAATCTGGTGAACCTTCTTTGTACTCCCTCTATGGCAAGGATGTCTTTCCTCAGATTAGGGGACCAAAACTGCACACAGTACTCCAGGTGTGGTCTCACCAAGGCCTTGTACAACTGCAGTAGTACCTCCCTGCTCCTGTACTCGAATCATCTTGCTATGAATGCCAGCATACCATTTGCCTTTTTCACCGCCTGCTGTACCTGCACGCCCACTTTCAATGACTGGTGTATAATGACACCCAGGTCTTGTTGCACCTCCCCTTTTCCTAATCGGCCACCATTCAAATAATAATCTGTTTTCCAGTTTTTGCCACCAAAGTGGATAACCTCATATTTATCCACATTAAATTGCATCTGCCATGAATTTGCCCACTCACCTAACCTATCCAAGTCACCCTGCATCCTCTTAGCATCCTCCTCACAGCTAACACTGCCACCCAGCTTCGTGTCATCCGCAAACTTGGAGATGCTGCATTTAATTCCCTCATCTAAGTCATTAATATATATTGTAAACAACTGGGGTCCCAGCACTGAGCCTTTCGGTACCCAACTAGTCACTGCCTGCCATTCTGAAAAGGTCCCGTTTATTCTCACTCTTTGCTTCCTGTCTGCTAACCAATTCTCTATCCACATCAATACCTTACCCCCAATACCGTGTGCTTTAAGTTTGCACACTAATCTCCTGTGTGGCCAACTGCAAACAGTGATATTACCAGGATTGATGATGCTAAAGGTTACCAAAATAATGCAATATTTCTCTAGCCAAAAAAGATATTGGAATTATATCTGTGATGCCAGTACAATTGGTATATTTTTATTAGATGGTGCTTTTGGGGATGGTATCTAATCTCTCTTTAATTGAATGGCATTACAATTACCTTGGGTGATTTCTTCAAACAATCGCCCTCAATGTTACAATCAACACTTGAGTTCTAATGTCTTTTGAGGTGGAATTTCTCAGATAACTTGCCTCTACCCTAGTACATAGCAATATACTTCTGTAATAACTATACATGTAATAAATGGTGGTTTTGGAACAAAGTTTATTATTTGCATTGTATTAAGAACTGAGAGGCCTCTACTACTAGCCTGAACAGGTTGGGTTGGGAACCCCTCGCTGTGAAGCCGTGAATTAGATTGTGCCCCTAGAATGGTTGCATTTGAATTGATTGCCTCTATGGGATGGTTTGCTGATTCGCTTAGTGGCGGAGACAAGTATATAGAGGGCAGGGTCCAGTATGCGCTACACACACCACTACCCTACTCAATAATCATTGGACAACATTACTGGATACCAAGCTTGTCCAAGCCATGGTGGGAGAGAGAAAAACAAAGTATTGGAAAGTACCAGCAAGTGAGTTTATTAGAAAATATTATCTTGTGTGCATTTCTGCTTTCAGACTGGCATGAGGAATTTGGTGGTGTCACTTCATACGTTGCAAAAGGGGAAGATGAAGAGGTATGAACTAAATTCATTCAAATTCTAATCTGACAAGAATTTTGAAAAATTTGCATTCTTGCGGATATCCAAAGGATATTTGAATTAATAAAATAAGTATAATGAATGCTGTGATGTAGGAATCGCGACAGATAATTGCCTGATGCTGAGATACATTCTCGGATACCCTGGGATACATCATCAGTGATGTAACCGGGAGTCATTGTTTGTTTTGGGTCATTCAACATCAGACACCACAGATATACAGTACTATGCAAAACTTTTAGGCACATATATATAGCTAGGGTGCCTAAGACTTTTGCACAGTACTGTACTTGCCATTGTGGAATGGAGAGTAAGTTTGTAAATCTGGCAGGAGCAAAGGATGTTGGGTATGGCGAAGGTGGAGTGCCGCGGGAGGGGTGTGGGACAGGTGGCAGGGAAGAAATGCCAGGGTCGGTGGAGGTGGTGTCGGTATAGACACATCCAGCCTTAAAACACCAGCTAAGGTCATTTAATTCCAAACAATTGGCTTACAGAATGTCCGTCTAGTGCTTGCTGCTCCCTCTTCTCTCCCTTTCTGGTTTCGCAATGATGATTCCCTTCTCTTCTGCTATTCTCAACGATGACCCCCTCTCCCTGCCCCCTTCTAACTTTCAGTCCACAATAGAAAATACATATCAGAATCAGGTTTATTATCACGCATGTTTTTGTGGCAGCAGTACAGAGCAATACATTAAATTACTACAGTACTGTGCAAAAGTCTTAGGCACCCTTTCTCTGTGTGTGTGTGTGTGTGTGTGTGTGTGTGTGTGTCTGCACCTGCCTGTGCCTGTGTCTGCACCCACCTGTGCCTTAATCTGCTTGTGCTTGTGGTTGCCACTCTCTTTGCCTGTCTCTCTCTCTCTCAATCTCTCCCTCTCTCACACTCTCTCTCTCTCTTTCTCTCTCTCTGTCTCCCTCTGTACCTCTGCCTGTCTTTCTCTGTCTGTGTGTGTGTGTGTGTCTCTGTCTCTGCCTCTCTGTCTCCCTGTCTCTCTCTCTCTCTCTCTCTCTGCCTCCCTCTCTGTCTCTCTCTCTGCCCCTCTCTCTTTTTCTCTGTCTGTCTTTCTCTCGGTCTCTGTGTTTGTGTCTCTCTCGCTCTCTCTATCTCTGTGTCTCTGTCTCTCTATGTTGCACTGTCTCTCTGGCTCTCTCGCTCGCTGTAAAGCGACTTGGGAATACTTGTTCAAGAATCCTTCAAGGTTCAGCCTTCAACCCTTCAACCCTTGTCTGGTCTGGGAAAGTGAGGAGGTGATAGAGAGGAACTATAGGCAAGTAGTCACACTGGGGCCTCGAGAGACAGGTAAGTGGGTAACATGCAGACACGAGGCAATCTGCAGATGCTGGAAATTCAAGCAGCACACACAAAAAATAGGAAGGAGTACAGTCGACATTTCGGGCTGGAACATCGACTGTATTTCGTCTTATAGATGCTGCCTTTCCTGCTGCGTTCACTGGCATTTTTTGTGTGTGTTAAGTGGGTAACAGTCAGGAGAGGGAAGGGTAAGAGGGAGATATGACAGAGTACCCATGTGGCTGTCCCCCTTAACAATAAGTACTTCTGTTTGCGTACTGTTCAAAGGAACGGCCTGGAACAGAGTCTGGCCCTGTGGCTCAGAAGGGTAGGGAATGGAAGAAGGGAGCAGTGATAGGGGACTCTGTAGTTGGGGGGTCAGATAGGCGATCCTGTGGATGCAGGCGAGAAACACGATGGTAGTTTGCCTCCCAGATGCCAGGGTCTGAGATGTTTCTGATTGCGTCAACGATAGCCTGACGTGAGAAGGTGAACAACCAGAGGTCGTGGTACATATTGGTACCAACAACATAGGTAGGAAAAGGGAGGAAGTCCTGAAAACAGACTACAGGGAGTTAGGATTGAAGTTGAGAAGCAGGATGTCAAAGATAGTAATCTCGGGGTTACTGCCTGTGCTATGTGACAGTGAGTATAGGAATAGAGTGAGGTGGAGGATAAATGCATGGCTGAGGAATTGGAGCAGGGGGAAGTGATCCAGAGTTCTGGATTACTGGGGTTGCACTTGAACCTGAGGAGGACCAATATCCTGGCAGGGACGTTTGCAAAGGCTATTGGGGAGCATTTAAACTAGAATTGCTGGGGTTTGGGAACCGAATTGAAGAGACAGAGGAAGGAGCTTTTGGCGCACAGATAGAGAAAGCTTGGAGACAGTGCGAGAGGTAGCATAGGCAGGTGCTAGAGAAGGGATGCACCCAGACCAATGGTTTAAGATGTGTATATTTTAGTGCAAGAACCATCGTGAACAAAGCAGGATGAGCTTAGACCGTGGATCAGTACATGGAGCTATAATGAATAATTTACTTCAGTATTCACTATGGAAAGGGATCTTGGTGATTGTACTGATGACTTGCAGCAGACTGAAAAGCTTGGGCATGTCGATATTATGAAAGAGGATGTGCTGGAGCTTTTGGGAAGCATCAAGTTGGATAAGTCGCCATCACTGGATGAGATGTACCCCAGGCTATTGTGGGAGGTGAGGGAGGAGATTCCTGAGCCTCTGGCGATGATCTTCACATCATCAATGGGGACAGGAGAGGTTCCGGAGGATTGGAGGGTTGCGGATGTTGTTCCTTTATTCAAGAAAGGGAGTAGAGATAGCCCAGGAAATTATAGACCAGTGAGTCTTTCCTCAGTAGTTGATAAGTTGATGGAGAAGATCCTGAGAGGCAGGATTTATGAATATTTGAAGGTGTATAATATGATTAGGAATAGTGGCTTTGTCAAGGGCAGGTCGTGCCTTAGGAGCCTGATTGAATTTTTTGAGGATGTGACTACACACATTGATGAAGGAAGAGCAGTAGATGCAGTGTACATGGATTTCAGCAAGGCATTTGATAAGGTACCCTATGCAAGGATTATTGAGAAAGTAAGGAGGCATGGGATCCAAGGGGACATTGCTTCGTGGAACCAGAACTGGCGTGCCCACAGAAGACAAAGAGTGGTTGTAGATGGGTCATATTCTGCATGGAAGTCAGTGACCAGTGGTGTGCCTCAGGGATCTGTTCTGGGACCCTCACTCTTTGTGATTTTTATAAATGACCTGGATGAGGAAGTGGAGGGATGGGTTAGTAAATTTGCTGATGACACAAAGGTTGGGGGTGTTGTGGATAGTGTGGAGGGCTGTCAGAGGTTACAGCAGGACATTGATAGGATGCAAAGCCAGGCTGAGAAGTGGTAGATGGAGTTCAACCCAGATTAGTGTGAGGTGGTTCATTTTGGTAGGTCAAATATGGTGGCAGAATATAGTGTTAATGGTCAGACTCTTGGCAGTGTGGAGGATCTGAGGGATCTTGGGGTCCGAGTACACGGGACGCTCAAAGCAGCTGCGCAGGTTGACCCTGTGGTTAAGAAGGTGTACGGTGTATTGGCCTTCATCAATCGTGGAATTGATTTGAGGTGCCGAGAGGTAATGTTGCAGCTAAAAAGGACTCTGGTCAGTCCCCACTTGGAGTACTGTGCTCAGTTCTGGTCGCCTCACTACAGGAAGGATGTGGAAGCCATAGAAAGGGTGCAGAGGAGATTTACAAGGAAGTTACCTGGATTGGGGAGCATGCCTTATGAGAACGCAGAACATAGAATAGTACAGCACAGTACAGGCCCTTCGGCCCACAATGTTGTGCCGACCCTTAAACCCTGCCTCCCATATAACCTCCTACCTTAAATTACTCCATATACCTGTCTAGCAGTCTCTTAAATTTCACCAGTGTACCTGCCTCCACCACTGACTCAGGCGGTGCATTCCATGCACCAACCATTCTCTGAGTAAAAAACCTTCCTCTAATATCCCCCTTGAACTTCCCACCCCTTACCTTAAAGCCATGTCCTCTTGTATTGAGCAGTGGTGCCCTGGGGAAGAAGCGCTGGCTGTCCAGTCTATCTATTCCTCTTAATATCTTGTGTATCTCTATCATGTCTCCTCTCAACCTCCTTCTCTCCAAAGAGTAAAGCCCTAGCTCCCTTAATCTCTGATCATAATGCATACTCTTTTAACCAGGCAGCATCCTGGTAAATCTCCTCTGCACCTTTTCCAATGCTTCCACATCCTTCCTATAGTGAGGCGACTAGAACTGGACACAGTACTCCAAGTGTGGCCTAACCAGAGTTTTATGGAGCTGCATCATACCCCTGCGACTCTTAAACTCTATCCCTTGACCTATGAAGGCCAACAGCCCCTAAGCTTTCTTAACTACCCTGTCTACCTGTGAAGCAACTTTCAGGGATCTGTGGACATGCACCCCCAGATCCCTCTGCTCCTCCACACTACCAAGTATCCTGCCATTTACTTTGTACTCTGCCTTGGAGTTTGTCCTTCCAAAGTGTACCACCTCACACTTCTCCGGGTTGAACTCCATCTGCCACTTATCAGCCCACTTCTGCATCCAATCAATGTCTCTCTGCAATCTTTAACAATTCTCTACACTACCCACAACACCACCAACCTTTGTGTCGTCTGCAAACTTCCCAACCCACCCTTCAACCCCAACATCCTGGTCATTAATAAAAATCAAGAAAAGCAGAGGTCCCAGAACCGATGCTTGTGGGACACCACTAGTCACAATCCTCCAATCTGAATGTACTCCCTCCACCACGACCCTCTGCTTTCTGCAGTACCGTGTGGAACCTTGTCAAATGCCTTACTAAAATCCATGCGGATCACATCCACTACACTATCCTCATCTATATTCCTGGTCACCTCCTCAAAGAACTCTATCAGGCTTGTTAGACACAATCTGCCCTTCACAAAGCCATGCTGACTCTCCCTGATCAGACCATGATTATGTAAATGCCCATAGATCCTATCTGTAAGAATTTTTTCCAACAACTTTCCCACCACAGACGTAAAGCTCACTGGTCTGTAATTACCCTGACTATCCCTACTACCTTTTTTGAACAAGGGGACAACATTCACCTCCCTCCAATCCTCCGGTACCATTCCCGTGGACAACGAGGACATGAAGATCCTAGCCATAGGATCAGCAATCTCTTCCCTCGCCTTGTGGAGCAGCCTGAGGAATATTCCATCAGGCCCTGGGGACTTATCCGTCCTAATGTATTTTAACTACTCCAACACCTCCTCTCCCTTAATATCAACATGCTCCAGAACATCAACCTCACTCATATCGTCATCAAGTTCCCTGTCATTGGTGAATACCGAAGTGAAGTGTTCATTGAGGACCTCGCTCACTTCCACAGTCTCCAGACACATCTTCCCACCTTTATCTCTAATCCGTGCTACCTTCACTCCTATCATCATTTTGTTCTTCACATAATTGATGAATGCCTTGGGGTTTTCCTTTACCCTACTCGCCAAGGCCTTCTCATGCCCCCTTCTTGCTCTTCTCAGCCCCTTCTTAGCCTCCTTTCTTGCTACTCTATTTTCCTCAATAGATCCATCTGATCCTTGCTTCCTTGTCTTCATGTATGTTGCCCTCTTCCACCTGACTAGATTTTCCACCTCACTAGTCACCCATAGTTCCTTCACCCTAGCATTCTCTATCTTCCTCACCGGGACAAATTTATCCCTAACATCCAGCAAGAGATCCCTAAACATCGACCACATGTCCATAGTACATTTCCCTGCAAAAACATCATCCCGATTCACACCTGCAAGTTCTAGCCTTATAGCCTCATAATTTGCCCTTCCTCAATTAAAAATTGTCCTGCCCTCTCTATCCTTTTCAATGATAATGTTAAAGGCCAGGGAGCAGTAGACACTGTCCTCCAGATTCTCCAGATAGGTTGGGTGAAATCGGCCTTTTCTCCTTGAACGACGGAGGATGAGAGGTGACCTGATAGAGGTGTATAAGATGATGAGAGGCGTTGATCCTGTGGATAGTCAGAGGCTTTTTCCCAGGGCTGAAATGGTTGCCACAAGAGGACACAGGTTTAAGGTGCTGGGGAGTAGGTACAGAGGAGATGTTAGGGGTAAATTGTTTACTCAGAGAGTGCTCAGTGCGTGGAATGGGCTGTTGGCCGCAGTGGTGGAGGCGGATAAGATAGGGTCTTTTAAGAGACTTTTGGATAGGTAGCTTAGGTAAGCCTAGTAATTTCTAAGGTAGGGACCTGTTCGGCACAACTTTGTGAGCCAAAGGGCCTGCATTGTGCTGTAGGTTGTATATGTTTCTATGTTGTGGCCATTACAGAGACTTGAATGGTTCAGGGGTAGGAATGGTTAGAGTGCCAGGTTATAGATGTTTCAGAAAGGACAAGGAGGGAGGTGTCACATACCCCGTGACGGGGATTAAGAAACCAACAGAAATAGAAAACATTTTGGAGTCTTGTATTGCTATAACCTACTAATATTTATTAGTAACTACGCAATACAGTAATATCAATGTAAATAAATCACACAGGTTAGCAATGATTATATATTAAAGTAAGTGTGGAATATATATGTATGAAAACCAAGCTGCTTTAAGTCTGGGGGTAAAAAGATACAGTCTTATGATGTTGAGTAAAGTTCAGTTCAGTTCAGTTCGTGGTATGTAGTTGAATAGTGATAGAGAGAGAGAGTGAGTTGAGTCTTCAGGTGAGCTGTTGCCGTCGATCTTCTCATCGTCCTCCGAAATCCTTTACAAGTCACCAACTGTGACTTTAACCAGGGGGACTGGTTTTCTTGTGATGGAGCTATCAAGGGTGGACAACTCTCCACCAGTCAACCCCTTCTTCACCACTGGAATAGCAATTTGGATCGATCCGCCTGATCGATCCTCCAAAACCTACTTTCTCCGCGGGCACAACAATGCTCATTCAGTGTCCAGATCATGTGTCCGAGGTCTGTATCATCTGACCTCCCATTTATTTCTCTGTGCTGAGCATCACGTCATTCAAAGAGTCCCTCCTTCCTTTGTCTGTGAAGAAATGCACAAGCAGGCAACAAGTCCTTGAAAGTAACATCAATAATGCCCTGTCGGTCACCATAGCAACTTTTGAGCTGCTCAGTGCTGCTCCAACTCCAAACTCAGTAGAAATCCAAAGTTACTTCCAATGCCTTAAAGTGACAGTCCAACCGTTAATCTTCATCTCTCTCTCTCTCTCTCTCTCTCTCTCTCTCTTTTCAAAAGCAACATATCGGTGGTAAATAACTCTCTCTCTGTCTCTCTTCAAACAGTTAATAGGGGCACTCCTGGATCCCCTCACAGAAGCAAAAGAGTTGGGGTCGTGGCACTGCTGATCAGAGTGCTGATCGTGTCACGGCTGCAGAAAAGGAGAAAGTCATGGAGAGATTGTCCACTGAGTCTCTGTTGGTGGAAGTTAGAAACAGGAATGGGTCAATAACTCTACTGGGTGTTTTTTTATTGACCACCCAATAGTGACAGGGACATCGAGGAGCAGATAGGAGGACAGACTCTGGAAAGATGTAATAATAACAGGGTTGTCGTGGTGGGAGATTTTAATTTCCCAAATATTGATTGGTATCTCCTTAGAGCAAGGGGTTTAGATGGGTTGGAGTTTGTTAGGTAGCAAAGCCTACAAGAGGAGAGGCTGTACTTGATCTGGTATTGGGAAATAAACTTGGTCAGGTGTCAGGTCTCTCAGTGGGAGAGCATTTTGGAGATAGTGATCACAATTCTATCTCCTTTACCATAGCGTTGGAGAGGGATAGGAACAGACAAGTTAGGAAAACGATTAATAGGAGTAAGATGAAGTATAAAGCTATCAGGCAGGAACTTGGAAGCATAAATTGGGAACAGATGTTCTCAGGGAAATGTACGGCAGAAATGTGGCAAATGTTCAGGGGATATTTGCATGGCGTTCTGCAATGAGACAAGGAAAGAATGGTAAAGTGCAGGAACCGTGGTGTACAAAGGCTGTTGAAATTCTAGTCAAGAAGAAAAGATAACGAAAGGTTCAAAAAAACTAGGTAATGATGGAGATCTAGAAAATTATCAGGCTAGCAGGAAGGAGCTTAACAGTGAAATTAGGAGAGCCAGAAGGGGCCGTGAGAAGGCCTTGGAGAGCAGGATTAAGGAAAACCTGAAGGCATTCTGCAAGTGTGTGAAGAGCAAGAGGGTAAGATGTGAGAGAATAGGACCAATCAAGTGTGGGAGTGGAAACCAATCAAGTGTGGGAGTGGAAAAGTGTGTATGGAACCAGAGGAGATAGCAGAGATACTTAGTGAATACTTTGCTTCAGTATTCACTGTGGAAAGGGATCTTGGCGATTGTAGGGATGACTTACAGTGGACTGAAAAGCTTGAGCACATAGACATTAAGAAAGAGGATGTGTTGGATCTTTTGGAAAGCATCAAGTTGGATAAGTCTCTGGGACCAGATGTGATGTACCCCAGGCTACTGTGGGAGGCAAGGGAGGAAATTGCTGGGCCTCTGACAATGATCTTTGCATCATCAGTGGTGACGAGAGAGGTTCCAGAGGATTGGAGGGTTGCAGATGTTGTTCCCTTATTCAAGAAAGGGAGTAGAGATAGCCCAGGAAATTATAGACCAGTGAGTCTTACTTCAGTGGTTGATAAGTTGATGGAAAAGATCCTGAGAGGCAGGATTTACAAGCATTTGGAGAGGCAAAATATAATTAGGAATTGTCAGCATGGCTTTGTTAAATGCAGGTCGTGCCTTACGAGCCTGATTGAATTTTTTGAGGATTTGACTAAACATATTGATGAAGGTAGAGCAGTAGATATAGTGCTTATGGATTTCAGTAAGGCGTTTGATAAGGTAACTTATGCAAGGCTTATTGAGAAAGTAAGGAGGCATGGGATCCAAAGGAACCTTGCTCTGTGTATCCAGAATTGGCTTGCTCACAGAAAGCAGAGTGGTTGTAAATGGGTCATATTCTGGATGGAGGTCGGTGACCAGTGGTGTGCCTCAGGGATCTGTTCTGGGACCCCTTCTCTTTGTGATTTTTATAAATGACCTGGATGAGGAAGTAGAAGGATGGGTTATTAAATTTGCTGATGACAGAAAGGTTGTGGGTGTTGTTGATAGTGTGGTGATTACAGCGGGACGTCGATAGGAAGTAAAACTGGGCTGATAAGTGGCCGATGGCATTAAACCCAGGTAAGTGTGAGCTGGTTCATTTTGGTAGGTCAAATATGATGGCAGAATATCGTATTAATGGTTAGACTCTTGGCAGTGTGGAGGATCAGAGGGATCTTGGGGTCCAAGTCCATAGGACACTCAAAGCTTCTGCGCAGGTTGACCCTGTGGCTTTAGAAGGCTTCCGGTGCATTGGCCTTCATCAGTCGTGGAATTGAATTTAAGAGCCGAGTGGTAATGTTACAGTATATCGCACCCTGTTCACTTGGAGTATATTGCTCAGTGCTGGTCACCTCACTACAGGAAGGATGTGGAAACTATAGAAAAGGTGCAGAGGAGATTTGCAATGATGTTACCTTTATTGGGGAGCATGCCTTATAAGAATAGGTTGAGTGAACTCGGCCTTTTCTCCTTAGAGCAGCGGAGCTTGAGAGGTGACTTGATAGAGGTTTATAAGATGATGAGAGGCATTGATCGTGTGAATAGTGAGAGGCTTTTTCCCAGGGCTGAAATGGCTAACACTAGAGGGCACATTTTTAAGGTGCTTGGAAGTAGGTACAGAGATGTGAGGGTTAAGTTTTTTTACACAGAGAGTGGTGAGTGTGTGGAATGAGCTGCTGGTGACAGTGGTGGAGGCGGATATGATAGGGTCTGAAGAGACTCCTGGATAGGTACGTGGAGCTTAGAAAAATAGTGGGCTATCAGTAACACTAGGTAATTTCTAAACTAAGTACATGTTCGGCACAACATTATGGGCCAAAGGGCCTGTATTGTGCTGTAGGTTTTCTATGTTTCTATGTCTTTATTCCCTGAAAGTGGCATTGCAGAGTGTTAGGGTTATGGAGAAGGCACATGCTGTGCTTGTCTTCATAAGTTGGGATATATATGTACAGAATAGAAAAGTTGGAATATTATTGTTGCAACTTTATGAAACATTGGTTGGGTAGATCTTAGAGTATTATGTGCATTTCTGTGTGCCATATTACAAGAATGATATGGTTGTGTTGGGGAGAGTGCAGAGAAAATTTGGCTTGGATACTGCCTGGATCAGAGAACTTTAATTACATGGACTCAGATTTGTTTTCTTTGCAGCAAAGGATGCTGAGTAATAACCTGATAGAGATGTATGAAATTATTAGCAATAAAGATAGTAATCATCATTTCCCCATGGTAGAAAGGATTAAATACAAGCAGACATAGGTTTATGGTGAGAAAAGCAAGTTTCAGAGGTATTTGAGACAAAAATATTTACACAGTCATTGTTATCAGGAACTTGCTGTCACAGGAGTTGGTAATTAATTTTGCATACAATTTTGAATAAATAAGTGCAAATTGAAAGTTTCAACTTCAAAATTTGAAGAGACACTGAAATAAGCCAAGCAAAGAAGGAAACGGACATGATGTGGATAAAAGGAATTAGAGCAGTTTGCGTAAAGGTTGAGATGCATACAGTGGGCTGAAGAATCCATTTCTGCTCAGAACTATAAGACTGTATGACACACACACATTAACAAACAAGTACCAAATCTCAGTGGAAAAAATGCAGTGTCCTGAGGATGCCCCTCTGTTCTTTTCAAGAAGAAAGAAAAGTAGTGAGATTGCGAGAAGGAAAATTAATCAAATGTCATCTTGCTATAAAAAAATTCATTCTTACTTGCTAATGTTGCATTTCAGTTACTTACCCTTTGTCCAGAAGACAACGCATTGGCATTGATCTACCGCGATAAAGAAACGCTGAAGTTTGTGAAACATGTTAACCAGAGGAGCATCAGTCAGTGTAACTGGAAGCATGTCGAGAAGGGGTTCTGGGACTTTTCCTTTGTATATTATGAATGATGGCACATCTGCTTTTCTTAAGTTGTTGCGTCTAATATGGCATGGCGCATATTGCCATTGTTTTCTAGATGAGAAGATTTTGTAGCAACATGTGTCAGGTCTTTCCAAGGTCTAATATATAATGGTTGCATTTGGATTTCAGATGGGCTGCTAATTGGCTTTTCCAGAAGTTTGTTGACTTGAATGAGGGACTTATTAGGCCTGGCAAAGGTACTGTTGAAGTCTCAAATTCATATAATTCTTTGAAATTTATTTTGTGGTCTTCATTTCCTGATTAAAAATGTGTTTGAAAAAATCTGAAGTAAGCCTTCCTTAATTTCTTGCATCTTATGTTGACTGCATTTTGCCTTGTGTTTTCCCTTGTACCTTGATGATAATAAGGAATACAGTGGCATCTTTTACAGGTTACATCCCTTATAAACTCATGACCGGAAGGGACTTGAGAGGATTAGAGGAGTTTTTAGGATTAGATTTGTCAAAACCTGAAATCAGTGGGATTGTTTCAGAAAAGTGAGTACAATAATTGGTAGCAATAGTGAAAGAGGCCAATTATGTGGCAATCCACCAAATAGGAAAGAAAAAGAAAAAACAACAGAGTAAAGCCTACTTTGACTCAAAAGTTAGTCTCATTAAATTAAGCCCAGGACAAAGAGTGATGATTAGAATACACCAACTCACCTCATTTTAAAATCCAAGGCTTGCAGGGCCCTATGAAATTATAAACAAAGCAAGTCCTTCAGCGTACAAAGTACTGACTTATCCAGATATAAGTGGGTGGTACCATATTAACCAGCTGAACTTGGTGGGGGAGAAACAGAAATGTTATCATCATTGGCACATAACAGTTGGTGTACATGATAGCCCGGATTTGGGAGATTGTTCCAAGAAGATGGAGACAGGTTGTATCAAGGAGATGATTTTCAGTTCCCTCATCCTGAGAACCAGGGGAGTTTTGTTAGAAAATCAAAGGAAAATGAAAATATGTCAGTGCTTATCTCTCCTATCCTGAAACAAAATGGATTGAGGAAAAATGGATGCCTTGAGTCCAAAGACATTGGGAGTCCGGATTGGAAGGTCTAGAAAAACAAAATATGGACTTAAAATAATTTAAGATTTAAAATGGAAATAAGAGCAGATATTACTCTTGTGTGTTTCAGGTTTAACACAACATGAAGAAAATAATGTATTTTGCTGTGATGACATTAACCATGGTCAGTCTTGTTCCAGAGCCAGTATAGCAGGCAAATGTATCAACAGTAATATTGCTTAGAAAGCGTTTAGTGAAAAAAAACTTATCTTCTCATTGGACATTGGTAATATGGTCAAACAAAGGAGAAAATGAGGACTCCAATTTGTATCATACACAGTAATAAAAGAGAGCTTCAAGATCCAACGAACTGATACAGATGATTATCTGTAGCACTATGTTGTTACTCAGTTGTCACCGATTCTTCACTTGACTGCAGCCTGGACACGTATTGTGGAAGAGGCAAGGAAAATAATCCATGAATGGACTCAACACACTAAAGTGATTGAAACACATGCTGATAAGTCAAATGAAATAATGAGTGACCCAGGCTCAGTTTTGGAATTGGGGGACTAATGTTCAAATACATCCATGGGTAAGAATAGTACCACTTGCTGCTGTTATACTAATTTCAAGTACGCTGATAAATGTATTGCTCAATGTGTATCAACTGAGAAGATGGAAGGCTGAAATAATGATGTGAAGTTTACAACTATAGATGCACTGGGCTGTCTGCACCACACTCTGCAGGGTCCTGCAATTAAGGGAGGTACAGTTCCCATACCAGGCAGTGATGCAGCCAGTCAGGATGGTCTCAATTGTGCCCCTGTAGAAAGGATTTGGGGTTCCATACCAAACTTCCTCGACCATCTGAGGTGAAAGAGGCACTGTGTACAGACCACGTGAGGCCCTCAGTGATGTGGTTGCCAAGGAACTTGAAGCTGTTTACCCTCTCAACCCCAGATCCATTGATGACAATAGGGGTTAGCCCGTCTCCATTCCTCCTGTAATCCACAACCAGCTCCTTTGTTTTTGCGACATTGAGGGAGAGGTTGTTTTCTTGACACCACTGTGTCAGAGTTGACTTCTTCCCTTTAGGCCACCTCGTTATTGTTTGAGATTAGGCCAATCAGTGCAGTGTTGTCGGCAAATTTAATTAGCAGATTGGTGCTGTGGGTGGCGATACAGTCATGGATATACAGGGAGTAAAGGAGGGGACTCTTACAACCTGCTTGTGATCTGACAGGAAGTCCAGGATCCAGCTGCACAAGGCAGGGTCAAGGCCGAGGTCTCTGAGATTCTTGTTGAGCTTGGATGGAATTGGGGTTCCATGGTAGTCCAATGATCTTCTGAATGAGAGGACGATAATGATCCTAAGATAAATATCTTTGGATCAAGAGGAGAGAGAATTTGGCCAGAAAAAACTACAGTCTAATCAAGAACAGGAGAAGCAGACAAACCAGTTGTCTTTGTTTCCCCCTATTTTGTGGACTCTGAACTGATTCTTGCTCTGGGATAATCTGATCAGGGTAATTGAATGTGGACACAGGAAGCTTCAGGGAATGACCTGCTAAACCTGAGACCATTCTCAGACAAGTAGCTAATAGGGTGTGGACTCTGAATTGATTCTTGCTCTGGGACAATCTAATGAGAGCAACTGAATGTCAACATGAGGAATTTCAGGTAATAACCTGCTAAATCTGAGACCATTCTTGGAGGAGTTGCTACTTGTTATATACAAACGTAATTGCCAGGCCTACCAAATCTGCAATCTGTAATCTCAATCTGTCTGGGATGCTTCATTTAACTGGCTTGGACCAGTCAGAGTTGAAAGACTCAAATACACAAGGCTGGGGTGGGCAGTAACTTAAAACGTTGTAGGTTGTAGCCCTGTACATTGACCAGTAGGAAGGTGACCCAGGTAGGTCAGGTGATCTTGAGTCAATGGGTTGGAGATTCACCAGTTCAATTGATGAGAAACACTACAAGAGTCAGGAGCTCCAAATAACTCTCCAGCGACCAGAGACCAACCATCACGGATAATGAGGACCGCACGGGCATGTAGAGGTTAGGACCACGAGGAACGCCTGGCCAGTGTAGACTCTTTTCCCAGGTAATACCTTTTTCACTTCACTGACTGTTCATGGAGGGTCATGGATTCTAGTTGGGTGCACACAGGTAGAAGGTTTGTGAACCCACCTGCTGTTTAGTCAAAGTTACTTGTCAGTAAATACAGATTTTCTGTGCCTCACTGATCATTGTTATAAGGGTGATTCTTGTAACAAGATGGATTGGAAGTGTTGTGGCTGTGAACTGCTCTGATAGCTGTTGTCTCTGCAAATTTTGCAGCATTTTTGCCCTGCTATTATGATGAACTGAGATCGAGGCTTGGGCCTACTCCAGCTGCTTTGGGGAGCAGATCTAAGGATTCAATCTGATTCAAATGCTGTAGTTTGCTCCAATTGTTTGCATGGTGTGTGTTTGTGTGTTTTTTTTTCTTCCGTCTTTCTCAGCACAGTGGTTATAGTCTATCTTTTTTTAAATTGGGTTCTTTGGGTTTCTTGCTTTGTCTGCCTGTAAGCAAACAAATGTCAAGGTGCAAACACAGGGAATTCTGCAGATGCTGGAAATTCAAGCAACACACATCAAAGTTGCCGGTGAACGCAGCAGGCCAGGCAGCATCTCTAGGAAGAGGTACAGTTGACGTTTCGGGCCGAGACTCTTCGTCAGGACTAACTGAAGGAAGAGCTAGTAAGATATTTGAAAGTGGGAGGGGGAGGGGGAGATCCAAAATGATAGGAGAAGACAGGAGGGGGAGGGATGGAGCCAAGAGCTGGACAGGTGATTGGCAAAAGGGATACGAGAGGATCATGGGACAGGAGGCCCAGGGAGAAAGAAGAGGGGGAGGGGGGGAAACCCAGAGGATGGGCAAGGGGTATAATCAGAGGGACAGAGGGAGAAAAAGAAGAGAGAGAGAAAGAATGAGTGTATATAAATAAATAACCGAGGGGGTGGTGGGGCATTAGCGGAAGTTAGAGAAGTCAATGTTCATGCCAATGTTCAGGCTACCCAGACGGAATATAAGGTGTTGTTCCTCCAACCTGAGTGTGGCGTCTTACAGTAGAGGAGGCCTACTGTAAAGTTGAAACCACACTCAGGTTGGAGGAACAACACCTTGTGTTCCGTCTGGGTAGCCTCCAACCTGATGACATGAACATTGACTTCTCTAACTTCTGCTAATGCCCCACCACCTCCTCGTACCTCATCCGTTATGTATTTATATACACACATTCTTTCTCTCTCTCTCTCTCTCTCCTTTTTCTCCCTCTGTCCCTCTGACTATACCCCTTGCCCATCCTCTGGGTTTCTCCCCCCCCCCTTTCCTTCTCCCTGGGCCTCCTGTCCCATGATCCTCTCATATCCCTTTTGCCAATCACTTGTCAAGCTCTTGGCTCCATCCCTCCCCCTCCTGTCTTCTCCTTTGGATCTCCCCCTCCCCCTCCCACTTTCAAATCTCTTACTAACTCTTCCTTCAGTTAGTCCTGATGAAGGGTCACGGCCCGAAACATCGACTGTACCTCTTGTGACGAATACACATAGATAAGATGTTAGCTGTCCTGTGTGATCAGCAGTTGGTCTGCCACCTGTCTTCAAGAGAGAGATAAGGGACACAATGAAACAGCACTTGGAGATGTGTAGAGAGCTGTCTGGAGCGGCTCCCCCTTTGAACCCTGAACTGTTTGAAGTGATGGACAGGCGATACCCCAGCAGGGGGATAAAAAGGGACAGGTTCGCTAAGGCAGGACACACATGCCACCCGAGGTAACGAGACCCTGGAAGCGGTACGCCTCTCACGAGTTGGTGGGAAGTATCAGACAACGGCCAGGGTGGAAAGGTACGATCAGCGGGAACCTGGTGTGTGTCCGCCCTTGCCTGGGTGCCGGGTTCACTGCAGACGATCGACCGCATCTGGAGGAGGGGTCACAGTCGGTGACCTCAGGTGACATCACCAAGGACCTGCCCAAAAGCTGCTTGTGAGCCATATCGCCGGTCTGTGAGTGAAGCCGTGTCTGAATGATCAGTTGTTCCTGTTCTCTCTCTCTCTCTCTCTCCCCCCACGTTGTCCATCGCCATGGCAACGATTACTGCGAACTGAACTACTAAACTGGACTGAACTTTGAGTCACTTTGAAATTTGGTCATTTACCCCTAGACAACGATAGAGCTTGATTGATGCTGTTATCTTAATTCTGTGCACATGCGTGTTTATCATCGCTGAACTGTTGCATTTATTATCCTTTTGATTACTGTGTTGCTTGCTTCTTTAATAAAACTTTCTTAGTTCTAGTACTCCAGACTCCAACTGAGTGATCCATTTCTGCTGGTTTGGCAACCCAGTTACGGGGTACGTAACATAAGTGGGGGCTCGTCCGGGATTTTGAACGCTAAATTTGGGACGCAGTAAATTGATTGGGTTAAAATTCCCGAAAGAAAGAAAAGACAAACAGCAGAAATGGAGGCTGAGGAATTTATAAAGGCGCCGACCTTGGAGGCATTAGAGGATGCCAGGAAATCGGAATTGATAGCTGTGGCCAAACGGTTGAATCTTGCTAAGGTGAAGTCGACAATGAGGAGAGAGGAGATACACAGAGCTATTGTAGAGCACTATGTATCTAAAAGTGTGTTTCCCCAAGGTGAGCTGGGGTTGGTGTCTATTGAAAAACCTGCTGGAGACGCGGTACAGGTGCAGCTTGAAAAACTGAGACTCGAGCACGAGTTCCGGGTACGGCAGTTGGAGCGAGAAGAGAAGCAGTTAGAAAGGCGGGAGAAAGAGAAAGAGAGAGAAAGACAGTTGGAGAGAGAAGAGAAAGAGAGGGACAGGCAGTTGGAGAGAACGGAAAAACAGAGGGAAAGGGAATTTGAGCTGGAGAAGTTAAAGATAAGGGCCGAGCAGGGGCTCGTGCCGAACCAAGGTGGAGGGTTCCGGGCGACCCAGGAGGTTAGGCTGGTTCCCCCATTTGACGATACCGACGTGGATCGGTACTTTCTCCACTTCGAAAAAGTGGATATAAGTCAGGACTGGCCGAGGGATAAGTGGGCTGTGTTACTTCAGAGTGTACTGAAAGGGAAAGCCCAACAAGCTTACTCAGCTTTGTCCGCGGAAGATGCCCAGAGGTATGAGGTGGTGAAAGAGGTCATCCTCAGGATTTATGAGTTGGTCCCGGAGGCATACCGGCAGAGGTTCCGGAATGCGAGGAAACAGTGGGACCGCAGGTATTTGGAGTTTGCCCGTGAGATGCAGACATATTGTGAGCGTTGGTGCGCCTTGAAGGGGGTAGAGGGGGATTATGACAGACTGCTACAACTGATCCTGATTGAGCAGTTTAAAGGTTGTGTCCCTGAGGGTATGAGACCCTACCTCGATGAGAAAGAGGCAACCACGTTAGCCGCAACTGCTAAGTTAGCGGATGAGTATGCGTTGACGCATAAAATGAAGTTTGCCCCGAGTAAAGGCTACCAAAAGGGTCATCAGGACGGCGGGGAGAGCCGCCGGAAAAGTCAGAAAGTAAGCCGGGGACTAGTGAAAAGGATAAGGTAGACCGGGAGCAGTCTGGGAGGAAGTCCCCTGGGGTCGTCTGTTATAATTGTGGGAAAGTCGGACACTTTGCGTCCAGGTGCTTTGCCCCAAGGAAAGGAAAGACGGGGGTTCCGACTGGCTGTATTGAGCCGGCAAACCCACCCCCAAGGGGGAGGAGGTCTGATAAAGTTCAGGAAGGGCGCGAGGTTTATCTCGGCCGGATTGGTGTCAGTGAAGGAGGGGTTAAAACCAGTTCCAGTGCGGATCTGGAGAGACACGGGAGTGTGTCAGTCACTAATACTGAAGAGTGTATTAGAGTTTAGCTCAGAGACCCAGACTGGGGAGGTAGAGGTCAAAGGCGGTGGGGAAGGGACAGAGTCAGTCCCTTTGCACCAGATACACTTACAAAGCAACCTGGTCTCTGGACTAGTCACGATCGGGGTGAGGTCCGAATTACCGATGAAAGGCGTGGAAGTCTTGCTCGGTAATGACATCGCCGGAGGAATCGTGTTCCCAGTCGTGAGATTGACAGGTCAGCCTGCCAGCATTGAGGCCCCGCCCATGGACTCACGGGTTCATCACGGGCCCGCGATAGTGAATTTAGCTGAAACGTTTCTGCCAACCTTGTATGAGACGGGGTGTAGTGAGACAAGAGGTAGTGAGGGAGCTGGGACGGACGTAGCAGTAGCCAGGAAAGAATTTGTGCAGACGCAGGAGCGAGACGAGGGTCTGACGGTTTTGGCAGAGACAGCTCTCTCTGACACAGCTTTAACAAGGGAACTAGTAGGCTATTGTGTGGAGGAGGAAGTGCTAAGGAAAAAAGGGAAATCAAGTACAGTACCCGCAGATGAGGAATGGGGGTTGGTGCAAAAGAGTTATGGGGATGAGGTTTTTAACATGGCCCGCGAGGTACCCCCCGGTGGACATGTTGCGGTGCTGGAGGAAACAGTTGGTGGAATCATGAAAGAGATTTACCGACTGCCCAGGGGGAAGAATGTTATTGATCATGACCGACTATCAAACCTAGTCGGTGTTAGCGTGGAAATCAATGAAGCTAGGGGCCCCCTGATAAGAGGAAAAAACCATTTTGAAAAAATTAGTATGGGATCGATCAGATGGGAGAAGGCTATTGTTTTGGCCAGGTCTACTGATAAGGTCTCTCCCTTAATCCCCAAACAAAGCGAATCTTTAGAAGAAGTAATTAAACGACTCGCACCCGTGTGTTTGATTGTCCCGAGGCAATGCAAAGAACTGGGACGTTGGGTGATGTCTGTTACAATAGGGTAACCTAGTAAACAACACTCATATATAATGAGTAATTCAGTGACTAAAGGGCTGATGAACACAGAGGTGTGTATTGGCAATTTAATACGGCTGTCTGAAGCCAGCTTGATAGTGAACCTTGAAAAAAATGAATTCGGCCACACGAAGGTCACTTACCTGGGAATTGTGGTGACACAGGGGCAGCTGGCAGCGATGCAAGCTACAGTGCAGGCTATCGCTGACCTCCCAACCCCGACAGACAAGAGGGCCCTCAGAAGGCTCTTGGAGATGGTGGGGTACTGCAGGAAGTTTTGCAATAACTCTGCGGTCAATACCCGTCCCCCTCCTACTAAGCCCTTGCGAGAGAAAACTGAGTCAGAATGGGACGACCCTTGTTATTGTGGTCCGGGACAAAACCAAATGAGAGGTTACATTGGTCGCAATTCATCAGTGTTTTTGGCCACTATGAAGTTTGCTGAGTTGGAGCCTGGTCTAAGGGATTATTAATAACACGTGTAAAAGGAACAGAAAATGCGATGACTGTCTGTCAAGGTGTTGACAAGTTCAAACTGTGTTAGCCAAATAGCTGATAAAGATGTATATTTGTGCGTGTATCAAATCATGTATTCATGTTTGTAATTTTTACCTCCCGGTAGAAATCCTTAAAGGGGGGAAGTGTGACGAATACACATAGATAAGATGTTAGCTGTCCTGTGTGATCAGCAGTTGGTCTGCCACCTGTCTTCAAGAGAGAGATAAGGGACACAATGAAACAGCACCTGGAGATGTGTAGAGAGCTGTCTGGAGCGGCTCCCCCTTTGAACCCTGAACTGTTTGAAGTGATGGACAGCCGATACCCCAGCAGGGGGATAAAAAGGGACAGATTCGCTAAGGCAGGACACACACGCCACCCAAGGTAACGAGACCCTGGAAGCGGTACGCCTCTCACGGGTCGGTGGGAAGTACCAGACAACGGCCAGGGTGGAAAGGTACGATCAGCGGGAACCCGGTGTGTGTCCGCCCTTGCCTGGGTGCCGGGTTCACTGCAGACGATCGACCGCATCTGGAGGAGGGGTCACAGTCGGTGACCTCAGGTGACATCACCAAGGACCTGCCCAAAAGCTGCTTGTGAGCCATATCGCCGGTCTGTGAGTGAAGCCGTGTCTGAATGATCAGTTGTTCCTGTTCTCTCTCTCTCTCTCTCTCTCCCCCCACGTTGTCCATCACCATGGCAACGATTACTGCGAACTGAACTACTAAACTGGACTGAACTTTGAGTCACTTTGAAATTTGGTCATTTACCCCTAGACAACGATAGAGCTTGATTGATGCTGTTATCTTAATTCTGTGCACATGCGTGTTTATCATCGCTGAACTGTTGCATTTATTATCCTTTCGATTACTGTGTTGCTTGCTTCTTTAATAAAACTTTCTTCATTCTAGTACTCCAGACTCCAACTGAGTGATCCATTTCTGCTGGTTTGGCAACCCAGTTACGGGGTACGTAACACTCTTTCTACAGATGCTGCCTGGCCTGCTGTGTTCACCAGCAACTTTCTTTGATAATACATGTACTTTAAATCTTTGAAAGTTGGTCATAATGCCAATGTTCTTACATTGTCTGGCCTCTGAGCATTGAGAATAAGTTCTATTGTTGTTCTGAATTGAGTCAGAATATGTAAATAAGACCATAAGGTATGGGTGCAGAATTACGCCATTTGACCCATTGAGTCTGCTCCACTATTTCATCATGGCTGATGCAATTTCCCTCTCAGCATTGATCTGATGCACTTTCCCCATATCCCTCATGCCCTGACTAATCAAGAATCTATCAAACTCTGCCTGAAATGTACCCAGTGACTTAGCCTCCTTGGCTGCCTGTGGCAACAAATCCACAGATTCACAGCTTTCTGGCTGAAGAAACTCCTCCTTATCTTTGTTCTAAAAGGATACCCCTCTATTCTGAGGCTATGTCCTCTGGTCCTTAGACTCTTCTACCCCCACCCCCTACCACCAGTAGGAAACATCCTCTCAACATCCACTCTATCTAGGCTTTTCAATGTTTTCAATGAGGTGTCCTCACAGTCTTCTGAATTCTTGCGAGTAGGGGCCCAGAGCCATCAAACACTCCTCACACAACAAGCTTTTCAATCCCAGAATCATTTTTGTGAACTTTCTTTGAATGATCTGCAATGTTAGCATATGCTTTCTTAGAGAAGGGCCCAAAACTGCTCACAATACCCCAAAGTGAGATTTTAAAAGTTTTTGATAATTTTTGAAGAGGTGTTTAAGTGATACAAGTGAAGGAAGGAGGTGAAAGAGTCATTTCAGGAACATTAAAAGCTTTAGTCTTTTTATTTCATATTTTAAATGATAGTAGAGATTTGCTGGGGTAGTGTGGCTTAAAGGCCTGGAGAGACTGTATCACTAAATGCAAGTATCCAAAGATCAGTAGAGAGGACAATGTGTTTTAATTTACTGTGTTTGACTGCAATCCCACACTCCTTTATTTTGTGATTTATTTATATTAATTAAATTTTGAAGCAATGAGAGCCAGAGTTTCACAATGGTTATTGTGCAATTCTGGTTAATGTTGTGAAATATGAGAATTTCAAATTCCCTATACAAGATACACACCAATTCAAGACAAATAGCAACTTGTATTTTAATTGCATGATGTGAAAAAGTTTGAAGCAATTACTACTTCAAACTTTTTCATAACATGCAATTAAAATATAAGTTGCTATTTAATTTACTATAATTTCATTGCTACAGTAATGAAGATAGTTAATCCTCGGGTGAACATGTCGTTTTAGGCATTCAGTTGGATCTTGCAGGAAAGTTGATTGGTGGAAGAGGTACAGGGCTGGAGAAGCCCTCCCTGCACCTTTTAAATCTACTCCTCATCTCTTCAAAGGGTCTTGGCCCGAATCATTGACTGTATTTTTCTATAGATGCTTCTCGACCTGCTGAATTCCTCCAGCCTTTTGTGTTCCCTTCTCCAGCCCTGTATCTCTTTCACCGATCAACTTCCCAACTCTTCACTTCATCAATCAACTTCCCAATTCTTCACTTCATCCCTCCCCCTCCCACCACTGCCTCTCGATTATTTCTCTTCACTCTTCGTTGCGAAATACGTTTGCTTAAACTTGCAAATCAGATAATTTTCACCCGGTGAAGCTCGCGGAAATTATGTACAAACGCTGCACGCTATCCGGTTTACCGAGGATGTTTAAAGCCCCTCGGTGTAAGTGTGTGCTTTATCTGCACAGGCACGGGAGCCTGCTCATCACTGAGCTGAAGAACAGAAAGCTGCGGACTGACAGAATTCACTGCCTCCACCCGGACAGCCCTGTTCTTATTACCTCGTCGCACACATCTCAATTTTTTTTAAATTTCTTTGAAATGGGCCGGATCAGCATTTCAAACATTTGCAGCTTTCAACTGACGCTTGTGGGTATTGAAACCGCAAGGCTCCAAGGTTGACATTTGGTTTCGGTTGTACATTGCATTAACACGCCACTAAAAATAATACTCCGTTTCTCCACCGATATCCCCCACCCCCAACAAGCATATACACGCGAAAAACAGCGCACGGTCCGTTGTCTCACCGGTCCTCAATTGCGAAAGTCTATGTTCAGCATGTTTGGAAGAAACGAATTTAACCCCTTCTTCATCTTGGCCGTTGTTTGCACAGGTATTCTTTAAAAATTCTTTGCAGAAGAAAGTTGCGAATTACCATTTATGTAATTGATTAAGTAGTTAATTATTTAATTAAATCTCCTTTTACGATTGAATTCATAGTGGTTCGTTCTCTGGAGGGTATCCGTTCCTCTGGTGTCTGTAATTTGCCAGTTTCAGGGAATTGTTAGGATCACCTGAGCGACTGGAATGGTTGCTGTTGTCTCGAATTTACATTCATCTTTTGTTTCCATTTACCCTTACAGCGTTCATCGAGGCTCCTGAAGTGTTTCAATATCCGGAAAAAATCGAAACGTTGGTGGGACAGGATGCGAAATTTCAGTGCGCGTTCCCACTATTTCAAGATAAATCTAAAATCAGGGTCTACTGGTGGAAAGATAGAGAACGGGAATTCTTCAAAGAGGGACAAGATCGCAGGAAACGTTTTGTTGTGGAAACTAAAGCGAACGTGTTGTTTCAGCTTGGGAACGTGAGGCGCAGTGATGCCGGGTTCTATTACTGCAGAGTGGAGGGTGAATTCACTGGAAATGGAACAGGCACAAAGCTCATTGTATGGGGTGAGCGATTAATCTCGATGACTTGCGGTTGCATCTGTGTTTAGAAACCGGGGTCAGGGAGATGGGGAACTGGAGCAGTGTATAGTTGAGCGGGGTGGGGGTAAAGAACAAGCGGATGAAACGAGTTTTCGCTTTAGGTTTTCACTTATGGCTCATATAGTACACACAAAGGATGATCAGTGTCAGGCAGAACGTTATTGACAGTGACAGGGGCTCCGAATGTGTATTCGGTAGCATATACTTTTACCATGGTAGAGCGTAGTTTTTAATCCAATAAAATCTGGGGGAATCTGCCAAAAAAAAAGGACTACCGGTGGGGCATCTCGTTCTAATTCCTCTCCAATTCTACAAGGCATCGGCTGAGCAGTTATTTCAAAATAATTTCTTGAACCAATTTGCATTTTTAAAGTGTATGTCGCAATCTATTGTGTTTTGTTGTCGCAAAGTCTTAATGTGAAATGTAATAAACATGTCCCAGTATTCATCCCCACCAGTGAAATTACTAATGCCCCCCAGCTTTCGATATTTCTTTAAAAGCCAGTACTTGCGGTTTTATATAGGACTCCGCAGCGCGGATGCAGAATAATCGGCCAGATTTTTAAAATCTAGACAGCCCATCACAAGATTTCTTCACAGACAAATTTGAAATGTTTTATTTTCATACGGCTTTGATTTGTTTGCTGCATTTCGGAGAAAAGAAAACGCAGTTTGTATTGTTAGAGCAACCTTTAAAATTGACGGTTGAGTAAACTAAGCTGAGGGAAAACGGCAATGCGAGTTATTGATGTATATCGCTATACTATCAACGCTCTTAATAATATTCCTGGATCGGGAGAGTGGAATATTCACTCTCAAACATACAAGAGTAGAATTTCTCAGCACATATACCTGTTAAATTTTCCCTCGGATGTACTCCCAGAACAATCAAGCGTGCAAATGGGTGTGTTAACGGGAAAAACACTTTGCACGATCTTCAGTTAATGTTCTTCATGTGTTATCAGTCGGTGTTATCAGGTTGACAAGAAATATTAGCGAAACTATTAATTGAAACAATCTGTATTGAGCGTATCCGTAGACAAGCCGCCTTCATTTATTTCTGATGCTAACAACCGAATAGCAACCGGCCGTTCGGATACTTTGCACAGTCTTTGAAATTAAACGTTCTTCCCCAACCACCTGGCTGTATCGCAGATGTGCTTCTCTGTAGCTTAGTTGTTTCTGAAGTGGAGCAATTTTGACCACAGTATTGTGCAAAAGGCGTAATGTTGGTTTATTTCGATTGAAAATATTTCGTTTCCCAGTTTCTTACAAAATCAAATTACGAACCGAACCGAGGGCACTTTAGGATTACGTAATAAAATGCATTGGATGTATCTAAATATTTTCAAAGGTAAACTCCGACATCAGGGTTGTAAATTTAAGCAATTGCACCTTGAACCATGTTACAAAAATATTTTGATATGCGCTGGTGATGCGCTGTAACTTCAGCGTAACGTCAATCAATGATTTTTCAAAGGGAACGGTGAATGAATGCTTCCCGTTACAACTGGTCTCACCTGATCAGGATCCATTCCTGTGCTCTTACTTGATTAGCCCCAAATCTAAATAACAAATCCTTCGATCACGGAAAAATGAAAAATTCCATTTAGAATGGGATTAATATTTGAAGCTTGTAACGTACCCACACCTTTCCCTCCCCATCTGCCAAACTGATCCAAGTCCAAATGTTCACCTCGTTTTCATGTTTTAAAATTTGTGGCTTGTGGAGGAATTCTTTGAATGAGGAATGCCAACCAATGATGGACAACACGATAAATATCATTTCTGGACATCTGAGTTTTAATCGTAATTTGAATCGTCTCATCGGTCATTCAGGAGTGTATATCTTATATAAATTATGATCTGTAACATGATTCCCCTCAAAAAGGAACGTGGGTAATTACTGGTGTCTTTTCTAGCAGTTTTCCAATGCCGTTATTGTTTGAGGTGTTGGCACAGTTTAAAAGTACTGGCGTTGGCCAAAGGTTAAATCGGCCTTGTTATAAAATGCAAGGGATGTAAGGGATTTCATACAAAGTATTCTCTTAGCCTTATCACTTTCTCAAAAACAAATCCTCTAGCCCTGTATTCAACTGACAAGCTATCCTTTGCAGACAGTAGGCGCATATTGTGTAATTAAAGAGCGCTTCATATTTCGAAAATACATGAATTTATCCCATTGAGTTCTCTGTCAAAACGTTCTACCCTTGAATACCATTCTATGACTTTAGATAAATTGCTTATAATTGCATTGATTTGTTTTCAACCTGAATGGTTTTAACTTTTTTGACAGCGGATGCAGCAGAATAAATGCACAGCCCAAGTTCGTGATTAAAGGATGTTAACTATTAGAAATGGGTTTGGTGTGGGATTAAAGAAAGGGTGTAAAAGGAAGCGGAAGCTATGAGGGATTGGAATTAAGAAAAAAAAACATTCCTGCGAGTAAAGACCCTGTCGTCTAAATAATCCCGACAGACATTTTCCCACATTACAAAATACTATTTAGCTCTATAATGTAAGTTATGCATTGGTGCGAGTTATTGCTTAATGAAACTGTACCTTTCTATCATTCACAAAGGATAGTTTAAATTGAATGCAGCGCTTGTCTGCTTTCTTACGGCTGCACTGTTGGTCCTGAGCTATTTACCTTGCAATTTATGGATTTGACTTGAAGCCTCAGTACCATCTGGAAGCATCATGCACGAATTTTACTTGACTGGAAGTAAAGATCATTCGGAACCATAACATCTTTACCATTATTTAACCTAATTTCATTCCATAAAATCATTAATTTATTTTGATACATATTGTGGAAATTTGCTTTGTATTTTAAAGCTTCCATTAATGTTGCAAAGCTTGTTCACTGCTCAAGCTCTGCTTTAACAAGGATGTAAATGTTAACTGACAATGATAAAGGTATTTTCTGGGTGAATGGCAGCTGCCTGTTTTTAAATGTATACACTATTTAATTTTTAAAGAGAGCAAAAAAGTACAAGAAAAACATAATTGGAATTTATATTGCACAACTTTCTAAACATTCAAGTTAATTGTCATCTGAATTCCTGTTCTGTTGAAAGTTTCCTGTTGAGTATACTCCTGATTAAGCTACTGCACACAAGTAATGATATATTTAATAAATATATGATGATATAATAAATGTATTTCATCAACAGATCCATTAAGTTTGGATTGGGTATGTAAAACAATGTGGGGTTGGGCTGTGCCAATCTGGTTGAGAGCTTCATCAGGGTCAGGCACATTACTTTATTGTGTGTATTCATTCTCCTGATTGAAAACATTATATGAGCTGGCAAAAGTGTCCTTCTTTCTTTCGCAAACAACAGGAATTCTGCAGATGCTGGAAATTCAAGCAACATACATCAAAGTTGCTGGTGAACGCAGCAGGCCAGGCAGCATCTCTAGGAAGAGGTACAGTCGACGTTTCAGGCCAAGACCCTTCCTTCAGTTAGTCCTGACGAAGGGTCTCGGCCTGAAACGTCGACTGTACCTCTTCCTTGAGATGCTGCCTGGCCTGCTGCGTTCACCAGCAACTTTGATGTATGTTGCTTCTTTCTTTCGCTACCTTTCAGCAAATGGGTCTTAAAGTGTCCCTGTGAGTGGTGTAGACAAAAGTAAAGTACTCAAGTTTATATTGGACTTGAATTCATCATGGTTGGGTCAGAATTAAATTTTATATAAAAGCTGAACTTTCCATCGTAGACCAGAATCCAATAAATCTGGACAGTTATATTTTTGTATATGGTGTTTTTAGATTACTATGATGAAATATTCTGTTGTTCATGAATAAACAGAAGCCAATAATTATGGAGGAATGAAATATGAGGAAAATAGGAAGTATCATTAAACAAAGCTTAATAGAATATATGACTTCACACTTTGTATCCAACATTAATATCAAACTATATCCTTTTACATTCAAACTTCCTACAGGTTCCCCAGAGCCTTTGAAGATTTCTCAAACGCAGCCTGCAGATGGTTCTCTATGGTGTAACACATCTGGTTTCTATCCTCCTGAGTACATCTTATCTTGGTATAAAAATGGTCAAGAAGTTATGAACAAAGAAGATATTAAACATCAAACAATGGATAATCTAACTGTAGTTTCCAGTCTTTTGAAAGAGAGACAGCCTGCTCAGCATGGAACTGTTTATGAATGTAAGGTGTCTCACTCCAGCCTCAGTGTTCCAGCTTTGGCCAATTATACTGTCAACATTGATGGTAAGACCATTACTTTTTTGGTGTGATTCAATTTGTATGGTCAAATACTTTTCCCTGTTTTTTTTTCATCGTAATAATACTTAGAAGGCAGTGAGTTCAATCTGAGTCTTCTGGGAGTGCTTTTGGTTGATAACCAGTTGCTGCTAGGCTCAGGGTTCAGCTTCTTAATACTACCTAAAGTCTATTTGGTAAATTGGCTCTTGCTGATGTACTTTTGCATAGTTGTTTTAAGTTCCATGATCTTCCATTTAATTAAAAACAGATGATGAAATCACTCAACAGTACAGGCAGCATCCCTGAACAGAGAAACTGAGTTAATAATAGTCACTAATCTGAAATCTTTTCTGCATTTTCTGTTTTTATTTCAAATTTATAGCATATGAAGTCTTTTAATTTAATTTTCTACCAGAGGAAATCTCTTATCTCTACAGACCAGCATATTTCCTGTAACTTTGCAAATTGTTCTACACTACATGCTTATCCATTTAATTTTTTGAAGGGTTCAGCGTAGCTTGCTTCCATTACATCAGCAGGCAGTGCATTCTGCAGTCCAACCTCTCACTGCTTAACCAACTTGTTCGTAACCCATGCTGGATGAAGTTGAAGTAGACAAAACAATAAAAATATTACCCCAATAGGCTTCAAACAACATGAATTCTGCAGATGCTGGAAATTCAAGCAACACACATCAAAGTTGCTGGTGAACGCAGCAGGCCAAGCAGCATCTCTAGGAAGAGGCGCAGTCGACGTTTCAGGCCGAGACCCTTCGTCAGGACTAACTGAAGGAAGAGTGAGTAAGGGATTTGAAAGCTGGAGGGGGAGGGGGAGATCCAAAATGATAGGAGAAGACAGGAGGGGGAGGGATGGAGCCGAGAGCTGGACAGGTGATAGGCAGAAGGGGATACGAGAGGATCATGGGACAGGAGGTCCGGGAAGAAAGACGGGGGGGGGGTGACCCAGAGGATGGGCAAGAGGTATATTCAGAGGGACAGAGGGAGAAAAAGGAGAGTGAGAGAAAGAATGTGTGCATAAAAAAGAGTAACAGATGGGGTACGAGGGGGAGGTGGGGCCTAGCGGAAGTTAGAGAAGTCCATGTTCATGCCATCAGGTTGGAGGCTACCCAGGCGGAATATAAGGTGTTGTTCCTCCAACCTGAGTGTGGCTTCATCTTTACAGTAGAGGAGGCCGTGGATAGACATGTCAGAATGGGAATGGGATGTGGAATTAAAATGTGTGGCCACTGGGAGATCCTGCTTTCTCTGGCGGACAGAGCGTAGATGTTCAGCAAAGCGGTCTCCCAGTCTGCGTTGGGTCTCACCAATATATAAAAGGCCACATCGGGAGCACCGGACGCAGTATATCACCCTAGTCGACTCACAGGTGAAGTGATGCCTCACCTGGAAGGACTGTTTGGGGCCCTGAATGGTGGTAAGGGAGGAAGTGTAAGGGCATGTGTAGCACATGTTCCGCTTACACGGATAAGTGCCAGGAGGGAGATCAGTGGGGAGGGATGGGGGGGACGAATGGACAAGGGAGTTGTGTAGGGAGCGATCCCTGCGGAATGCAGAGAGAGGGGGGGAGGGAAAGATATGCTTAGTGGTGGGATCCCGTTGGAGGTGGCGGAAGTTACGGAGAATAATATGTTGGACCCGGAGGCTGGTGGGGTGGTAGGTGAGGACCAGAGGAACCCTATTCCTAGTGGGGTGGTGGGAGGATGGAGTGAGAGCAGATGTACGTGAAATGGGGGAGATGCGTTTAAGAGCAGAGTTGATAGTGGAGGAAGGGAAGCCCCTTTCTTTAAAAAATGAAGACATCTCCAATAGGCTTCATTGTGACAAATAGTTAACTCAGCTGCATCTAACTGGAACCATAATCGGATGTCCCCTTATTGCTCCAAAGTCTCTCACTTGGGTTCTCAGATGATGAATAATGAGGACTACAATATAGCATTGACATGATAAGTACAGGATGGTAATTTTTGAAGATTATGGTCATTGGAAAGAAAATTAAATAATCCCTTCATCGGTTTAATTCGTCAAGTTTATTGCCATTTTGACCATAAGCTGCTGGTACAGTACACAGTAAAAACTAAGCAACATTCCTCCAGGACCCTGGTGCTACATGAAACAACACAAAACTACACTAGACTATGTGAGACAGCACAAGGCTACACTAAACTACGTAAAACAACATAAAAACTGCACTAGCCTACAGACCTCTACATAAAGTGCACAAAACAGTGCAGGGCAGTAAATAATTAATAAACAAGACAATAGACACAGTAGAGGACAAATTACAATATAATAATAAATGATGTAGATATCAGTCTAGACTCTGAGTATTGAGGAGTCTGATGGCTTGGGGGAAGAAACTGTTGCACAGTCTGGTCATGAGAGCCCCAATGCTTCGGTACCTTTTGCCAGATGGCAGGAGGGAGAAGTGTTTGTGTGAGGGGTGCGTGGGCTCCTTCACAATATTGTTCACTTTGCGGGTGCAGCATGTGGTGTAAATGTCTGTAATAGTGTGAAGAGAGACCCCGATGATCTTCCCAGCTGACCTCACTATCCGCTGCAGGGTCTTGCAATCCGAGACGGTGCAATTCCCGAACCAGGCAGTGATGCAGCTGCTCAGGATGCTCTCCATACATCCCCTGTAGAATGTGGTGAGGATGGGGGGTGGGAGATGGACTTTTCTCAGCCTTTGCAGAAAGTAGAGACGCCGCTGTGCTTTCTCAACTATGGGGCTGGTGTTGAGGGACCAGGTGAGATTCTCCACCAGGTGAACACCAAGAAACTTGGTGCTCTTAACGATCTCAACGGAGGAGCCGTCAATGTTCAGTGGAGAGTGGTCGCTCCGTGCTCTCCTGAAGTCAACAACCATCTCTTTTGTTTTGTTCACATTCAGAGACAGGTTGTTGGCTCTGTACCAGTTTGTTAGCCGCTGCACCTCCTTGTATGCTGACTCGTCATTCTTGCTGATCAGACCCACCATGGTCGTGTCATCGGTGAACTTGATGATGTGATTCGAGCTGTGTATTGCTGCACAGTTGTGGGTCAGCAAGGTGAACAGCAGTGGACTGAACACACAGCCCTGGGGAGCCCCCGTGCTCAGTGTGATGGTGTTGGAGATGCTGCTCCCAATCCGGACTGACTGAGGTCTCCCAATCAGGAAGACTAGGGTTCAGTTGCAGAGGGAGGTGTTCAGGTCCAGCAGTTTCAGCTTTCCAGTTAGGTGCTGAGGAATTATTGTGTTGAATGCTGAACTGAAGTCTATTAACAGCATTCGGACGTATGTTTCTTTTTTGTCCAGGTGGAGGGTGGTGGTGATGGTGTCGTCTGTTGAGCAGTTGGGATGATACATGAACTGCAGGGGGTCCAGTGAGAGGGGCAGCAGGGTCTTTATGTGCCTCATGACGAGCCTCTTGAAACATTTCATGATGATGGAAGTGATTCTTTAGTTAAAAATAATGAGATCTAATTCTAGATCCTTTCAACTTCCATCCTGTCAAGACCTCTCAAGATCTTATATTTATTTATCAGGTCCTTTCTCATTCAGGAGAACTCTAGCAGATACAAGCCAGTCTGTCCAACCCTTCCTCATAATTCAGCCAGTACTGTACCCAGTCCTCCCAAACAATGTTCTATTCTAAACTGAGAAAAATCTTCCTATTTTTGTATCTACACACATACTGCTGGAGTAACTCAGCAGTTCAAGCAGCATCTATGGAGAGGAATAAAGAGTCGATGTCTCGGCCTGAAATATCAGCTCTTTATTCTTCTCCATGAATGCTCCCTGACCTGTCGAGTTTTATAGTATTTTGAGTGTTACTCTTGATTTCGAACATCTGTAGAACCTCTTGTGTTTATTTCTGTATTTAGTTTCTCCAGTAATAAAATGCAACATTCTAATTAGATCTACTAATTACTTTCTCTGACTGCATACTAGCCTTTTGCAGTTCATGCACCAGGAGGACACCGAGGATTCCTTGTGGGACAGAACCCTACTACTTATTTCTATTTGTTTAATATATATTTATGCTTTCTCTACTGGAATCAGGGTTGTTTTATGCCTTTTCAAGTTGATGTAAGAACTTTCAGTGAATTTTTGAAAACACTAGGTTAGTTGCCCAGTGCCTTAGCCACATTAATAAAATTGATCATATATTTAATTGCTTGAAAATTATGTATGAAAATTGACTACCATTTTCGTCACATTCGTCACATTAAAACAATTTAAAATTCTATCATTAGCTAACATGATGACTTTTCACTATGCTGAGTAAAGTTCAAAAAATAAATTTATTGTCAAGGTCCATATATGTCATCATATGCAACCCCAAGATTCATTTTCTTGCAGACATGCTCAATAAATTGAATAATCATAATAGAATCAATGAACGACTGCATCAGCTGGGCATACCATCATGGTGCAAAGGACAACAGAAATTTGTAAATACAAAAAGAAAAAATAATAACAATTATAATAATAAATAAATTAGCAATAAATATTGAGAAGATAAGATGAAGAGTCCCTGAAAGTGAGTCCATATGTTGTGGAAACATTCCAGTGATGGGACAAGTGAGATTGAGTAAAGTTATCTCCTTCGTCTTAAGAACCTGATGGTCGAGGGGTAGTAACTGCTCCTGAACCTGGTGGTGTGAGTCCCAAGGCACCTATACCTTTTTCCTGATGGCAGTAGTGAGAAGAAAGCATGACCTGGGTGGCGGGGGTCCCTGATGATGGATGTTGCTTTCCTACAACAAATCTCCATGGTGGGGAGGGCTTTACCCGTGATGGCCTGGGCTGTATCTACTACTTTTTCGGTCAAGGGGATTAGTGTTTCCATACCAAACTGTGATGCAGCCCATCAGTATATTCTCCGCTATATATCTATAGAAGTTTGTCAGAGTTTTAGATGTCATATTGAGTCCTTACAAATTCCTAAGGAAGCAGAGGTGCTACCATGCTTTCTTCATAATTGCACTTGTGTGCTGGGTCCAGGACAGGTTCTCTGAAAAGATAACACCAGGGGATTTAAAGTTGCTGATCCTCTCTATCTGTAATTCTCCAATAAGGCCTGGCTTATGGACGTGAGGTTTCCTCTTCCTCAAGTCAATAATTAGCTTCTTGGTCTTGCTGATTTTGTGTAAGATTTGTTGTTCTGGCACCATTCAGCCAGATTTTCAGTCTCCTTCCTATATAGTAATTTATTAACACCTTTGTTTTGGCCAATGATAGTGGTGTGGTATTGTCAGCAAACTTGCATATGGCATTGGAGCTGTGCTTAGCCTCAGAGTCATAAGTGTACAGTGATTAGAGCAGGAGGCTAAGCACACAGCCTTGTTATGCATCTTGCTGATAGAGATTGTGGAGGAGATGTTGTTGCCAATCTGAACTGACTGGGGTCTGCAAGTGAGGAGATAGAAGATCCAATTGCACGAGGAGATATCAAGGCCAAGGTCTTGAAGCTTATTGATTAGTGGGATGACTGTATTGAATGCTGAACTGTAGTTGATAAAGGGCATCCTGATGTATGCATCTTTGCTGTCCAGATATTCCAGGGTTGAGGGAAGAGCCAATGAGATAGCATCTGCTGTGGACCTGTTGTGGGAATATTATAATTAAGGTGATAATTGTGCTTTTGATTAATAGTCATCTATTGAGGAGCAGCATGTAAAATCCTAAGCAGAGATATTTCCACTTGAGTTTGAATATGGGAACAGAGATACAAGATAAGGAATGATCATTTAAATCTGATGTTGAAGTTTTTTTTATTACAGTGGATGGTGTCTTTCTGGAATTCACTCAGGAAGGGATGAGAAGGCTAGATCACTGGAGATATCTGAGGAGGAGGTGGATGATATTTTGAAAAATCAGAGAATTAAGGCCATTATTGTACTGATACAGAAGAAGAATTGTGAATGGAATAACATGACAGGCTTTTGGGGCTAGATGACCCAATCATTCTAATTTCTTATGTTCTCATGTATTTTGTATATACCAAGATAAAGAGCAGCTGGACTAAGATGCATCATTTTGAGAGTTCAAGGGTAAAGGTTTACTCGCTTCCACATTCCAATTGGTTGTAATTTTCTACCAATGTTTCCATAATTTCTTTAAAAATAGAAGATTTGGCAAAATGTTGCCACTATGGCAAATGTTTTGTTATTTTATTTACAATTTATTATTACATAGAAAAAAGTATGTAAAGCATGGGAATAGCTCCTTCAGCTCACAATGTTGTGCTGAACCAATTAAATTAGTAATTAAACAGCCAACCTAACTAATCCCCTCTCCTTCACAATGTCCATATAGTTCTATTTTGCCCTTACACTTCCTCCCTTACCACCATTCAGGGCCCCAAACAGTCCTTCCAGGTGAGGCATCACTTCACCTGTGAGTCGACTGGGGTGATATACTGCGTCCGGTGCTCCCGATGTGGCCTTTTATATATTGGTGAGACCCGACGCAGACTGGGAGACCGCTTCGCTGAACATCTACACTCTGTCCACCAGAGAAAGCAGGATCTCCCAGTGGCCACACATTTTAATTCCACATCCCATTCCCATTCTGACATGTCTATCCACGGCCTCCTCTACTGTAAAGATGAAGCCACACTCAGGTTGGAGGAACAACACCTTATATTCCGTATGGGTAGCCTCCAACCTGATGGCATGAACATTGACTTCTCTAACTTCCGCTAGGCCCCACCTCCCCCTCGTACCCCATCTGTTACTCTTTTTTTATGCACACATTCTTTCTCTCACTCTCCTTTTTCTCCCTCTGTCCCTCTGAATATACCTCTTGCCCATCCTCTGGGTCACCCCCCCCCCGTCTTTCTTCCCGGACCTCCTGTCCCATGATCCTCTCGTATCCCCTTCTGCCTATCACCTGTCCAGCTCTCGGCTCCATCCCTCCCCCTCCTGTCTTCTCCTATCATTTTGGATCTCCCCCTCCCCCTCCAGCTTTCAAATCCCTTACTCACTCTTCCTTCAGTTAGTCCTGACGAAGGGTCTCGGCCTGAAACGTCGACTGCGCCTCTTCCTATAGATGCTGCCTGGCCTGCTGAGTTCACCAGCAATTTTGATGTGTGTTGCTTGAATTTCCAGCATCTGCAGAATTCCTGTTGTTTTAGTTCTATTTTCTTCACATTCATGTGCCTATCTAAACATCTCTGGTGCTGTCTGTGCAGAGTTTGCAGAGTCTTTCTCTAATTGCATGCGTTTCCTCTGGGCATATTCCAGTATCCTCCCACATTCTAAAGAGGTGCAGGATGGTAGGTCAAATGACAATGGGAAATGACTTCTGTTGTGTAAATGAGTGGGAGAATCTTGGGTGGGGGAATTTGGGGAAATAAAATGTGAGTAGGGTAGATACAGTTGATGGGTGGTTGGTGTGAACTTTGGATGAAGGACCAACCACCCATCATACATCCTGTATGATTCAATGAACTGAGGGCATAATATGCTTTTTTTATTTGCCCCTCATTGCCAGCCTTGTACTTCCATTCTTTGAGATCAATCATACACATCGAGCACAGAAAGTGGCCCTTTGGCTCAATGAGACAGTCAATCCTCTGGCATCCAATTACATTAATCCCATATTTTACATTCCTCTCAACCGCAGCCCCATCCCCAACCACCACTTGCTTACACTCTAGATCAATGTACGGTAATTAGTAAACCTAACAACCTGCATATCCTTGTGGTGTGGGAGGAAAGTGGAACACCTGAGAAAAGCTTATTGGTCATAGAGAAACTGTGCAAACAACATACAGTCAGCATGATGGTTTAGGATTGACTCCGAGTCTCTGGAGCTGAACCATAGGAACACTGCTGGTTGCAATGTTGTATTGACCTTTAACATGGATTACAAATCCTCACCTAACTCTTGAAATGTTTTGAGCTACATCAAGCAAGAACCTGACTGAGATTTTAAAGCTGATGAGGTAAATTCTTTTTGAATGAGACCTCATTGTGCTAACATTTATCTTCCATAAATAAGATGTCAGTTTGACCATTAGTGCTTTTGCTGCACAGGAAACTTAAATTCATAATACATATACTTTGTGTAGAGCTCTCAGAAATTGGTGACCTCCTGATTCATTTGCATGAGAGAATGCGTGACTTCATTTCTCCTTTTTGTATCTGCTTTCCAGACACCAGCAACATTTTCCATCTTCCCTGGTGGATTTATCTTTGTGGAGGAATTCTTGTACTGCTTTTGATTTTTTTAACAATACTATGCTATAAATTACGTAAGCACAAAGGTAAGAAACAATCTCTTTTCAATGAGACTATGTTTATATCATTCAAGAATTTAGTGAATTAACCATTCCGTTATTATGGGCTTCAGCATCAACATTTTGATTTATGTGACTTTTTTCCCTCATGAGCTGCTCAAAGTAAAAGAGAATGTAAATTGGATACATCCATGACAAACACTGGGTTTTCAGATTAGGTGAGGGATATTTAAAGGCAAAGTGTCCAGTGTATCAACGGCTCTCAGACATTTCCTGGTATTTGGAGAGAGCTGAATTGATGAAGGTTTGCTTCTGTGATCAGAATCAGAACCAGAATCAGGTTTAACATCACCGGCATATGTCGTGAAATTTGTTAACTTTACTTCAGCAGTACAATGAAATGCATGATAAACAAATATAGAGGAAAAAAGCAATAGCAGTAAGTATTTATATGTCTATTAAATAGTTAAGTTAAAATTAGTGCAAAAAAAAACAGAAATAAAAAGGATTCAGCAGTGGCTGGATGGGAGACGCCAGAGAGTAGTGGTGGATAACCGTTTGTCAGATTGGAGGCCGGTGACTAGTGGTGTGCCTCAGGGTTCTGTACTGGGTCCAATGTTGTTCGTCATATATATTAATGATCTGGATGATGAGGTGGTAAATTGGATTAGTAAGTATGCAGATGATACTAAGGTAGGTGGAGTTGTGGATAATGAAGTAGGTTTTCAAAGCTTGCAGAGAGATTTAGGCCAGTTAGAAGAGTGGACTGAAAGATGGCAGATGGAGTTTAATGCTGAGAATTGTGAGGTGCTACATTTTGGTTGGACTAATCAAAATAGGACATACATGGCAAATAGTAGGGCATTGAAGAATGCAGTAGAACAGAGGGATCTAGGAATAATGGTGCATAGTTCCCTGAAGGTGGAATTTTCTGTCGATAG
The DNA here is from genome assembly GCF_963921235.1 of Mobula hypostoma. Taxonomy (NCBI): domain Eukaryota; kingdom Metazoa; phylum Chordata; class Chondrichthyes; order Myliobatiformes; family Myliobatidae; genus Mobula; species Mobula hypostoma. The sequence continues at coordinate 9,421,229 of NC_086110.1, forward strand.
GGTGGTGAAGATAACTTTTGGTATGCTGGCCTTTATAAATCAGAGCATTGAGTATAGGAGTTGGGATGTAATGTTGAAATTGTATAAGGCATTGGTGAGGCCAAATTTGGAGTATTGTGTACAGTTCTGGTCACCGAATTATAGGAAAGATGTCAATAAGACATGAATTAGCTAAGATAGATTGGCAAATGATAATTAAAGGGTTGATGGTGGATATGTAATGGCAAGCATTTAAAGATCGCATGGATGAACTACAACAATTGTTCATCCCAGTTTGGCAAAAGAATAAACCAGCGATGGTAGTGCACCTGTGGCTGACAAGGGAAATTAGGGATAGTATCAATTCGAAAGAAGAAACATACAAATTAGCCAGAAAAAGCAACACACCTGAGGACTGGGAGAAATTCAGAGTCCAGCAGAGGAGGACAAAAGGCTTAATTAAGAAAGGGGAAAAAAGGTTGAGAGTAAGCTGGCAGGGAATATAAAAACTGACTGTAAAAGCTTTTATAGATATGTAAAAAGAAAAAGATTGGTTAAGACAAATGTAGGTCCCTTACAGTCAGAAACAGGTGAATTGATCATGGGGAACAAGGACATGGCAGACCAATTGAATAACTACTTTGGTTCTGTCTTCACTAAGGAGGACATAAATAATCTTAAGGAAATAGTAGGGGATCGAGGGTCTAGTGAGATGGAGGAACTGAGGGAAATACATGTTAGTAGAGAAGTAGTGTTAGGTAAATTGAAGGGATTAACTGCAGATAAATCTCCAGGGCCAGATGTTCTGCATCCCAGAGTGCTTAAGGAAGTAGCCCAAGAATAGTGGATGCATTAGTGATCATTTTTCAGAACTCTTTAAATTCTGGATTAATTCATGAAGATTGGAGGGTGGCTAATGTAACCCCACTTTTTAAAAAAGCGGGGAGATAAACCAAGGAATTATAGACTGGTTAGTCTAACATCAGTGGTGGGGAAAATGCTAGAGTCATTTATCAAAGATGTGATAACAGCACATTAGGAAAGAGGTAAAATCATCGGACAAAGTCAGCATGGATTTGTGAAAGGAAAATCATGTCTGACGAATCTTATAGAATTTTTTGAGGATGTAACTAGTAGAGTGGATGGGAGTGGATGTGGTATATTTGGATTTTCAGAAGGCTTTTGACAAGGTCCCACACAGGAGATTAGTGAGGCCAATTCATCGGCTATATTTAAGAGGGAGTTAGATATGGCCCTTGTCGCTAAAGGGATCGGGGGTATGGAGAGAAGGCAGGTACAGGGTTCTGAGTTGGATGGCCAGCCATGATCATACTGAATGGCGGTGCAGGCTCGAAGGACCGAATGGCCTACTCCTGCTCCTATTTTCTATGTTTCTAATAAAATTGAGAGAGTACAGAGGAGATCTACAAAAATGTTGCCTGGGTTCATCTCCTAAGTTACAGAGAAAGGTTGAACAAATTAGGTCTTTATTCTTTGGAGCACAGACGGTTGAGGGGGGACTTGATAGAGATATTTAAAATTATGAGGGGGATAGATAGAGTTGACGTGGATAGGCTTTTTCCATTGAAAGTGGGGGAGATTCAAACAAGAGGACATGAGTTGAGAATTAAAGGGCAAAAGTTTAGGGGTAACATGAGGGGGAACTTCTTTACTCAGAGAGTGGTAGCTGTGTGGAACGAGCTTCCAGCAGAAGTGGTTGAGGCAGGTTTGATGTTGTCATTTAATGTTAAATTGGACAGCTATATGGACAGGAAAGGAATGGAGGGTTATGGGCTGAGTGCGGGTCGGTGGTTCTAGGTAAGAGTTCGGCACGGACTAGAAGGGCCAAGGTGACCTGTTTCCGTGCTGTAATTGTTATATGTTATATGGTTATAAAAGAAGTAGTGAGGTCCTGTTCATGGGTTCAATGTCCATTTAGAAATTAGATGTACAAGGGAAGAAGTTGTTACTGAATCACTTGTTGTGTGCCTTCTGGCTTCTGTACCTCCTTTCCAACATTGACAATGAGAAGGGGGCATGTCCTGGGATTTTAGATGGAAGGATTACCTATTTGGCACTTCTGACTGGATGTAGCCATGACTCCAGTAGTCATATGCTAAGCATGTTGTCTTTGAGACTCTGTTATTTCCATTCACAAGTAGATTTAGTAGGACTGCAAAACTTGTTGGATCTGCTTATTTGAGATTGCTTAGCTCTGTCGGTTTCATGCTAGTTTGCTGTTTAGTGTGAGTGTAGTTTGTCGCTGCAGTTATCATTTTTGGATGAGCCTGGTGCTAGTCCTCGCATGCCCTTCTGCACTCCTCACTGAATCAGTGTTAAGCCCCAACATAATCATAATTGTAGGGAGAGGGGAAATGCAAATAAGGAGGTTAGTCTCCATGACAACCGTGCTGTGGTCACTTATACCAATGCTATGCGTGACAGATGTATGTGCCTCAGGAACACATATATCTGTAAGTGACAGGATTGGTGAGGAGGAGGTTTACACCCTTTAATCCTAAAATCCTTACATTTATCAAGGCATTCATTGATTGATCATTAAGCTCTATTTTCCATTTACAGGGATGTACAAGAACTTTATCTATTGTGTCCTAGCCCACTTATGTTTTGAACTCATGACTCCTGTATCCTGTATTTTGACATTGAAGCTATGTACAAGGACAGTGACAAAGAAGGTTACAAGTTATTAATCACATTTATCAGACTCTACCACCTGTTTCCTCCATTGTTGTTATTTCCTCACAACCAAGCCATTACTTTAATGCTGTTTCTTCCTTTGAGAGTGTGTTTGTAACTTCAGGGACCTGCTAGCATTTTAAAACTTGACTTTTCACTGTGCTGTTAATCTTTTAAGTCAAGGGATATTAAACTATAATTACCAATTTGCAGGAATAAATACACGTAAAACAACTCAGTCGACTAGTTCTTTAATATTCAACTACAAGACACAAGTTATTATGTGGGTGGACTTATCAGATGTTTAAAGGACATTGAATGTTTCAGGGCAATTTCTGGGTGATTTGATTTTGCCCCTGCTCTCCTCCTGTCCTCTTTTGTCCTCTTGTCTCTTTGAGACTGAATTTCTATATAAACCTGACATTCCATCTTTTCTGTCCTTGAAAATCAACAAAGTTTTAGGAGGGGCTATCACCCACGGCTAGACGTTTCCTCTAGCTCAACCCAGGGTCATCGACTCGAGACCTCAGCTTTGGAATCACACCTTCATTACCTTTTTTTAAGTTATTCGCATTTCTTGGTTCTTATTTGTTCAGGGAGTAGATTGATTAAGTTTTATTCTGCTAATTTCAATGACACATTGACAGATAAATACACATGGCTAAGGACAAAGTAAAATTTCTTTTAATGTCAATGGGCTGTTAAATTCAATCAAACCCAGTAAAATTCTATCCAAATAAAAATAAGAACAAGCCCATGTAGTATATTTACAGGAAACTCACAGGTGATAATGAACATGGAAAACTAAAGAGAATGGGCTTCGCTAATTTGTTTTTCTCCTCATATAAATCAGGACATAGGAGAGGGTTGCTATTCTTATCTCAAGCAAGCTAAATTTTGAAAAAGTATTCGAAATGGGAGATAAGGAGGGCAGATATATTCTGGTAAGGGGCAGCATAGACGGAAATTCAGTTACTTTATTGAATATATATGCACCCCCAGGAAGTGATATTAGATTCTTTCAGAAAATTACTAATATTATGCTAATGGAAACAGAAGGTCTCCTGATATGAGGGTGAGACTTAAATTTACAATTACAACCAAAGTTAGACTCTTCCAATAGAAAAACCTATGAAACAAAATCCTTTTTGAGGATGTTGATCCAATTGATATATGCAGGGACCTTTTCCCAGACAGAAGAGATTACACTCTTTATTCTGCCCCCCATTCTGTATATACAAGAATAGATTATTTCATAACATTTGGAAAAGACAAAGACAAAATGAACACTTGTGGAATTGGGACAATAGATGTAAGTGACCATGCACCTATATATTTATCTGTTGATTTTGACCTACAACCAAAACTGAATTTGGAAACTGAATTCAGACCACTCAATGATCCCTAATTTAATGAACAAGTTAAAAAAGAAATTGGACTTTACTTAGAATTCAATGATAATGGAGAGGTTTCACCTCCCACTCTATGGGATACTCTTAAGAGGAAAATTATAGCGATATCTTCATATAAGAAAAATATAAGGAATAAAACATTAGAGGAATTACAAAATAGGCTGAAGGAACTAGAAAAACAAGAAAAATTGAACTTGGCACAGGATACATTAGAGGAAATTTAAAAGAAAATAGGAATGAAATTAATAGTTTGGCTACGCAAGAAATCAGGAAAAATTTAATGTTTCTGAAACAGAGACTTTATGAAAGTGGATCTAAGTCTATGAAAATACTGGCATGGAATCTGGGAAAAAAAAGATAGTAGAAAATATAATTCATAGAATTAGGGATCCAAGAACAAAAATGATTAAAAGAAAATAAGCTAAGTGAAATTTAAGAAGCTTTTGAAGTGTCTTACAAAACTCTATATTCCAAAGCTCCAGGGGAAACCAGAACCCAAATTGACACCTTCCTGAATTCTCCAGAGTTACCCACTTTAAACGAAGAATAAAATAGAATGATGACTGCTGACATAACTGAAGTTGAACTAAAAGCTGCAATTAGTAGGCTTAAATTAAGCAAGTCACCAGGATCAGATGGGTATACGGCAGAGTGGTACAAAAAATTTTAAAATGAGTTAATTCCTGCCTTATTCCCCACACTGAACAGGGCTCTAAAAAGTCACAAATGCCATCCAGCTGGAAGGAAGCTATAATCTCAGCTATAGCGAAAGACGGCAAGGATAAAATGGAACGTGGGTCATTTAGACCAATATCTGTTCTTTTTTTTTGTAATTTATTTTTTATTGAATTTCATCAAACAAACATTTCCATAAGATGTATTTCAGATACTGTACATATATATCATATAATCATATTTGTCACAAATCTCCACATAATATTTATCTGAGGTATACACTTATAAAAAAGGAGAGGAAAGAAAGAACAATCGAAAGAAGAAAACTACGTACAGAGTTGGGAGTGATTTTTTTTTACAACATATTCATTTACTTGTGAGAATAAAATCAGGCCTATGAGGTGTTTTGTAGTTAAACCTTTTTTTTCCAGTATGAATAAAATAGTTCCAACTTATGATTAACAGATGCAGCTATCTTCTCCATTTTGTAAATGTCCATTGTAATTTCCATTCATACATTTAAAGTTGGGCTCTCCTGTGATAACTATTTCCTGGTAAGGGTCTTTTTACCAGCCACCAGCAGTATATTTATTAAGAAGTTATCTCTTCTCAACTGTTCTTGAGGTATATACCCAAAATATATGGTCTTACCATCTAAGGGTATTTCACATTTAAAGACGTCTTGTAGGGCATTATGTATCCCACTCCAATAGTCTTTGATAACGGGGATTTCACGGAAAATATGATAATGGTTTACATTTTGATTTCCACAATCTCTCCAGCAAACAGGGGGGTTACTATCATAATGGGATTTCTGAGAGGGTGTAATAAAATATCTTATCAAGTTTTTCCACCCAAACTCCCTCCACTTCTGTGAACTGGTACACTTCCATTGATACCTCCATATTATTGTCCAGTCTTCCTCAGATATTATTATCCCTCCTTCCCTCTCCCATTTTGTTTTAATGTGTGAAGTCGAATGTGTTTTAAGATTTGACAAACCCTTATACGTGCTTGAAATTATTCTACAAACAACTACCGTTGTCTGAAGTATATGCTTTTCTAAATAGCTCCATCAGACATGTACTTGCCTTGGTTACATTTTTAATCATCCTATTAACGTACTGTCACATCTGTAAGTACCAGTAAAAGTCTTTTTTTCTAATAAGTGTTTCTCTTTGAGCATTTCAAAACTGAACAGTGTTCCTTCTTTCATTATATTGCAAGTAGCTGTTTTCCCTTTAGCTGTCCAGTCCTTAAATCTAGCATCCAGTTTATTTGGCGTAAAATCCAAGTCATATGCACACCATTTAAGAATTGCAATGTCTCTCTCTAGTTTATGTTCTTTTATAATAGTTTTCCATATTTTAAGAGTCCATTTCACCCACGGGTTGTCAATATTATTCATGTAACTTTGTAGGTTGCTATCAGCCAAAATTGCCTGCATGGGGATGGAAAGTATCCTCTCCTCAATGTTTTTCCATTCAGCATCATATGATGGGTTGCACTGCATATCACAGCACTCAACTGTGCTGCAAAATAATAATCCCTAAGAGAAGTTAGGCCCCAGCCCCTTTCTCTTGGCTAATTTCAAAGTTTTGAGATGAACCCTAGGCCTTTTACCTTGCCACATATATCTTGATAGCATCTTGTTCCATTCATTAAGTTGATTTTGGTTAATCTCTATTGGTAGTGTCTGAAAGAGATATAGTAGTCTGGGCAATATATTCAGTTTAATAGACCAAGAAAAGGAATTAGGTTCCAGCTTGTTATATCTTCCTCAATTTTTTTATATATAGGCTGATAATTGCATTCTGATAATTTTGCCAAATCTTTTGGCATAATGATGCCCAAATATTTGATGGACTCTGTTTGCCATGCCCAAGGATATCTACTTTCTATTTCTCTTGGTGGGCTATAGTTATATGAAAGCATTTGGGTTTTTATCTATGTTGATCTTGTATCCTGATAATCGGCCATATTATTCAAAGGATTGCATCAATTTAGGTAAAGAGTATGTTGGTTGTCCTAGATAGATCAAAATGTCACCCGCGTAACAGGCCAATTTATTCTGTCCCTTTAATAGTAATTCCCCTGATATCTTCATTTTGTCTGATGTATTGAGCTAATGGTTCCAGATATAATGTGAAGAGTAGCGCTGACCATGCACAACCCTGTCTCATGCCCCTTTCTAGGGTTAAACTATTAGATTAATATCCATTAATTTTAATCCTGGCAGTAGGATTCTCGTATAGTGCCTGTATAGTTTGAATAATTGTGTCATGTAGACCAAGTGTATGTAAAACTCTGTAAAGAAAATTCAAATTAACCGAATCAAATGCCTTTTTAGCATCCACGCTTATCACTATTGCTTCAATTTTATTTTTTTATATGATCCATAATGTGATCTCTCTCTCTTGTCAAAAGTACAGTTCATAGGGGTAATTCAGGACCACATCACAGTTACACCCGCTCAGAAATCCTATTATAATAGTAACCTCCCTGTTTGCTGGAGAAAATGTGGAAATCAAAATGCAAACCATTATTATATTTTCTGGGAATGCCCTGTTATCGAAGACTATTGGAGTGGGATGCATAATGCCCTACAAGACATCTTTAAATGTGAAATACCTTAGAAAGTAAGACCATATATTTTGGGTTTATACGTCAAGATATTTGTTGAGGAGAGATAAATATTTAATGAATATACTGCTGGTGGCTGGTAAGAAGACTCTTGCCAGGAAATAGTTATCACAGGAGAGCCCAACTTTAAATGCATGGATGGAAATTACAATGGACATTTACAAAATGAGAAAGATAACAGCATCTGTTAATCATAAGTTGCAACAATTTGATTCATACTGGGAAAAATGGTTTAACTGCATAACACCTCATAGGTCTGATTTTATTCTCACAAATCAATTAATATGTTGTAAAAAAAAGACCACTCCCTACTTATACAGTTTTCTCCTTTTACTTGTCTTTCCTTTCCTCTCTTTTCTATAAGTGTATATCCCAGATAAATATTATGTGATTTGTGGCATATATGACTATATTATATATATGTACAATATGGGAAATCCATCTTATGGGAATGCTTGTTTGATGATGAATTTCAATAAAAAAAATTACCAAAAAGAATAAAAAAGAAAATGAACAAATTTTGCCTCTTATCCTTTACTGAATCCACGACCTTCATCCTGTTAAATATTGCTTTATGCTGTATGTCCTAAAATTCTTAAATCTCCACCATAAGTCTACTTCCAGGAAGCTTGAATTTCTGTTTACTGCCAATTCCTTTAAAAACACGGATTCTTAGATTTAAGTTAAGATTTTAATAACCTACATACTATTTCCTCTATATATTCATTTCCATAAAAGTGGGTGTCACTGTAAAGCGCAGCATCTGTTGCCCATCCCAATAAATGCATAAAGAGCTCCTGTAATCACTCTCGTATTGAAACATAGTAACTTAATGCCTCTGATTTCCAATTCCCTTATTTTGATAATTTTAATTTTATAGAATCTGGAACAGATCTAAGAGAATAACAGGAATTACAGTTTAAAAGTACTTTTGTTACAGAGCATTTTCATTCATTTTGAGTGGTTTTTGAATAAGTGCAACAGTGCCTGACCTGATGCAGGGTGTCAGCCTGAAACACCGACTCTTTATAATATGCCATTGTAACAGGAAAGAGATTCTAACACAAGATCTTGTATTACAACTGACTGTAAAGGAGTACTCAATGTCAGTCATTTGTGATTTTGAATTGTGTTTTCATTGTTCTCTCAAGTGAATCCAAATAATTGATATAACATTTTAACAGAAACAGCTTAATTCCCCTCTAATCCTTCATCAATGTTTATCCCACATTCAAAATGATTGAAAGCCACTATCAGATTAGGTCACCTAATTTACATGTATTTATTTTGTTGTTCATGGAACAGTGGCATGAGTACAATAATTGATTCTCAAAGAGTAGCAGGAAATAAATTTTAAAGTACTTTAGTTGCAGAGAACTACCATTCAGTTTGAATGGTTTTCACTAACTGACAAAGAAGCTCAGGTTTGGACTTCCGACATTCTATTCTGGAGAACACAGAAAAATTGCATCACCTTTTGTATGTTTCATTCTAAGTCCCCTTCTCCATGCGTAACAGTAGCCAAACTTCTAATTCCTGATCACACTATAACTAAGTACTTCACACAGACAACTTCATAATTAACAATGTCAGAACTGGGAATTTTGCCTGATATCCTCAGTCTTTAGTAGTCCCTGGACACGAGGACAATTTTAGTAGTCCTATAATCATCTTAATGATGCTGCAACATATATTAGATGGATCAAAATGTTTGGTAGTACCAGCACACTATATAATGAATTTTAAAATATCTGAAGTGTTTCTGCAATTCCTATTTATCAATGAAAATTTTGTCCATTGTATTTTACTTGCAGCTCACAAGGTTCAAACGAAGTCCTGTTCACGGTGTAGTGAACCAATAATAGCAAAGTCTAAAGAAAGAAAGAAACAGGATCCAGGAAAAAAGAGCATAGAGATGACACCAAGGAACCCAAGTAGAACAGAAAATGCTACAAATGCCTCGGCAAAGGTCAAGAAACATCACAAAAAAAGAAGTGAACCAATGAGTATCTGATCTCATTAAATAAAACAAATGAATTTTATAGTACCTATGGCTTAGGTAATGCCATCAATGCTTATATTACAATAGAGTGTCATCAAAATACTTGATGTTTAAAAGACATTAATTACTGCATTTTATTATACTTAATCTCTCACTGAAATATTGATAAAATAGTCAAAGTCAATGTGGTTTTGTTAATGGGAAATCTTACCTGACAAACCTTTTGGAATAATTTGAGGAAGTAACAGGCAGGGATGTTGTTTTCTTGGACTTTCAAAAGGGCTTTGACAAGGTGCCACACATGTGCCACTCACTATATATGAGCCTATGCTTTTAATGGTGTTAGCATGGATACAAGATTGGCTGACTAGCAAGAGGCAAAGTATGGGAATATGGAAGCCTTTTCTGGTTGGCTGACAGTGGCTAGTGGTGTTCCGCAGAGATAATTTGGGACACTGTGAAGAATTCCTAATTTTCTTTGGACACCGTGAATTGCATTTGATTGCTTATTTAAAATGTACTCATAATTCAGAACTGATAGGTAAGCGGGGTATATGATCAGCATTCATAGAAAATGCTATAGATGTTTAACAGGCTGACAGGATCTGTGGAAAGAGAAACAGCTAACATTTCAGTTTGAAGATCCTTCATCAGAACTGGATAAATGAGAAAATAAATTAGTTTCAATTTGTGGAGATGATTGGGTGAGACAGGATTTGTTGTGCAGTTTACAAACCTGTATTTGTTTGATTAATGACTGAAGCTATAGCGAGAGAGGGAGTGCAGATGAAATGAAAGGACATGTATATTATGAAATGCGTGTCAAGTCTATGCTGGAAAGAAGTGAAGCCAAAAGGAGAAAGTTGGAAAACGCCAGCAGATCATTCACTATTTGTGGGGAGAGGAAAATCTCCATTCATATTAGAGATAGATAAACTTATACCACATTAAATCTATTCCAGATTCATTTGATTGATGTTTGAGACTCAGATTTCCAGGAGTTTGGTAAAATAGTGAGAATGCTTTGGGGCTTGTATCTACTCTATTCTAAAAGGTAGCAAAGTCAAAAAAAAAACATCTGCCATACACTACCAGCGGCTGTGAAGGCCACAACTACCCTCAGTATTGATGTGACATTACTTTCCGTAGTTAATAGCAGAGAATATTTCTATATTTTGGTTTTATGTTTTCTTGTATTTTGCTGAATTACAATTACATCATCGCACACTAACTGTTGTAGGCCAGCAGAGAGACAGGAGAGAGTGAATTAGCCCCATTAGCAAACTCTTTTGGTCAACAGGAAATAATTGATTTTTTTTAATACCTTTGTGTATGAGGGATTGCTGCTTGCTGCCTATTTATTTTATATCTACTGTACATTACATATGCTTTGTTTAAATAGCTAACGTTAATATAATGCTATTACTCTGTTAATTAATCTGATTAATTAATCTGTTTATGGTTCAGAGCTGTTCTGTCTGTTTCCCTGTGAAAGCTATAAATATAGATAATCTGCATAATAGCATAAATGTCAAGAAACAAATAATGTTTAATTTTACTTTAAATAAAATTAAAATTTTCTTTGTAAAGCTAAAACTCTGAATCTGTAATTAAAGAGTAATTGACACTTTGATATACCTCAAAACAAAGATGGATTTCTTAGAGATTAAAGCATATGCAGTATCATTGCATTCAGTCAATAAAGTAGTGCTTGTAGAGAGTTCTATGAATTCATGAAAGTTCATTATTTCAGTCTGTATATGACGAAATCAGGAATAGGAGCAAGGACAGGCCACTTAGCCCCTCAAGTCTGTGCCACCATCCATTATGATTAAAGACTATGGCATCTTCACTTCTATGCTACTTCCCCACAATTCCTGGGTTTTTCAAGAATTCATTAGACACATCAATGACCTAATTCCAGAGATTTACAGCCCTCCGTGAGAAGAGGTTTGACTGTTTCTCACATAAATAGCTTCTTTCTAATCTTAAAAACATATCTCTTGTTCATGTCTGTCCCATGAGTGGAAATACCTTGTTATCTAGCCTATCATTCTTGCTAAGTATCTTTGGAGAACTTCTCTTACAGTCTGAAAAATACCCATTCCTTTGCTGAGGCCAACATCTGACCAACACCAATTACAGTGGTTATACACACTGGTTTGATATTCCCAACTAAATATGTATGATTGGTTTCAATTTGGCCTTTTAAACTAAGACCAAAAGCAATAACTAACAGTAACACGAAGTATTCATTGTATTAAGTAAAACTTTCAATATGTTGTTTGCCTCGAAATGCAGTTAATGAATGTATCTCCCAGTTCAAAATCCCACACCTGTCAATCTTTTCCTCCTTTCCTTAAGAAACTGACACATTTCACAGGGGAATATTTCACATTATGTCACAATGTTTCACTTGTTGGTTATTTCCTTTAAGCCCATATGAATGGCAAAGAAACGTACCTAAGTAATGATGTGCAGAGAAATGAGACCATGTTTTCATATTTTGAAGAATGTACTAAAATAAAATTAAAAGATGTGACTATACCCCTTGCCCATCCTCTGGTTCCCCCCCCCACCCCTTGTCTTTCTCCCCGGACCCCCTGTCCCATGATCCTCTCATATCCCCTTTGCCAATCACCTGTCCAGCTCTTGGCTCCATCCCTCCCCCTCCTGTCTTCTCCTATCATTTTGGATCTCCCCCTCCCCCTACCACTTTCAAATCTCTTACTAACTCTTCCTTCAGTTAGTCCTGACGAAGGGTCTCGGCCTGAAACGTCGACTGTACCTCTTCCTAGAGATGCTGCCTGGCCTGCTGCGTTCACCAGCAACTTTGATGTGTGTTGCTTAAAAGATGTGTTGGTCTCTTGTCTGAAATTGGTAGAACAATGTATTGATACATTCCAGTCTGGAGAACTACAGTCATTTATGGCATCTATTTTGAATAAAGAAAATAGCTAAATATCTTCAACTTGGTATTGTTAATATCCCTGTCCACCCACTAGCAGCACTTCCCCAGTGATGTTCACATCTAATAGGTAATTGCCAACAGGGGAAAAATCTCCAACACCAGTGCAGCTGACCTTAAATCAGTTGTAGTTTTTTAAATATCAAAAGTAACTGGCCTTGTGTGGAAATAACTAATTCATGTCTCCAGCTCCACACCATCATGTTTCACTCTCAATAGTCTTTGATAAGTGATTTATGTAGCTATACAGTTCTAACAGTTATTGTAATAAATTCTGACAGTTTACAAAGGCACAACAACACATTATTGGGATAACTAGGCATGTGCAATAAATGCTGGCCTTGATAGACATGGGTGATAACTGTAAAAATGCACACAAGTTCAAAGAGTCTTAGAGAAGTACAGCAGAGAAAGAGGCCCTTTGACCCATCTAGTACCTGCTTAAAGAATTTAAGCTGCCTACTACTACCGACCTGCACCAGGACCATAACCCTCCATATCCCTACTATCCATGTACCTATCCAAACATCTCTTAAACATTGAAGTCAAGCTCCCATGCACCACTTGTGTCAGCAGCTCAATCCACACTCTTGTTACCCTCTGACTGAAGAAGTTTCTCCTCATGTTCCCCTTAAACTTTTCACCTTTCCCCCTCAACCCATGATCTCTGGTTGTAGTCCCACCCAACCTCAGTGAAAAGCTTGCTTGCAATGACCCTATCTAAACCCCTCATAATTTTGTATACCTCTATCATATCTCCCTTCAAGTTTCTATGTTGCAAAGAATGCAGTCCTAGCCCTATTCAATCTTTCCTTACAACTCAGGTCCTCCAGGACCTGAATATCCTTGTCAATTTTTCTGTACTCCTTCAGCCGTGTTTACATCTTTCCTGTAGGTAGGTGTCCAAAGCTGCACACAGTACTCCAAATTAGGCCTTCAACACAGCCTCCCATCTCCAATACCAAATACATTGATTTATGAAGGCCAATGTGCCGAAAGCTTTGTTTACAACCTTATGTAGCTGTGACACCATTTTCAACAAAATATTAACCTGTATTCCCAGATCCCTTTGTTCTGCCACACTCCTCAGAGCCCTACCGTTCACTGTGTAAGACCTTCCCTGGTTGGTCCTACCAAAGTTCAAAACCTCACTCTTGTCTGCATTAAATTCCATCTGACATTTTTCAGTGTATTTTTCCAGTTGGTGCAAATCCCTCTGCAAGCTATGATAACCTTCCTTACTGTCCACAACACCTCCAATCTTGGCGTCATCTGCAAAGTTGATAATCATATTATCATTTAGATTATTGACTTAGATGATAACAAAGGACCCAGCAGAGATCCTTGAGGCACACCATGAGTAACAGGCCCCAGTCAGAGAAGCAACCCTTCACTACCACTCTCTGGCTTCTCCCACAAAGAAAATTTACTACCTTATCCTGAGTGCCAAGCAACTGAGCTTTCCTGACAAGTGGGAACTTGTCAAGCGCCATACTATATAGGCATCCATTAGTCTTGTGAGACCATGGATTTGCGCGTTGGAAGGTAGGGCACGGGCCTGGGCAAGGTTGTATGGAAGACCAGCAGTTGCCCATACTGCAAGTCTCCCCTCTCCATGCCACCGATGTTGTCCAAGGGAAGGGCATTAGGACCTGTACAGCTTGGCATTGGTGTCATCACAGAGCAATGTGTGGTTAAGTGCCTTGCTCAAGGACACAGCATGCTCCCTCAGCCAAGCCTCGAGCTAGCGACCTTCAGATCATTAGACGAACACCTTAACCACTTGACCACGCGCCAACACAAACGCCTTACGAAAGCCCTTGTATACACCATCCACTGCCTTGCCATCATTCTCTTTCCCGGTAACTTCCTTCAAATGCTCATTAGGATTGGTTTGATATGACCTACTGCACACAAAGCCATGCTGACTAACCTTAATCAGTTCATGTCTATCAGAATACTTATATATCAACAAACAGGAGAAAATCTGAAGATGCTGGAAATCCAAGTAACATACAGAAAATGCTCGAGACACTCGGTAGGCCAGGCAACATCTACGGAAAAGAGTACAGTCACCATTTCAGGCCGAGAACCTTCAACAGAGGAAAAAAGATATGGAGTCAGAATAAGAGGATGGGGGGATGGTAAAGGGCAACACAAGGTGATAAGTCAAACTGTGGGAAGGGAGGGGTAAAGTAAAAAGTTGGGAAGTTGATTGGTGAAAGAGATGCAGGGCTGGAGAAGGGGAAATCGAATAGGAAAGAATAGAAGGTGGTAGACTACCCTGATGGAATATAAAGTGTTGCTCCTCCAACCTGAGCATGTTCCCATTTCTCTCCCAGTGCCCACCAATTTTAATTCCACTTCCCATTCCCATTCTGACATGTCCATCCATGGCCTCCTCTACTGTCGCAATGAAACCGCACTCAGGTTGGAGGAGCAACACCTTATACTCTGCCTGGGTAGCCTCTAAACTGATGGCATGAATATCAATTTCTCGAATTTCCAGTGATGATCCCCTCTTCTCTATTCCCCATTATTATTTCCCTCTCTCACCTTACCTGTCTACTGCCTCCCTCTGGTGCTCCCCTCTCTTTTTTTTTCTTGCTATTAGATTCTTATTAGAATCCTAATAGATTCCCCCTACTCCATCCCTGTATAGCTTTCATCAATCAACTTTACAACTATTTACTTCACCACTCCCCACCTCCCAGTTTCACCTATCACCCCGTGTTTTTCCCTCTCCTCCCCACCCCCTTACTCCTGTTCTTTTTCTCCAGTCCTTCTGAAGGGTCTTGGCCCGCAACATTGACTTTGCACTTTTCCATAGATGCTGCCTGGCCTGCTGAGTTCCTCCTGCATTTTGTGTGTGTTACTTATATACCCGGTCCCATAGAATACATTACAATAACTTTCCCACAATTGATGTCAGACTCACAGGCCTATAATTTCTTAGATTCTGTTCAGAGTCTTTTTTAAACAGTGGAACAGCATTGGCTATCCTCTAATCCTCTGGTAGCTCTCCTGTCGCTAAGGATGTTTTAGATATCTCTGCTAGGGCCCTGACAATTTCTGGCCTTGCCTCCCATAGGATCCGAGGCAACACCTTGTCAGCCCTGAGTATTTGTCCACCGTGATTTGCTTCAGGCTAGCAAACACCTCCTCCTCTGTAATCTGTACAGGGTCCATCAAGTTGATGCTGCTTTGCCTTACTTCTATAGTCTCTGCACCCATCTCCTGAGTAAAAACAGAAGTAAAAAATCCATTTAAGATCTCCTTCTGCCTTTTGGTTCCACATATTGATTACGATTCTGTCTTCCAGAGGACCAGTTTTGTCCCTTGCAATCCTTTTGCTCTTATCATATCTGTAGAATCCCTTAGGATTCACCTTCACCTTATCTGCTAGAGCAATTTTGTGCCTTCTTTTGGTCTTCCTGAGTTATTTCTAAAGTGTTCTCTTGCATTTATTGTACTTATTTGTTCCTGCTTGCCTATACCTGCTATGCAGCTTCCTTTCTCTCTTAACAAGGGCCTCGATATATTCTGAAAACCAAGGTTCCTACACTTTTTATCTTCATCTTTTAGACTGACATGCACATACAAGCTTTGTTCTCTCAAAATTTTAATTTTGAAGACCTCCCACTTTCCAAGCACACCTTTGCCAGAAAACAGCCTGTCCCAATCCGACCTTTGGCTCACAATGTTGTGCCGATCCTTAAACCCTGCCTCCCATATAAGCCCCAACTTAAATTCCTCCATATGCCTGTCTAGTAGTCTCTTAACTTTCACTAGTGTATCTGCCTCCACTATTAACTCAGGCAGTGCATTCCATGCACTAACCACTCTCTGAGTAAAAAACCTTCCTCTAATATCCCCCTTGAACTTCCCACCCCTTACCTTAAAGCTGTGTCCTCTTGTATTGAGCAGTGGTGCCCTGCGGAAGAGGCGCTGGCTGTCCACTCTATCTATTCCTCTTAATATCTTGTATACCTCTATCATGTCTCCTCTCATCCTCCTTCTCTCCAGAGAGTAAAGCCCTAGCTCCCTTAATCTCTGATCATAATACATACCCTCTAAACCAGGCAGCATCGTGCTAAATCTCCTCTGTACCCTTTCCAATGCTTCCACATCCTTCCTATAGTGGGCCGACCAGAACTGGACACAATACTCCAAGTGTGGCCTCACTAGAGTTTTATAGAGCTGCATCATTACCCCGCAACTCTTAAACTCTATCCCTCGACTTAGGAAAGCTAAGACTCCATAAGCTTTCTTAACTACCCTATCTACCTGTGAAACAACTTTCAGGGATCTGTGGACATGTAACCCCAGATCCCTCTGCTCCTCCGCACTACCAAGTATCCTGCCATTTACTTTATACTCTGACTTGGAGTTTGTCCTTCCAAAGTGTACTACCTCACACTTCTTCAGGTCGAACTCCATCTGCCACTTCTCAGCCCACTTCTGCAGCCTATCAATGTCTCTCTGCAATCTTCGACAATACTCTACACTATTCACAACACCACCAAACTTCAAGTCGTCTGCAAACTTGCCAACCCACCCTTCTACCCCCACATCCAGGTCGTTAATAAAAATAACGGAAAGTAGAAGTTCCAGAACCGATCCATTGGGACACCACTAGTCACAACCCTCCAATCCGAATGTACTCCCTCCACCATGACCTTCTGCTTTCTGCAGGAAAGCCAATTCTGAATCCACCTGGCCAAACTTCCCTGACCCCATGCCTTCTGACTTTCTGAATAAGCCTACTGTGTGGAACCTTGTCAAATGCCTGACTAAAATCCATGTAGATCATATCCACTGCACTACCCTCATCTATATGCCTGGTCACCTCCCTGATCAGACCATGATTCTGTAAATGCCCATAGATCCTATCACTAAGAATCTTTCCAACAGCTTTCCCACCACAGACGTAAGGCTCACTGGTCTGTAATTACCCAGACTATCCCTACTACCTTTTCTGAACAAGTGGACAACATTCGCCTCCCTCCAATCCTCCATTACCATTCCCATGGACAACGAGGACCTAAGGATCCTAGCCAGAGGCTCAGCAATCTCTTCCCTCGCCTCATGGAGCAGCCTGGGGAATATTCCGCCAGGATCTGTGACCTGACCCTGTTCTTTACAGAATACTAGATCTAGTATGGCATTCCCCCTAGTCAGCCTGTCAACATACTGTGACAGGAATCTGTCCTGGACACACTTAACATACTCTACCCCATCTAAGCCATTGGAAGTAATCTGGTGCCAATCAGTATTCGGGAAGTTAAAGTCATCGATGATAACAACCCTGTTATTTTTGCACCTTTCCAAAGTCTGCCTCCCAATCTGTTCCTCGGTATCTCTGGTGCTATCTCAATCCACTGACCAGGCATATCTTTTTGCATATTAACTTTGAAAGTAATGGCATTATGGTCACTGGATGCTATGTGTTTCCCTACACAAACTTCTGTCACCTGCCCTACCTCATTCCCTAATAGCAGATCTGATGTCACGTGCTCTCTCATTGGGACTTCTCATACAGATGTAGGAAATATTCCTGAACACATTTGACAAACTCAGTGCTATCTAGTATGGGATACAGTATGGGATTCTCAGTCAATATATGGATGGATAAAATCACCTTATCAATCTTATGTTTCTTGCAACATTCTGCAGTCCCTTTACATATTGGTTCCTCTAATCCCCTAGGACTGTTAGGTAATCTGTAATATACGCCAGTTGACGGAGTCTACCTTTCTCATTTCTCCGTTCCACTTAAAATGCCTGACGAGTCAAGTTCTCCAGTTTGTCCTGACGGAGTACTGTCATAACATTTTCCCTGACTAGTAACACCATGCCTCCTGCTCTGTCATGTTGAACCAATGGATCCCTGTAATATTGAGCTGTCAGTCCTGTCCCTCCTTCAACCAAGTCTCACAAATGGCTACAATATTATAATTCCTGGTGTTGCCCTGAGCTCATCCGCCTTTCTTAAATTACTTCTTGCATTGAAAAATAGGACATTAGTCACTTCATGTTCAACATTTTGATTCCTGACATTGTCTGAGATCTTACCAACAGCTGCCTCAACAAATTCTCCACTAACTGTTCTGGCACGCTGGTTCCCATCCCCCTGCAGCTCTAGTTTAAACCCCACAGTGCAGCATTAACAAACCTTCCAGCTAGGATATTAGTCCCTTTCCAATTCAGGTGCAAACTGTCCCTTCTGTACGGGTCCCACCTTCCCTGGAAGAGTGCACAATGATCCGAAAAGCCTCCCTTCTACACCAACTCCTTAGCCACATATTAAGCTATAATCATCCTAATTCAGGCCTTGCAAACACATGGCACAGGTAACAATCCTGAGTACCCCATGCTTTATGTTATAAAACAAGTGCATCATGTAATAATGTATTATACAGTTCCTCTTTGAAATAACAGGAATTCTGCAAATGCTGGAAATTCAAGCAACACACATAAAAGTTGCTGGTGAACGCAGCAGGCCAGGCAGCATCTCTAGGAAGAGGTGCAGTCGACGTTTCAGATGCTGCATGGCCTGCTGCATTCACCAGCAACTTTTATGTGTGTTGCTCCTCTTTGAAATATGTCAATTACTTTAATCATTATGTTGTTGCAATACAAGACACCTTACCATTTAACTTTGAATAACCTGACATTTACTAATAGAGCGGAACTGTAATGCAGTTAATTAATGTAGTTTCTACTATGCTCCAGGGACATTGACATGCCTCACAGCATTGTTTTATGTGAGGAAAGGAAATGATTTGTGCCTCCACATCTTTAAACAGTTGGTCAAAGTGATTTATTGTGTTGCAAAACAGAGGAGACCTTATGTAAAATGCTTATAGACACTTAAAAGCGTGCAGAAAAAAAAGAGAACTGAGGCAATTGAGATTATGGTAGCAAAGCTTTTGGATATGTAACTCATTTCATTTGCTCAGATGAAAAGCAGGAGCATTTATTATCTACCAGCAATTGTAAAATTAAAATAAGAACTAAGTAATGTCCAATTAAAATATGAAGCCTGAGCAACAAAAAGTTAAAAACCCATGCTCAAAGCACATAGAAATATGAACCACCATCTTACAAGATAATGTAGAATCACAGCTTAACTAAGAAAGTCTGCTGTAATGGAGTCCCAACACGTCAATCCCAAATTGCAAGTATAAAGTACATCAGTTGGTCCATGATATTGCCCTTTCTAATTCTCCATTGAAAGTAGGATTTGGAACCCTGAAATTTGCTCCCAAAGGATACTTCAGAAGTTATACTTGGGTTCCCTCTGCATTTGCTGTTGTATCCCCCTGCAAATTTATTGGAAAAATTTCTATAACTTCGCCAAGTGGTTGCAGTAAGATCACATGGGCGTGTTTCAGATACATTGTTTCAAAAAGTTTTTGGATTTTTCTTAAAGGTTTCAAAGGTACATTTAATGTATACAATATACATCCTGAAATACTTTTTCTTCTCAACCATCCACAAAAACAGAGGAGTGGCCCCAAAGAATGAATGGCAGTTAAATGTTAGAACCCTAAAGCCCCCCTACAGCTCCCCCTTCCCATGCTAAGCAGCAACAAAGCAACAATCCCCCTTCCCCACTAGCAAAAAAAAGCATCGGCACCCACCACCGAGCAAAGACTCCTCATTCACCCAGTATTCAACATACCACTAGCTTTGTCTCTCTCTCCCTAATAAGGGAGAAAGGGGTGTGTCCATTTCACAGCGAGAGGAAAGACATAACAAACAACTCGCTAATTTACAATGTTAAAAGTCTATTGTGTCGCTTTTTCCAAGCTCACTTCCACAGCTTCCAGGCACATCTTCCCACCTTTATTTCTAATCGGTCCTACCTTCACTCCTGTCATCCTTTTGTTCTTTACATTATTGAAGAATACCTTGGGGTTTTCCTTTACCCTACTCGCCAAGGCCTTCTCATGCCCCCTTCTTGCTCTTCTCAGCCCCTTCTTAAGCTCCTTTCTTGCTTCCCTATATTCCTCAATAGACCCATCTGATCCTTACTTCCTAAACCTCGTGTATGCTGCCTTCTACCACCTGACTAGATTTTCCACCTCACTTGTCACCCATGGTTCCTTCATCCTACCATTCTTTATCTTCTTCACCAGAACAAAGAGATCTCTAAACATTGACCACATGACCATAGTACATTTCCCTGCAAGAACGTCATCCCAATTCACACCCACAACTTCTAGCCTTACAGCCTCATAATTTGCCCTTCCCCAATTAAAAATTTTCCTGTCCTCTCTGATTCTATCCTTTTCCATGATAATGCTAAAGGCCAGGGAGCGGTGGTCACTGTCCCCCAGATGTTCACCCACTGAGAGATCTGTGACCTGACCCGGTTCATTACCTAGTACTAGATCTAGTATGGCATTCCCCCTCGTCGGCCTGTCAACATACTGTGACAGGAATCTGTCCGAGACACACTTAACAAACTCTGCCCCATCTAAACCCTTGGAACTAATCAGGTGCCATCAATATTAGGGAAGTTAAAGTCACTCATGATAACAACCCTGCCATTTTTGCACCTTTCCAAAATCTGCCTCCCAATCTGCTCCCCTTTATCTCTGCTGCTACCAGGGGGCCTATAGAATACTCCCAATAGAGTAACTGCTCCCTTCCTATTCCTGACTTCCACCCATACTGACTCAAAAGAGTCTTTCCACCCTTTCTGTAGCTGTAATAGTATCCCTGACCAGTAATGTCACCCCTCCTCCCCCTTTCCCCTCTCTCTATCCCTTTTAAAGCACTGAAATCCGGGAATATTGAGAATCCATTCCTGCCCTGGTGCCAGCCAAGTCTCTGTAATGGCCACTACATCATAATTCCATGTATGTATCCAAGCTCTCAGTTCATCACCTTTGTTCCAGATGCTTCTTGCATTGAAGTACACACACACTTCAGCCCTTCTACCTTACTGTCTTTACACTGTTTACTCTGCTTCTCTTTCCTCAAAGCCTCTCTATATGTTAGATCTGGCTTTACTCCATGCAGTTCTTTCACTGCTCTATTGCTCCGGGTCCCATCCCCCTTGCAAATTAGTTTAAACACTCCCGAACCATGCTAGCAAACCTACCTGGAAGGATATTGCTCCCCATCGGGTTCAGGTGCAACCCATCCAATCTGTACAGCTCCCGCCTTCCCCAGAAGAGAGCCCAATGATCCAAAAATCTAAAACCCTGCTCCCTGCACCAACTCCTCAGCCATGCATTCAACTGCCATCTCCTCCAATTCTTATCATCACTGTCACGTAGCACTGGCAGCAATCCTGAGAACACCACCCTTGAGGTCCTGCTCTTCAGCCTTCTGCCTAGGTCCCGAAACTCACACTTCAGGACCTCATTCCTCTCCTCTTCTCCATCCCATCCTTCTGCACCACTGGGTCAGACTCAGTGCCAGAGGCCCTGCCACCATGGCCACATCTGGTCGGTCATCCCCTCCAACAGTATCCAGGACGGTAAACTTATTATGCAGGGTAATGGTTACAGGGATACTCTGCACTACCTGTCTACTCACCTTTGCTTCCCCCCATCTGATTTCACCCAACGACCTGCTTCCGACAGCCTAGGTGTGACTACCTCCCTGTAGCTCTCATCTATGACTGCCTCATTCTCCCTTATGAGTCGAAGGTCATCCAGCTGCTGCTCCCGATTCCTTACACAGTCTTCCGGATCACCCAGCCGTATGCTCTTCTGGCAGATGTGACTCTGCAGGAGAAGGGCAATCCCCCAGGACTGCCACATCTCACATGAGAGGCACATCACCGTCTCAGGAGGCATTGTAAAGACTAACTGCGAGCAAGCTTGCCCTCCGCCTCTTCTCGTCGAAGTCTCTCGAGTCAAAGCCTCAAAGCTCCACTCCTTCACTGGCATACTCACTCACTGGCCGCTTTCCACAGGCCGCTCCGCTTGAGCTACCCCTCTATTTATCTGTTTGAGCTTTTGAAAATGCTTGGTCACCTGACCTCGATTGCCCAATCAGCTGCTTTCTGCTGAGTCTGAGCTATTCAAATCTTGATTGTCTAATCAACGGCTTTCTGCTGATCTATTCAAATCTTGATTGACTTGATTGCACAGACCAACTACCAAAACTGCCAGAATCTCGTGAGTCAAAGTCTCAAAACTCCACTCCTTCACTGGCCCACTCACTCACTGGCCGCTTTCCGCAAGCCAACATTGGTTGGCTGCAACATGGCCTGGTATGGAAATACCAATTCCCTTGATTGGAAAATCTTACAAAAAGTAGTGGACTCAGCCCAGTACAATACAGGTAAAGCCCTTCCAACCATAAAGCGCATTTATGTGAAATGCTGTCATAGCATCCTTCATCAGGAATACCCACCACGCACTTTATGCTGTCTTCTCATTGCTGTCATAGGTAGAAGGTATAAGAGCCTCACAACCAGGTTCAAGAACAATTACTGCTCCTCAACCATCAGGCTCTTGAACAAAAGGCAGTAAGTTCAGTCAGTTTCACTTGGCCCATCATGAGATGTTCGTTCAGTGAATGAACTCACTTTCAAGGATTCTTCTTCTCATTTTTTGTTGTTTCTTGCTATTTATTTATATTTGCCTTTGCACTGTTTGTTGTCCTCTGCACTCTAGTTGAGCACTCTAATTGGGCTGTCTTTCATTGATGCTGTTATAGTTGTTATTCTATAAATTTGTTAAAGATTCCTATAAAAAATGAAACTCAGGGTTGTATATGGTGACATATGTATTTCTATAATAAAATACTTTGAACTTTGAACTTCGCTGTGTCAGTAATTTATCTGCAACCAGACTATCAGATGGTCAAGAAAGCTACCCTAGTTTTGATTTAATTGTAACAAGGAAGCAAATTTTTCTTGACTTCCAAGTTCAGAATTCAATTGGTCCACTTATGTAACATGTGTCTCTTTCATGTCAATATGCAAAAACTGATTTCATCCATGATTTCAGTTTAGTTCAGCATCTGTATCTAGTACGGGAAATGCAAATTGAAAAAGAAATATACTGTTGTACAAACTTTGAAGGGGAATTTTGCTCTTTGACACTTTTGAAGAAATGGACTGCATAATGCTATTTCCAAATATCATGTTTCATAATTTGTGTCATTTTAAAATGGAGTAGTTCAATGGTTAAAGTACCAATGGGTGCACCCTTACTACAAAAGTCATTGTTTAAGATTGATGTATGCACTGAAATAACTAAACATAAGCTGTTGTGGTTTAACCAAACCAAATAATATTACAACACAGAGGTCAATCGATTCTGGGTGCATATAGAGTGATCTTCTATAGTTCAAGATTCCCTTTTTCTGTCCAAAACTGGCAGGTTAGTCTTCCGCATACACAGTTGCCACTTGTAAATTTCCATGTAATTTGATTTCATCAGATGAGCCACCAATAATTGCATCTGTGATGTTAACTGATCCCACTGGAAGTTCTTTGAATTACCTGTCATTAATAATTTATAAGCCAATAAAAATGCCTTTCTTAATTTGTGTTGGGCTCATGGCCAAGTGGTTAAGGCATTCAACTAGTGATCTGAAGGTCGCTAGTTCGAGCCACAGCTGTGGCAGCGTGTTTGTGTCCTTGAGCAAGGCACTTAACTACACATTGCTCTAGTGTCTGTGCGAGGAGTGGCAGCCCACACAGACTTCCAATCTGCGCCTTGTAAGGCATGAAGATGCCCGACGCAGGCCTCTCATGGTCTGAGTCGATGTTCCCTCCCTCCCTCCTTAATCTTGGCATCAGTTATTCTGGGAAATATCTGTCTCAAATATTCAAAACCCTTACAGCTTTGAACAGTCTGCTTGTCTTTAACAAACTGAAGTCTCTGACCAGGTGATTTAACTTGGTTTGTGTTATCAGATGAGGCTCACTCAATATAACGTTTTCAAAATCTACGTCAGTGTCAGTGTCGTTTTTCATTCCTTGCTCTTGCAAGATGGCATCTTTGTCTGTCTCCTCTGGACTTCACGTCTCTCTTAGCTTCAGTACTGGAAGATTGGTATCATGTGGCACAGGTCTCAAGGCTGAAAGGAGACTGCAGTCTTCAATAGAATTTTTGTTTTTAGCAGAGAAACCAGACGCACTGGTCATACAGAAGTGGTAGTATGGCACATGATGCTTCTGCTCTCGCCATATCATTGGAGCAGTGAGCTGCATTGACTTCCGAGTACCTCTCAGCCAAATTTTAAGATCGACAGTGCATTTTGCACAACAAATATGTGGAGCTCAGGCTTTGTGTTGGTCACCAATTTTACATGCAAAGTAGATCTCATAGGCTTTCTTAATAACAGGAGTCATACTCCGTCTTTGAGGTTTAAGCATATACTCAGCACAAATATAACAGAAAGTATCGTGGCTGTTGCAAGATTGGCGAGATATTCTCCTATCGCAAATAATCATGAAAATACAGTTATTTTATTATAATGAGTACACACATTATATTTTTTGCATCAACCATGCGCATCAACATGATTGCAAACCGATATACATGTAAACACAATATATACAATGATGTGTCCGTGATGCTTTAAAAGCATTTCCAAAACCCGTCCTGCCAGGCAGCATTCACACTGTCTTAAGCATGCCCAGGCATGACTGGCCAAAATGGGAAACTCATCTTTGGGGGTGCTGGAAGCGGACACTGAAGTACTAGGAACAGGACATGACCAGAGAGCTGGGACAAGAACACAGACTTGGGCTAGGACATTGGCTAGGCAAGCAGGACCAGGACAAGGAACTGGGAACTAGGAACCTGGGCTTGGACTCCGAGCGGGAGACTGGACAAGGACCCAGAACCTGGGTCTTGACTCGGGCTCGAATACCGGAATGAGGCGAGGACATAACGTGGCTACAGGACTGGACATGGCTTGGGTTCTTCGAGGAGAGAACATGACGAGGCTTGGGCTCTTCGAGGCGAGGACATGTCGAGGCTTAGGTTCTTCGAGGCAAAGACATGACGAGGCTTGGGTTCGGACTCCGAGCCAGAGACTGAACAAGGGCCCAGAACCTGGGTCTTGACTCGGGCTTGGATTCCGGAACTAGGCGAAGACATGACATGGCCTTGGGAGACAGGACTAGGCGAGGCTATAGGACAGAATGAGAGACTCCTGGGCAAGACAAGGGAACTCTAGTAGAACTCCAGCACAAGTCGAGGGAACTCCAGCACAGGATGAAGCACATGGACATGAAGCCTTGACTTGGTACTTAGGAATAGCCGAGCCTTGGACTTGGGATGACAGCAACCTCGGAACCTTGGACTTGGGACGACAGGAATGCAGAACACAGAGCCTTGGTCTTGGGGAGGACAGGAACGCAGAGCCTTGGTCTAGAGCATGGGAAAGGAATGAGTGCAGGTCGGTGGGACTAGGTGACAGTAAGAGTTCAGCACGGACTAGAATGTCAGAGATGGCCTGTTTCTGTGCTGTAATTGTTATATGGTTATATGGTTAACACGGAGCCTTGGACTTGAGTGACAGGAACACAGGGACATGCAACACAGAGCCAGGACCCCTCCTTGGGAACAGGACTTAGAGCCGGGGCTCTACACAGAATGCTGAACACAATGAGACGGTCTCCAACACCAGGTAGCGGCAAATGGCCAGACCTACCTAGCGAATGCGTGGACACAGAGACAGTTCCAACTCAACGATAGACAATTCCTTATCTTGACACAGCAAGGCTCCGGTCTCGCTCCGGTGGTAGAACTTGACAAGGTTGCAGGCAAGGCTCCAGACACAGGTTTCAGGCAAGGCTCCAGACACAGGTTGCAGGGTAAGGATTCAGACACAGGTTGCAGGCAAGGCTTCAGAAGGAAGGGGAAGGGAAGGGAACAGTCCAGCTTCAGGGTAACGGGAAAGAATGCCTGGCTAACCCAATGGAGGCAAGGACACAAAGGGACAGATCCAGCTGCAGTGTAACGGCAAAGATGGCCTGACTTACCCCACGGAAGCGAGGACGGGATATTGACAAACCAGCCGCCACAATGAAACCCAGGGCCACTTATATTCCCAGCCCCAAGACCGTGAACCAGAACGTTAACTTCACGGACCGGACCATGACAGAAACTTTTTAGCTTACATTTGGGAACCATTTTAATTGATACGAATTCTGAATTGAAATAACAAATATAGGTGATTTGAATATATTGCTGCATGATAGGAAATTTTCATGGCAATTTTCATGACCAGCAGCCCAGAATCAGTAAAATACCCCCAAAAATATTCAGGAAGCAAAATCTTTGTTGTCCAGTGTAATTAGAGTGGTGCAGTATATTGTGTTAAATATTAATATAAACAATTTAAATAGCGAGACTGTTGTCTGTACTTTTGGTCGTATTCTTTGAGAAGGTTTGAGGGTAATTGATATAATGCAGAGAACTATAATTGGGATTGTAGTTACACAGCAGGTTTCTGTTTAGTGGAAAACAAATATCTTAATGGGTTTTTTTTGGCATATGTACAAAACATTGACTTCCATTTACTTATTTGAGGAAAACTGTTGTGTATTGAAGAGTCCAAGGACAGGTGACATAATAGGGGTTTGGGGTAAACACAGAGGTGGGGCATGAAGCTACTTGTGATCTGGAATCTGTTGCCCGAAAGTATGATACTTGCAGATTCATATGTGGTTTCTAAAGGTTGATTTAATAAATTGGGGGTTGGCAGGATGGAGTCAAGGCAAGAAGATTATATAAGACAGGCTGAAAATAGGTATAAATCTCCAATCGATTCACTTACATTTCTTCCTTGCGTTTCCCGCACCTCTCTGTACACTCAATTCTGAATCCAAGTTAGGAAAGTGTTTAATTGGAGTAGGGGGCTATCAGGCAGGAACTTGGAAGCATAAATTGGGAACAGATGTTCTCAGACAAATGCACAGCAGAAATGTGGCAAATGTTCAGGGGATATTTGTGTGGCATTCTGCATAGGTACATTCCAATGAGACAGGGAAAGGATGGTAGGGTACAGGAACCGTGGTGTACAAAGGCTGTTGAAAATCTAGTCAAGAAGGAAAGAAAAACTTAGGAAATTTCAAAAAATTAGGTAATGATAGAGATCTAGAACATTATAAGGCTAGCAGAAAGAAGCTTAACAATGAATTTAGTTAGGAGAGCTCGAAGGAGCCATGAGAAGGCCTTGGCGAGCAGGATTCAGGAAAACCCCAAGGCATTCTGCAAGTGTGTGAAGAGCAAGAGGATAAGATGTGAGAGAATAGAACCAATTAAGTGTGACAGTGGAAAAGTGTGTATGAAACCAGAGGAGATAGCAGAGATACTTAATGAATACTTTGCTTCAGTTTAGGAGGCGAGAGGTAATGTTACAGCCATGTAGGATCCTGGTCACACCCCACTTGGAGTATTGTATTCAGATCTGGTGCCTCACTGCAGGAAGGATGTGGAAACTATAGAAAGGGTGCAGAGGATATTTACAAGGATGTTGCCTGGATTGGGGAGCATGCCATGAGAATAGGTTGAGTGAACTTGGCCTTTTCTCCTTGGAGGATGAGAGGTGACCTGATAGAGGTGTATAAAGATGATGAGAGGCATTGATCCTGTGGATAGTCAGAAGCTTTTTCCCAGGGCTGAAATGGCTAACATGAGAGAGCACAGTATTAAGGTGCTTGGAAGCAGGTACAGAGGGGATGTCAGGGGTAAGTTTTTTTACGCAGAGAGTGGTGATTGCATGGAATGGACTGCCTGTGATGGTGGTGGAGGCGGATACGATAGGTCTTTTAAGAGACTGCTGGATAGGTACGTGGAGTTTCAAAAAATAGACGGCTATGGGTAACCCTGGGTAATTTCTAACTTAAATACATGTTCGGCATAGCATTGTGGGCTGAAGGGCCTGTATTGTGCTGTAGGTTTTCTGTGTTCTATGTTCTGTTTGGAAGAAACCAGACCCAGAATCGGCACGCCGTGTTCAGGATACATCGTTCCAATGCACAAAGGCCATTCTAATCGTTGTAATAGCAATGTTTTGAAGATACTCTACAGGTCTGACAGCGTTTTTTATAAGAGAAACCAAGTTCCACTTCGGTTTGATGCAGTAATTTCCCCACTGCACTTGCATTTCCCCTTTATGCGAAGCACAAATGATAGCAAAATTTGAAGCGTTTAGAAGACCCAAATTTTTAACAATGTTTATCATGTTGAAATTTATTGTAAATAATTCCTTCTTGTAAAATATCCCACTAAAAACAAAATGCAGTTGTATAAAGTAGACTATTGCTCTGAATAGATATTTAGACAGGAATAGATTTTAGACATCTGAAATGTGTAATGTTTAAGGTTTTCTCGAAACTTGCTGATAGGTAAACGCATTAAAATTGATATTTTACCTGTCCAGCATGTTCATGAAAATGCACAGACCCACCTCAAAACAAGACCTGATTAGAACTATAACACTGTTCTAATGCACTGCAAAGCCATCTTGTGTAGAAACCGATATATAAAATGATTCTACGAAATGAAGAACATCTATTAATTTCAATGTTCTTGTAGTGCTCTACACCAACCAGATCTCTACGATTGTACACAAGCTGCTCAAATTTCTATGGCGCTATACTCTGTGGATAAAACGTTTAATTGCAGTTCTTTTTTTAAAAGATCTTGACCTGAGGTGGGGGGGGTTATATGGGAGGCAGAGTTTGAGGGTTGGCACAGCATTGTGGGCCGAAGGGCATGTACTGTGCTGTACTATTCTATGTTCTATGACCAGACAGAAATAATTTGTTTGATTAGGTACAACAGATTCTGCAGATGTTGGAAAACCAGAGCAATAGACCCAAAATGCTGGAGGAAATCATCAGGACAGGCAGCATCTGTGGAAATCAATACACAGTGAAAGGTTCGGGCCGAGGTACTTCCTTGGGACTAGAAAGGAAAGGGGAAGATGTTAGCATAAGAAGGTGAGGGAGAGGAAGGAGTACAGGCTAGACGGTGATAGCTGATGCCAGATGGGTTGGTGAGGTGGGGGGTGGGGATGAAGGAAGAAGGTGGTAAGTGGAAAAGTTAAAGGGCTGGAGAGTAGGCTGAGGGGAAAAGTTAAAGGGCTGGTGGCAGAGGAGAGTAGACCATGGGAAAACCAGATCAAGGTGATAAGCAGAGGGTCTAGAGTGGGCAATTGAAGAAGAAGGAAGGGGCGGGGATGGATTAGCGAAAGATAGAGATATCGATTTTCATTCCATTAGTTTAGAGGCTACATAGACTGCTGCTGCTGATGACACAACAATTGTAGGCCGTATCTCGGGTAATGATGAGTTTGAGTACAGAGAGGAAATTAAGAACCTGGTGGCATGGTGCGAAGACAATAACCTATCCCTGAACGTCAGTAAGACGCAGGAATTGGTTGTTGACTTCAGAAGGAGTAGCGGACAGCACGACCCAATTTATATCGGTGGTGCGCAAGTGGAACAGGTCAAAAGCTTTAAGTTCCTTGGGGTCAATATCACAAATGACCTGACTTGGACTAAACAAGCAGAGTTCACTGCCAAGAAGGCCCACTAGCGCCTTTACTTCCTGAGAAAACTAAAGAAATTTGGCCAGTCCCCTAAAACCCTCACTAATTTTTATAGATGCACCGTAGAAAGCATTCCTCTGGGGTGCATCACAACCTGGTATGGAAGTTGTCCTGTCCAAGACCGGAAGAAGCTGCAGAAGA
This sequence comes from Mobula hypostoma, assembly GCF_963921235.1. Classification (NCBI taxonomy): domain Eukaryota; kingdom Metazoa; phylum Chordata; class Chondrichthyes; order Myliobatiformes; family Myliobatidae; genus Mobula; species Mobula hypostoma. The sequence goes on from NC_086110.1 coordinate 9,451,296, forward strand.
TTGTGAACACGGTGCAGCACATCACACAAACCAATCTTCTGTCCTTGGACTCACTTTACACCGCATGTTGTCGGAGCAGTGCTGCCAGGATAATCAAGGACACGACCCACCCAGCCAACACACTTTTCGTCCCTCTTTCCTCCGGTAGAAGGCTCAGGAGCTTGAAGACTCGTACAGCCAGATTTGGGAACAGCTTTTTTCCAACTGTGATAAGACTGCTGAACAGATCCTGACTCGGATCTGGCCGTACCCTCCAAATATCCAGACTATCTTCTCAGTTTTTTGCACTACTTTACTTCCCCTTTTCTATTTTATATTTATGATTTATAATTTAAATTTTTTAAATATTTACTATCAATGTGTACTCCAGGGAGCGCGAAGTGCAAAATCAAATATTACTTTGATGATTGTACGCTCTAGTATCATTAGTTTGGTGACAATAAAGTATAAAGTATAAAGCCTCCTCACTGCTAGCATTGGGGATGAGGTACATGATCCTGAGGCCCCACACTCATTGATTTAGGAACTGCTTCTTCCCCTTCGATATCAGATTTCTGAACAGTGCATGAATCAATGAACGCTACCTCATTTTACTGCTTTTGTGCTAATTATTTATTTTTGTATTTATAATCATTATTACGACTTTTCTCTCTTTCAAAGATTTTGAGAAAGTTATCCACGCTCTTATATCCTCCCGCTTGGACTACTCTAACTCCCTTTATACTGGGATAAGTCCGTCGTTCCTGTCCCGCCTGCAACTGGTCCAGGCTCCTGACAGGTGCTCAGAAGAGGGACCATATTACTTCTATCCTGGCCTGTCTCCATTGGCTACCAGTACAGTTTAGAATTGATTTTAAGGTTCTCCTGTTTGTCTTTAAAACCCTAAATGGGCTGACTCCCTCCTATATCGCATACCTTCTGACCCTTTATTCTACTTCCAGGTCCCTCAGGTCGGCTGATTTGGGGCTCCTGGCTGTCCCACGATCTAAATTTAAGTTCAGGGGTGACTGCGCCTTTGCTGTTATAGCCCCGAGACAGCAACAATAAAGTATAAAGTATTCGCAATATGTATGTCATTTCCTCACTGTTACCATCAGGTAGGAGATACAGAAGCCTTAAGGCACACACTCAGCGATTCAGGAACACCTTCTTCCTTGATTTATGTAGGACTTTATTTTGATGGCATTTTATGAAAATCTCTTTATCTGCCAGATTGCCTTCATTAGATTCCTATTTTAGCTCCCACAAAATACAAACCAAATAAGTGAAAGACAACTTGTATATATTATGATGATTCTCCTGTATTAATATAGTTCACCACAACAGATGATTAATATACATTTTCTTAATGTCCATTATTATAAGACCAATAGATATAGGAGCAGAAGGAGGTCATTCGGCCCATCGAGTGCTCTGCCATTCAGTCATGGGCTGATCCAATTCTTCCAGTCCCCTGCTTTCTCCCCATACCCTTTGATGCCCTAGCTAATCAGGAAGCTATCTATCTCTGCCTTAAACGCACTCAGTGACCTGGCTTCCACAGCCATTTGTGGCAACAAATTTGACAGGTTTACCCCCCTCTGCTAAAGTAATTTCACCACATCTCATTTCTAAATGGACATCCTTTGATCCCGAAGTCATGCCCTCTTGACCTAGACTCCCCTACCATGGGAAATAGCTTTGCCATATCTTATCTGTTCAGGCCTTTTAATATTCAGAATGTTTCTATGAGAGCCCCCCCACCCCATTCTCCTGTCAGTCCAAGAGTTGTCAGGCGTTCCTCATACGGTAACCCTTTCATTCTTGTGAATCTTCTCTTAACCCTCTCCAATGTCAGTATATCCTTTCTAAAATTAGGAGCGCAAAACTGCACACAATACTCCGTGTAGTCTCACGAGTGCCTTATAGAGCCTCAATATCATATCCCTGCTCTTATATTCCGTATCTCCAGAAACGAATGCCGACATTGCATTTGCCTTCTTCAGCACCGACTCAACCATTTAGGGTATTGTGCACAAGAACTCCCAAGTCCCTTTGAATCTCTGAATTTTGAATTCTCTCCCCATCTAAATAAAAGACTGCCCATTTATTTCTTCTACCAAAGTGCGTGACTATACACTTTCCAATATTGTATTCCATTTGCCAATTTGCCACTTTTTGCCCATTCCCTATCCACGTCTCTCTGTAGGCTCTCTGTTTCCTCAACAATACCCGCTCCTCCACCTATCTTTGTATCATCGACAAATTAAGCCTCAAATCCATTAATTCCATAGATATACATTGTAAAAAGCAGTGATCCCAACATTAACACATGTGGAACTCCACTGGAACAGCAGCCAGCCAGAATAAGATCCCTTTATTCCCACTCTCTGTTTTCTGCCGATCAGCCAATGCTCCACCCATACTAGAAACTTCCCTATAATTCCATGGGCTCTTATCTTGCTAAACATAGAAACATAGAAAATAGGTGCAGGAGTAGGCCATTTGGCCCTTCAAGTCTGCACCGCCATTCAGTATGATCATGGCTGATCATCCAACTCAGAACCCTGTACCAGCCTTTCCTCCATACCCCCTGATCCCTTTAGCCACAAGGGCCATTTCTAACTCCCTCTTAAATATAGTCAATGAACTGGCCTCAACTGCTTCCTGTGTCAGAGAATTCCACAGATTCACCACTCGCTGTGTGAAGAAGTTTTTCCTAATCTCGGTCCTAAAAGGCTTCCCCTTTATCCTCAAACTGTGACCCCTCGTTCTGGACTTTCCCAACATCGAGAACAATCTTCCTGCATCTAGCCTGTCCAATCCCTTTAGGATTTTATATGTTTCAATAAGATCCCCCCTCAATCTTCTAAATTCCAGAGAGTATAAGCCTAGTCGATATTCAGTCTTTCATCATATGAAAGTCCTGCCATCCCAGGAATCAACCTGGTGAACATTCTTTGTACTTCCTCTATGGCAAGGATGTCTTTCCTCAGATTAGGGGACCAAAAGTGCACACAATACTCCAGGTGTGGTCTCACCAAGGCCTTGTACAACTGCAGTAGTACCTCCCTGCTCCTGTACTCGAATCATCTTGCTATGAATGCCAGCATACCATTCGCTTTTTTCACCATCTGCTGTACCCGCATGCACACTTTCAATGACTGGTGTATAATGACACCCAGGTCTCGTTGCACCTCCCCTTTTCCTAATCGGCCACCATTCAGATAATAATCTGTTTTCCTGTTTTTGCCACCAAAGTGGATAACCTCACATTTATCCACATTAAGTTGCATCTGCCATGAATTTGCCCACTCACCTAGCCTATCTAAGTCACCCTGCATCCTCTTAGCATCCTCCTAACAGCTAACGCTGCCACCCAGCTTCGTGTTATCCGCAAACTTGGAGATGCTGCATTTAATTCCCTCATCTAAGTCATCAATATATATTGTAAACAACTGGGGTCCCAGCACTGAGCCTTGCGGTACCCCACTAGTCACTGCTTGCCATTCTGAAAAGGTCCCGTTTATTCCCACTCTTTGCTTCCTGTCTGCCAACCAATTCTCTATCCACGTCAATACCTTACCCCCCAATACCGTGTGCTTTAAGTTTGCACACTAATCTCCTGTGTGGGACCTTGTCAAAAGCCTTCTGAAAATCCAAATATACCACATCCACTGGTTCTCCCCTATCCACTCTACTAGTTACATCCTCAAAAATTCTTTGATTCATCAGACATGATTTTCCTTTCCTAAATCCATGCTGACTTTGTCCGATTATTTCACCGCTTTCCAAATGTGCTGTTATCACATCTTTGATAACTGACTCTAGCATTTTCCCCACCACCGATGTTAGGCTAACCGGTCTATAATTCCCCGGTTTCTTTCTCCCTCCTTTTTTAAAAAGCAGGGTTACATTAGCCACCCTCCAGTCCTCAAAAGCAGCCTCAAGTGCGGCACCCTGTCAAAGGCCTTCTGCAACCCCAAGTACACCACATCCACTACATCTCCTTTGTCTACCCTGCTTGTAATTTCTTTAAAAAAAAACGCAGTGGGTTAGTCAGGCAGGATTTTTCTTTCAGGAAACATTGTTGGCTTTGGCCTATCTTGTCATGTGTCTCCAGGTACTCCACAATCTCATCCCTAACAACTGATTCCAACAACCTCCCAACCACTGATGTCAGGCTAGCAGGTCCATAGTTTCCTTTCTGCTGCCTCCCACCCTTCATAAATAGCAGAGTAATATTTGCAATTTTCCAGTCATCTGCTACAATGCCAGAACCTATCGATTTTTGAAAGATCATTGTTAATGCTGCAACAGTCTCTCCAGCTACTTCCTTAAGAACATGAGTGTGCACTCCATCAGGTCCAGGAGATTTATCCACCCTCAGACCATTAAGCTTCATGAGCACCTTCTCAGTCGTAATTTTCACTGCACAGACTTCACTTCCCTGACACTGTTGAATGTCCGGTATACTGCAGACGTCTTCCACTGTGGCAAAATGCGCATTCAGTTCCTCTGCCATCTCTGCATCTCTCATTACAATATCTCGAGCGCCTTTTTCTATTGGTCCTATATTTACCCTCAACTCTCTTTTACCCTTTATATACTTAAAAAAAGCTTTTGGTATATTCTTTGATATTAGTCGCCAGTTTCCTCTCATAATTCAACTTTTCCTTCCCAATGACCTTTTTAGTTTCCTTCTACAAGTTTTTAAAAGCTTCCCAATCATCTATCTTCCCACTAGCTTTGGCTTCCTTGTATGCCCTCTCTTTTGCTTTTACTTTGGTCTGACTTCACTTGTCAGCTACAGTGGTGTCCTTCTTCCATTCGAAAATTTCTTCTTATTTGGAATATATCTTTCTTGCACTTCTCTCTTTTTTGCAGAAGCTTCAGCCATTGCTACACTGCTGTTCTTCCCTCTATTGTCCTTTTCCAGTCAACATTGGCCAGTTACCCTCTCATGCCGTTGTGATGTCCATTGCAATTCTAAATGTTTCCTCAATGTTAAATTGATTATAATGTATTGAAAAATTTGATCTTCATACTCAGAGGATAAATGTGACATTTAGCATTTTAAAGGAATTAAACTGGATGAAATAATTAGATGGGAGTCACTTCTGTAATACTCTTCCAGAATTCTAACAGTGTCCTTGGATCTTCTCAAATCCAGGTTGCATCTATTTCGGGAATAACCACCGTTTCAAGTGCATTCCTTTTATCATTTTTCATCTCGTCTATTTTCTCTATTTCCTTCATCTTGCCTTGCCAGTTTGGTAAGTGTTAGTTATAAAATAACTATTAAATCTTCCAATTGTGCCCATCATCTTCCAGTGTAGATATTTTTCAGGCTCCTCCCCTTACTATCAATTTCTGGTGTGAATGCCATTAAGAGACTTTGGAGCTCCACTGTTTCAGATGTTAATATGTTCATATGATTATCATGAATACAAAGACACGTAGTCCTCTTTTATTGTCATTTAGTAATGCATGCATTAAGAAATGATACATTATTCCCTCCAGTGTGATATCACAAAATACAGGACAGACCAAGACTGAAAAAAGCTGACAAAACCACATAATTATAACACATAGTTACGACAGTGCAACCATACCATAGCTTGATGAAGAAGTCCATGAGCACAGTAAAGTTCAAAGTTTCTCAAATGTCCCACATCTCACGCAGACGGGAGAAGGAAGAAAACCTTTCCCTGCCTTGCCGACCACAATCCGACTCTGAGTCATCCGAAAACTTCGAGCTCTGATCACCTCTCCGACACCGAGTACTGAGCGCCACTCTGTCCAAACGATTCGACCACCTTCTCGGTCGCCAAAAGCAGGCAAGGCCAGGGATTGTGAGGCCTACCCTTCGAAAGCTTCCCGACCACACAGTAATGACCGCAGTGAACGGGCGTTTCAGAAATTTCTCCAGATGTTCTTCTGTGCTTTCACATACATTCTCCATCAAATCAGAATTGTCCACGGCCCCTATTTAACAGATACGATATCATTTTTCACCGGAGGGCTGCGCACACGAAGGCGCGCTGCCATCTTCTCCTCCGGCATATCTTTACTGTTGTCATTCTTATTTACTCAGCTTTTTATATTCAGCCTGAGTTCACCAATATTTTCAGCTTTACATGCGTAAAACTTGCTTCAACTTACCCTCCCTATTGTGCCATACAGGAGGTCATTAGCCTAAGGGTAATAGATTAGGAATATGGAGGAAAGTTATATTAAGAAACTATTAAGAAAGGGCGGAAGTGAATGGAAGAGTTCCCCTTAAGGATCAATATGGTCATCGATGTAGAGCTACAAGAAGTAGGTGATAAACTAAATTAACATTTCTGGTCCGTATTTACTGTCGAGAATGAAATTGAAGCCAATGAGTTCAGCGCAGAGAAAAGTTGGCAAAAAATTTTCTAACTGCATTAGCTGCAGATGGCACTCAGGATGACTATAAAAATCTGATGGGAATATATGTAACAAGAAGTTGTGGATGACACAAATATGCTTCCGTTATGCTGAAGTGCAAATAAAGATATTGAAGAGCTGGAAAGTGAGCAATTTCAGAGATGTGCAAAATGGTGCATTTTGAGCAGTTAGACATGGTCAGGACATATATACAGTAGCAGGTCCCTGGGAAGTTTTGTTAAACGGAGATATAGGGTCAGAAATAAACAATTAACTGAAAATAGCACATCTAATAGAAGCTATATGGCATGTTCGCCTTCAGCAAACGAGGCCCTGAGCATAAGAGATGGGGCATAATGTTAGAGTGTAGAAAATGTTGGTTAGATCCTGCTTGGAGTATTGTGTGCAATTCTGGTCACTACCTTTTAGGAACAACGTGTTTGCACTGCAACCACTGCCAAGGACATTCACCAGAATATTGGAAGCATTGTAGCACTTTAGTTATGGGGAGAGAATAAACAGGCTGAGCTAGTTTTATTTTTCTGGAACAATGAATCCTGAAAGCTACCATGATAGATAGACAATGACAATTAAGAGGTACAGCTATATAGCCAGAATCTGCTTCCCATCATAGGCATAAACAAACCTAGAAGGTTGATGTTTAAAGTGAGAATAAGACCTAAAGGCAAAATGATGGGCAGTTTCTTCACACAAGGAATAGTTGTATGGAAGAAGAAGTCTTCAGTGTCCTGCCTCAATGACTACCGTCCCAATGCACTCACATCCATCATCATAAAGTGTTTCGAGATGCTCGTCATGAGGCACATCAAAACCCTGTGCCCCCCTCAATGGACCCCCTGCAGTTTGCATATCATCCCAACCACTCAACAGAGGACACCATCGCCACCACCCTCCACCTGGCCCTCACCCACCTGGACAAAAAAACACATACGTTCGTATGCTGTTCATAGACTTCAGTTCAGCATTCAACACAATCATTCCTCAACACCAGATTGGAAAGCTGAATCTGCTGGGCCTGAACACCTCCCTCTGCAACTGGATCCTAGACTTCCTGACTGGGAGACCTCAGTCAGTCCAGATGGGGAGCAGCATCTCCAGCACCATCACAGTGAGCACGGGGGCCCCCCAGGGCTGTGTGCTCAGTCCACTGTTGTTCACTCTGCTGACCCACGACTGTGCTACAACACACAGCTCGAACCACATCATCAAGTTCGCCGATGACACGACCGTGGTGGGTCTCATCAGCAAGAACGACGAGTCAGCATACAGAGAGGAGGTACAGTGGCTAACGGACTGGTGCAGAGCCAACAACCTATCTCTGAATGTGAACAAAACAAAAGAGGTGGTTGTTGACTTCAGGAGAGCACGGAGCGACCACGCTCAGCTGAACATTGACGACTCCTCCATTGAGATCGTTAAGAGCACCAAATTTCCTGGTGTTCACCTGGTGGAGAATCTCACCTGGTCCCTCAACACCAGTTCCATAGACAAGAAAGCTCAGCAGCGTCTCTACTTTCTGCGAAGGCTGAAAGAAGTCTATCTCACACCCCCCATCCTCACCACATCATACAGAGGATGTTTTGAGAGCATCCTGAGCAGTTGCATCACTACCTGGTTCGGGAATTGCATCGTCTCGGATCGCAAGACCCTGCAGCGGATAGTGAGGTCAGCTGAGAAGATTATCGGTGTCTCTCTTCCCACCATTACAGACATTTACACCACACGCTGCACCCGTAAAGCCAACAGCATTGTGAAGGACCCCACGCACCCCTCATACAAACTCTTCCTCCTTTTGCCATCTGGCAAAAGGTACCGTAGAATTCGGGCTGTCACAACCAGACTGTGCAACAGTTTCTTCCCCAAGCCATCAGACTCCTTAGTACCCAGTGTCCACACTGACATCTATATCATTTATTATTATATTGTAATTCGTCCTCTACTGTGCCTATTGTCTTGTTTATTATTTACTGTGCTTCCTGCACTGTTTTTTGCACTTTATGTAGTCCTGTGTAGGTCTGTAGTCTAGTGTAGTTTTTGTGTTGTCTTACATAGTCTAGTGTAGCCTTGAGTTGTCTCACTTAGTCTAATGTAGTTTGTGTTGTTTCATATAGCACCATTGTCAGTAGTAGTAGTAGTAGTCATACTTTATTGATCCCGGGGGAAATTGGTTTTCGTTACAGTTGCACCATAAATAATAATTAGTAATAGAACCATAAATAGTTAAATAGTAATATGTAAATTATGCCAGTAAATTATGAAATAAGTCCAGGACCAGCCTATTGGCTCAGGATGCCTGACCCTCCAAGGGAGGAGTTGTAAAGTTTGATGGCCACAGGCAGGAATGACTTCCTATAACGCTCTGTGCTGCATCTTGGTGGAATGAGTCTCTGGCTGAATATACTCCTGTGCCCACCCAGTACATTATGTAGTGGATGGGAAACATTGACCAAGATGGCATGCAACTTAGACAGCATCCTCTTTTCAGACACCACCGTCAGAGAGTCCAGTTCCATCCCCACAACATCACTGGCCTTACGGATGAGTTTGTTGATTCTGTTCAATGTCTGCTACCCTCAGCCTGCTGCCCCAGCACACAACAGCAAACATAATAGCACTGGCCACCACAGACTCGTAGAACATCCTCAGCATCATCCGGCAGATGTTAAAGGACCTCAGTCTCCTCAGGAAATAGAGAGGGCTCTGACCCTTCTTGTAGACAGCCTCGGTGTTCTTTGCCCAGTCCAGTTTATTGTTAATTCGTATCCCCAGATATTTGTCCTGGAGGAACGTTGTTTCTTTTTTACTGTGTGCTGTACCAGCAGTTTATGGTCGAAATGACAATGAAAAGCGACTTGACTTGACTTGAGTTGATGTAACAGAAATAACACAAAATGCAGCCGAGTAGGAACTTGAATAAGCAAGAACTAATTAGAGGAACATGAAATTAACACACGTCAATGGAGAGAGTAGAAAGTTACATGATCCATAGCAATGTTGCAAATGGTTCGAGTTGTTGAACTTTATAGCTTTATAATATAGGTTACAGCTAAAGCAGGATATGACATACCTGTAATTAAATTTAAAAAAACATAATATTGCAGAGAATGTATAGGCAGATGAAGAGAGAATACTGTTTTAAAAAACCGTAGGAACTGATGTTCATCAAAATTTAAAAAAAATATGTTATCTCTGTGAATGAAACATAAAATTGGAATAACCTAGGTCAAGGTTTCTCAACCGGGGTTCCCTGAGAATTCGTTTGGGGTTCTGCAAGAGTTCGTGCTTAAAAGAACATTAAATTTTGAAGTTCGCATGACGCGCGATGATAGCTGTCGCAGTGAAAGAGAGAAACATAGAAACATAGAAAACCTACAGCAGAACATGTCCCTACCTTAGAAATTACGAGGGTACCCACAGCTCTCTATCTTAATAAGCTCCATGTACCTATCCAAAAGTCTCTTAAAAGACCCTATCGTATTCGCCTCCACCACCGTTGCCTGCAGCCCATTCCATACACTCAACACTCTCTGCGTGAAAAACATACCACTCACATCTCCTCTCTACCTACTCTCCAGCACCTTAAACCTGTGCCCTCTTCTTGTAACCAATTCAGCCCTGGGAAAAAGCGTCTGACTATCCACAAGATCAATGCCTCTTACACAGCTCTATCACGTCACCTCTCATCTTCCGTCGCTCCAAGGAGAAAAAGCCGAGCTCATTCAACACGTTTTCATAAGGCATGCTCCCCAATCCAGGCAACGTCCTTGTAAATTTCTGCACCCTTCCTATGGTTTCCATATCCTTCCTGTAGTGAGAGAACCAGAACTGAGCACAGTACTCCAAGTGGGGTCTGACCAAGGTTCTATATAGCTGCAACATTACCTCTCGGCTCCTAGATTCAATTCCACGATTGATGAAGGCCGTTTGCCTTCTTAACCACAGAGTTAACCTGCGCAGCTGCTTTGAGTGTCCTATGGACTCGGGCCACAAGATCCCTCTGATCCTCCACACTGCCAAGAATCTGACCATTAATACAATATTCTGTCGTCAGATTTGACCTACCGAAATGAACCACTTCACACTTATCTGGGTTGAACTCCATCTGCCACTTCTCACCCATGTTTGAAATCCTATCAATGTCCCTCTGTAACCTCTGACAGCCCTCTACACTATCCATAACACCCCCAACTTTTGTGTCATCAGGAAAGTTACTAATCCATCTCTCCACTTCCTCATCCAGGTCAATTATAAAAATCACGAAGAGTAAGGGTGTAAGGCTGGTCATCGATCTCCATGCAGAATATGACCCGTCTACAACCACTGTCTGCCTTCTGTGGGCAAGCCAGTTCTAGATCCACAAAACAATGTCCCCTTGGATCCTATGCCTCCTTACATTCTCAATAAGCCTTGCATGGGGTACCTTATCAAATGCCTTGCTTAAATCCTTATACCCTACATCTACTGCTCTTCCTTCATCAATGTTTTCAGTCACATCCTCAAAAAATTCAATCAGGCTTGTAAGGCACGTCCTGCCCTTGACAAACATGCTGTCTATTCCTAATCCTATTATACCTTTCCAAATGTTCATAAATCCTGCCTCTCAGGATCTTCTCTATGAATTTACAAACCACTAAAGTAAGATTCACTGGACTATAATTTCCTGCGCTATCTCTACTCTCTTTCTTGAAAAAGGGAACAACATCCACAACCCTCCAGTCCTCCGGCACCTCTTCCGTTCTCATTGATGATGCAAAGATCATCCTCAGATGCTCAGCAATCTCCCCCCTCGCCTCCCACAATAGCCTAGGTTACATCTCATCCGGTCCCGGCGACTTATCCAACTTGAATCTTTCCCAAAGCTCCAGCACATCCTCTTTCTTAATATCTACATGTTCAAGCTTTTCAGTCCGCTGCAAGTCATCACTACAATCACCGAGACCCTTTTCCACAGTGAATATTAAAGTAAAGTATTTATTAAGTACTTCTGCTATTTCCTCCGGTTCCATACACACTTTCCCACTGTCACACTTGCTAGGTCCTATTCTTTCACGTCTTATCCTCTTACTCTGTACATATTTGTAGAATGCCTTGGGGTCTTCCTTAATCCTGCCCGCCAAGACCTTCTCATGGCCCGTTCTGGCTCTCCTAATTTCCTTCTTAAGCTCCTTCCTGTTAGCCTTATAATCTTCTAGATCTCTAACTTTACTTAGCTCTGTGAACCTTTTGTAAGCTTTTATTTTCCTCTTGCCTAGATTTACTACAACCTTTGTACACCATAGTTCCTGTACTCTACCATAACTTCCCTGTCTCATTGGAACATACCGAAGCAGAACTCCACACAATTTTCCCTGAACATTTGCCACATTTCTTCCATACCTTTCCCTGAGAACACCTGTTCCCAATTTAATCTTCCAAGTTCCTGCCTGATAGTCTCAAACTTCCCCTTACTCCAATTAAACGCTTTTCTAACTTGTCTGTTTTTATCTCTCTCCAATACTCTTGTAAAGGAGATAGAATTATGATCACTATCTCCAAAATGCTCTCCTACTGAGAGATCTGACACCTGACCAGGTTCATTTCCCAATACGAAATCAAGCACTGTCTCTGCTCTTGTACGCTTATCTACATATTGTGTGAAGAAACCTTCGTGAACAGAGCTAACAAACTCTACCCCATTTAGGGAGATGCCAGTCGATATTTGAAAAATTAAAATCTCCCACCACGACATCTCTGTGATTATTACTCCTTTCCTGGGTCTGTTTCCCTATCTGCTCCTCGATATCCCTGTTACTATTGGGCGGCCTATAAAAACACCCAGTAGAATTATTGACCGTTTCCTGTTCCTAACTTCCACCCACAGCGACTCCGTAGACAATCCATCCATGACGTCCACCTTTTCTGCAGCCGTGACACTATTTCTGATCAACAGTGCCACGCCCCCACCTCTTTTGCCTCCCTCCCTGTTGTTTCCGAAACATCTAAGACCCAACACATGAGGTAGCCATTCCTGTCCCTGAGCCATCCAAGTCTCTGTAACGTCCACCATATCATATCTCCAAGTACTGATCCGCGCTCTAAGCTCATCCGCTTTGTTCACAATACTCCTTGCGTTAAAATTGACATATCTCAAACCGTCGGTCTGAGAGCGTCCCTTCTCTATCACCTGCCCATCCTCCCTCACACACGGTCTCCAAGCTTTCTCTATTTGTGAACTAACCGCCTCTTCCTCAGTCTCTTCAGTTCTGCTTCCATCCCCCATCAATTCAAGTTTAAACTCTCCACAGTAGCCTTTGCAAACCTCCCCGCCAGGATATTGGTTCCCCTGGGATTCCGTGCAATCCGTCCTTTTTGTACACACACACCTGCCCCCAAAGAGGTCCCAATGATCCAGAAATCTGAATCCCTGTCTCCTGCTCCAATCCCTCGGCCACGCATTTATCCTCCACGTCATTCTATTCCTATACTCACTGTCAAGTGCAACAGACTGTAATCCCGAGATTACTACTTTTGCGGTCCTGCTTCTCAACTTCCTTCCTAACTCCCTGTAGTCTGTTTTCAGGACCCCTTCCCTTTTCCTACCTATGTCATTGGTACCAATATGTACCACGACCTCTGGTCGTTCTCCCTTTCACTGCAGGATGTCGTGGACGCGAACTGAAACATTTCGGACCCTGGCACCTGGGAGGAAAACTATCACCCGAGTTTCTTTCCTGCGTCCACTGAATCACCTGTCTGGCCCCTTCTGAGCCACAGGGCCGGACTCTGTGCCAGAGACACGATCACTGTTGCTGCCCCCAAGTAGGCTGTCCCCCCCCAACAGTATTCAAACAGGAGTACTTATTGTTCAGGGGGACAGCTACAGGGGTACTCTCTTGTACCTGACTCTTCCCCTTCCCTCTCCTGACTGTTACCCACTTGTCTGTCTCCCGTGGCCCCGGTGTGACCACCTGTTTATAACTCCTTTCTATCACCTCCTCGATCTCCCTGACTAGACGAAGGTCATCGAACTGCAACTCCAGTTCCCTAACGCAGTCCCTTAGGAGCTGTAGCTCGACACACCGGGAGCAGATATGTTTGTCCGGGACGCTGTGAGACTCCAGGATTTCCCACATCTGACAACGAGCACAGAACACCGGCCTCACACACATACTTCCTTTCCGCAATTGACACAGGTAAACGTACCTCGCCTCGTCCTGTTACAGCCTAAGTCCGTTGAGCGAAATCCCTATTACTCTGCTACCCTCTCACTCCGCTGCCCGCCGGAAATGGAGGTCTTCTTTTTAAACTTTTCCCGCTCTACTGGCTGACGTCACGCGCAGTAACCGAGTAGCCCCGTTGATCCTCTCGTTAGCGGTGTCTCAGCCCAGTATGGCAGTGCGCAGCAGGACCGTGTTCATTTAGTTGGGTCCATTCTCTGGTTTTGACGCAAGATAGAGGAGGCCGTTGATAATTGGTGAGTGCTATATTGCACGGAAGGGAGGATGGTAGGCTGATGAGGAGCTTGAAGTGTTTTCTCCAAGCATTTAATGGACACGTCCAACTCGGGCTGTGACGTCAGCCTTTCACTCCCTGATTACCTCCCCGAATTCCCTTTAGGCGCTGACGACTAACTTTGAGGAGCGAACAGACTCTATCGGTATAATAGAAAACTGGAGGGCTATTTGCATTCTAGAGATGGTCCTGTGTGACCATTCTTGAAGAGGAGGTGTGAGATTCTAGGCCTAGGCCTACAGACAGTTTTGTTAAGTTTACCGGTGAAGAATTACTATTTCTGAGTCATTTCACTGCACTAGTGCAACAACAGAGACAAAAAAATAAATCTTTTGTTTACAAAACTATGAAAGTTTATTTATACAACAAACACACAAAGTACAAAGAGTAAATATTTGCAAGTGTGACGAGAATACACATTGATTAAGATGTTAGCTGTCCTGTTCTGGCACCAGTGGAATCAGCAGTTGGTCTGCCACCTGTCTTCAGGAGAAAGAGAGATAAGGAAAACAATGGAGCAGCATTTGGAGATGTTAAAGGGAGGGGGGAGTTTAACGGAGGGAGAGCTGTTAAGATTGGCTCCCCCTTTGAACCCTGAACTGTTTGAAGTAATGGACAGGCGATACCCCAGCAGGGGGATAAAAAGGGACAGGTTCACTAAGGCAGACACACATGACACCACGAGGTAACAAGACCCTGGGAGCAGTGCGCCTCCCACAAGTCGGTGGGAGTTTTTGGACGGCTGGTCGCGGGACCAAGCCATAGACGGACAGGGTGGAAAGGTACGATCGGCGGGAACCTGGTGTGTGTCCGCCCTTGCCTGGGTGCCAGGTTCACCGCAGAGAAACGATCGTATCTGGAAAGGGAGGGGTCACGGTCGGTGACCTCAGAAGACATCACAAAGGGCTCGCCCGAAAGCTAACTGTGAAGAATATCGAAGGTCTGTGTGGAAGCCGTTTGAATATTCATCCGTTTTTGCTCTCTCTCTCCTTCCCCCCACTGTCCATCGCCACGGCAGTGATTACTGTGAACTGAACTGAACTCAGTTGAACTGAACTTTGTGTCACTTTGAAACTGGTCATTTACCCCTAGACGACGATAGAGATTGATTGATCCTGTTATCCTAATTCTGTGTACATGTATGTTTATCATTGCTGAACTGTTGCATTTATTATCCTTTTGATTAGAGTACTGTGTTGCTTGTTTCTTTAATAAAACTCTCTTAGTTCCAGTAATCCAGACTCCAACTGAGTGATCCATTTCTGCTGGTTTGGCAACCCAGTTACGGGGTACGTAACACAAGACAGTGAACAAATTCAAATTAAAACATGATTACTAATGTCTACTACTGTCTATAAAACAGTCAATTCCCTGGAGGGGGAACTTCCCCTGGGCATCTCCAACTGTACCCATTGTGACCGCATGCTCCCTCTCCAAGGACAGCTGGGCACGAACTGATCCTCGGAAGAGGGGCAGGCAGTCGATCCTGGCAGAACCCTCGACTTTTCGCCGCCTAGACCCGTAGACCCGTGAACGACCATCTTGGCCAAGCCCAGGAGCAAGCCCAGCAGTAGATCCTACTCGCCACCCGCCCCCTTCCGTTTTGGGTGCCTGTATATAAGGAGCGCCGGGTTGAAGTGCACCAGAACGTGAGCAGCAGCACCTTCAGATACTCAAAGACGGGCTGCAACCTCTCACATTCCATATAACATGTTACACCGACTCGTCCCGGCCACAGAATTGACAGGTGGACGGTTGTCATTGGACTTGCTTAAAGACATATTGTACGGTACTGCTCTATGCAACACCTTACACCCCAGGTGTCCAATGTTCAGGGGAAAGACCCTTGCTTGACAAGGTTTCCACTGGGGAGCTTCTCCGCTACCAGATGCACTTCCTCTGCACTTTCCCGAGCATCGACACCCACCGTGATAGGATGGGACCAGTCCCCCTCGCAGCTAGATCACTGCTCCACCTCCCCCCCCCCCCGCCACTGTCGCAGGAGCACCCTGTCTGGATGAGACTAGACTCTCAACAGTTCTCGATGAAAACGAGGCAGTTCCCTCAAAGCAGCGCGGCTGATGCTGTCCCCTGGAAGCCACGTGCCCTTCTGCAGGCAGTGTACTTGGCGGAGAAGATGCATCGCCAACGCACACGATCTCGAAGGGTGGTCGATATACAGCTATCTCTGCAGGTTCCTAAGGCTGAGAGCCTCCAGCTAGGAGCACACGCACACCAATGACTGACCGTCCTCCGCAATCGGCAGTCTCGGGACCGTAGCAGAGACCCAATGCTTCCTGTTGCCCCAGAAGAAGTCCACCAGCCTCTTCTGGGTCCTGGAGACAAAAGCAGTGGGAGGGACTAAAGTAATCAGCAGGTGCTATATATTTACAATAACAGCTGCTTATGAATAGGTTTTATATGGACTGGAGATCCAAATTGTCATTTTCCATCGCACCTAGTCTGTGGCAAACAATTTACAAATGTAGCAATGGCTCCAGCAAGATTGAAAAGACATTTAACTACAATTCACAGACACATGACACGTAAAAGTACTGATTATTTTAAACGACTATTCGAATCTCAAAACAAGCAGACTAAAGCTTTTGAAAATAAAGTCACAGTCACATTCAAGATTCAAGTTATTTAGTAACTTTAAAACCAGATCACTCGAGAATGTTTAGAAAACTGTGTGAAAACCTGGACAAAAAACACAACTAATCTCCTGCTGCATACAGAAATCCGGAGCCTTAGCAGAGGAAGAATTCTCAACAGGGTGTGTGAGCTGTCAAGTGAATTCCATTGCATTATGGGCTTGAGAGTGAGGAAGGATATCAGAAAGTCTCGAGTCTTATTGAAAACCACCTGGAAGAACTGCAGAACAAAATTGAACAGTATTTTCTTTCTCTTTCAACACGTGTTCGACTGGGTGAGGGATTCTTTATTTGAATCATCTACTCAGCCTGAGAAAATGACTTTGAGGGAAGAGGAAGAACTTTGTGAGCTGCACTCTGATCATGCAGCCAAGATGAGATTTACTGGCCTGCCCCTGGACAAGCTCTGAAAGAAGTGCATCCTGTCATACACAGGAAAGCAATAAATATTTTCCAGTAGCTTTCAAATTCTTACATGTGTGAACAAGCTTTTTCTTGTTTGAGAAGCATCAAGAGCAAGGACAGAAATCGTCATTTTAACTGAAGACAGAATTCGTGTGTGTTTATCTCAAGCTCGACCCAGAATTCAGAAATTTATTATATTGAATCGAATGGAATTGAATTGAATTGACTTTATTTCTTACATCTTTCACATACATGAAGGGTAAAACTCTTTACGTTACGTCTCCAGCTAAATGTGCAATCACCGTAATTTTTAATAATTTATAATAAATGGAACGGTCAATGTAATATAGAGTACACTCAAATCAGCGTGAGTTCATCAGGCTGATGGCCTGGTGGAAGAAGCTGTCCTGGAACCTGTTGGTCCTGACTTTTATGCTGCGGTACCGCTTCCCAGATGATAGCAGCTGGAATAGATTGTGGTTCGAATGGCGTGGATCCCTAATGATCCTAGGGGCCCTTTTTACAAACCTGTCCTTGTAAATGTCCTGAAACATGGGAAGTTCGCAAATACAGATGAGCTGGGCTGTCCGCACCACTCTCCGCAGAGTCCTACGATTAAGGGAGGTACAGTTTCCATACCAGGTAGTGATCCACCCAGTTAGGATGCTCTAAATTGTGGCCCTGTAGAAAGTTCTTAGGATTTGGGGGCCCATCCAAACTTCCTCAATCGTCTGAGGTGAAAGACACGCTGTCATGCCTATTTCCCCACACAGCTGGTGTGTATGGACCACGTGAGGTCCTCAGTGATGTGGATGCCGAGGAATTTCAAGCTGTTTACCCTCTCGATCCCAGATCCATTAATGTCAATTAGGGTTCACCCGTCTCCATTCCTCCTCTAATCCACAACCGGCTCCTTTGTTTTTGCGACATTGAGGGAGAGGTTGTTTTCTTGACACCACTGTGTCAAAGAGATGATTTCTTCCCTGTAGGCCACCTCGTTATTGTTTGAGATAAGGCCAATCAGCAGATTGGAGCTGTGGGTGGCGATACAGTCATGGGTATACAGGGCGTAAAGAAGGGAACTCAGTACGCAGCCTTGAGGGGCTCCTGTATTGAGAGTCAGAGGGTTAGAGGTGAGGGAGCCTTCTCCTTCAACCTGCTGGCGGTCTGACAAGAAGTACAAGATCCAGCTGTTCAAGGCAGGGTCAAGTCCGAGGTCTTTGAGCTTCTTGTCGAGCCTGGATGGAACTATGGTGTTGAATGTTGAACTGTAGTCCAAGAACAGCATTCTCACATAAACATCCTTCTTCTCCAACACAAATTATTCTGCAGATGCTGGGATCAAATCAACACGCACAAAACGCTGGAGGAACTCAGCAGGTCGGGCAGCATCCGTGGAAACGTTGACTGTTCGTTTCCACGGATGCTGCCCGACCTGCTGAGTTCCTCCAACGTTTTGTGTGTGTTCCTTCTTCTCCAGATGTGTAAGAACGGTATGTAGTAGAGCAGTAGCTATTGTTTGCCTTATGAGTTTTAAAAATTTATGAAAGAGAATGAAAGAGTAAATTCAAGAAATGTAAACTAAGCTTAACTATCTGTTTTGTTTTCAAGAAAGGTTGGCTGAAAATTTATTCTCTATTCCAAAGAGCATTGATAATTATTTTTGGATTATTTTACGTACAACCTACTGATTATGCTAACGTACCGTGAGCTCTAGATATTATAGTTCTTATGCAGGGATTCTCTGAGACCTGAAAATTATTTCAAGGTTTCCTTCAGGGCAAAAAGTTTGAGAAGGCCGACCTAGATAATGGATGATGCAGTAGTGAAAGATGATTGTGAAGGAATACGTAGAAACGTTTGAAATAGGTCACAGTTTGATATTAATAAGAAACGGAGGTTGGAACTGTATGAATAATTAGCAGGATGAGAGCCATTAAATGAATGGTTATTAATGGGGTATAACGGCACGCCAAACAGAAGCGCCCGTCTTCGGAAAATTGTCTTCCAGAAACGAACATTTCACTTTGCGCAAAAGGGCATTTAGTTCCGGTTTATTAATACCTAATTTCTCCACAACAAATCACGAATGAACATTAAGGATTTTTTCTTTTGCAATTTAAATAAAAGCCCATCTAAATGGCATGAGAGCTGCCCAAAACATTTTCGTTATGGCTCAGCGAATAACGATCAAACTGCAGAGCATAAAACACTGCCAAAGGCATTTTAAGAACCTAAGATCATAACAGCATAAGACAATTCAGCAGAATTAAGCCATTCGGCCCAATCGAACCTGATCCTCCATTCCATCGTGACCGATTTATTATTCTTCTCAGCCGCATTCTCCGTATCATCGGGCAGATATTTCAGAAGGACTGAGTTGTAGACGAAAAACAATGACGTTATTGTGTTTAATACCTCAGTGACCAACTGGCTTGAAATTTTCATGTAGAAGATCAGCACTGGAACTTTCCACCAGCCAGGTAATAACGGGTTTCTAATGAAGAAATTAGACAGGTAGGTGGAGAACCAAAATGCTGCGCTGGAGAGAATATATAATCTCCATACTGAGACCAGTTATCGGAAAACGTACATTGCAATCAAAACACACACACACACACACACACACACACACACACACAAACAGCTTTTTTGGAGATAATTTATTATTTTCACGGCAGTATAATGACAATAAGAATGAAACGATTGAAGTCCTCATCTCTGAATTTTCCTCTCAGAATCCCACGCATAAAGCTTGTTTGCCACAGTGGTTTGCTACTTTTTAATTGTCAACGGTCTGTAAATAAAAAAAAAGTCTGATCAGAGTCAATAGAAGTTAAAACTTCCCATTTTGCTACTGCATATGAGTTAATCAAATAATCAGTTTTTAAGAGCGTGAAACCGTGGAATTTATCCCTGAAGTCGTCAAAAGTATTTGGACTGGATAGCATCCATAGATGTGTCATTAGATCCTATGCACATCTACTGTTGGTCTATTAACATATGCCTCTCCCTGTTTCGACCTGCGGTTCCTACCTGTTTTAAGACCACGATAAACCCGGTACCAAAGCAACACGTGATAAGGTGCCTCAAGGAGTACCGCCCATTGGCTCTGACATCTACCTTCACGAAGTGCGTGGTCATTACATCCATCAACTGCAGGCTCCAAGGCATTCTGGGCTCATTGCAGTTCGCTTGCCGCCGAAACAGGACTACATCCTGGCCTTACATTCGTCTCTGAAACATCTGAATAGTGAAGTCTCATATGTCAGCTATTGTTTATTGTCGGCATTTACACCTTCAAGAGTATAATTCTAAGCAAATTGATCATCAAACTCAGGACCCTGCGTAGTAATGCTACGGGATATTGAACTTCCTAACGAACAGACTGCAATCAGTAAGAAGAGGCAGAATCAATTCCGCCAGGATTGATTTAAACACTCGTGCTCCTCTGGGTTACATCCCCAGCCCTTTAATCTACTCTCTATACACTCGCGCTCGCCTGGCAGAGGTTTTTTCTATGTCAACAAGTCTCTAAACGATACCACCACCATAGTGGGCAGTATCTCAAATAAAGATGAGTTGATGTACAGGAAGGAGATAGAGTGCCATGGTAACAGCCTTTCCTTCAATGTCAGCAAAACAAAAGAGCTGGTCATTGATTTCATGAAGGGGTCAATGCACATGCTGCTGTCTACCTCAATGTGTTGAGGTTGAGAGGGTTGAGAGCTTCCAGTTCCTGGCCCAATCACGTTAATGTCACGGCCAAGGAGGTTCGCACACACCTCTGCTTCCTCAGAAGGTTAAAGAAATTTGCTATGACCCCCAACCCTACCCACCCAATCCCAACCAATTTCACTGAGCACCACAGAGGACATCCTGCCTGGATGCATAAACATTCGGCGCATGAACTACAAGAAGCTGCGGAGAGTCGTGGACACAGCCGAGTCCATCGCGGACACAAGCCCCCCCTCCCCCTCCCCCACGTGGACTCAGTTGTAAAGTTTATTGCCTCATTAAAGCAGCTAGCATAATCAAAGACTCCACCCACGCAAACATTCTCCCTTCTCTCCTTTTCCACCACGAAGAAGATTCAAAAACCTGACGGCACGCACCGCCAGGTTCAAGGGCAGCTTCTGTCCCGCTGTTATGACTATTTAATGGTCCTCCAGCACGATAAGGTGCATTTCTGATCTTACAATCTATCTCGTTGTGATATTGTAACCGAATTGTTTATCCGCACTGTATTTTCTCTGTACCTGTTGCATTTTATTCTGCATTTTGTTATTGCTGTACCTTGCACTATCCCAATGCACTGTGTAATAATTTGATCTTTATGTCTGCAACGCAATCTTTCGGTGCATGTGATAATATACATCAAATTGGAATTCATCGAGCTCAACTTAATTGCGTGTATTTCTTCTTGGAGAAAACTATGCAGGGAAGAGTTCTGATAGCTATTGGAATCATTTGACATGTTTGCTTTGGAGGGAAGTACAAAATCAGATCATTTGTGGATTATGGAGAAATGTACTTATCCAAAGAGTGATAAGAACAGGAAAATACTGGAAACATCTGACGGGGGCATAATAAAAGTATCCGAGGGAAACAGAAATAAAAATGTCACGAGAAATGCTTACGAATGTTGGGAGTATAAAAAGTAAACGAAAGTCTTCTTATATTCTATCTGTGCCAGAAAGCTATATACATAGAATTGCTATTAATAAGTATTTATTAATATTGTTATATTACATATTAATTATGTATATATTGTTGTATAACAGATTTCATTGAATTGTTAAGTAATTGCCAAGAACAACACTGCAAAAATACTTAGTGGAAAGTTTTCTTTTAATGTTTGTTGATTGCATGGTAAATATTGGATGGTCGTTAGGGATAAGCTATGCTCTTTTTTCGCTATGCTACATGTGAGAGCAGGTAAACCTTAGTTAAATAGCTTTCCTTGAGCACAAAGGCAAATGCTATATATAATTTTCCATATTCTGTTACATTAATGTTCTACAGAAAGGAAGTACATCCGGGAACCTTCCTGACTGCTATCTGGGAAACGCTACCACAGCATTAAAGCCAGGACCAACAGTTTCCGGGACAGCTTCTTCCACCACGCAATCAGACTGATTGATTCACGCAGACTCAATTGCATTTCTAAGCTATAATGAGTATTCTTTTGTATATCTTACTCTACATACTATTTATAACAAATTTCTATAATTTGCACATTGTACATCCAGACGGAGATGCAACGTAAAGATTTTTACTCCTCAAGTATGTGAAAGATGCAAGAAATAAAGTCAATTCAATTCAATACATGTTGTTGCAAACAACAGGAATTCTGCAGATGCTGGAAATTCAAGCAACATACATCAAAGTTGCTGGTGAACGCAGCAGGCCAAGCAGCATCTATAAGAAGAGGCGCAGTCGACGTTTCAGGCCGAGACCCTTCGTCAGGACTAACTGAAGGAAGAGTGAGTAAGGGATTTGAAAGCTGGAGGGGGAGGGGGAGATCCAAAATGATAGGAGAAGACAGGAGGGGGAGGGATAGAGCCGAGAGCTGGACAGGTGATAGGCAAAAGGGGATACGAGAGGATCATGGGACAGGAGGTCCGGGAAGAAAGACGGGGGGGGGGGTGACCCAGAGGATGGGCAAGAGGTATATTCAGAGGGACAGAGGGAGAAAAAGGAGAGTGAGAGAAAGAATGTGTGCATAAAAATGAGTAACAGATGGGGTACGAGGGGGAGGTGGGGCCTTAGTGGAAGTTAGAGAAGTCAATGTTCATGCCATCAGGTTGGAGGCTACCCAGACGGAATATAAGGTGTTGTTCCTCCAACCTGAGTGTGGCTTCATCTTTACAGTAGAGGAGGCCGTGGATAGACATGTCAGAATGGGAATGAGATGTGGAATTAAAATGTGTGGCCACTGGGAGATCCTGCTTTCTCTGGCGGACAGAGCGTAGATGTTCAGCAAAGCGGTCTCCCAGTCTGCGTCGGGTCTCACCAATATATAAAAGGCCACATCGGGAGCACCGGACGCAGTATATCACCCCAGTCGACTCACAGGTGAAGTGATGCCTCACCTGGAAGGACTGTTTGGGGCCCTGAATCGTGGTAAGGGAGGAAGTGTAAGGGCATGTGTAGCACTTGTTCCGCTTACACGGATAAGTGCCAGGAGGGATATCAGTGGGGAGGGATGGGGGGGGACGAATGGACAAGGGAGTTGTGTAGGGAGCGATCCCTGCGGAATGCGGGGGGGGAGGGAGGGAAAGATGTGCTTAGTGGTGGGATCCCGTTGGAGGTGGCGGAAGTTACGGAGAATAATATGTTGGACCTGGAGGCTGGTGGGGTGGTAGGTGAGGACCAGGGGAACCCTATTCCTAGTGGGGTGGTGGAGGATGGAGTGAGAGCAGATGTACGTGAAATGGGGGAGATGCGTTTAAGAGCAGAGTTGATAGTGGAGGAAGGGAAGCCCCTTTCTTTAAAAAATGAAGACATCTCCCTCGTCCTAGAATGAAAAGCCTCATCCTGAGAGCAGATGCGGCGGAGACGGAGGAATTGCGAGAAGGGGATGGCGTTTTTGCAAGAGACAGGGTGAGAAGAGGAATAGTCCAGATAGCTGTGAGATACATGTTGTTATTCAATTCGCATATAGATAATGCTAATAGCTTGCTTTATTTCTTAATAGCTGGTACTACCCGTGACTCATGCATTGGGACACCCAGAAGCTTCCACATCTCAAAGTTCTGCATTTTGTGATTTTGTGTTTCATATTAAAAATATATATATCCTAACTTAATAAATTCAGTAAGTTCAGAGTTACATTATACTGTAGCTGGCCCATTCTTTGGTAATTCTTTGGTATCCTATTGTCCTCTTCTAAACTTGTTTTCTTACATAGTTGGTGTCAATACTAGTTTTAACAATACATGCGATCATGTATGTCATTTATATAAATTAGAAAGCATTAGGGCCCCAGCACATAACTATCAGGCACACTATCTTGCAAATCATAAAACACAACCATTCTTGCATGCAATCTACGTCCAGTTACTCAGCCAATCTGGATCCTAAGGGCTGTGTTTGACAAATTTGTCTGTGTGACATCCTTCTGTTATAATAATTCTATGTATTTGTAATGGTTGCTTTGTGTACGCATATAGAAGTATGATAGCTGCAATAAAATATTTTCATGCTGCTTTTATCTGTTAACATTGTTAACCTAACAGGTAGACATTTGCAAATGGATGTCCCAAGTTTTCCTGTATGCAGATCGTAGTGAACTTCTATTTTAACCTTCTTTCTTTATAATACCTCTCAGGCAGAAGTGTGTTTATTTATCATTTTGTTTTATTTAGTGAAAGGAGCCCTTAGTTTGTTAAATAAATCTGAAATATTTCATCGTCTATCTCTAGTTCATCATTGAGTTTATCAGAGATGGAATATTTTTGGTGCCCCAAAAACAATTCCATTAAACAGTTGTAATGTTTTATCAAGGAGGCATTACTAAAGAATATCGAAGAACCGCATGAAATTAGATTGCTGTTTTCTTAAGCCCTGGTCATCTGAGTTAACAGGCAGTTAATTATGTTTAAATTATAGCACCGTAGTCACCCATCAATGACAACAAAAGCTGAATTCATCTCGTAGAAGTAAACAGAAATTTCGAAGCATTGCACATGACGTGGGGATAGAACCTGAATCTATTCAAGTCCGATTGAAATGCATTGGTTGTAATTATTTTGTATATTTAGCCATAACTACCTCATGCGTGCAGAATAAAAAGCAAACTTACATATGCAGTGCCAACTCACTATTGTGTCGTTAGCTCCAACAAAATCTGTGAGCGAACATTTGAAGTTTCTTTGCAGAGCTTGAAATGACAGTGAAATCTTGCCATGGATATAGTCAGATAATTGTTGCTGAATCAAGAATTTAAATTAATGCCGCACTCTCAAAAAGATAACGTAGTGGAGAAAATTTCCAAGTTTAGTTTCTAAATATTTGCCGAAGGAGTAGCTGTTTCTCTTGGGTAAGTTAGTTAGGGAAAATGCTATAACTGTCAATTATGCCAGGTTTTGTCTTCTAATGCCATTTAAGTAAGTTGTCCAGTTGTACAGACTCAACGGGCTTCTGGAAAATAAACGGGAGAGCGGACTTCTGGCTATCCGGCTACAAGTATTCATTTTTCAGATAGTCAGCGGAGTTGCTTACAGTGGTGTTAGGCAGGTTGATGTCGGGTATGTTGCTACTCCGGACACAGTGAACACACCAGAGCTGGAAGAATCGCTTTGGTGCCATCTTCTGCGTCAGTGTTGTTGCCCTAATGTGATTTAGTTAGGGAACAACGTAAACTTACACAAACACAAGCGGACAACATATATCGAATTGTTTACTTCTTCGTTTATTTCTGACAGAAAAGCAAAATTTGAAAACTTCTCGGAAAATGACGTAAGATGTCATGCATTATCTAAGACAAATGTCAATTTAGATTGATTGAGTAATCTAAACGAATCAAATATTTCGTAACCTGATATTATTCTTCCCGTCGGATCATCTGGTGACGATCAGTGGAGTACTACTGCTGGTTGAAAATTGTAAATAACTTGTCTACTCTGCCTTCAAAGGTTCAGTGTTTTTATACCATAAGACCATAAGAAATATTTTCTGCCTATCTTTAAATAAATCTAATTGTAATAGAGCGAGTGAAATCAGATATATAATTCATTACAAATCCGCTCAACTTAAGATATATACTGCACTTCCGGAGTACAGATGATGAACATAAACAGCTACTAGAGTTCAATCTGCATTCAAACAAAATTGCGTGTTAAACTGAAAGGGTACTTTACCTCTACAGTTGATGAACCTGAACGGGATTCTGGTAATGACCATTAGAAGAAAAAATGTCAATGCAAACCCTATGCATCCAAAAACCTTTAAATAAAAATTAATCGAAGTCCAGGCGTCTCGATCTGGAAGGATAGTATAAAATTCACATTTGAAATTGTCAACAAACCTCTTACTAGACTTAGTAACTATCTGAATTTGCTGAAAATACATTCATCACCGTTTAACTATGTAAAAAAGGGGAAGGGCGATGAACGAGACAATTCCGTACAGTGGAAAACAGCTAAGACAGTTTAATGTCATTGAAATTTACCAATTAGTATTTACCAGTTTCCTCTGACTGTACTAGGCAAGCCAACTTCTATTCCCATGTATTAAAAGTCAAATGTCCCCCATTGTCGAATTATTGCACTCGTAGACTGCTGATTGACGCTGGTTTGCCAAGAAATATATCTTACCTGGATTGGAATTAGGAACCAAATAAACTGCGATGGCTGGAATTTTCAGAGTTATGTGAGCTGCCAGACAGGTGTAAACAGTACCGCTCTGGGCAAGCTGTGCGTCATGAAGAGTACTAGAAGCTTCATACATGCCGGCGCTGTTGAGCCGTTGAGTGGTATTTATTCCATTCGAAATGGTTTTGTTATTTTTATACCAAACAATAGTCACTCCTGCCGGGTAAAATGGAGCCATATTACAGAAGAGAGTTGATGGCTCTCTTCTATTTCTAAGAATTTGCAGAGGAGTTGGTGAAGCTGATGAAAAATTAAGGATAATTATAAGTTTACATTAAAAATTGGATTTTAAAACAACACCCCGAACCCAAGCAGCTTTTCCATTTTAAACCTGCAGCATTATAATCAGAGAGCAATAAACCAGTTACGAATGAAATGGCCATGTTACATTTTAAGTAGTGAAAATTACAGTTCATGGAATTGCAAAAAAGAGGGTCGCTACCGAATATCTGTCTAATTAAATCGCATATCTTATTTCTTCAACTTACAAAAGTTGCCAACTTTTTATGTAAATCTCAGCTAAATGTTAGCAATGAACGTAATTCTCACGTTTTCCAGTGCACTTTGGATCTCAACAATTACACGTGTTTTCCCTACCAGTTCCCGTATCTTCTGATCCCCTGAATAGAACATAGAAGGACTAATTCCGGAACCAACAGTATCACAGTATGTAAAAAAAAACTCCTCTCTGCAACAATAGGACATGGGGCTTTAGGACTTCCGTGATAAGTTGTGAAGATACGCTCACACCTGCGGATCGTCAGAAATAGAATATATCATCAATTTCCATCCACGAGAATAGATTGAAATATATTCAGGAATCTACATTGTTAGGGGAAAAAAATCTTCATTTTCCAGAATAGCTCCAGCTGCGAGAGCCATTCTTAGCTGGTTGGAAGGATGGAAATTACACGTGATGATACTCATATTTGAGCAAATCAGATGAGAACTCAATAAGTAGGATTCCCATCTGGGGTTACACTAAGCTGTGCATTTGTGACTAGAAAGGCAGCTGGCATCAGACACAGATCGGTCAATATAAGCCAGAGTGTTTTGGCCAAGGCACAGATGCAGCACTCTTCTTTCCCAAGTTTTGAGCTCTCAGCCAAATCTTGCGGTTTGAACATATGCAAGAGTAAATCTTTAGTGCACACTCCAGAATTGTTGCAAATTCGAAGGTGGGGTCGAAGTCAGGAGATGCTAATGTGATATTCTACGTCTGCCTCTTCTAGTGCACTTGAAATAAACAAAAGCATGGCATTTGCTATGGTGCCTTAGGCAATAATTCTGAGTCAAGTAACAATATTAGAGCTTTGAAGATCATCTCATAGTCTCGTATACGCCTTGCTGAATCTATTTTCCCTTTACTGTTTTCCAAATTCACAGAAATATGTACCTTTCAATAACTGCTAAGTGTTGTCAAGCGCAAGCAATAATAAAACGCATTATGTTTCTGCAAATCGCATCAAGATTTGGCATACACTTCATGGAAAATCATTTCGGAGAAATGCTTGGACGCATATTCCTTTAGCGGGAGATTCGTAGTTCAGATGGTCAGGATTATGAATATTGAAACAATTTAATAATCGGCATTAATAAGTAATAGGAAAAGGCTATGTAATTGCAGAACCTGCATTCCCCCTAATCTGGCACGTAAAATACTCTTCTGTATGCTTACGAGAGAAAATAAAGTTAAACATCAAAGCACTGAAACATGTTAATAGCCAAGGAAGTGAATCTACAAGTGTTTTCGATATCAATTTATGGAAAAGAGGACTTTGTTTCCTGATGTAAATATTAAAGCAAGGCACAGCCCACGTGTACGGGGTTGGATTATCACATCTAGATCGCAAATGATCTGAACTTTATCTGAATCTTACCAATGACAACAAGCTGTGATCCACTGCCATTTGCCACATTTAATCCTCTGAACTTGATTCCGCAGTGATAGACTCCAGAGTCGGAGATACTGATATTCAGGAGCTGGAGTGAGACCTTTTCTTCCCCAATGTCAATATATTTCCTGCTATCTGGTTGAATGAGCTCTACTTCGCCAAGTTTCCACCAGTAAATGTTGACTTTTGACATTTCTTCGGAGTTGGAAATTGTGCAGCTGAAAATGACATTTTCACCAACGAATGATCTGGTACGTTCGGGGGTTTGGACTACTTGAAATACCTCGTCGGCAGCAGCTACTGAAAACGAACATGAATTATTATTACAAAACACAAAGTAAGATTTAGAATGAGAAATAGAGATACAGAAAGAAATATAAAACGAACTGAAGGAAACTACGGTGAAAATAATCCCCACGAGTTGGTTACTACCGAGCGCAGCGAAAAAATACATGTCAGTGATCGATACAGTTATCTTGAAGGCATCAAACATGAACTGTAATCACTTGGCAATGTCAGTGATATGAACTGCGAGGAAACGAGGTATGACACTACCTGTCCGTCATTTGTGCCATCCAATGAGGTTACAGAATGGAATATAATTGCGAGAAGTGCAGCCTCGTCCCAGTTCCGAATGTTATATCAAGTTACTGTAATCGTTTGCTTATGTTCGTAAATTTTGATCCACACAGGCATTAGGATAGGATACTTGATAGAATCAGTCAAACCGAGGTTGATATTACCGACCTTTGAATTAACGACAGGAAGGTACTGATATCCAAAACTCATATATCCCTATTTTAATTAGTTTAATTACCTTATTTCTTTTCATAAGTCAGAATGCGGTAGAGTTCAGACACAGTAAGAAACAACGATTAGTGGTAGAAAACAACCAGTTTGTTTAGGAAAAAGACGATTTCGGCTTCGTGAACTTAAACCATCCAACAGGTCTTTGGATAACATTCTAATAGCTTTGGGGGAAAAACAGGCCAGACATTGGAACAGAACTATAAATCCTGTGATGGAGCTGAAAACATTTATGGAATGAGAATTACGGAAGAAAGAATCAAACACCCGATTATCTGCAACTGAGTCCTCGACGTTACATCCCTCAAGAGTAAAAATTGACAGCGAAATAGCATTTGGCAGAAAATGGTTTTATAATTTACGTATGGCTAATCGAAAGATTAAAGACTGCCTTTATTTGTCAGGTGTAAGTCTAAAATGCGTTGTTTGCGAGAAATCAAATCAGCGAAGATTGTGCTAGGCACCCCACAAATGTCGCCAGTCTTCCAGTGCCAATATGCATGTACACAACCTACTAACCCTAACCGTATCTCTTTGGGTTGTGGAAACCGAAGTACTCGGAGAAAACCAACTCGGTAACGGGGAGAATGTACAGACTTCTTAAAGTTAGCAGCGGATTTAAACCCTGCTGAAGGGTCTCGGCCCGAAACGACGACTATACTCTTTACCGGCTGAGTTCCTCCAGCATTTTCTGTGTGTTGCTTGGATTTCCAGTATCCACAGATTGTCTCTTGTTTGTGAACACTGCTTTCTACGGACATTAATTCAAGAGTGATAACGAACCAAGCCAGATTATGGCACTCATTAGCTATTTTTGCTTATTTATTGGAATGACGTTATTCACGTCAGGTTCATCACATTTTTCAGGAAAACCACATATTTATGCCGCTAAACATTATTCTTATTTATAGCAAATAAATTGCAAGAATGAACATTATTACTCATTAAACAAAGTATCTGAATGTTTTAACTTCATAAATAATCACAAGAGAATTAAAAGAGTGGAACCCCAATTGCTCCTACTTCCTGCTACAAGTAGCACAGAATCACGATTTTGCATGCGTCTCCTTTATCGACATCTCGGGTGTATTGCCTTATGGTTCTCTAGGACACTTTCAGGTCAATATCCTGAAAACAGAAAAGGAAATGTCATTATTCACACAAAAGAGTGATTGATTACCAAAGCTGACACTGGTACTGGGCTGAATGTAAAACTTCCACGTCATTCGGCATCGAATATAACATGAACAGAAACGCCAGCTTCTAGATTATTGAAACCTAACGGAAGAAACATTTCTTCAGATGATCTCAGATTTCTGCACCAGAACGTGAAGCCTGCTGTTTTTCTTTTTGAAGGCCTAAATCACAAACAATTTTGCAGACGATACAATCCTTGACCCTCGTGTTTCCTAAATTGGAGAGATCTGACTTACAAGAAGATAGGCATAGATAATATTGAGATCAGGGAGAGGTATGTTGGTATTCTACGTCATGTTGCTGTTACAAAGAAAGAGGTAGAAAAGTATTGAAGTCTTTATTGTAATACCCATGATATTGAGTGAGGCAAGGTAAAATATTGCTGGAGTCTTGATAGCAATGTTTATATAATCATTAGCTAAGGTAAGATTTCAGAATACTTGAGAAAACTAGTGATGTTTATCTGTTTAAGAAGGTCAACTGGGGTAATTCAGGAAATCATACGCAATGGGCCTTAGATCATTGGTATGGAGATGATTGGACAAGTTTGACGGGGACAAAAAAGACATTTTTTTTTCCAGATAGCATGGATTTCTGTGGGGATGCTCCTATTTTTGAAAAGTGAATAAGATGGTCAGTCAACTTCGGACAGTGAATATTATCTACATAAAATCAATATAACACTTGACAATATCCCTCACGGTAGCCAGGTATCAAATATTAAGTCACCAGGAATCTACCGTGAGTTGTTACGTTGAATAAAAAGTTGCCGAGGTCATAAACGACAGAAAGTTGGATACAGAAGTATTTTTTTTTACTGCAAGTCTGTGACCGGTGGAACTCCGCAAAGATATGTTTTTTGTAATACACCTATGTTATTTAGATGCAGGTGTGGATGGTCTGAGTAGTAAATATGAAGATGGCACAAAAATGGCGGAGAAATGGACATAGAAGAATGTTATCAAAGTACACTGCAAGAACTAGACCAAATGGAAATTTAGATGGAGAAGTGAAGATAGGATTTAATCCGGACAAGGGTGAGGTGCTGCCTATTGGGAGATCAAATGCACGAAGAATTGTCAAACAGTGGGTGTTGAAGGCGGACCCAAATGCAAGACACAAACACTGAGGTACTGGGAACTGGACTGGACTGGACACAGACTACGAGCTGGGACAGGAACACGGAATTGGGCGAGGACTTTGGCAGGGAAAGCGGGACCAGAACAAGGAACTGGGAACTAAGAGCGTGGGTTAGTTCCAGAGACTGGACAAGGACCCAGAACCTGGGTCTTGACTTGGGCTCGGACCCCGGATCTAGGCGAGGACATGACGTGGCTACAGGACTGGACATGGCTTGGGTTCGGATTCGGTTCTTCGAGGCTTGGCTACAGGACTAGACAAGGCTTGGGTTCTTCGAGGCTTGGCTACAGGTCTAGACGAGGCTTGGGTTCTTCGAGGTTTGGGTATGGACTCTTCCGAGCCAGAGACTGGGTAAGGACCCAGAACCTGGGTCTTGACTTGGGGTCGGACTCTGGAACTAAGAGAAGACATGACGTGGCTACAGGACTAGACGAGGCTTGGATTCTTCGATGCTTTCCTGGGCAGGCCGATGAACTACTGGGCAGGACGAAGAACTCCTGGGCAGGATGAGGAACTCCTGGGCAGGACGAGGAATTCCAGGGCAGGATGAGGTACTCCTGGGCAGGACGAGATACTCCTTCTTGGAACGCCAGGCCGGGATGCTTACTAGGATCAGGGACTGGGATGACTGCCAAGGTAACCGTTGAGAAAATTGTCAAGGATTCAGATGGAGAGGGGAAGGGAACAGACCAGCCTCGGGGTAACGGCAAAGACGGCCTGACTTACCCAACGGAGGCGAGGACGGGAAGGAACAGATCCAACCGCAGGGTAACGGCAAGGTCGGCCTGACAGTAATCCTAACAATTGGAGGAGATGGCAATTGAATGCATGGCTGAGAATTGGTGCAGGGAGCAGGGTTTTAGATTTTTGGATCATTGGGATCTCTTTTGGGGAAGGTGGGACCTGTACAGATTGGATGGGTTGCACCTGAACTCGAGGGAGAGCA
Organism: Mobula hypostoma; assembly: GCF_963921235.1. Taxonomy (NCBI): domain Eukaryota; kingdom Metazoa; phylum Chordata; class Chondrichthyes; order Myliobatiformes; family Myliobatidae; genus Mobula; species Mobula hypostoma. The sequence continues at coordinate 9,483,622 of NC_086110.1, forward strand.
ATATCCTTGCGGGTAGGTTCGCTGGCATGGTTCGGGAGGGTTTAAAATAATTTGCAAGGGGGATGGGACCCAGAGCGATAGAGCAGTGAAAGAAGTGCATGGAGTAAAGCCAGATCTAACATACAGAGAGGCTTTGAGGAAAGAGAAGCAGAATAAACGGTGTACAGACAGTAACGTTGAAGGGCTGAAATGTGTGTACCTCAATGCAAGAAGCATCAGGAACAAAGGTGATGAACTCAGAGTTTGGATACACATGGAATTATGATGTATTGGCCATGACAGAGACTTGGCTGGCACCAGGGCAGGAACGGATTCTCAATATTCCTGGATTTCAGTGCTTTAAAAGGGATAGAGAGGGCGGAAAAGGGGAGGAGGGGTGGCATTACTGGTCAGGGATACTATTACAGCTACAGAAAGGGTAGGTAAATAGCAGGATCCTCTTTTGAGTCAGTATGGGTGGAAGTCAGGAATAGGAAGGGAGCGGTTACTCTATTGGGAGTATTCTATAGGCCCCCTGGTAGCAGCAGAGATACAGAGGAGCAGATTGGGAGGCAGATTTTGGAAAGGTGCAAAAATAACAGGGTTGTTATCATGGGTGACTTTAACTTCCCTAATATTGATTGGCACCTGATTAGTTCCAAGGGTTTAGAAGGGGCAGAGTTTGGTCAGTATGTCCAGGACAGATTCCTGTCATGGTATGTGGACAGGCCGACTAAGGGGAATGCCATACTAGATGTAGTACTAGGTAATGAACCGGGTCAGGTCACAGATCTCTCAGTGGGTGAGCATCTGGGGACAGTGATCTCCGCTCCCTAGCCTTCTGCATTATGGAAAAGGATAGAACCAGAGAGGACAGGAACATTTTTAATTGGGGAAGGGCAAATTATGAGGCTATAAGGCTAGAAGTTGCGAGTGTGAATTGGGATGATGTTTTTGCAGGGAAATGTACTATGGACATGTGGTCGATGTCTGCAAATCTCTTGCAGGATGTTAGGGATAAATTTGTCCCGGTGAGGAAGGTAAAGAATGGTAGGGTGAAGGAACCATGGATGCCAAATGAGGTGGAAAATCTAGTCAGGTGGTAGAAGGCAGCATACATGAGGTTTAGGAAGCAAGAATCAGATGGGTCTATTGAGGAATATAGGGAAGCAAGAAAGGAGCTTAAGAAGGGGCTGAGAAGAGCAAGAAGGGGGCAAGAGAAGGCCATGGCGAGTAGGGTAAAGGAAAACCCCAAGGCATTCTTCAATTATGTGAAGAAAAAAAGGATGACAGGACTGAAGGTAGGACCGATTGGAGATAAAGGTGGGAAGATGTGCCTGGAGGCTGTGGAAGTCAGCGAGGTCCTCAATGAATACTTCTCTTCGGTATTCACCAATGAGAGGGAACTTGATGATGGTGAGGACAATATGAGTGAGGTTGATGTTCTAGAGCACGTTGATATTAAGGAAGAGAAGATGTTGGAGTTGTTAAAATACATTAGGACGGATAAGTCCCCGGGGCCTGATGGAATATTCCCCAGGCTGCTCCACGAGGTGAGGGAAGAGATTGCTGAGCATCTGGCTAGGATCTCTACGTCCTCGTTGTCCACGGGAATGGTACCGGAGGATTGAAGGGAGGCGAATGTTGTCCTCTTGTTCAAAAAAGGTCGTAGGGATAGTCCGGGTAATTATTGACCAGTGAGCTTTACGTCTGTGGTGGGAGAGCTGTTGGAAAAGAGTCTCAGAGATAAGATCTCTGGGCATTTAGAGAAGTATGGTCTGATCAGGGACAGTCAGCATGGCTTTGTGAAGAGCAGATCATGTCTAACAAGCCTGACAGAGTTCTTTGAGGAGGTGACCAGGCATGTAGATGAGGGTAGTGCAGTGGATGTGATCTATATGGATTTTAGTAAGGCATTTGACAAGGTTCCACACGGTAGGCTTGTTCAGAAAGTCAGAAGGCATGGGCTCTAGGGAAGTTTGGCCAGGTGGATTCAGAATTGGCTTTCCTGCAGAAGGAAGAGGGTCGTGGTGGAAGGAGTACATTCAGGTTGGAGGATTGTGACTAGAGGTGTCCCACGAGGATCTGTTCCGGGACCTCTACTTTTCGTGATTTTGTATTAAGGACCTTGCTGTAGAGGTAGAAGGGTGGGTTCGCAAGTTTGCAGACGACACAAAGGTTGGTGGTGTTGTAGATAGTGTAAAAGATTGTCAACGACTGCAGAGAGACATTGATAGGATGCAGAAGTGGGCTGAGAAGTGGCAGATGGAGTTCAGCCCGGCGAAGTGTGAGGTGGTACTTTTTGGAAGGACAAGCTCCAAGGCAGAGTACAAAGTAAATGGCAGGATACTTGGTAGTGTGGAGGAGCAGAGAGATCTGGGAGTACATGTCCACAGATCCCTGAAAGTTGCCTCACAGGTGGATAGGGTAGTTAAGAAAGCTTATGGGGTGTTAGCTTTTATAAGTCGAGGGATAGAGTTTAAGAGTTGCGATGTAATGATGCAGCTCTATAAAACTCTGGTTAGACCACACTTGGATTACCGTGTCCAGTTCTGGTAGCCTCACTATAGGAAGGATGTTGAAGCATTGGAAAGGGGTCAGAGGAGATTTACCAGGATGCTACCAGGTTTAGAGTGTATGCATTATGATCAAAGATTAAGGGAGTTAGGGCTTTACTCTTTGGAGAGAAGGAGGATGAGAGGAGACATGATAGAGGTGTACAAGATAATAAGAGGAATAGATAGAGTGGATAGCCAGCGCCTCTTCCCCAGGGGACCACTGCTCAATACAAGAAGACATGGCTTTAAGGTAAGGGGTGGGAAGTTCAAGGGGATATTCGAGGAATATTTTTTACTCAGAGAGTGGTTGGTGCGTGGAATTCACTGCCTGAGTCAGTGGTGGAGCCAGATACACTAGTGAAGTTTAAGAGACTACTAGAAAGGTATATGGAGGAAATTAAGATGGGGGCTTATATGGGAGGCAGGGTTTGAGGGTCGGCACAACATTGTGGTAGACATAGGACCGATTGAAAATGATGCTGGAAAAATTATAATTTGGGCAACAAAGGGATGGCAGAGGAACTAAATGAGTGTTTTGCATCAGTCTTCACAGTGGAAGACATTAGCAACATACCTGATAGCCAGAGGTCTCAGGGAATAGAATTAGGTACAGTCAAGATTACTAGAGAGAAAGTGCTTGGGAAGCTAAATGGACTAAGAATAGGTAAGTCTCCCGGACCAGATGAGGTGCACCCACGGATTCTGAAGTAGGTGGCTTTGGAGATTGTGGACTCTGAATCTCAGGAATCAGTAGACTCTGGCATGTTCCGGAGGACTGGAAGGTCGCAAATGTAGTTCTGTTGTTTAATAAAGGAGGGGGGCAGCAAAAAGAAAATTACAGACCTATTAGTCTGACATCGGTGGTTGGAGTCAATCCTCAAGGACGAGGTTATGAAATACCTCGAGGTGCATGACAAGATAGGCCTAAGCCAGCGTGGTTCCATGAAGGGAAGATCCTGCCTCACCAACCTATTGGAAATTTTTGAGGTAATCTCAAATAAGATTGATAAGGGAGAGGCTGTTGATGTTGTGTGTTTGGATTTTCAAAAGGTCTTCGATAAGGTGCTGCATAAGAGGCTGCTTAATAAGATGAAATCCCATGGAGTTACAGGAAAGATATTGGAATGGGTGGAACATTGGCTGATAGGCAGAAAGCAAAGGGTGGGAATAAAAGGATTGGTTGCTGGTTACTAGTGCTGTTCCGCAGGGATCGGTCCGCAGAAGGCGCGATTGATAGGTTTGTGGCCTAAGGTAGAAGGGGATGAGTTATTAACTTCAAACTTTCTGCATTATCACTCAAAGAGTTGAACTGCACGTGCCTTTAACGAGAGTGTCTTAGACATTCAGGTGGTCCACAGCAAGGGTGATTGATAAGTTCGTGGCCTTATGCAGGCGGAGGAAGTTTGTAGGGAGACAGCAGATATTTATAGTAAGCACAGGGTTGTGATTGTGGAGGATTTTAATTTTCCACACATAGACTAGGATGCCCATTCTGTAAAAGGCATGGATCGTTTGGAGTTTCTCAAATGTGTGTAAGATAGTTTTTTGCAGCAATACATAGAGGTACCAACTAGAGAAGGGGCAGTGTTGGATCTCCTGTTAGGGAAGGAGACAGGGCAGGTGACGGAGGTAATTGTTGGGGAGCACTTTGGCTCCGGTGATCACAATATTATTAGTTCTAATATAATTATGGAGAAGGATAGGACCGGACCTAGGACTGAGATTTTTGATTGGAGAAAGGCTAACTTTAATGAGATGTGAAAGGATTTAGAAGGAGTGGATTGGGACAATTTGTTGCATGGAAAGGATGTAATAGAAAAATGGAGGTCATTTAAAGATGAAATTTTAAGGGTACAGGATCTTTATGTTCCTGTTAGATTGAAAGGAAAGGTTAAAAGTTTGAGAGAGCCATGGTTTTCAAGGGATATTGGAAAATTGGTTTGGAAAAAGAGAGGGATCTTCAATAAATATAGGCAGCTTGGAGTTAATGAGGTGCTCGAGGAATATAGAGAATGTAAAAAAAATCTTAAGAAAGAAATTAGAAAAGCTAAAAGAAGATATGAGGCTGCTTTGGCAAGTAAGATGAAAACAAATCTAAAGGGTTTCTACAGTTATGTTAATAGCAAAAGGATAGTGAGGGATAAAATTGGTCCCTTAGAGAATCAGAGTGGATGGCTATGTGTGGAACCAAAAGATATGGGGGAGATTTTGAACAATTTCTTTTCTTCGGTATTCACTAAGGAGAAGGATATTGAATTGTGTAAGGTAAAGGAAACAAGGAAGGTAGTTATGGAAAGTATGACAATTAAAGAAGAGGAAGTACTGGCGCTTTTAAGGAAAATAAAAGTGGATAAGTCTCCGGGTCCGGACAAGATATTCCCTAGGACCTTGAGGGAAGTTAGTGTGGAAATAGCACGGGCTCTGACAGAAATATTTTAAATGGCATTAGAAATGGGAATGGTGCCGGAGGACTGGCATATTGCTCATGTGGTTCCATTGTTTAAAAAGGGTTCTAAGAGTAAACCTTGCAATTATCAGCCTGTAAATTGATGGAAAGTATCCTTAGAGATGGTATATATAATTATCTGGATAGACAGGGTCTGATTAGGAACAGTCAACATGGATTTGTGAATGGAAGGTCATGTTTGACAAATCTTATTGAATTTTTTGATGAGGTTACTAAGAAAGTTGACGAGGGTAAAGCAGCGGATATTGTCTATATGGACTTCAGTAAGGCCTTTGACAAGGTTCCACACGGAAGGTTAGTTAGGAAGGTTCAATCGTTAGGCATTAATATCGAAGTAGTAAAATGGATTCAGCAGTGGCTAGATGGGAGACGCCAGAGAGTAGTGGTAGATAGCTGCATGTCAGATTGGAGGACGGTGTGTAGCGGTGTGCCTCAGGAATCTGTATTGGGTCCAATGCTGTTTGTCATATATATTAATGATCTGGATGATGGGGTGGTAAATTGGATTAGTAAGTATGCAGATGATACTAACATAGGTGGCATTGTGGATAATGAAGTAGGTTTTCAAAGCTTGTAGAGAGATTTAGGCCAGTTAGAAGAGTGTGCTGAAAGATGGCAGGTGGAGTTTAATGCTGAAAAATGTGAGGTGCTACATTTTAGTCGGACTAATCAAAATAGGACATGTATGGTAAATGGTACGGCATTGAAGAATGTTGTAGAACAGGGGGATCTAGGAATAATGGTGCATAGTTCCCTGAAGGTGGAATCTCATGTGGATAGCGTGGTGAAGAAAGTATGCTGGCCTTTATTAATCAGAGCATTGAGTATAGGAGTTGGGATGTAATGTTAAAATTTTATAATGCATTGGTAAGACCAAATTTGGAGTATTGTGTGCAGTTCTGGTCACCGAATTATAAGAAAGATGTCAATAAATTTGAAAGAGTACAGAGGAGGTTTACTAAAACGTTGCCTGGGTTTCATCTCCTAAGTTACAGAGAAAGGTTGAACAAGTTAGGTCTTTATTCATTGGAGCGTAGAAGGTTGAGGGGGGACTTGATAGAGGTGTTTAAAATTATGAGGGGGATTAATAGAGTTGACGTAGATAGGCTTTTTCCATTGAGAATGGGGGAGATTCAAACAAGAGAACATGAGTTGAGAGTTAAAGGGCAAAAGTTTAGGGTTAACATGAGGGAGAACTTCTTTACTCAGAGAGTGGTACCTGTGTGGAACGAGCTTCCAGCAGAAGTGGATGTGGCAGGTTCGATGTTGTTGTTTAAAGATAAATTGGATAGATATATGGACAGGAAAGGAATGGAGGGTTATGGGCTGAGTGCAGGTCGGTGGGACTAGGTGAAAGTAAGAGTTCGGCACGGACTAGAAGGGCCGAGATGGCCTGTTTCTGTGCTGTAATTGTTATATGGTTGTATGTAGAAGTAGATGAGTTATAAAGCTCTTGTTACATGCCCGTGCAGTTCAACTCTTTGAGTGAAAAAATAGAAAGTTTGAAGTTTCTCCTCATCTCCGTCTACTGCAGGCCACGAACTTATCAATCACCCCTGCTGTGGACCACTTTCTGGAGGTCCAAGACGCCGACTTCTACAAAGAAAGGATCCGTATGCTCCACGACCGCTGGACTAGGTGTGGAAATATAGGAAAAATAAATGTGCTCACACACTCACACATACAGTGGCATGAAAAAGTTTGGGCATCCCTGGTCAAAATTTCTCTTACTGTGAATAGCTAAGCGAGTAAAAGATGACCTGATTTCCAAAAGGCTTAAAGTTAAGTATGACACATTTCTTTAATAGCTTAAGAAAGGTTACATTTTTTTATTTCCATTTTTTACAGTTTCAAAATAACAAAAAAGGAAAAGGGCCCGAAGCAAAAGTTTGGGCACCCTGCATGGTCAGTACTTAGTAACACCCCCTTTGTCAAGTATCACAGCTTGTAAATGTATTCTGTAGCCAGCTGAGTCTTTTAATTCGTGTTTAGGGGATTCTAGTTCTGTGAAATTCTGGAAGCAAACGTCACACCGCCTGGCATGCACTGCTCTTTTGAGGTCTATCCACAGATTTTTGATGCTGATTCAGTCGGGAGACTGTGAGGGTCAGGGTAAAACCTTCAGTGTGCACCTCCTGAGGTAGTCCATTGTGGATTTTGAGGTCTGTTTAGGATCATTATCCTGTTGTAGAAACAATCCTCATTTCATTTTCAGCTTTTTTCCAGACGGTGTGGTGTTTGCTTCCAGAATTCTTCCATCTGCCAGTGAAATGTTCCCCGTGCCACTGCCTACAACACAAGCCCAAAGCATGATCGATCCACCCAGGTACTTAACAGTTGGAGAGGTGTTATTTTCATGAAATTCTGCACCCTTTTTTCTCCAAACATACCTTTGCTCATTACAATCAAAAAGTTCTAGTTTAACTTCATCAGTCCACAGGACTTTTTTCCTAAATGCATTAGGCTTGTTTACATGTTCCTTTGTAAACCTCTGACGCTGAATTTTGTGGTAAGAACGCAGCAAAGATTTTCTTCTGATGAATCTTCCATGAAGGTCATATTTGTGCAGGTGTTGCTGCACAGCAGAACCGTGCACCACCACTCCAGAGTCTGCTAAATCTTTCTGAAGGTCTTTTGCAATCAAACGGGGGTTTTGATTTACCTTTCTAGGAATCATACGAACAGTTCTCTCGGAAAGTTTTCTTGGTCTTCCAGACCTCAACTTGACCTACACCGTTCCTGTTAACTACCATTTCTTAATTACGTTACGAACTGAGGAAACGGCTACCTGAAAATGCTTTGCTATCTTCTCATAGCCTTCTCCTGTTTTGTCGGCATAAATTATTTTAAATTTCAGAGTGCTAGGCAGCTGCTTAGAGGAGCCCATGGCCACTGATTGTTCGGACAAGGTTTGAGGAGTCAGGGTATTTATAAAGCTTTGAAATTTGCATCACCTGGCCTTTCCTAACGATGACTGTGAACAAGCCATAGCCCTAACATGCTAATTAAGGTCTGAGACCTTGGTAAACGTTATCTGAGAGCTCAAATCTCTTGGAGTGCCCAAACTTTTCTTTTTTTCTTCTTTCCTTTTTCACTCTAAAATTGTACAAAACAAAAATAATACATTAATCTTGCTTAGAATGTTGAAAAGAATGTTTCATCTTTAAGTTTATGACTTTTGGAGATCAGTTCATCTTCTACTCGCTTAACTATTCACAGTAAAAGAAATTTTGACCAGGATGCCCAAACGTTTTCATGCCACTGTATATATAAACATAAATTTAAAGATTTTAAATCTTCAGGTCAAGGACCTGTCTCAGAGTTTTCAAAAGGGAGGCTACCACGTCAGATTACAAGGAGATGGAGAATTAAATAAATGGAATATTTTTAAAACAGTGATTCCAATGTCAGTTCGGGGATAAATCCGGTAAGATGGCGGCGCACGAGGATACAGACACGTCTATGGGTTCAACCAAAGGTGTTAGTGACTTTTTGAAACGTATTTTGTACGACCACAGACACAGATAGACATTAAGTGCTTAAGGTACTACATGTCTATCCCATTAGTGTGTTGCACATTCGGGGCGAAACTGAACTTAGTGCAGACTGTGTGCAGTTTAACAGCGGATGATTATCTTAACCTCCTTTCATGGAATCTCATGACCAATTCATTGTACGTTACCTCCAGTTGATTGTTTTATTGTCGAACAGTGTGGGCGGATTGCAAAGGAACTGAATGACTTTGGATGTAGCAAAGAGTAGGGCTCAAGCCGTGTTGTCGCGTATTTACAGCCACCCAGGGAAAGGCGTCGGAATCAGGCGTTCCACCGGGCTGCCAAGGGCAGTCTATCGTGGCGTCATTGCTGGAATCGGTTCTACTTCCTCCACCAGGGTTCGCTCGGCAGAAGTTAAGTTGTATCGTATTGGACTGCAGACTGCTGCAACATTCGTGGACAGAAGGACTTGGGCTATATATTGCTGTATGACTGTATTTTACTGCTACCAAATATATGCTTACTACCTTATATGTGCTTGATATCTTATATGTGCATATGTGCCTTGTGCTGTGTTTGAGTGTTGGTACTGTGTTTTGCATCTTAGTCCTGGAGTTTGGCTGTGTTCATGGGTATTCATGGAGGATTGAATGACAATTAAACATGAAGTGGAACTTGAAGTCACAGACGTCAATTGGTTGACGATTGCAGGCCGTTGAAGAAACAGGGAAAGTGAACAGAACTTAAAAACAAGGACAAATCGAACGTGATTAGTACAGGGAAAGAAATCAAATTTGCGAAATGCCCAGATGTTGGATTGTGATAATTGGCAAGATAAAGCTGGGCTAATGTCACAGGTGGGTTTGTTACAAAGGAATGCTCAGTTCTAATACAAATTCAGACTGCTCTGTTCTGCATAGTCTTTGCCTACAACATGGGAACATTGGGCTCCATATAGCAGAGATGTTCAATTTGCCCTGAGCAACCTCCCCCACCTTCCTTCCTCTGTAACATAAAATATAGTTCCAAGCTTTCCCAGTTCTAGCGAGTTATGTAACAGATCTTCAGTTACTCTCCGACAGCTTGAGTGTTTCCATCATGCTGTCACTTTGCTTCAAATTGCCAGCAGCTGCTTCATTATAATTATTCCATTTAATTAATTTCTTTGTTCCAGTGCAGCTGTACAGCAGCCGATGGCTTGTATTCAGTGACTCTAGTTCAGGTTGGTTTGTCAAACGTGCATTCACCTTTGCCTTTGAACAGCCAGTTTGAAGTATCTCACTAATTTTCCAGACAGAGAATTCATCCATAGTTTGAACAATGCCAAAGTTTCAAGGACGGAGGCAAAACAGGATTTCAAGTTTACGCTTTCAAGTTTAAAATTCCAAGTTTAATTATTATTCAGCTTGCATGAATAAAGCCAAACGAAACAGCATACCCCCGGGGATAAGGTGCAAAATATTACCAACAGCACACATTACACCGCACATAGCAATTTGCTCACAGCTCAAATAGCACATGCGGGTACGATTTCGGAAAATAAAAGTCAGTCACAAAGAGAGAAAATGTATATAGCTCGGTCCTCAGTTGTCCTGGTCCAGCTTGTTCTTCCACCTAGCCAACGCTAGACGGCAGCACCGAGCGAGCGCTAAAGGAAGCAGCAAACCCCCAACCAGGTATGAAATCCAGCGGTGCACGACCAGCTGCTACGACTCCTTCGCTGGCGACCGCAACAGGTGACTCGGAGGGACGAAGGCCTTCTCTGCGCAACAACTGAAGCAACACAGCTCCATTGCCCTGGGTCCCACTAATGATTCAGTGAATCGGACCTGCAATATTCTTTGTTACCGATGTCCACCAGTGTCATGCACTGACAATCAGATGTCGAAGACAATTACTCCCACCTTTGTTTGTACCGCACACCGTCTCAGCACAACGGTAAGCAGTAAATCCAGACAATAGCACGACGAGGTTATGCAATAACTCCAGCTACACTGCAGTCGCGCAAATCGCTGATGAGATAATTCTGCAGTACGTGACGCTCTTCGTATCCAGCAGAGACTTGCGATTGTAAAATATGAAGAAATACACCTTTGATTGATCCCAGAGTGGCTGCGCAGCCTGATTGTGTCGTCATGCTACCGAATGTATTCATAGCATTAGAATTAACTGTGTCTAAAATCCGATTGTTATTAGGCGGCACTCACGTCCCAGTTTTGTAAAGTCTGATAGGAATTTCTGCATTTTGATGTTGAAATCATAAATATTGACCTAAATATGTTCCCAGAACCAAAAGTGAAATTCCGGGTTGATGGGCTGTCCAGATAATTGGTGTACATGGGCATCATTGTGAACAGTGTAAACAGCCAGACTCGTCAATTATTTTCCTAAAATTTAGCAATAGCAGCGGTGCTCATTATTTGAAATTATCTCAACTCCATATCTCAACTTGTTTCTCTCTCCAGCCCATTAGCAGATATGTAGTTTGCATGATCACTGCGTCTGATCATCTCTGTCACCAAACATCAAACTGGCATTGGGCAAATGACACAAAACATAGAGGCGGAAAAGCTGGAATAAATTAGCGGAAGTAAATTTTCACAAAAATCGGAAGTAACACTTCATGTTTCCACTGTTTTTGTTTTATTGACCATCTCAAGCAATTTGCATTGACTAGTTGAGAGCCTCATGCTTTTTTTTCCCGAAATGAGAAATCTGCTCCAATACTGGATGCTATCGCTTAGATGATGGTGAAGTTTCACTCAATAAAATAATATAAAACACAGGGAGTGGGGTTGATTCAGTTAATAATTGAGTTACCAGATAGTTGGGAAAAAGGGAAATCCGATCATTACATAAAGAAAAGTTTGACGTGTGTAGACTAGTGAACATTCTGCAGAACCTATACACACACACACACACACACACACACACACACACACACACAGACACACACACACACATACGTGTATATCAAATGATCACCGTTCTTACACAACCTAATACGGGAAAGGGAAAGTATAGAAAGTATTCATCCTTTTTAAAGTATGATCATTCATAGAGCCGGAAACTGCAATGGAAAAAATACGGATTAGAATCTACCTTTCAGGCGATGGTTAGGTTTTGCTATGTAAGCTCGATGAACTTCTGCTTTGCATCGCACGACACATTTTTCTATTGGTTGACATTTCAGTTGTAGCCGACGAATATGTAAGCACTGAGCTTTCATATTTGAAAGGCATTTGATAAAGTACACCATGCAAGGCTTATTGAGAAACTAAGGAGGCATGGGATCCAAGGAGACATTGCTTTGTGAATCCAGAACTGGCTTGCCCACAGAAGGCAAAGAGTGGTTGTAGAAGGGTCATATTCTGCATGGAGGTCGGTGACCGGTGCTATGCCTCAGGGATCTGTTCTGGGACCCTTACTGTTCATGATTTTTATAAATGACCTGGATGATGAAGAGGAGGGATGGGTTAGTAAGTTTGCTGATGACACAAAGGTTGGAGGTGTTGTGGATAGTGTAGAGGGCTGTCAGAGGTTACACCGGGACATTGATAGGATGCAAAACTGTGCTGAGAAGTGGCAGATGGTGGTCAACCTAGATAAGTGTGAGATGGTTCATTTTGGTAGGTCAAATATGATGGCAGAATATAGTATTAATGGTAAGACTCTTGGCAGTGTGGAGGATTAGAGGGATCTTGGGGTCCGAGTCCATTGGACACTCAAAGATGCTACGCAGGTTGACTCTGTGGTTAAGAAGGCATACGCTGCATTGGCCTTCATCAGCCGTGGGATTGTGTTTAAGAGACGAGAGGTAATATTGCAGCTATATAGGACACTGGTCAGACCCCACTTGGAGTACTGTGATCAGTTCTGGTCGCCTCACTATAGGAAGGAAGTGGAAACCATAGAAAGAGTGCAGAGGAGATTTACAAGGATGTTGCCTGGACTGGGGAGCATGCCTTATGAGAATAGGGTGAGTGAACTTGGCCATTTCTCCTTGGAGCGACCGATGATGAGAGGTGACTTGATAGAGATGTACAAGATAATGAGAGGCAATGATCGTGTGGATGGTCAGAAGCTTTTCCCCAGGGCTAAAATGGCTAGCACTAGAGGGCATAGTTTTAAGATGCTTGGAAGTAGGTACAAAGGAAATGTCAGGGGTAACTTCTCTAACTTCTGCTAATGCCCCACCTCCCCCTCGTATCCCATCCGTCATTTATATACACACATTCTTTCTCTCACTCTCCTTTTTCTCCCTCTGTCCCTCTGACTATACCTCTTGCCCATCCTCTGGGGTTTTCCCCCCTTCCCCCTTTTCCTTCTCCCTGGGCCTCCTGTCCCATGATCTCCTCATATCCCTTTTGCCAATCACGTGTCCAGCTCTTGGCTCCATCCCTCCCCCTCCTGTCTTCTCCTATCATTTTGGATCTCCCCCTCCCCCTCCCACTTTTAAATCTCTTACTAGGTCTTTCTTCAGTTAGTCCTGACGAAGGGTCTCGGCCTGAAACGTCGACTGTACCTCTTCCTAGAGATGCGGCCTGGCCTGCTGCATTCACCAGCAACTTTGGTGTGTGTTACTGGACTTGGTGTTGGGTATTAAGCCTGGTCAGGCGACTAATATTTCAGTGGGTGAGCAGTTAGTGAATAGTGACACAACTCCTTAACTTTCAGGATAGCTGCAGATAAAGATAGATGTGGTTCTTGTGGAGATTCTTAAATTGGAGTAGGGCAAAATTGTGAGAGCATTAGGCAGGTACTAAGAAGAGTCAATTGGGAACACTTTTTTTCTAGTCTGCCCACATCAGACATGTGGAGGTGTTTAAAGATCAATTGCACAGAGTATCGAAAAGGTATGTTCGTGTTAGATGGAAAGATAAGAGAAACTTGGACGTCCGGAGAGATGATGAGTTTAGTCTGGAAGAGAAAGGAAAAGTATGTACAGCTTCGAAATTTAGGATCAACTGGAGCGATTTATTAGGAAAAAATGAGAAAGGAACTAAAGAAAGGAATTTGGAAAACAAGGCAGAGCCATGAAAAGTCCTTGGTAAGTAGGATTAAGGTTTATTCCAAGGCGTTCTATATATGCATCAGAAGCAAGATGATAACTAGGTACCGGGTAGGACAACTCAAGGATAAAGATGTAACATTTGCTTGGATGCGGAGAATGTGAGTGAAGTACTTAACGAGTGTCTTGCTTCAGTATTTATCAAGGACCAGGAAATCAGTGTTGGGTGTACAAATATGTTAGAACACTTAAAAGTCAAGGGTCTTTAAATGTTGGGTCTCCTAATGAGTATTAAGGTGGATAGGTCCCTAGGGCCTGATGGGATTTACCCCACGTTATTAAGGGAGGCAAAAGACGAAATTGCTGGGGCTTGAACAGTATCTTCGTATCCCCTCTAGGCACAAGCGAGGTTCCGAAAGATTGATGACTGGCCGGTGAGTCTCACGTCAATTATTGGGAAATTGCTGGAGAAAATTCTTTGGTTAGTATATACGACCCATGGCCTAATTAGGGAGAAGATTTATGTGGGGCAAGCCGAAGCTTACCAACTTGATTGCGTTTTTAGACAAGGTGACGTGAGAGACTGATGAAGATAAAACAGTGGCTGTTGTCTACATGGATTTTAGTAAAGGAATTTGACTAAATTCCTCATGGGTGTCATAGGGGGGTGGCTGGGAACAGACCCAAGTGCAAGACACAGAAACTGAAGTACTAGGGACAGGACTAGGATACAGGGCGATGGCAAGGACATGGACAGGAAAACCAGGAACCTGGAACAGGACTGGACAAGAGAGCTATGATCCCGGGCTTGGACTCCGAGCCAGAGACTGGACAAGGACCTGGGTCTTGCCTCTGGCTCGGACCCCAGAACTAGGGAAGGAGGAGGCTTAGCAGGCAGGCAGGACGAGGCTGCAATCTTCAGGCTTGAGGCTAGAGTCTAGAGACTTGGCTTGGCTTGGAAAGAGGCTTGAGGCTAGAGGCTAGAGATTTGGCTTGGCGAGAGGCTCGAGGCTCGAGGCTAGAGGCTGGAGTCTTCAGGCTTGAGGCTTGGCAGGAGGCTGGAGGCTTGAGACTTGAGGCGAGGCGAGGCTGGAGGATGGAGGCAGGAGACTTGAGGCGAGGCGAGGCTGGAGGATGGAGGCAGGAGACGAGGCGAGGCGATGCTGGAGGATGGAGGCAGGAGACTTGAGGCGAGTCGAGGCTGGAGGCAGGAGACTTGAGGCGAGGCGAGGCGAGGCTGGAGGCAGGAGACTTGAGGCGAGGCGAGGCGAGGCTGGAGGCAGGAGACTTGAGGCGAGGCGAGGCGAGGCTGGAGGCAGGAGACTTGAGGCGAGGCGAGGCTGGAGGCCGGAGGCAGGAGACTTGAGGCGAGGCTTGGCAGGCTCCTCCTGGGCAGAGCGCGGTTCACCTGGGCAGGGTGCGGATCACCTGGGCAGGGCGCGGATCACCACCCGACCTGGGACAGAACCAACCCCAGGTAACGGCAAGACGGCCTGGTTTACCTGGGCGGAGGCAAGGGACAGGAAGGGAGCTAGGTACAGGGTGGCTCCAGGACAAGACTGCAGGCGAGACGAGGCGAGAGTTACCGGCAAGACAAGGCAAGGCTTCTGGCAAAGCAAGGCGAGACGAGAACTTCAGACGAGGCGAGAGTTACCAGCAAGACAAGGCAGGGCTTCAGGCGAGGAAACAGAAGGCAGAGCAAGGGATACAAGGAGTAAGGACAAGAACAATCCAGCCGCTACACCCTGGTCTCCGAAGGTATTTATGCAGTTAGCCCCTACGAGCATCAGCTGTCTCAATTAGAGCTCAACAAGCCAGAAACAGGGTAGTCAGGAAAACCTGGAGCAAGGGTCGATGGACCGGACCGTGAACCGGAATACGAACTTCACGGACCGGACCATGACAATGGGACACTAATCCAGAAGATTAGAATGCATGATGTCTGCAGCATATTGGTTCGGTAGATTCAGAACTGGTTTGCCTTAGAAAGAAGTGGTCAAAGGGACTTATTCCAGTTGGAGACTTGTAATTAGCGGTGTTCCACAGGGATCTGTTCTGAAACTTTTGCCGTTTGTGATAACTGACCTGGATGAAAATGTGGGTAGTAACTTTTCGGATGATCTCAAGATTGGTGGAGTTGTGGATAATGTAGAATTCTGGCAAATACAGCTCGATATAGATTATTTGCAGATATAGGCAGAAAGATGGCAGATGGGGTTTAACCCAGATAAATGTGAGGTGTGGCACCTTGGTAGGGCAAATGTAAGGAGACAGAACGTTGTTAAGTACAAGGACCTTGCTGAGCAGTGACATCTTGGGGGTTCGAGTTCATAGCTCCATGAAAGAGGCTACACAGGTTGATAGGGTGGCTCCGTAGGCAATGGGATGCATGCCATATTTTGCTGAGGCAATGACTTAAATATCTCGAGGTTCTGTTGCAAATTTATAGAACTCTAGTTCGGCAACAACTGGAGTATTGCATACAGTTGTGGTCGACACACTGAAGGTAGGCTGTTGAAGTTTTGGAGAAGGTGCAGAAGAGATTTACAAGAATACTGCCCAAATTAAAGGGCGTATGTTATCATGAGAGATTGGACAAACGTGTTGTTCTCTTTGGAGTAGTGTAGTCTGAGGGGAGACCTGATAAAAGTTTGTAAGATTATGAGAGGCATAGATAGAGTAGAGAGGAAATATGTTTTTCCCCAGGAAACAATACCGGAGGGTATGTATTGAAGGTGAGAGGGGATATGTTCAAAGTATGGATGCCTGGAATGCGCTGCCTGGTATGGTGGCAAAGGCATTAGAGGTTTTAAAGAGTCGTTTAGTAGGCATATGAATATGAGGAAGATAGAAGGATATGGACATTGTGGTGGGGGGGGGGGATTAGATGTCGGGCTTTTTATATAGATTTTAGTTGGTTCGGTACAACATTGTGATCCGGAGGGCTTGTTCTTCTGTTGTACTGTTCTATGTTCTATGTCAGACAAACGAAGAACTGTTCCATGGAGTACGCTACGCTCCTGTTACCAATTATACATATTTTAATCCCGGAACTTTATGCTTCTGTTTCCATATCACTGTCCGACAACATAACCTACTAACCATAATGTTCTGGATGCAATGATGGTAGGTTATCCGCTCTTTTCTTTGGGCTTTATTATAAAATTCAAACCGCTTGCTCTAATCTCATCTGAAGAGCCCGTGCGAATTTTTACAGTATTTAGTTCATGATTCTGATACTGTCGGTTTATAGAAGTCTGTATTCATATCTTTACATAAATAAATTTACAGTACATGCAGTATCCCTGGATTCTGCTTTTCCCCCAGAATATTTTATCGAGCGTTTCGTACATTGATAATTCAAGAAGACAAAAATCGAGTCCGCGCACTTCGAAAGGATTGTCAATATACTATCCAAGAAGGAATAGCGAACCAGCCAATTTCGCGTGAAACGTGATCCCTGTACTGACTGACAACTCTAAGAGGATGAGCTACAATAGAAGAAAGGAAAATATGAAGGACAATATTGTTCTCATTTTCTTTTAAAAGACAAGGCGTGATTTTTATTCAATCAATGAAATCGGATTTGCAGCATTTAGCTTTAATTAGCGTGTCACTTCATAATCAATAACCCTAATTATTATGTTCTTCAGTTTTCAAATAACTGATTTTTCGTAAAATAGATTTTGTTGCGCTAATCTAATTTGCAGACAAATAACTGAATAATTAAAGATGAGTGTCGGTTTCGATATTTGGCTAGCACAAGCCAATGAAGCCTTAATGAAGCCTTCAACTGTTTGCGCAGAAAAGTACAACTGCGGGCATACGTCACTTTTCGAATCCGAAAAAAATAATTTTTCATTGGAATTTGTGCAGGATAAAAAAAAATTCAGGAAATTGAAATTATCGCCATCCAGTTACATGTTATTCTTATTCTTGCACGTACGTCTTCCTTTGGTCTTTTAAGGCTTTGCCCTTTGCAGCTCAGCATACTCCGTGTTCTTACTCTTTGTCTTGAGCTTTTCTGTTTTTCCTGATTCAGATAATTTTACAGTGGCATATGTCAGTCCTTCCTGCACAGCCTCGTGCTTTACCTGAAAAAAAATTGCGAACATTTTCACTTTTTAAATCACCTTGTGCCTTGCTGATCAGGGACGATGTCAAAGCACCCACGATCCCCTTTAGAACGCACCACTAGTGTCAATACCATAACAATTATTGTCATTTTGCTATAGATTTCATGAGTCACGTGTTACATATGACCTATTATGTACTGCAGAATCTCACTTGTGCGTACGATGACTCCTCTTCACCTTTCTGTCTCCGCTTCCGGCTGGAATTGCTCGTATCTACAGCAGCATAAGTCAGGATTTTATTCTCTTCAACCTGGGTCAGAAATAGAAGTATTTTATATGACTGTTAAATGCGGTAATGAATGGTCTGGTGATTAGTCAGTGAGGAGAATAGCCTAGATTTCATATGAACGTTGAAAGGGGAATTGATAAAAAAAAACAATGCTGGTCCAATTGCATAGGCTCTGACCAGTATATAAATATGACTTAATTATGTCGGTTTCAGTAATTCAGTCAACATCAATAAGAGTAATTACTGAATCTAAACATAAGGATTGCATTGGCACACATTAATTATCTAAGTCCGTTATGAATAAAGCTACCAATTTATTTTTCTCCTACATATCCACTTACAGCAATGTCAGAACTACGGTCAGGCAAATGTGCAAATATAATTTGAATGATCCGAGGTAGAGATTATTACTTTTGGAAATGTTCCGCCATATTATTCGCCCCATTCCTATATTTACTGAAACTTAAAACTCATTCGTGTATAAAAATGCACACAAACACGTACCAAATCTTCATGGTCGGCAGTATCAGTATCTCCGTGCTTACCTAGAAATGAATGACATTTACTTAAATATAATATTTCAGATTCTTATGGCTATCCACGACTGTCCGATTCAAGTGGAACAAGAGCTTAGATTTACATTAAGGAAAGTTATGGAACTGAACGCTGAAATACAGAGGGCTGTATTAACTTGACATGGCTGTGAGTAGAATGAACACCATAACGTTAAGATATATTAAGACTTTTACAGAGTGTTTGATAAAAACATCCATCTGCAGCATCGAGGAAAATCAGTGACTGAACATTATTGAACATTAGGTTCAATGAAGGTCAGACGAGAAAAGCGATAAAACTTGCAACACTGCAATACATGTTCCATTTATTCGATCCGTATGTGTTTTTAACGAAAATAACGATCAAATTTCTCACAAAGAGGAAAGGCAAGACTGCTTTCATAGTAGGAGCTGTAGAGAGCACCTCGGGCTTGTGCGGGGAGCTGGAGAGCTTTGATCTCCGAGAATCTTAGAGCACTATTTTTTTCTCGAACAGTCTCCTGGTAGTTTCTGTTTAAGTTTGGTAGGTTATTTTGTTAGTCTCTGGGATTCCATGTCATTCATATTATTTAAGTGGACGCCTGACTTGTACTTGTTGCGGAATGCTAGTTTTGAGAACGCTCTGTCTCGCAATGTTCCTCGACCGAACCACTGATATTCTGTTGAAATTCTTATGAATAGACTGTGGTTTCTGACTCTGTATCAGGGTCTGTCTTTCCTCCGCACTTGGACCCAGAACTGTGTGGACATCGCTCGGCTTGAGGTGAGAATGCTACCTGTTCTCATGTCCACAGTCGGAGCTTTTCTTGTCTATGTTCAAGGTCTTTCCGGTTCTCAAAGCTTTGTCATGGTCGAGGCATCCTCGGTTCTCAAGGTCGTCAGTATCTTCAACGTCTTTAAGGTTACTAGGGGCCCTCTAGTTTT
Organism: Mobula hypostoma; assembly: GCF_963921235.1. Classification (NCBI taxonomy): domain Eukaryota; kingdom Metazoa; phylum Chordata; class Chondrichthyes; order Myliobatiformes; family Myliobatidae; genus Mobula; species Mobula hypostoma. Next base: position 9,502,974 of record NC_086110.1, read on the forward strand.
CTCATGGCCCATTTAATGTTTCCTCGGTTTTTATCAATGTTGTCTCTGTCTCGAGATCCCGAGGTCCCACTCGAGTTTCGTAGGTGCCTGCCGAGTTCCGCAGATCTCACTGGGCTGTCAGATGCCAGCCATAGAAGCATAGAAAACCTACAGCATAATACAGGCCCATCGGCCCACAATGCTGTGTCGAACATGTACGTACTTCAGAAATTACCTAGGTTACCCATAGTCCTCTATTCCTCTAAGCTACTTAGGGAGACGGTACTGTAATGAGCACTGTAATGGGAGCACGGGAGCATCGGCTCCAAGATTTTCAGAGCACTTAATTTGATTAATAGTTGTTCATTGTTTGGACTTCTTTGTATTTTACCTCGTTCTTTGTAATGCAGTCTCCTGGTGCTTTCGGTTTAAACTTGTTAAATTCATTTTGATAAACTCGTGGGATTCTGTGCTACTTGTATTACTTAAGTGGCCGTCGGAATAGCGCTTATTGCAGGGTCTTAGTTTTGAGAATGTTACAGTCAGGATGAGTGCTAATGACTGAACCTAAGTGTGGAGGAAACACTAAAACCCCTGTAAAGATGGCAGGCAGGGCTTATTAATAGGGATTCCAGCAAAACAATGGTAATTCGGCCCAGTCACACTATGAAACATAACTTTCTTACAGCTAGGACTCCACGATAAGTGCAAATCGGGAGTGTGTTTAATCACAGAACGTACAATACCCATGTCAGTGAAAATAAACTTATCAAATTTGAAGAAAATCAAATTTGGGTGCTCTAGAAATCTCGCACCTAAGCGTCCTTCGGCTCCCTGTGCAGGTCCAAAGAGCTCATTACAACTACATCTCGGGTGTTAATCGGCTGAGCCATCGTTGTCCTGTTGGAATTCGTATAGATCCACTGTCTTGACTGGCATTATCATTGCGGTGTGGAGTTCCAAGGAAGTGGAATCTTAACTGTGAATATGGCGGCCTTGGGTCGCTGGAGGACTCTCACAGATACAGGCAAATGATAACTTTAAAAAACAGTGTGAAGAAACAATTCTTACAGAGAAATACATTTTAGGATGCAACAAATAAGAACAGTCGTCTGCATTTCCTAAGGAACAGGCTAGATAATGCATTGAGAAAAACCCTCTCTGTGGATTGAGGATCTTTAAATTTGTACAATTATTTTTCCTGAGACATTTCCACATGTATGAACACGGAAAGCGTCTTCTTTATGTTCATTACCTCTAGAATTGACATGGATATCACAGTACTCCGGCACGGATTTTATGAATCAGTTCATTAGGTTATATTGGGCTGAGCGCAGGTAGATGGGACTCGGTGAGAGTAAGCGTTCGGCACGGACTAGAAGGGCCGAGATGGCCTGTTTCCGTTTTGTAATTGTTATATGGTTAGATATCATTAATTACATATCGCATACTCGATCTTCCTCTTGTAAATGATCAGAACACGATTTCAATTATAAAAATGGAATTACTTTCGTTCTGGAATTATTCTGTTCGTGTGAAGTTTCCTCATGCACGAAAACGGAAGTAAAATGCATTATTTACTCACGGTGTTACCTGGAAACAGACAATAAGCCCAATACTTACTTTTATTCATGAAAATGCATTTCTTGCCAGCGATAATTAGAAGTATCAAAATTGCCATGCCACCAATTGCGCAGCCAAAAGCCCAGATGGTTGTAAATTTGCCATCGAGTTCTACAATATTAGAAAGGTAGATTGTGATTTCTGTTTAGTGGATATTATTTAAAGAATAGGTTTTGGAACTATTCGTTGATTCAACGGATTTTAAGTAATTTTTAAAAAGTGCAATATGTGGTCTGAATGATCGGAGTTCTGTGAAATAACTGCACTCTATCAGCTTCCAGTGTGTTGAATTGTGGTCAAAGCGAATGGGATTTCAGGTGAACAGATACTAGTGAAGGCAGTAACGTTTATGTTGTTTGACTGGTATTGATATTACAACAATATATGAGGCTTCATAGTCCCTATAGTCTCAGAAATATTCTTTTGTTGAAAGTTCTATAAGCTTGCAACATAACCTCTTGACTTTTGAATTCAACGCTCTGACTAATAAAAACGGGCCTTCTTAATAACCTTATCGACACTTTCTAGGAGCTATGGATTTAGAATCCAAGGTCTCTCCTCTAAGCAACACTGTTAAAAGTTTTGTGGCACTGTCTCCTTGCATTAGCCCTGCCAAAGTGCAACACCTTACATTTACGAGTTGCCTCACCATCTGACATTTTCTGCCCACATTTGCAACTGATCTATATCACGCTGTATTTTTGCAGTATTCTACACTATCTACAACTCCACCAAGATTGAATAGTTCACAATCTTACTAACCCACCCATCTGCATTTTCATCCAAGTCATTTCTATACATCACAAACAGCAGAGGTCCCAAACAACAGAAAATGTGCAGCACACATCGCTGTGGAGCACCATCCATTACAGACCTCCAGATCGAATAAGTTCCTTGAACCATTTCCCTCTGTCTTCCATGCGCAAGCCAGTTATGAATCCGAACAACTAATTTGCTGCAGACCCCAAACACCTTAATCATCTGGAGTGGCCACCCACGAGCGACTTTGTCAAACATATGACTAAATTCCACGTAGACAACTTCCACTGCCCAATCTTCACCAATCTCTCTCGTCTCGTTAAAAACGCAATCAAGTTAGTAAGTCACGAGCTGCCCCGCACAAAGCCATACTGGCTCTCTCTAATTCGGCCAAATACTCATATATCCAGTCCGTTAGAATTTTCTCCAGCCATTTCCCTACCACTGACGTGAGACTCACCAGTGTATAGTTCCCAGGATTTTCCTTGATCCTTTCTTACATAGAGATACAACATTAGCCACTCGCTGGTGCTCAGAGACCTGACCTACGCCTAGGCAGGACACGAAGATACCCGTCAAGACCCCAGCATTTTCGTCTCTTCCCTCCTTCAATAGATCGAGGTAAATTCATTTAGGCCCTGGGGACTCAAAGATCTTAATACTCACCAAGAGGCTCAAGCTGACTGCTTAGTAGAAACTCACCACTCCACCTTTTATACATACACTGAAAGCTGTCTGGACTAGCCGACTATTTCTAGAAAATTAGAACTAGGGGATATTGCAATGTATATTGACTTCATCACCTAATGTCATCAACACCAACAAAATTAGAATTCAACTGCAAGTCAGAAAATTTAATTGCGTGTTCACTTCATACCTCGGTAAGAACTGGGAACAGTGTGTATAGCAATGGCAGGAGTCCTTAGCGAGATATGTTGCACCAAACATATGTAAACAGTCTCGTTCACCTCTGATCGTTTTACTTGCAAGGAACTGGAAACTTTAAACAACCGTTCAGTATTTTCGTGTTTATAGGTACTTGTATCTGTTGTGGCCGTAGTACCGTTTTTATACCATGTAACAGTTAATTCTCCAGGGTAAAACTCAGCCGTTTCACAGACAAGTGCCACAGTCGCAGATGAGTCCTTGAGAACCCTGGATGAAAGGGTCAATGGAGTTGGAGCAGCTGTGGGGTATAAAATGTAAAACAAAACATTTTGAGGGGAGGAAATTAAACACAGAATGTGAGAGAATAAAGGCATCCTCTGTAAGGCCGTGTTTTTATCAGTAAATCTGCACCTATCAGCCTGTCTTTCAAGTGCCAAACAGATGAATTACTGATATTGGTTAGCTCACACAATGGGGCGCAAGAAGCCGAGATTGGTTCGGATTTATATTAGCTTGCTCTTCAGTTTGTAGTTTTGCTTGGTATGAAATATAGAATACCTGCTGTCATTCTAACCTTTCCATTTTTTTCTGTATAAAAAAAATGAATTGTAAAACGAGGCAGTAAACGAAGCTTTAGATAATGCATTTAGCAGAGTTAACAAATTTTGTTGGGTCCTTATATTTCCAGGAATCTCAAAGTGATATGGTAACGTTATATAATAATTTCAGATGTTCCCGCTCACTCATTCTACTCACCACACACTGTCAGGTTTGATTCTCCTCCTTCTCCTATGATTTTTCCGTCACGCATGACTACGCACTGATAGATTCCCGTATCCTGGGCAGTCGCGTTCAGCAGTTGAAAATAGCCCCCTCCTTTATTTTTGCTGCCTATTCTCTTCCTGCCAGTAAGTTCATTTTGTAGGTATTCATTCTCCCCCTGCTTCTGCCAGCGCACTTCAATTCCTGACTGGGCATACGTAAGAGGGATTATGCAATGGAAAGTAATGTTTCCTCCCATCCATATAATCTCTCGATCAGGAATCTGTGTCACGATAATCGAAGCTTCTTCAGCAACTATTAAAACGTGTTGAAATTGGTTAGTTGTATTCAACGTGGCATTAAACATTTCAGAACACATTTTGGCATGGAAGGTAGGAAGTATATCAGATCATAAGACCATAAGACATAGGAGCAGAAATAAGCCATTTGTCCCATTCGGTCTGCTCCGCCATTCAATCATATATTAAAGCAATAGATTCTACTAAATTGAGGTAATCATTCTTCTTCATATTCTAGTACTTAGAAAAGTTTGAAATAACGTACAAATACCTGAGCAAGTGATCCTCGAGAGAGACAGAAACAAGAACAGAAACATTGCAGTCATAACATTCTGAGCAAAGCAATCAACTTATGCTTCGCTTTCTTGATAAATGAAAGTAATGATTGCTCTGTTTTACATCGAAGGACTATGATATGACGTTTGGTTTTCTTAGGACGTGTGTAGGGCTACACTTCCTGTTCATTGGCGAAGCAACGGAAATCAAAGTACAACTAGTGCTGAACCGCGAGGATTTCACAGGGGAACAGTCAGATGAATAGAACAAAAAAGAAGCATCGGAGAGATTATTACATAAGGAACTGGGCTTAGAAGAGTTGGAGTTTTTAGAGCAAGGGAGAAATCGACACGATCAGAGTTATACTCGGGAAACCTCAAAACAATGAAACTGGGTTATTCTGAAATATCAATGCCAAGGAAGAGGTTACAGAAGAAGGAAAGCAAAGGCTGCGTGGAGAGATATAAAACGGCTTCAATTCAAATATGATTATGTACTTTTGCTGCATATCTCAGTAATTTAGTCGGCACCAAACCTATAGAATCAAAAGTCATTATAACTGTGTTTATCTAACACAGCAATGCAGAAACAGTTAATCTGAATAGTGGAACTTAGAGGTAACAGAAAATCACGGTGAGTGTTTCAGAACGATGGGATAAGTAAACGTGCAGGATTGGGATCAGAACTTGTGTGGTGTTCGTATTCGCACAGAGAATTGCGACCGCTGATGGCAAAGTTAATTTCAAGTCAACTACAGTTTCCTTCGGAAGAGCTTTGGAGTTTTAGTTACACAACAGTATGTTAGAGGGACGAAATATATTGCATTTCTGAGCTCCACTATACTTCGTCACTACGCGAGAATCCGAGTCACCGATGTTTAAGTTTAAGGTACTCAATGTAAGAGTGAAAATTTACGGCGAGGTTTAGACATACGTTACAGAGAAAACCAGAGTGTTTCTTAAGAAGAGAGATCTTGCAGGAATTTCATGGTGTTAAAATATTTCAATTTAATTGTTTTTCTCCCTCCGCGTTGTCTCTTCCTAAATATATTTCTTCTATGATCGTCATGCACGCACTGGTGTAAAACTATGTAAACCAGAGCAAGACATTAGACATGGCTAAAAAAAAAAACCCTATGAAAATAACCGAGGATAGAAAGGACAGAGGAAATTATATTGTTCTGAATGCTGTGCAGAAATAAACTGAAAGTAGTTGGTTAATCAAAATTGTGTTGTGTGAAGCATATGAGATTTTGGGCCCATGAATGGAAAGGTATTCTACAAAAGAAGTAGGTGATTCTTAAGTATTTGAAACATCGCTCTGGGGAAAAATTAATAATATCATCCAATCCTTTGTCGGCGTACTTGTAAAAACATGAAAGACTCGGAGGATATGGAGGTAAAATCCAAACATATTTCCAGCGTACTCTTCTGCAGTTCAACAACTTCTGTTTGAGGTTACATTCCAATTTGTGTTTTATAGAAGTTTTCTGAAGATCTCTGGACCACCACAATAGGAATTGATAGAAGGCTTGCATGGTCATGGAAAAAAGAACACTGTCGTTGTATGTGAGGTTATCCGACCAGTTACAGCTAACACACTCAGTACATTTCAAAACTAAAATCCGTACGTCGTTAACTAGGGCCGGAGGCTAAATATATACTGCATGCAATTTCAGTTCTCCGAATTAGACCGCAAGACCATAAGACATACGAGATTAATTATACCTTTCGGCTCATTGAGACACCTCGCAAATCCAACATGCTCTCAACCCTATTCTCCTGTCTTCGCTCCAAAACCTTTGATATCTTGACAAATCAAGAACATATCAACTTATGCTATAAATATACGCAATAACTTGGTAATGAGTTGCATAAATTCACTACGCTCTGGCTAAAGAGTTTCTTCCTTCAGCATCTGTGTTCTGAATAGACGCCCCTCTATTATGAGACTGCGCTCCCTTATCTTAGTCTCATCTGTAAGAAACATTGTAAGAAATATTCTTTCCACATCAACTTTATCCAGGCCATTTGATGTTCGATAGACTACAATGAGGTGCCTCCTTCTTCTCCTAAACTACAGCGAATACATACTCAAAGGCATCAAACGCTCCTCATATGTTGACATTTTCACATGGAAGCATTCCCTAAGTCTTCCTCTGGACCCTCTTCAATGTCAGCCCATCGTTTCTTAGACGCGATGCCCACAACTGCTCATACTACTCCGTGCGGTCTGACTAATGTCTAATAAAGCCTCAGTATTACATACCTGTATTTCAGTGCTTTAGTATTTTAGTACTCTGGAAATGAATGCTAATATTGCATTTGCCATCCTTACCATCGATTCAACCTGCAAGTTAATCTCCCGGTTAAAAATACTCAATGTCTTTATTCAGTCTTCCAAAGTGCATGAGCATCCACTTCCCTACAGTTTATTCAATCTGCCAATTTGTCCATTCTCCCGTACTCTCTAAGTTTGTCTGCAGACTCCCTGGTTCTCAATAGTGCTAGCACCTCCACCTGTCTTGGTATCGCCCGTTAGCTGGATCACAAAGCTATCAATTCTCTCATCCAAATCATTGAGTTGAAAAGGGATAAATATTTAATGAATATACTGCGGTGGCTGTTAAAAATATCCTTACCATGAAATGGTTATCACAGGAGGGCCCTACTTTAAATGTATGGATGGAAATTACAATGGACATTTACAAAATGGAGAAGATAACTGCATCTGCTAATCATAAGTTGGAACAATTTAATTCATACTGGGAAAAATGGTTTAACTGCATAACACCTCAGAGGCCTGATTTTATTCTCACTAGTCAATGGATATTTTGCAAAAAAAAAAGATTACTCCCTACTTTGTACATAGTTTTCTTCTTGCGATTGTTCTTTCTTTCCTCTCCTTTCTATAAGTGTATACCTCAGATAAATATTACGTGGAGATTTGTGACAGACATGATTATATGATATATATGTACAGTATCGGAAATACATCTTATGGAAATGTTTGTTTGATGATGTACTTCAATAAAAATAAATTACAAAAAAAGATGAAAAGAAGCATTCCCAAAACGGAAACCCTGTGGAGTCATCTGCAGCCAACCAGAAAAGCCCCTCTGTATTTTCACACTTTGTCTCCTGCTAGTCAGCCAATCTTTTATCCATGCTAGTATCTTTTATGTAATGCCATGGACGCTTAACTTTTTAAGTTGCTTCATGAATAGCACCTTGTAAAAAACCTTCTAAAAGTTTCTGCAAGACTTTCCTTTTATCAACAAATCTCACTTCAGCTGGTTTGGCTGAAGCAATCAAACTTCTAAGCAAACTGTATGCTTTTGCACCTATTATGCTCAGCAAAACGGGCACCTTCTTTTCGTTAGCTATTTAATTTGCTTCCACTGCTCATTTTGTTCATTATACATTATGTAGTTATCTCTTGCGTAATCAAACACATTTATATTTCTGCTGTTGCAAGCCAATTTTGCTTTTAATTATTTATTATTATTATTTCCGGCACTCACTGTTTATGAACCTGTGAATTCATCCGTTTGCTGCCTTTTAAAATCTACCATTTCTGAAGAAATACGTGTTGCACTCTGTTTTTAACTCTTGCGAAGACAAAAACGTGCTGCGTTTCAGCAGATAGGTAGTCCTCTCTGGTTAATTGTTAAAGTACCTCATCACCTCCGTTATATTTTGCAACTGGAGAAACTAATTAAAAGTTAAACACGGTAACTGCGGATAAGTGTGTCTACTTCATTCTACTTCAGTGAGGTGTGCTCATAGGACATGTTGCTGTAATCAGACAAGGCATTCAAGTACTTTACATTAACCCATAATAAATTATGTAAACAACGAGTAGTACCCTATCAAACAATGTATTTACAATATTAATTAAATATTACTGAAATATTAAGTACACAACACGTTTTACTAATGTTGAAGTGTTATTAGCGTTTAACTTGGAAATTGTATTGTCTATCAATTCCTGTATTGTCGTAATGTGGTTGGTGATTAATCAAGTTAATAAGCAATTTGATTATCCACAATGTTACCAAATAGTGAATATCTGCAAAGAAAAATTGGATTTCATTGTTCCAAGTTCAGAACAATGTGGCGATAGGGACCAGGCTGGTTTCGCTGTGCACAAGTAAGAATAATGTGTCTTTGGGGAAGAAGTTTGAGTTTTCAAAGTCCAGATAACCGGCGATGATACTAGTGGGTTTAGCCCTGTTTCCTCAGAGCCCTAGTTCTAGACTCTCTCACAAGAAGAAACATCCTCTCCATCTCCATCCTGTGAAGATCCCTGAGGATCATATACATTTGAATCTCTCCCTGCAATCACGAGGATAGATTTGAACTAAGTGTGCAAAATGTTAAAAAGAGTGGAAGCAGCAAAGTGATTTCCTTTTGTTCAAAGGCTGAAGAATGAGGTGACTGAATCCTTAGTTAAAGTTAACAGATCAAGAGTAAACGCATGGGGGAGTTTTCAACACAGTCCTGTATAACTGGAATTCTCTCCACCCAAAGTAAAATTGAGCCTTTCCAGGCAAAAATCGGTCATTCTTTGTTGTTTGGGGGTTTCACGAGACTGATGAGTGCACCTGACCGAGGTACAGACAATTAAGGATTTCATCCAGAATAGCTTTGTGGAGTTCAGTGGCTTCTTTCTGCTCAGAGTGATACCGAATTAAAGAACAATTATAAATCAGTAGTCTTTCCCAGTAGCCCACTATTTAACACTGTTGAACATTCTCAGTAAACTGCACGGAATTGTGAATCTATCCAATGGCCTATTTTAAGTTGCAGTGTATGTTACAGTTCTGGCAATGAATAACAAGCTCCAGTCGGCCTGTGTGGCCATTGTAAAGACTGTGGTGAAAAGGGAACACAAATACTATAGCAATAAGCTGACTTCCATGTCAGCAGTTAACCCTAAAAACACTGGTCAAGTTCCTTTGTAGAGATCAGAGCCTTGTAGTGTGGATATTAAATAGGGAAGAGCTGGCTGTGAGGGTGAGAATATTTGTGCAGGTTCATATGCCACATGCGAGGTTGAGACATGTGTAGGGCAACTCACCATACAGAATAACTCACAGATTACCTAAGAGTTCATTCTCTACGTTTTCCCTTATGTAACCCTATGAATTATCCTTCTCGAATCTGTATAAGGCATCGTCTACAAGTTCGTGTGAGATCTGATCAAGTGTAATGGTGCACTCCAGATATAAGCAATGTGTTGCAATTCAAAGCAAGACTCATTTCCTTTTTGGCTCTTAGAGATCATTTTGGAGTCATTACATCATAGATAGTGCAATTATGGATTACGCTTTCAAGAAATGAAACCTGTAAACAGTTTAATTAGTACATATTCATGGAGCCATTCCTCAACACTGTAATATAAAGGGTGTTTTCGGGTGTCTGGCTTTGGAACAGACATTAGCATTGAACATTTCAAATGGATCTGCTGGATTCTACCACTGTAGAATCAGACATTAGAGGTAGGTATAATATCACTGATAATGTCAAGCCAATTGTTATTTTGTGCCCCCAGGACAGTGCAACACATGTATTGCAATTATATATATACTGTACACAGTGCCTATAAAAGGAATTCGTCCCCAACCCCCTTGGAAGTTTTCATGTTTTATTGATTTACAACAGGGTTGTACACGGTCACCGCTACTTTTCGCATTCTATCTGGAACCATTAGCTCAATATAGCAGACAAAATGAAAATATCAGGAGAATTACAATGAAAGGGACACGGCATAAATATGGCAAGGTAAAAGGCCTAGGGTTCGTCTCAAAACTTTGCAATTAGCAACGGAAAAGAGGTGATGGGGTCTACCTTCTCTTAGAGATTATTATTTTGCAGCACAGTTGAGAGCTGTGATATGCTGGTGCAACGCATCATATGATACTCAATAGAAAAATATTGAGGAGAGAATACTTTCCATCCCCACACAGGATATCTTGGCTGATTACAGCCTACAAAGTAATATAAATAATATTGACAACCCATGGATGAAATGGACTCTTAAAATATGGAAAACTATTATAAAAGTATACACATTAGAAGGAGATATTGCAATTCTTAAATGGTGTGCATACGACTTGGATTTTATGCTGAATAAACTGGATGCTAGATTAAGGACTGGACAGCTAAAGGAATAACAGCTATTTGCAATATAATGAAATAAGGAACACTGTTCAGTTTTGAAATACTCAAAGAGAAACACTTATTAGAAAAACAAGACTTTTACCGGTATTTACAGATGCGATAGTATGTTAATTGGACGGTTAAAAATGGAACCAAGGCAAGTACATGTCTGATAGAGCTATTTAGAAAAAGCAGACTATTCAGACAAGCTTAGTAGAATAATTTCTACTAAGGGGTTGTCAAGTCTTAAAGCACATTCGACTTCATACATTAAAACAAAATGGGAGAAGGAAGGAGGGATAATAATATCTGAGGAAGACTGGACAATAATATGGCGGTATCAATGGAAGTGTACCAGTTCACAGAAATGGAGGGAGTTCGGGTGGAAAAACCCTCTCAGAAATCTCATTATGTTAGTAGCCCCTCCCCCCCAATTTTCTGAAGAAATTGTGGAATCAAAATGCAAACCATTATCATATTTTCTGGGAATGCACCGTTATCAAAGACTATTGGAGTGGGATACATAATGCCCTATAAGACATCTTTAAATGTGAAATACCCTTAGAGAGTAAGAGCGTATATTTTGGGTATATGCCTCAAGAATGGTTGAAGAGAGATAAATATTTAAAGAATATATTGCTGGTGGCTGGTAAAAAGTCCCTTACCAGGAAATGGTTATCACAGGAGAGACCAACTTTAAATGTATGGATGGAAATTACAATGGATATTTACAAAATGGAGAAGATAACAGCATCTGTTAATCATAAGTTGGAACAATTGTGTTCATACTGGAAAAATGGTTTAACTACATAACACGTCATAGGCATGATTTTATACTCAGAAGCTAACGAATATGGTCTAAAAAAGAGATCACTCTCTACTCTGTACATAGTTTTCTTCTTTCGATTGTTCTTTCTTTCCTCTCCTTTCTATAATTGTATACCTCAGCTAAATATTATGTGGAGATTTGTGACAAATATGATATATATATGTAGACTATCTGAAATACATCTTATGGAAATGTTTGTTTGATGATGAAATTCAATAAAAAAATTACAAAGAAAACACAAAATAAGTGATTGCATAGTTTTCACCCCCTTAATATGACACACCAGATCATCACTTGTGCAGCCAATTGGTTTTAGAAGTCACATTGTTAGTTAAATGGAGATTTGATTTTGGAGATCTGTGTGTAGTCATGGTGTTTCAATTGATTATAGTAAAAATACACCTGTGTCTGGGAGGTCCAACTGCTGCTGAATCAGCATCCTGGCAAAAACTACGCTATGAATACAAAAGAACACTCCAAGAAACATCGTGAAAAGGTTATTGAAAAAGCAGAGGTCAGGAGAGGGATGCAAGAAAATTTCCAAGACACTGTATATACCTTGGAGTTCATCATCATCATCATCATCAGATGCCATGCCCAGTTTGAGCTTTGACTGCCATGGCCACACACTCCTTTTTCCGATCAAGTGGATCAATTCATTGCTATTCGTTTCCAGTTCTCTGGCTGCTGTCTCCATCATCATTTGTCTTTGCCTTCCTCTTGTTTTCTTCACTTCAATCTTTCCCATAATTACCGTGCATTCTAACTCCTCTTTCTTAATCACATGTCCAATGATGTTACGTTGCCTTTTCATGATCTCATACATTATTTCTCTTTTAGTTCTTGCTCTGTTCATGACATCCTCGTTAGATATCCGTTTCGTCCATGATATTCTTTGCATCCTCCTCTAAACTACATTTCTGCTGCTTCAATTCGTTTCCTCATGTTAGTAGATATTGTCCAAAATTCTGAGCCGTATAACATAACTGGATAAACGTAACGTTTCAGTACTCTGAGGCGGGCTGTCATGCCCAGTTTAGTGTTGGTCAGTATACTCTTCATTCTCGTGAAGGTGTCTTTTGCCATCCCTATTCTTCTTTTGATGTCCTTGTCGCACCTGCCATCTGGTTTCATTCAGCTTCCTAAGTAACAAAAGTTCTGTACTTGTTTTATTTCTTCTCGTTTATTCTCAGCCTGCAGATAGGATTCCCCTTCTTTTTGGATATCACCATACATTCCGTCTTTTTGCAATCGATCGATAGACCCATTTTTGTACTTTCTTCAACAACTATACCAATTAAGTTTTGTAGTTCTTCCTCCGTACTTGCAATTAACACTGTGTTAATCTGAAATTACTGACGTTTTCACCGCCAACTATGATTCCCGTGATGTCTCTCTTTTTTTGTAATATTGTTTCACTGTACACATTAAACAAATCAGGGGAAAAGCTTGGAGTTCAGTTAAGTCAATCATCAAGAAATGGAAAGAATATGGCACAGCTGTAATGCTGTCCAGAACAGTCCGTCCACAAAAAATTGAGTGCCCATGATAGAAGAGGAGTAGTGAAGGAGGTGAACAGGAGCCCTCTGATAACTCTAGATGGGTTACAATCTTCACCTCCTGAGACGGGAGAGACAGCGCATGCAAAAGCTGTTGCCTGGCTTCTTCCCCAGTCGCAGATTTATGGGAAGGTGGCAAAGAGAAAACCACTTTTCAAAAAAAAATCTCACATGAAATCGCGGGTAGAGTCTTCTAGAAGGCATGTGGGAGACTCTGAAGTCAGCTGGAAGAAAGTTCTATGGTCTGTGAAACCAAAACTGAGCTTTTAGCCATCAGATCTATCGCTATGTTTGACGTAAGGCAAACACCACCCATCATCAAAACACACCATCCCTACTGTGAAGCATGGTGTTTTGCGTCATGCTTCACTGCAGCAGGCCCTGGAAAGCTTGTGAAGGTAGAGGGCGAACTGAATGCAGCAAAATACAGGGGAATCCTGGAGGAATACCTGATGCAGTTTGCAAGAGAAATGTAACTTGGGAAAAGATTTGTTTTCCAGCAAGACAATGACCCAAAGCATAAAGCAAAAGCTACATAGGAATGGCTTTAACACAAGAAAGCTGAAGTCTTGGTCAGACCCCAGACCTCCATCCAACTGAGAATTTATGATTGGATTTGAAAAGGGCTGATGACTCACTGTCCCAGTGCAATCCAACAAACTTGAGCAATTTTGCGGAAAAATTGTGTCGACCAAAGACCTAATAGAGACCTATCCAGACAGACTCAAGGCTGTAATTGCTGCCAAGCGTGCATCTACTAAATACTGACTTGAAGGGGGGGGGGGGGGTGAATATTTATGCAATTAATTACCTTCTGTTTTACTTTTGTTCCTACTTTAGATCACTTTCCAGAGATCTGTTTTCACTTTTCCCTGGGAAATGGTTCACTGCTAATGTAATGGTATTTCTGTAAAAGAAATGTTTTGGGTTATGGTTAGAGATAACGGATTGTTTGAAATGTGAGTTGGTTCTTTTGTCGAACGGGAAAGGAACAAAGAAGAAACTGGAGCGAACTGGTCGTAAGATACGACCCGGTGGGGAGCCCGTGATTCGATGGAGCCAAGCGGCGAGATCAATTGAGGATCGGTGAATTGATCCCCAACTTGTGAACATTTGACTGTTTAATTATAATGGGCCCTGTTTCTTTCATTTCTTTACTAACCCTTTAGTTCAGTTTCATAAATATAATTCTTACACAGCATTCACAGAAACCGGGGTTTGGGGTAGGAGATCCGTCTCAATCTTAAGAGTCTGGAGGGACCTAGATCTACGCAGGCGAGGAAACCAGCAAGGTTTCATTTGTGGGGTATCGTCCCAGATCGGTTTCGTTGGATGCTTTCTGATTGCCTTGACCATTGATCCGGTGGCTTGCCTGTTTAACCCTGTGTTAAACTATTGTTCAATAAAGTGATTAAGATACGTGGCTACGGACGCTGCAGGGGCTGAGCGGTGGTGCGAATCCACGGGGTTACCGGTAACAAATGCGTGTGTATTGATTACATTCGTAATCCTAATGAATTGTTAATTCGGATTTTAAATACCGTTAAAGCATTAGGAACAGTTTCGATCATGCAGCAGATGGCTGACAGAATGGCGGGCAAAGAATTTGTTATACGTACTTCGGACTTGCGCTGACGTAATGGCATTGAAACTGCCTGGTACCACTGGGGCTCAGGGATAGGGAGGAGCGGACGTGGGCTCTTCATACTTTCCGGGAGGAGGGGAGTGTAGGAGAGCCTGCCGAATCGGAAGCCGAGTTTCCCTTACCTGGGGGGTGAGACAGTAAGGACAAGTAGCTCTCGTTTCTGCGGAGCGAGGGGAAGGAGCGGTATGATGTGAAAGGTCTAATAAGTCCTCCAGCGTGGGGTGAGCATTCTGTGTTGGTAGCGACCCTTACCTTTCTGGCTAATAAACGGCAAATGCCTAGGTTCAGAGTCCCAGCCAGGGTAGGCAAGAATGTTCTCGGGACATGAAGCCCACCCCTAAAGGGGAAGAGTGGTATAAGACAGTCCTCTCAGATGGTGTATGAGTGGTAGTGCTCTGATGACGTAAAAGATAACGATGGCATATAGAGTTTGAGGCGGACAGATACGGACGTAGTGAGATCCCTAATGACACAGAATCCCTTTGCTACCTCTGCAGGCTACACACAAGCGCTAGAAAATGCTGTTGGCGTGCCGGGAAACACAAAGGAACTTATGATGGGGTTCTAGAAAATGTTTCAGGAGAAAGGGGCGAAACTTTCCGCCTACAGTTTTCGGTGAGAGAGGTGGCTGAGTTGCCTGCGGCTAGGTGGTGATGATGGAGGTGGTGGAGGTGCGGGGGGTGGGGGTGATGGACATTCAAATGACTGAGGTGAGTCAGTTAAGAATGGGCCAAGTGGCGAAAGGCGCTCTGTCATAGGTCTTGATCGCTTGGGGTCTCCAAATGTCTCGTAAGACGCACCCCTTCCCTCGTTTGTCGAGGTGATCAGAGAACTAAAAGAGGAGGATAATGCGATGGAGGCGCGGGAGTCCTCTGTCAGCAGGGTACAGCCCTCGGTAGTAGCCTCTTGGCTGAAGTGACCACTGATAGCCCACGCTGGGGAGTGGCAAAGGAGCTTATGGCAGAGTTTAGGACTGAGATGTCCCGCTTGTGACTGGCGGGTACGGCCACACCGCACGATAAAACCGACACGGAGTCGAGGGGACGGACTAAGCAGAGGGCTGCAAGCGAACCGGGCCTTGCGAGAAGAAGAGCGACCGGTATTGTCAATTATAACCGTGGTGAAGAGGGACATTTCGGGCGGGTGTGTGAAGGACTGGAAAACACTCGGTGAGGGAGTTCCCAGGTACCGAAGCGGAGAGACCCAGTGAGGGAACGGTGTGACGTATCGTGGGGGAACACGTTTCCAGCAATATATCAAGGAACACCCTAAAGCAAGAAACCCGATTCCTGAAGGCTTAGCGTGGCCAAGCTCCAGTGTATCGCTACGGATTGAGGGTATTAATGCTAGAACCATATCTGACACCGCTCTCAGGTTACTCTGCTCTACCGTTCTTTTTATAAAATATATTTGACGCATTTACCATTGACGCCATTCAGTGCACTGGAGATCTAGGGTCTTAGTACGGATTACTATCCTTATGATGGTTATTTGTCATTGAAGCTGGAGTATGCGGAGACAGATGAAGGAATAGTCATTCAACTTTAGGGACTTCGCCGTACCTGGAAGTTGGAAGAAGAGGTTGATAGAGAAGATGTTGAAGCTGGAAGATGTATTTTCTACTGACGAGTTTGATGTGGGTTGTTCAACACCATCCGGGTTACAGATGATACCCCGTTCAGAGAAAGGTCGCGGCGATCGACACCTGCAGAGGTGGAGGATGTTCGGCAGCATCTACGAAAGCTGGGATCATCACTGAGTCTAGAAGCCCCTATGCATCCCCAATAATAGTGGCCAAGAAGAATTAATGAAAGGTACGGATGTGTGTGAACGATCGGACTCTAAACAGCTGTAGAGTCCCCGACCAGTATACGGTCCCGAGAATCGAGCACCCGCTGGCCTGCCTGAGTGGTGCGAAGTGGTTCAGTGTGCTGGACCTGAGGAGTGGGTATTATCAGATCCCCATCAGTGAGGTTGATAAAGAGAAGACGGAATTCATGCGTCCACTGGGATTCTTCCAGTTTGAAAGGATGCCCCATTGCATAGCGGGAGCGCCGGCGACTTCCCAGCGTATCATGGAAAAAACGGTGAGGGTTATGAACTTGCTTGAGGTATTGGTGTACCAGGATGATCTCATTGTGTTCGGTTCCACCTTTAAGGACAATGACGCAAGGCGACTGCAGGTGCTGCGCCGCCTGAAAGCTGAAGGGTTAAAACTTTCCCAGGGCAAGCGCCATCTGCAAGACATCTGTCAACTACGTTGGGCACATAGCCTCACAGATGGAGTAGCTAAGATCCATCTAAGATAGAGGCTGTGACCACATGGCCAAGGCTCCAGACTGTGAGAGCCTTGTGCTCGTTCCTTAGATTCTGTGGGTACGATCGGTGGTTCGTGAAGGACTACTCTAAAGTGAGTGACCCTTTAAATCAGCTTATATGCGGTTACCGTACCTTGGGGAAGAATGGGATGCGAAATGTAAAGAGGTCTTTCTGATGCTGAAGGAGCTGCAGACGAAAGCACCTTTACTGGCTTATGCAGACCCCCGGTCGCCTTATGTATTGCATACAGATGCCAGCAGGGAGGGCTTAGGGGGTGTTCTGCATCAGGATCAGGGCACAGGGTTGAGATCTGTCGCGATTGTCAGCCGGAGTCTGTCACCCTCTGATCGAAACTACCCTCTGCACAAATTGGAGTTCCTGGCATTGAAATGGACTGTGGTGAATAAGCTAGGAGTCATGGCCCCGTCTGGCAATTCCCCATCTTGCTATTACCTCCTTAATTGGACCTTAATCCCCTCGTCTGATTTCCAATCATCCCCAGTTCCACTATTACAGCACAACTGGTTCCCATTAGTGAACATAGGATAAAACTCGGGCGGCACAGCCATGCTTTGCCAGTTCGTTGGTCGACTAGTGTGAGTAAACCTCGTTTCCTGGTTCCTTGGGACTGTCAGTTCTAAGCTCCGCATCATTTCCCGGATCTCGGTGTAAAGACTCTCCCGTTCGCGGTGGTGCTAACGCCTCACGACACTGCCTCCGTGCCTGCGTCCTGCACTTGAGTTCGTCCTCAGCCTCATCCTTGCAACAGAACGAATTGGACAAGAATGAACCCAGCGGACACGGACCCCGTGCAACAGGCCCTTTCCAGCCAGGGCTACCCACTGGAAGCCCACGACCAACTGCTCAGAAACGTCACGGAAAACCTTTGTGCGCCGTCCAAGAATGTGAGGAAGGTCAGTGAGCAGATTGACCCGGTATCCGCTTCCCTTACTCCAACCCTTCCAAGAACCCTGACTGACCAAACCGCACAGACTGGGATGGCTACGCCACTTGATCGGCAACACAATCCCCTCGAGAAGCGTACGTACCCGAACCGGAACCCTACTCTGGGGACCTAGAGAAGTGCCGGGCCTTCTTATTACAAGGCTCTTTTGTCTTTGAGCAACAGCCACGTGGGTACATCTCGGACGGATCAGAGATTGCATACATCATGGGGCTGTTCCGAGGGATGCCCTGGCACGGGCCACCGCGATCTGGGACAATCGACCAGGCGTCTGTTACTCCTTCCCCTCCTTCGTCTCCGAAATGAGGAAGATCTTTGAACAGCCCATTCCCGGCAATGACGCCGCTAAGCGCTTGCTAACTCTCTGTCAGGGTTCGCGAAAAGTAGCAAAATACTCCATCGAGTTCCGAACATTAGCGGCGGACCCTGAGTGGAATGACGAGGTACTGCGGGAAGGGTTCCGACAGGGCCTCTCAGATACGGTAAAAGATGAACTCGCAGCGAGGGATGATGCGGATAGCCTGGACTCTCTTATCTCTCTAGCTACCAGGCTCGATAATCGCCTTTAAGAGCGTCTGACAGAAAAGACCAGTGGGCTTCTCGGGTCAGCCCACGTCCCACCTTACCATCTTCAGCCAATCTTCCTTCCCCAGCCGCTCCAAATATAGCTCCTGCTCGGACCGTCCCTACTATCCTGGGGAAGGAACCGATGCAGCTGGGACGGAACCGTCTCTCCCCTGCCGAGGAGGCGGAGAGCTGGGGATTGTTACTATTGCGGCCGCAGACCTTTTCGTCCGCCACGTTTTCCGCCTCCACGGAATCCCCGCTGACATCGTCGCCGATCGAGGTCCCCAATTCATCTCGCAGGTGTGGAAGGCCTTCTGTCAAGCCTTAGGTGCCTCGGTCAGCCTGTCATCCGGGTTCCACCCACAGACGAACGGGCAAATGGAACGGGTCAACCAAGACTTGCAGGCGACGCTACGTAGTATTACAACCAACAATCCCTCTACCTGTATTGCCAACCTCGCGTAGATTGAGTAAGCCCAAAACTCTCTGGTTAGTACTGCCATCGGAAGGTCTCCCTTCGAGTACCAACACCGCTGTTCCCCGCGCAAGAAGAGGAGATTGCAGTGCTGTCTGTTCAGGCCCGTATCGTTTGGTGCCGCAAGGTTTGGGAAGACACACGCACGGCCCTGCTCAGATCAGCCGACCGCGATAGGAGGATTGCCGATTGACGCCGGACTCCTGCGCATGTGTATCGACCTGGGCAGATGGTGTGGCTTTCATCTGAAGACATCCGTCTCAAAAAGGAGCCGAAGAAACTCGCCCCTCGCTTCCTGGGACCTTTCCGAATCGAAAGTATCATCAACTCCACAGCAGTCCGACTTAAACTACCAAGATGTATGCGTATCCACCCTACTTTTCATGTTTCCCAATTAAAACCACTTTCCTTCAGCCCCTTGTGCTCTCCGACCGAAACCCCTCCACCCGCCCGTATCATCGACAACCATCCGGCATACACCGTCCGGCGGCTACTAGATGTGCGCCGTCGGGGCAGGGGCCTCCAACAGCTGGTCGACTGGGAAGGGTACGGCCCAGAGGAGCGTTCCTAGGTTCCCCGCTCCTTCATTCTTGACCCCCCACCCCTCCATCCAAGACTTCCATCGGGACCATCCGGACAAACCTGGACATTCGCCTGGAGGCTTCCGTTGGGGGGGTGGGGGGTGGACTGTCATGGTCCCGTCTGGCAATTCCCCATCTTGCTATTACCTCTTTAATTGGGCCTTAATCCTCTCGTCTGATTTCCAATCATTCCCAGTTCCACTAATTACAACACACTCTCTAACATAGGATAAAACTCGGGCGGCACAGTCGTGCTTTGCCAGTTCATTCTAATGTGAGTAAACCTCGTTTCCTGATTCCTTGGGACTGTCAGTTCTAAGCTCCGCATTATTTCCTGGATACTCTACGTAAATCTTGTCTCCGTGTAAAGACGCTCCTGGATACCGGTTCCCCAGTCACGGCGGTGCTAACGCCTCACGACTCTGCCTCCGCGCCTCTGTCCTACATTTGGGTCGTCCTCAGCCTCGTCCTTGCAACACTAACTGCCAAGTTCGAGGTGCGGACGAACAACAGCCCACTAACCTATAGCCTGACCTCGGCGAAACTGGATGCCACAGGCCATCGATTGTTGGCGGCGTTATCTGGCTATGATTTCAACCCGAAGTGATTACCGGGAAGTCGGAACATTGATGCTGATGTGTTGTCCGGACGTGCGCATGAAGGGTTGGACGGGGCCGGAGAGTGGGAGAGCGTTCCTGCCCCTGGAGTCAAAGCTCTGTGCCAGTTTTCCATCACGGGGAAGGCAGAGGAAGTCCAAAGCCAGAATCGAGCGGTAGATAATTTGGGAGCTTCTGATGGTGTCATTCCACAAGCTTACTGCAACCTGAGTGCTCTGATGACAAAGCAGTTGGGAAGTGGCTGCCGCCTAACGAAATGACACGTCCGTTGGTACTGTTTAGTCAGCAGTTGCGAAATGGGACATGACCCAAGCTGACACGATGAAACTCTCCGCGGTCTATCTACTACTAAGAGAATAGTCCAGACTGGAGTTGAGGAACCAGATTCTATACCGGGTCTCGTCGCCTCCAGACCGGCCTCTGAGTTACCAGCAGATTCTGCCTGAGAAATATCGGAGGATTGTGTTAAAGTCACATAGTGACTTAATGATGGTTCCGGTCATGTGGGGGCTGACAGACCGATGGATTGTTTAGAGATCAGTTCCACTGGCCCCGAATGAAGCCGGGGATCGAAGAATACCGGTAGTCGTGCATTCGATGTATATGGAGAAAGACGTTGCCTATGAGGGCTGTTCTGTTATCCCACCTGCAGAGTGCAAGGCCACTTGATGTGGTGTGTATGGATTTCGTTTCGAAAGAGCCTGACACCAGCAACATGGCGAATGTCTTGGCTATTACGGATTACTACACCAGAAGTACACACCGTGGCCAAAGTGTTATGGGGGAAGTATTTCGTTTATTATGGCCTCCTCAGGCGGATACTTAGCTATCAGGGAAGGGATTTCGAGAGTAGACTCATACATGAGTTACTGACCATGCTTGGAATCGAGAAGTCCAGGACTGCGCCTTATCACCCACAGAGTGATCTCCAGCCTGAGAGGTTTAGTCGACTATTGCTAGACATGCTCGGAACCGTGAAGATCAGTAAAAAGAACAAGTGGAGTCAACATGTTGGACATCTCGTCCACTGCTACCGTTGTACACAGAATGCAGCTACCGGGTACTCGCCGTAGGGCGCGAAGCGAGGTTGACCGTTGACCAATGTTTTGGGGCTGCTCGGGAAGAACTATAACAGAAAACCTATCTGACGTGTGTGTTTGAAATGAGAAGGGAGCTGAAAAGGGCTTATGAACTCTCTGACGTCTCGGCTACCAAGCTGAATTCAGGAAATAAGCAGAAGTACAACCAAAAGGTTAGGTTCTCCCAACTAATGCCTGGAGAACGAGTCCTCATAAAGACTTTGAGGCTACCTGGGAAGCATAAGTTGGCTGACCGCTGGGCAGCTATCCCCATGTAGTGGAGAGCCAGATGTCAATCCTACCTTTTTTACGGGTGAACCCAAAGGTTGGGAATGGGCCTGTCTAGATTCTCCATCAGAACCAACTTCTACCTCTGGGACAAGAGTACATGTTGATCCGAGCCTGACCTGAACCCTACACCTAATAAGAGGACTCTAGGGCGAAGTGCAGAAACCGAAGGATCAGCAACGCAAAGGATTACACTGGAACAGATCACGGAATATGATACGGACTCGTAGGACGAGGAAATGTGGTGTGGTATACGCTGCCCTTCGCAAACTCCCCAATAATTGATGAAGTGATTCACAACCTCACGCTGAGGCGGGTGAAATGGGGGGAACGAGCAGTGGGGAAGCATGTTTGCGGTTAGAAAATAAAGGGAGGCTGGGCTCTAAAGTAACTGGACATGAGGGTGAGCTCAGCCAAGTCACAAAAGGCCCTAAGTTGTCGGGAGGCACAAGTAATGGACAGGCAGGAGCCTCCCCAGGTAGATAGGAAAGAGCCCATGGAGCGTCTGAAACTGAAAAATTAGATGGAGTACGGAGGTCCCAAAGACTCAGGAGACCCCCGGACAGACTGGGCTATGTCGCACCCGAGGAGAAGAGTATGGCACTATCCCCTTCGTGAACCATGTCACTGCCATTTACACCTGGGTTGGACTTCCTTCTTTGTATGAAGGAGTGACAAATTATCTCAACGTCATGAAAACATGACTAATTTTGGTGTGGGGGGTGGGCAGCGTAGTATTCCTTTCAGGAAATCATGCTGGCTTTGGCCTATCTAGTCACGTGGCTGCAGGTACTCCTCAATCTTATCCCTAACAATCGATGCCAACAACTTCCCAAACACTGATGTCAGACTAAAAGGTCTATAGTTTCCTTTCTGTTGCCTCCCACCCTTCTTAAATAGCGGAGTAACATTTGCAATTTTCCAGTCATCGCGTACAATGTCAAAATCTATCGATTATTGAAAGATCATTGTTAATGTCTCTGCAATATCTACAGCTACTTCCTCCAGAACCCGAAGGTGCATTCCGCCAGGTACAGGAGATTTATCCACCCTCAGACCATTAAGCTTCTTGAGCACCTTCTCAGTCGTAATTTTCACTGCACATACTTCACACCCCTGACACTCTTGAATGTCCGATAACCTACAGATGTCTTACACTGTGAAGACTAATGCAAAATACGCATTCAGTTCATCTGCCACCTCTGCGTCTCTCATTACAATATATCCAGCGTCATCTTCTATTTGTCCTATATCTACCCTCGACTCTCTTTTACGTTTTATATACTTCAAAAGCTTTCAATATCTTTGATATTAGTCACCAGCTTCCTTTCATGAGTCATCTTTACCTTCTTAATGACCTTCTTGGTTTCCTTCTGCACGTTTTAAAAGCTTCCCAATCCTCTATCTTCCCAAGCATTTGCTTGGTATGCCTTCTCTTTTGCTTTTACTTTGGCTCTAGTCCGGGTGACTTTTGTACTTTCAGGTCTTTGAGCTTTTTGAGCACATTCTCCCTTTGACACCCCTTCTATAATTTCCCCCCCATCACCTTACAATTATGGTATACTTACCCTGTAAAAAAAGTCTCTGGTCTTCCATTCTATCTATGCTTCTTATCTTTTCTACATCTGTTTCAGGTCACGTCTCATCCTCCTACCCTCCAGTACTCTGTTTGTATTTATTTATCATCTCCTAGCATCTGTTATTATTTCACTCTAGTTATACCAACCCTGGTTCAACCTAACCATCCTATCACCTGCTGGCTCCTGCCTCACCCCTCCTCCTCACTCCTATAGCAGCCATCACCCCTCTGAATTCTCAGTCCTGATGCAGATCTTCACATGAAGCGTTATTTATTCCTTCCCTCCTACAGGTGCTGCATGATCTGTTGAGTTTTTTTCGTCTGCTTATGTGGTTTTGCTCCGAATTCCAATGCCTACACTATCTTGCAACTCCAACACTCTAAAATATAATTGTCTCTGTAATTCCGTTTACGAGGATAATCGGTTTGACCTAGTGTTGCATATATGTGACTCCATTCCTTCCACCAATTTAAGATTGACATTGCCTAGCCTCTGAAATAGATTACTGGTGCACTCAGACAGGACACGTGAAAAGGTCAAAAAGAGCCCTTTGTAAAAATACTCAAAGAAATCGAATTCACTGTAAACACTGTGGCCTATGAAGGGACAACCGTCCTCTGTGCCACTTGAAGTACATTGTAAATGATACTTTAGAAACAAATCTGTATTAATTACTGAAACAGAATCATAGAGTCGTAGAAACAGGGCCTTCAACCCAACTGGTCGATGCCAACCGAGTATCCGACTTTCCCCACTTTTGTTTGTTTGGCCCATATTTCCCTGAACGTCTCCAAAATTACCTTCCTCAGCTACTTTCTCTGGCAGCTCATTCTATGTAATGATCACTCCCTGATTATCCTTCAGGTCCCTGTGAAATATTTCCCCTTTCACCTTAATTCCCAATTCTCCATTACCCGTAATAAAAAACTAAACAACTATGCGCACTGACCTTGATTTTTGTCCCTCCTGGTTTTATACACATTTATAAGATCACCCCTCATTCTCACATGCTTCAAATGAAACAAGCCAGAGACACCTCAACTTTCTCCACAACTCAGGCCCTCGAATCCCTTTAAGTCTACTCCGGACTCTTTCCAAATTTATGAAACCTTTTCTATAGTAGGATGACTAAATTGGAACACAATACTCTGTATGCATCCTCAAGAACATCTCCAGCACTAAACCCATATCCCATAATTACCTTCACATCCAAAATTCTGACTGTAGATCTATCAATGTTTCTTCATAGCATTGCCCATTCTACCAAGTACAATGATATAGAATGCAATTCAGAATGTAGCATTTAACAATAATAAACCAATTACCAGTTTTACAACTAACAGTAATGTGACGGGGTCCTGAATTACCCCTATTAACTGTGCTTTTGAAAAGAGAGAGAGAGAGTTATTTACCACCGACATTTTATTTTGAAAGAGAGAGAGAGGGACGAAGGCTAACTGTTGGACTCACTTTAAGGAACGATTACTAGTGCACTCAGACAGGACACGTGAAGAGGTCAAAAAGAGCCCTTTGTAAAAATACTCAAAGAAACCGAATTGACTATAAACACTGTGGCCTATGAAGGGACAACCGTCCTCTGTGCCACTTGAAGTACATTGTAAATGATACTTTAGAACGAGAAAGAACTTTTAACTGTTGGATTTCTGCTGCAGTGGAGATAGCACCGAGCAGCCCGTAAGTTGCTATGGTGACCGAGGGCGTTAGTAAATGGACAATTGATGTCATGATTTTCAGCAGGTTGTTGATACTTCTTCAAGGACTTTTGCCTGCTTGTGCATTTTTTCACAGAGAGAGGAAGGAGGGATTATTTGAATGACAGTTGATGCTCAGCACCAGAAGATAAAATAGGAGGTCAGATGATAGACCTCAGACACATGTTCTGGACACTGAATGAGCATTGTTGCGCCCTCAGGAAAAGTGGGTTTTGGAGGATCGATCAGGCAGATCGATCCGTCGCTCTTGCAGTGGAAAGGAGGAAAAGGGTTGACTGGTGGGGAGTTGTCCATGTGTCCACCCTCGCCTGAGGGATAGCTCCACTACAGAAAACCGGTGCCCTTTGTTGAAGTCACAGTCGGTGACTTTTAAAGGATTCCGAAGGACAACGAGCAGATCGACGGCGTCAGTTCACCTGAAGACTCAAATCTCTCCTTCTCTCTCCATCACTACTCAACTCAATACCACGAACTGAACTGAACTTTGCTCATCATCGTAAGACGGTATCTTTTTACCCCTAGACTTAAAGAAGCTTGGTTTTTCATACATATATGTTCTACACTTACTTTATGTAATCATTGCAAACCTGTTTGATTTATCTACATTTATATTACTGTATTGCGTAGTTACTAATAAATGTTATTAGTTTATAGCAGTACTGGACTCAAAAGTGTTTTCCATCTCTGCTAGTCCTTTATTCCCGTCACCGGTTTCGTGACAGTAAAAAATGGACAGACATAGTACATCGAGGTAGTATAAAGGAAAAGCATGGTATGGTCGGATGGTAATTTGCCTCCCAGGTGCCAGCGTCTGGGATGTTTCAGATCGCGTCCAAGATATCCTGCAGTGGGAGGGAGAACAGCCAGAGGTCGTGGTACATATTAGTACCAAAGACATAGGTAGGAAAAGGGAAGAGGTCCTGCAAACACAGACTGCAGGGAGTTTGGAAGGAAGTTGAGAAGCAGGACCGCAAAGGTAGAAATCTCGGGATTACTGCCTGTGCCACGCGACTGTGAGAATAGGAATAAAATAAGATGGAGGATAAATGCGTGGCTGAGGGATTGGAGCAGGGGGCAGAGATTCAGATTTCTAGATCATTGGCACCTCTTTTGTGGCAGTTGTGACCTGTACAAAAAGGACGGGTTGCACTTGAATCCCAGGGGAACCAATATCCTGGCGGGGAGATTTGCTAAAGTTATCGGGGAGAGTTTAAACTCGAATTGTTGGCGGGTGGGAACAGAACTGTAGAGACTGGGTAAGAGGCCCACAAATGCAGAAAGCTTGCGGACAGTGCGATAGGCAGCTGATAGAGAAGGGACGCGCTCAGACAGAAGGCATGAGATGCATCTATTTTAACGCAAGGAGTATTGTGAACAAAACGGATGACCCTGGATCAGTACTTGGAGATGTGATGCGATGGCCATAACAGAGACTTGTATGGTTCAGGGACAGGAATGGTTGCTTCAAGGGCCGGGTTTTAGATGTATCAGAAAGGACAGGGCGGGAGGCTAAAGAAGTTGGGGCATGACATTGTTGATTAGAGATAGCGTCACAGTTGCAGAAAAGGTAGATGCCATGGAGGGTTTGTCTACGGAGTCTCTGTGTGTGGACGTTAAGAACAAGAAGGGGTCATAACTTTATTGGTTGTTTTTATAGGCCGCCCAGTAGTAAGAGGGATATCAAGGAGCAGATAGGGAAATATATCCTGGAAAGCTGTAATAATAACAGAGTTGTCGTGATGGGAGATTTTAATTTCCCAAATATCGATTGGCATCTCCCTAAGAGCAAGGAGTTTAGATGCGGAGGAGTTTATTAGGTGTGTTCAGCAAGGATTCTTGACACAATATGCAGATAAGCCTTCAAGAGGAGAGGCTGTACTTGATTTGGTATTGGGAAATGAACCTGGTCAGGTTTTGAAGATAGTGATCATAATTCTATCCCCTTAACAATAGCATTGGAAAGATATAGGAACAGATAAGTTCGAAAAGCGTTTACACTGGAGTAAGGGGAATTATGAGGATATCAGGCACAACATTGGAAGCTTAAATTGGAAACAGGTGTTCTCGGGGAAAAGTACGGAAGAAATGTGGCAAGTGTTCAGGGGATATTTGTGTGGAGTTCTGCATAGGTACGTTCCAATGAGACAGGGAAGTTCTAGTAGGGCACAGGAACCGTGGTGTACAAAGGCTGTAATAAATCTAGTCAAGAAGAAAAGAAAAGCTTACACAAGGTTCAGAGAGCTAGATAATGTTAGATATCTACAAGATTATAAGGATAATAGGAAGGAGCTTAAGAAGAAAATTAGGAGAGCCAGAAGGTGCCATGAGAAGGCCTTGGCGGGCAGATTAAGAAAAACCCCAAGGCATTCTACAAGTACGTGAAGAGCAAGAGGATAAGGCGTGAAAGAATAGGACCTATCAAGTGTGACAGTGGGAAAGTATTATGGAACCGGAGGAAATAACAGAGGAACTTAATGAATACTTTACTTCAGTATTCACTGTGCAAAAGGATCTTGGTAATTGTAGTGATGACTTGTATCAGACTGAAAAGCTTGAGCATGTAGATATTAAGAAAGAGGATGTGCTGGAGTTTTAGGAAAGCATCAAGTTAGATAGGTCGCCGG
The DNA here is from genome assembly GCF_963921235.1 of Mobula hypostoma. Classification (NCBI taxonomy): domain Eukaryota; kingdom Metazoa; phylum Chordata; class Chondrichthyes; order Myliobatiformes; family Myliobatidae; genus Mobula; species Mobula hypostoma. The sequence goes on from NC_086110.1 coordinate 9,530,584, forward strand.
GACCGTATGGGATAGACCCCGGCATACTGTGGGAGGCGAGGGAGGAGATTGCTGAGTCTCTGGCGATGATCTTTGCATCATCTGTGGGGACAGGAGATGTTCCGGAGGATTGGAGGGTTGCGGATGTTGTTCCTTTATTCAAGAAAGAAAGTAGAGATAGCCCAGGAAATTATAGACCAGTGAGTCATACCTCAGTCGTTGGTAATTTGATAGAGAAGATCCTGAGAGGCAGGATTTATGAACATTTGGAGAGGAATAGTATGATTAGAAATAGTCAGCATGGCTTTGTCAAGGGCAGCTTGAGCCTTACGAGACTGATTGAATTTTTTGAGGATGTGACTAAACACATTGATGAAGGAAGAGCAGAAGATGTAGTGTATATGGAGAAAGTAAGGAGGCATGGGATCCAAGGGGACATTGCTTTGTGGATCTAGAACTGGCTTGCCCACAGAAAGCAAAGAGTGGTTGTAGATCGATCATATTCGGCATTTAGTGCCTCAGCGATCTGTTCTGGGACCCTTACTCTTCGTGATTTTTATAAATGACCTGGATGAGGAAAGGGAGGGATGGGTTCGGAAGTTTACTGATGACACAAAGGTTGGAGATGTTGTTGATAATGTGGAGGGCTGTCAGAGGTTACAGCGGAACATTGATAGAATAGAAAACTTGGCCACGAAGTGGCAGATGGAGTTCAATCCTGATGAGTGTGAAGTGGTTCACTTTTGTAGGTCAAATATCATGGCAGAATATAGTATTAATGGTAAGACTCTTGGCAGTATTGAGGATCGGAGGGATCTTGGGGTCCGAGTCCATAGGACGTTCAAAGCTGCTGCGTAGGTTGACCCTGTGGTTAAGAAGGCGTACGGTGTAATTGCCTTCATCAATCGTGGAATTGAATTTAGAAGCCGAGAGGTAATGTTGCAGCTCTCTAGAAACCTGGTCAGACCCCACTTGGAGTAAAGTGTTCAGTTCTGGTCGCCTCCCTACAGGAAGGATGTGGAAGCCATAGAAAGGGTGCAGAGGAAATGTGCAAGTATGTTGCCTGGATTGGGGAGCATGCCTTATGAGACCAAGTTGAGTGAAGTCGGCCTTTTCTTCTTGTAGCGACGGAGGACGCGAGGTGACCTGATAGAGGTGTATAAGGTGATGGGAGGCATTGAGCGTGTGGATAGTCAGAGGCTTTTTTCCCAGGGCTGAAATGGTTGCCACAAGAGGACACAGGTTTAAGGTGCTGGAGAGTAGGTACAGCGGAGATTTCAGGGGTAAGTTTTTTACTCGGAGAATGGTGAGTGCGTGGAATGGGCTGCCAGCAACTTTGGTGGAGGAGGATGCGATTGAATGTTGTAAGAGACTTCTGAATTGGTACATGGAGCTTAGAAAAATAGAGGGCCATAGGTAAGCTTTGTAATTTCTAAGATAGGGACATGTTCGGCACAACTTTGTGGGCCGAAGAGCCTGAATTGTGCTGTAGGTGTTCTATGTTTCTGTTAAGGGAATGCAAAAGATAATGATACAGTTGAATGGAAGTGAGTGCAGTGCAGGTAGACAAAATTATGTGCTTGGGCCATGAAGAGGGATACTGACAGATGAAGTGTTCATCTTTAACACATAAAAAAGCAGTTCGTAACTCCTATAGCAGCAGAATTGAAGCTGCCCTTGAGCCTGGTGGTGTTCGTTTTCAAGTGTTTCTATTTTCTGCCCGATGGAAGTGAAGAAAAAACAGATAATTTCCGGGATGTGTGGGTTAGTCAATTACATTGGCTTCTTTTCTGAGGCGGTGGGAAGTGTCGACATATTCCATAGATGCCGAGGCTGTGTATTTCTGAGAAAACACAGCCTTCCATAATCCATGAGGTTTTGGGGTATTCGGGGGAACATGGGGTACTTGGAGACTGTCTGCATGGTTTCCTTAAGAAGAAATCTTTCCTGACAGATTTGCAGGTCTTCTTTGAAGAAATTTTTGTGTATTTAATATCTCAGTATTATTGAAGTCATATTGTAAATATATTCTTTCATTAAGCATTCTCTGTTGTTCACACAATGCATTGCGGGTTATATGTAAAAACTACGTGAATGGTACGTGAACATGCGCATGTCATCCTGAGGGAATGTTCTTGTGGAGAGTCAGAGCAGCTGGGAAGGGTCTGAGAGGAAGAGCTGGGAGTAGAAATTACGGCTGAAACATGGGAAGCCATCTGTGGTAATGCAAGGAAGATTTCAGTTTGTACTAGTACGAAAGCATTGCAACTCAAAAATCTGACTCCAGATCGTCTCTCGAAATATAAGACAGGGGTTTCTACAACGTGTTAAAAGCACAGTAAATACTGGAACTTTCACCCAATGTTTTTGAACTTGTCCCAAACTTCAGGCATACTGGAGTGATATTTTAGGTGAAACGAAAAAGATTCTGAAGATGCAGCTTGAACTGGATCCAGTGTCTTACCTCTTAGGCTTTACCCAGCAGTCGTATTATTAATGCACATCAGAAAAAAACTTTTTAAGTCCTGATTTTTTGTGCGAGGAAGAGCATTTTACTTTGTTGGATAACCGCTAAAGCTCCTGGACTTTTTGGTTGGCGTAAATTAATCATGGAATACATTCCTTTGGACTTTTTGACATGTATGGTACATGTCATGGTCCAGTCCATGAAGTCCGCATTCCGGTTCACGGTTCGGTCCATCGATCTGTATTCCATGTTTACCGTTTCTACATTGTCCTGTTGAGTGCCTTAATTGAGGCACATAATTCTCTTTTTGGGCTGGCTACATAAACGGTTCCTGGGTTCAGCTTCAGTTGCTGGACTGTTCCCTCCCCTTCCCCTTCCTTCTGAAGCCTTGCCTGCTACCTTCGCCTGTGTCTTTGCCTGTAGCGCCGTCAGGTTTAACCGCCAGGGAAAGATCGGGGCCTTGCTATGTCTCGATAAGGAACTGTCTTTTGTTGTTTGGAACTATCTCTTTGTGTTCTCACCTTCGCTAGGTAGGTCCGGCCGTTTGCCGCTACCTTGAGTTGAGAACCGTCTCTGTGTCCACGCCTCCGTTGGGTAGGTCTGGCCGTTTACCGCTACCTTGAGTGGAGATCTGTCTCTCAGTGTTCTGTGTATGAATTCCGGCCTTACGTCCTGCTCGCTAGGAGGAGACCTGACTCTGTGTAGAGTCCCGGCCCCAAGTCCTGATCCCAAGGAGGGATCCTGGCTCTGTGCTCCATGTTCCTGTTCTCTCACGACCAAGGCTTTGCGTTTCTGTGTCCCTAGACCAAGGTTCTGCGTTTTGTATTCCTCGACCAAGGCTCTGAAATCGTGTCTCCCTCGACCAAGTCAAGACTTCGTGTTCTCGTCCTGTCCATCTGCCTCGCCCAGCCCAGGAGTACCTCGCCCAGCCCGGTGTTGGGGTTCCCTCATCCTGTGCTGGGGTTCCCTTGTCCTGTCCAGGAGTCTCAAGTCCAGTCCCGTTGCCACTCCTCGTCCTGTCTTGCCCTAACCTAGATATGGGGTCCGAGCCCGAGTCAAGAGCCAGCTTCCGGGTCCCTGTCCAGTCTCTGGCTCGGAGTCCTTGTCCAGGTTCCAATTTCCTAGTTCCTCGTCCACATCCCTTTTTCCTAGTCTAGTCCTAGCCCAGACCCTGTATCTTAGCCTCGTCCAGGGCCTGTGTCTTGTCCAGCGTTGTTTCTTCCTCACTTCCCTTGCTTGCTTGACACAACTAGTCCTGTTCCCAGTACTTCAGTGTCTGTGTCTTGCATTTGGGTCTGCCTCCAACGCCCCCCTCACGACAGTACACACAAAAACAAATAGTTTTCATAAAAACATGGCAACCTTCTCTGCAGTATATAGATGTAAACCTGCTTGCTATACTAGTAAGGGTTTTTGCACAGGATTTTGTGGTGATGTCTATATTTTGATGGAAGTGCTCTGAGACCTGATATCTGTGAGGGGAAGAAATTGGTCCACAGATTCACTGGGTCAGTACAAACCACTTGTGCAATTTTCTGCCTTGTAGCTGTTTCAGAATCAGGAACAGGGAACAAGTGGACAATATTCATTCACAAAGGATCCCAGTATCACACAAATATGTGTCATCTCATACCCCCTCAACAAAATGTCATATTTTGTACATGTTAATATTTTAAGCATTCCCTGCTGAAGGGCCTCGGTTCAAAACGTCAGCTCTTTTTTCCCCGTACCTGACATATTGAGTTCCTGCACAATTTGTATGTGTTACTATGGATTTTGAACATCTGTCAGATTCTTATGTTACTTATAGTAAATGTTAGTATCTGCACTGTTGACAACAACCTTCACAAAATGCGTCAATGATAATAAACTTGATTCTGATTCACGATTCAAATTTATTTATCATTTATATATCGAAGCATGCAGTAAAATGCGTCGTTTGTATTAACATCCTGATACATAGTCAGTCCGTCACTTTCTCCCTCATAGAACAATCCCATGGCTGGGTTAAATTCGACCTTTAAAAGACCTTTATGTTTTTCTCTGGAAAATGAGGCTGAAAGGTAAATTCAAGCAACACACATCAAAGTTACTGGTGAACGCAGCAGGCCAGGCAGCATCTCTAGGAAGAGGTACAGTCGACGTTTCGGGCCGAGCCCCTTCGTCAGGACTAACTGAAGGAAGAGCTAGTAAGAGATTTGAAAGTGGGAGGGGGAAGGGATATCCAAAATGATAGGAGAAGACAGGAGGGGGAAGGATGGAGCCAAGAGCTGGACAGGAGATTGGCAAAAGGGATATGAAAAGATCATGGGACAGGAGGCCCAGGGAGAAGGAAAAGGGGAGGGGGAACCCAGAGAATGGGCAAGGGGGATAGGGGGACAGAGGGAGAAAAAGGAGAGAGAGAGAAAGAATGTGTGCATATAAATAAGTAACAGATGGGGTACGAGGGGTGGTGGGGCATTAGCGGAAGTTAGAAGCTTCCTGAAAGGTAAATGCTGAAACGTGGTCACTCCTACTTCACGAAAGCCAAAAGTATTAATCTAGGCGTGACACCAAGCAAGGAGCCTAACACGCTTTAGTTCTGGCTAGATTGTCCATTGCAAGGCTCACTGATAGGATTAAACAGTGCTGCTCTGTAGGGGGAGCTACAGGCTAAGTTCTCCTGCACTACTGCCAAAGCGCAATGAAAAGGAGATTTGTTTACTGATCCATCTACTGACCACGTTAAGATGTCTATGTGCACAAAAAAATGTTTGGTTCAAAAGCTTGCTTATAAGTATCCGCTTCTGTCGTGATTAATTCTTTTCTTTCTACTCCAGCGAATTACTCCTGATTGCCACTGGCACGGCAAGAACCGAATGGAACTCCCAGCCACAGAAAAGCAAAGCTTGCATTCAACGATTATACGAGGAAGGCAATGAAGGGGAGGGCAAGCTGTTGGCAATTAATGTTAGTTGTGTACCTTGGCATTCTAAGTTCCCTCACCTCCTCTTTCTATCCCACAGTAGCAATACTACTGGCACCAGTCTTTTACAGGTAATCAAGGTAGCAATTGCTGTGTGATGGGAAGTAGAAAGTCTCCTCCCCAGAGACAAGATACCCCACACTCTCAGGTAGTTTTTTTTTTCTGCCTACTACAGTCACAGGGCCCAGGTTAAATGACATAACCTGTAGTGGAGATCAACTGCACCAGATTCTTAGTCCGGGCTCTATAATCTATTAATATATATTATTTCTGTCTTTGCCCGATTTTTAATCTATTCGATATACATTGCTGCAATCTAATTATCTGTTTGTCTGTTTATTTATTTATTTGTTTATTCATTCATTCTTTCTTTCTTTCTATTTATCAAATATTTCATTGAACTGCTGCTGCTAAGTTAAGAGATTTCACGACACAGAAATAATAAACCTGATTCTGATCTATTGTTGCCCTCCTGAATAATAATTAATGTTCAGCAATATACAGAATGGTAATGAAACTCAGGGTTAGCTAGGTTTCTGTAAGTTAGATTGCAAACTATCTACACCAGTCCCAAAGTCACAATCCAGTCTTCAGATTGTTAATAAGATTTGGAATTTTTCTAGAAATTCTTTCACTCTAAGGACGTGTGCAAGGCAGGACTCATAGATTGTCCAATGGTCTTTGAGTCACCTGCCCAAACTGCAATAGTCCACCACTGGAGCAGTCTGACATCCTACACTTGAGATGAATCCGTAGTGCATGGCAAGAGTTAAATAGCGCTGAAAACTAGAAACTGCACTAGCATCTGCGACATCCCGCCCCACCCCCAACCAAACCTGAGCACAAATAGATACATAATTGTAGATTATGGAAAAACTTTGATTTTTGGCCTCCATCTGTGAGTTCTTTAGATGTTCGATATGATGCCACAGCTTTACAACGTCAGCTCTAGAATCGGGGTTGAATTCCAGTCGCTGTCTATCAGGAATTTTTATGTTCTCCCTGTAACCGTGTGCTAATGGTGCTCTGGTTTCCTCCTACTTCCAGATAGGATTAGGAAATTGTGAGTATGCTGTGTTGGCGCCGGGGGCGGGACAATACTTGCGGTCTTCCTTACTGATCTGGTTTTGCGCAAAATGATGCATTTCTCTATATGTTTATATATATATATATATATGTATGTTTCAAATAAAGCCAATCTGTATAAATTAAAGCAGAAAATTATTTAAACGCTTAGCAGGTAAAATGGCATCTATGTACGGACATACTGACATACGGACATACAGTCAACTTTTCTTGTTAATTGTACCTTTATCAACTGGATAAACAAATTAATCAGGCTTGTTGCATTCAATCTGGATAAGGCAAGAAGTACAAGCACGATAAGGATGAAAAATTCGGATTTGATGGAGACAGCCGTGAGGAGCTCAGAGGAACATCTGGAGTAGCTTCTGAAATGCCTACTTCGCTGCAGCTGCTACTGTGCGATCGAGAATCTCCAGAGACGAAGTCCCCAAATCCTCGAATTTGCGTATCACCTGCTGCCGGGGCCGGGGACGAAGTGCTCGGCAGAGATGGTGCTCAGTGCTCGGTGTCGAAGAGGTGGTCGGAGGCTCTGTGTTTTCGGACGGACTCGGAGTTGGACTGTGGTCAGATGCTTCCAGGATGCTACATCGGCAAGTTGGCGGCGCTGGAGGTTACCGTCTGCATGAGATGATGGGATTTTTGAGAGACTTTGAGACTTTTACTGTGCCATGGTCTGTTCTTATCAAATTACGGTATTGCTTTGCACCGTTGTAACTATATGTTATAATTTTATGGTTTTTGTTAGTTTTTAAGTCGGTTTGTCATGTGTTTTCCATGATATCATTCTGGAAAAACATTGTATCATTTCTTAATACATGCATTACTAAATGACAATAAAAGGGGATACGTGTCCTCATAATCATAATCATAATCATAAAAGAATTATGAGAAACGTAGATAGAGTAGATAGACGAAGTCTTTTTCATCCACAGCAAGCGAGCCTAAAAGAGGAGGGCACAATTTTACAGTGAGAGAGGTAAGATTTTAGGTCATTCTGAGGGACAAGTCTTTCCACGCAGAGGGTGTTTGGTATATGGATCGAGTTGTCACAGGAGGTTTTAAAGGCCAGAATTCAGAAAGTGATGTACTGCTCTGGAGTAGAAATCCAATAGCCCCTACTTCCTACTCCAAGTCACGCAATATCCTGAAATTTCATGCATCTCCATTATCGACACGATGTCTTATGGTTCTCTAAGATGTTTTCAAATTCATATCAAATCAGTTCACGAAGTTACACCTGCTAATTTGAATAGGGCAGTTATGAAGGGACAATTGATGTAACAAGAAAGATGTTGCCTTCATCCCAAGAACAGAGAAGGAAAGTGTTTATTTACACGAAAGGATAAATGATTACTAAAGCTGGCATGATACTGGGCTGCATGCAAAATTGTCACGTCATCCTATGTCCAATGTTGCATGAATAGAAATGTCAGTTTATAGGTAATTGGCCATACTGAAGAAACAGACCTTCAGAAAACCTAAAATTTCTGCGTCATAATTTGAAGCCTGCTGTTCCTCAGAACGTTTAAATTATAGTCACAAGAGATGACGCAGCCTTTGAAATCTTGACCATGTGTTACCTAAGTTACATAGATCTGACTTACTGAGTGTTCAACGAGATCGACGTGGTTAAGTTTAACTTCAGGGATGGGAATATTGATATTCTAGGTTATTCTAGGTTATGTTGATTTGAGTAGAAGGAGAGGAGAAAAGTATTGAAGTATATAAGACGTCAGGGCCCTCCCCCCTCCAACGCATAAGCAGCATCAAAGTAACAACCCCTCCCCCCACCGAACACTCAAGTGTACTGCAAAGCAACAATAAAGACAGAAACTTGCAGAAGCCAAAAGTCTACTTGTTCACCCATAATTCGATATACCGCAGGCTCTCTCTCTTCCTAATAAGGGAAAAAGAAGTATCCCCGTTTCACAGCGAGAGGAGAGATATAACAAAACAACTCGCAGATTTATGGTGTTAAAAGTCAGTTGCGTGGCTTTTTCCGAGCTCTGTAGCCAAAGAACTCTGGTCTCTGGGCACACAGATAGCAGCCAGCTCGCTGCTTTCGATCTTCCGTGTACCGCCACGACACATCAGGCGGCAATATCGGCTTCTAATCAGTTCTTCTCCAGAGCCACGTAATTCCGGCACCCTGAAGGCGCATTAGTCTTCCAGGAACGATGAAATCTGCAGATGCTTGAATTTCAAGCAACACACATTAAAGTTGCTGGTGAACGCAGCAGGCCAGGCAGCATCTCTAGGAAGAGGTACAGTCGACGTTTCGGGCCGAGACCCTTCGTCAGGACTAACTGAAAGAAGAGCTAGTAACAGACTTGAAAGTGGGAAGGAGAACGGAAGATCCGAAATAATAGGAGAAGACAGTAGCGGGAGGAATGGAGCCAAGAGCTGGACAGCTGATTGGCAAAAGGGATATGAGAGGATCATGGGACAGGAGGCCTAGGGAGAAAGAAAAGGGGGAGGGGGGGGAACCCAGAGGATGGGCAAGGGGTCTAGTGAGAGGGACAGGAGGAGAAAAGGGACAGAGAGAAAAGGAATTTGTGTAAGTAAATAAATAAATAAATAACGGATGGGGTACGAGGGGGAGGTGGGGCATTAGCGGAAGTTTGAGAAGTCAATGTTCATGCCATCAGTTTGGAGGCTACCCAGACGGAATATAAGGTATTGTTCCTCCAACCTGAGTGTGGCTTCATCTTTACTGTAGAGGAGGCCGTGGATAGACATATCAGAATATGTCAAAGCCGAAGTATATAGGGACTGGACAACCATGGTGAAAATACAGCGGTGGGGGCCAGGGAACCTAAAATCATTGAAAAGTTTCAGAGCGTGAGAAGTGTCACGAACATAGGTAGGAAGGGATTGAACAAAGGCGGACAAAACAGCGTCGAGGTATGCAGAAATGAGCTCGGTGGGGCAGAAGCAAGCTGAGACAATGGGACTACCTGGACAGGCAGGTTTGTGGATCTTAGGTAGGAAGTAGAAACAAGTAGTGCGGGGTGTGGGAACTATAAGGTTGGTAGCAGTGGATCGGAGATCCCCTGAGCGGATAAGGTCGGTGATTCTGTGGGAGACAATGGATGCTTTATTTTCACCATAGATGTCCAGTCCCTATAACCTTCCATCCCCCATCAGGAAGGTCTCAAAGCTCTCCGCTTCTGTTTGGATTCCACCTAACTAGTTCCCCTCTACCACCCCTCTGCTCCGTCTAGTGGAATTAGTCCTTACTCTTAATAATTTATCCTTTGGCTCCTCCCACTCCGCCAAACTAAAGGTGTAGCCATGGGCACCCGTATGGGTCCCAGCTATGCCTGCCTTTTGGTTGGCTTGTGGAACAATCTATGTTCCAAGCCTAGTCTGGTATCTGTCCCCCTCTTTTCCTTCGCTACATCGATGACTGAATTGGCACTGCTTCCGGCACGCATGCTGAGCTCGTTGACTTCATTAACTTTGCCTCCAACTTTCACCCTGCCCTCAAGTTTACCTGGTCCATTTCCGACACCTCCCTCCCCTTTCTAGATCTTTCTGTCTTTTTCTCTGGAGACAGCTTATATACCGATGTCTACTATAAGCTACTGTCTCTCATAGCTATCGGGACTATTCCTCTTCTCACCCTTTTTCTTGCAATATTGCCATCCCCTTCTCGCAATTCCTCCTTCTCCGCCGCATCCGCTCTCAGGATGAGGCTTTTCATTCCAGGACGAAGGCGTTGTCTTCCTTTTTTAAAGAAAGGGGATTCCCTTCCTCCACCATCAACTTTGCTCTCAAACGCATCTCGCCCATTTCACACACATCCGCCACCCCACTAGAAATTGGATCCGCTTGTCTTCACCTACCACCTCACCAGCCTCCGGTTCCAACATATAATTCTCCGTAACTTCTGCCACCTCCAACGGGATCCCCCCACTAAGCACATCTTTCCCTCCCCCATCTCTCTGCTTTCCGCAGGGATTGCTCCCTAAGCGACTCCCTTGTCCATTCGTCCCCCCATCCCTCCCCACCGATCTCCCTCCTGGCACTTATCCTTGTAAGCAGAACAAGTGCTACACATGCCCTTACACTTCCTCCCTCACTAACATTCAGGGCCCCAGACAGTCCTTGTAGGTGAGGCAGCACTTCACCTGTGAGTGGGCTGGAGTCATATACTGCGTCCGGTGCTCGCGATGCGGCCTTCTATATATTGGCGAGACCCGACGCAGACTGGGAGATCGTTTCGCTGAACACATACGCTCTGTCCGCCAGAGAAAGCAGGATCTCCCAGTGGCCACACATTTTGATTCCACGTCCCATTCCCATTCTGACATGTCTATCCACGGCCTCCTCTATTGTCAAGATGAAGCAACACACAGGTTGGAGGAACAACACTTTATATTCCGTCTGGGTAGGCTCCAACCTGATGGCATGAACATTGACTTCTCAAACATCCACTAATGCCCCACCTCCCCCTCGTACCCCATCCGTTAGTTATTTATTAATTTATATACACAAATTCTTTTTCTCTCACTCCTTTTTCTCCCTCTCTCCCTCTCACTAGACCCCTTGCCCATCCTCTGGGCTTCCCCCGCCCCCGCTTTTCTTTCTCCCTAGGCCTCCTGTCCCATGATCCTCTCATATCCTTTTCGCCAATCAACTGTCCAGCTCTTGGCTCCATCCCTCCTCCTCCTGTCTTCTCCCATCATTTCCGATCTCGCCCTCCCCCTCCCTCGTTCAAATCTCTTACTAACTCTTCTCTCAGTTAGTCCTGACAAAGGGTCTCGGCCAGAAACGTCGACTGTACCTCTTTCTAGAGATGCTGCCTGGCCTGCTGCGTTCACCAGCAACTTTTATGTATGTTGCTTAGTTTTCCAGGCTGGGTCTTTAGCATCTCGAAATGCGGCCGGTAGTGAAGCCCTGAGAGCGGGTCCCATTTCCGCAAAGAACCGAAGTCAGCGCGTAACTCCAGGTCAGGGTCTTCAAAGGAACATTGAAAGGGGGAAAAAAGCTATCAAAGATAGAAATAATGTTGTTTCCGAAGATACAAGCAGTCGTATTAGGCGCCACTATCCTCCTAAGCTCCTAAGTGGCATGATTCTGAGTATTTTTTTTCTGCTACACAGACCATGTTGGGTGCAAGTTCAGAGCTTCCTAGAAGTGCCAACATGAATGAATCGTGTGGTTAAGAAGGTGCAATACATTTTGTCTGCATTGGTCATGGCATTGAATATGGAAGTTGGCAGGTCATGTCGCAGCGGTGCAAAATGTAACACAACTTTAGCTTATTATGTGCAGTTGCGGTTGCTCCATTACGTGAAGAATGTGATGGCTTTGATGAGGGTGCAGAAAAGTTTCGCAAGGTGCTGCCTGGATCCGAGAATACCAATTAAAAGGAGAAATTGGACATACTTCACTTGTTTTCTCTGGAACTTCGGAGGTTGAGTATGAACCTAATAGAAGTATATACAATAATGCGAGTTATTGGTAAGTTCGATTGATTACATTTCCCCTGTATGGATACAATAAGTACTAAAAGGCACTCATTTAATGTGACAGAGATTTATAAAAGACATTTGGATTAAGAGGTGTTTTAAATACTTGTTGGTGGCTGGAACTTGCTTCCACAGCGAGGTATTAGAAACAGATAATATGACAATGTTTACGTTACGAAACATAAATGGATAGGAAATGTGAACATTTGCACTTGCAGGAATTGGTTAGGTTAGCACCATTATCGGCGCAGCCATTGTGTGCTGAATGGTCTGTCCTGTGCCGCACCTTATGTACTTGATGAATGAGGCTGGGGCCCAAGCCTCGCGGATCCCGCGGCCAAGCTCCTAACCTGCAAGCCAAGCTCAAGACCCAAGACCCCAGCCTGCAAGCCAAGCTCAAGACCCAAGACTCCAGCCTGCAAGCCAAGCTCAAGACCCAAGACCCCAGCCTCAAGCCAGGCTCAAGACCCAAGACCCCAGCCTCAAGCCAAGCTCAAGACCCAAGACCCCAGCCTCAAGCCAAGCTCAAGACCCAAGACCCCAGCCTGCAAGCCAAGCTCAAGACCCAAGACCCCAGCCTCAAGCCAAGCTCAAGACCCAAGACCCCAGCCTCAAGCCAAGCTCGAGACCCAAGACCCCAGCCTGCAAGCCAAGCTCAAGACCCAAGACCCCAGCCTGCAAGCCAAGCTCAAGACCCAAGACCCCAGCCTCAAGCCAAGCACAGGCCTCTAGACCCCAGCCATCCTGTCATGAAGCCATGTCATGTCCTTGCCTGGTTCTGGGGTCCGAGCCCGAGGCAAGACCCAGGTTCTGGGTTCTTGTCCAGTCTCGGGCTCGGAGTCCAAGCCTTGTCTCCAAGTCCATGGTTCCAAGTCCTGGTCCAGCTTTCCCTAGCCCAAGTCTGCGTTCTTGTCCCTGCTCCTGGGTCTGAATCATGTCATGTCCCTACTCTAGTCAAGTCCTGTTCATTGTACTTCAGTGTCTGTGTCTCGCATTTGGGTCTGTTCCCAGACCGTATGTGACACTCGCTAACTTCCACAGCCTCCAGGCATATCTTCCCACCTTTATCTCCAATCTGTCCTACCTTCACTCCTGTCATCCTTTTGTTCTTCACATAATTGAAGAATGCCTTGGGGTTTTCCTTTACCCTACTCGCCAAGGCTTTCTCGCTCCGCCTTCTTGCTCTCCTCAGCCACTTCATAAGCTCCTTTCTTGCTACCCTATATTTCTCAATAGATCCATCTGTTCCTTGCTTCCTAAACCTCGTGTCTGCTGCCTTCTTCCACCTGACTAGATTCTACACCTCACTTGTCACCCATGGTTCCTTCACCCTACCATTCTTTATCTTCCTCACCGGGACAAATTTATCCCTGACATCCTGTAAGAGATCCCTAAACATCGACCAAATGTCCATAGTACATTTCCCTGCAAAGACATCATCCCAATTCACACCCGCAAGTTCTAGCCTTATAGCCTCATAATTTTCCCTTTCCCAATTACAAATCTTCCTGTCCTCTCTGATTCTATCCTTTTCCATGACAATGTTAAAGGCCAGGGACAGGTAGTCACTGTCCCCCAGATATTCACGCACTGAGAGATCTGTGACCTGGCCTGGTTCGTTACCTGATACTAAATCTAGTATGGCATTCCCCCTGGTCGGCCCGTCAACATACTGTGACAGGAATCCGTCCTGGACGCAGTTAACAAACTCTGCCCCGTCTAAACCATTGGAACTAATCAGGTGCCAATCAATACTCGGGAAGTTAAAGCTACCCATGATAACAACCCTGTCATTTTTGCACCTTTCCAAAATCTGTCTCCCAATCTGCTCCTCAGTATCTCTGCTGCTACGAGGGGACCTATAGAATACTCGCGATAGAGTAACTGCTCCCTTCCTGTTCCTGCCTTCTACCCATACTGACTCAAAAGAGGATCCTGCTACAATACCCATCCTTTCGTTAGCCATAATAGTATCCTTGATCAGTTATACCACTCCTCATCCCCCTTCACCCCTCTCTGTCCCTTTTAAAGCCATGAAATCCAGGAATATTGAGAATCCATTCCTGCCCTGGTGCCAGCCAAGTCTCTGTAATGGCCACTTCATCATAATTCCATGTATGTATCCAAGCTCTCTGTTCATCATCTTTGTTCCTGATGCTTCTTGCATTGAAGTACACGCACTTTATCCCTTCTACCTTACTACCCTTACACCCTTTATTCTGTTTCTCTTTCCTCAAAGCCTCTTCTTATGTTAGATCTGGCTTTCCTTCATGTACAGTTCCCTCATGACCTTTATCCTCCTCCACCTCACTATCTACTCTAACACTCTTGTTCCCCTCCCCCTGCAAATCTAGTTTAAACCCCTCGGAGCAGCACTGGCAAACCTTCCTGCATGGATGTTAGTCCCTCTCTAGTTCAGGTGCAACCCGCCCCGTTGGAACAGGTCCCACCTTCTCTGGAACAACGCCCAATTGTCCAGAAACATAAAGCCCTGCCTCCTGCACCAACTCCTTAACCACGTATTTAGCTGCAATATCTTCCTATTTCTAGCCTCACCAGCACGTGGCACGGGTAGCAATCCTGAGATTGCAACACTGGAGGTGATGTCCTTCAACTTTGCACCTAACTCCCTAAATTGTCCTCGCAGGACCTCCTCCTTCTTCCTATCCACGGTATTAGTCCCTACATGGATCACGACATCTGGCTGCTCACCCTCCCTGTTGAGAATACTGAGAACTCGATCGGAGATATCGCAGACCCTGGCACCAGGGAGGCAACAGACCATTCGGGATTCTCGATCTCTTCCATAGAACCTCTTACCTGTCCCCTTAACTATCGAATCCCCTATCAATACCGCTCTCCTTTTTTCCCTCCTTCCTTTCTGAGCTGAGGGTCCAGTCTCGGTGCCAGAGACGCATCCACTGCAACTTATCCCGGCAGGTCATCCCCTCTAACAGTCTCCAAAACGGTATACTTATTATTGATCATTCTGTCTATTCCCGTTCCCACTCCTGACAGTCAGGCAGCTACCTGCCTCCTGACTTGTAGGGGTGACTAATTCCCTGTAACTCCTGTTTGTTTCTGCCTCTGCCTCACGAATTATCCGAAGTTCATCCAGCTCCAGCTCCAGTTCCCTAACTTGGTTTGTCAGGAGCTGCAGCTGGATGCACCTTTCACAGGAGTAGTCATCAGGGACAATTGTGCTCGACCTGACTTCCCACATTCTGCAAACGGAGCACGCGACTGCACTAACTGCTGCCTCTATTACTTACTCCTAACTTAATTGGAGTAATTAAAGGAATTTACCCGGCCTTACCTCACTGGGAGGAGGTCCGTTCTCAGCCTCTGCTCGACGAAGCCTCCCGAGCCAAAGCCTTCCTACTCCGTCTCCCGCTACTACGTCGTCCGCTCCGTTCTTTGCTTCAACCTGGGCCAGAAATGATAGTATTTTATTTAACTGTATAATGCTGTACAAATATCTGGTGATCAGTCAGTGAGCAGACTGGCCTAGATTTCATTTAAATATTGAAAACAGAACTGATAAATCTAATGCTATCCGAATTGAATAGGCTCTGGCTAGAATATATATTTGAATTATTCATGTCGATTTTATTAATTCAGTCAGCATCAGTAAGTGTAATAACTGTCTCTAAGCATAAATATTAGATTTGTGCACATTTGTCATCCAAGTACTTTATGAACAATTTTAACAATTTATTTTTCTCTTCCTATATCCACTCATGGCGACGTCACAACTACCATCAAGTAACTGTGCTTGCAACACTGTGTGTCCGACAGAGTGATCAGCAGCACTGGGGCTCCACAGGGGACTGTCTTGTCTCCCTTTCTCTTCACCATTTACACCTCAGACTTCAACTACTGCACAGAATCTTGTCATCTTCAGAAGTTTTCGGATGACTCTGCCATAGTTGGATGCGTCAGCAAGGGAGATGAGGCTGAGTACAGGGCTACGGTAGAAAACTTTGTCACATGGTGTGAGCAGAATTATCTGCAGCTTAATGTGAAAAAGACTAAGGATCTGGTGGTAGACCTGAGGAAAGAAAAGGTACAGGTGACCCCTGTTTCCATCCAGGGAGTCAGTGTGGACATGGTGGATGATTACAAATACCTGGGGATACGAATTGACAATACAGTGGACTGGTCAA
The DNA here is from genome assembly GCF_963921235.1 of Mobula hypostoma. Taxonomy (NCBI): domain Eukaryota; kingdom Metazoa; phylum Chordata; class Chondrichthyes; order Myliobatiformes; family Myliobatidae; genus Mobula; species Mobula hypostoma. The sequence continues at coordinate 9,546,724 of NC_086110.1, forward strand.
AGAACACTGAGGCTGTCTACAAGAAGGGTCAGAGCCGTCTCTATTTCCTGAGGAGACTGAGGTCCTTTAACATCTGCAGGACGATGCTGAGGATGTTCTACGAGTCTGTGGTGGTCAGTGCTATCATGTTTGCTGTTGTGTGCGGGGGCAGCAGGTTGAGGGTGGCAGACACCAACAGAATCAACAAACTCATTCGTAAGGCCAGTGATGTTGTGGGGATGGAACTGGACTCTCTCACGGTGGTGTCTGAGAAGAAGATGCTGTCTAAGTTGCATGCCATCTTGGTCAATGTCTCCCATCCACTACATAATATACTGGGTGGGCACAGGAGTATATTCAGCCAGAGACTCATTCCACCGAAATGCAGCTCTGAGTGTCATAGGAAGTCATTCCTGCCTGCGGCCATCAAACTTTACAACTCCTCCCTTGGAGGGTCAGACACCCTCAGCTAATAGGCTGGTCCTGGACTTATTTCATAATTTACTGGCATAATTTACATATTATTATTTAAGGTTCTATTGCTATTTATTATTTATGGAGCAACTGTAACGAAAACCAATTTCCCCCGGGATTAATAAAGTATGACTATTACTACTACTACTACTGCTACTACTGTACAAACAAGACTAAAATGATCCGTCGCAGAGAATGTTACTTTAAGAAAGAGTTCCGACATGCTATCCACCTCATTGCTATATTTACTGAGATTTAAAACGCATTCATGAATTTTAAAAAAAACACACACGTACCAAATCTTCATGGTCGGCAGTATCAGTATCTCCGTGCTTAACTAGAAATAAATGGCATTTATTTTTATCTAATATTTTTAATTCCTATTCCACATCCACGAATGACCGATATAAGCAGAACATAACGTTACACTTACGTGTGGGGAAAGTTGTGAGAAATAGAACTGAGCTCTGAAAAAATACAGAACATAAAACATAGAACATAGAATAGTACAGCACAGTACAGACCCATCCGCTCACAATGTTGTGCCGACCCTCAAACCCTAACTCCCATATAACTCCCACCTTAAATTCCTCCATATACCTGTATCACAGCCTCTTAAACTTCACTAGTGTATCTACCTCCACTACTGAAACAGGCAGTGCATTCCACGCACCAACCACTCTCTGAGTTAAAAAACCTTCCTCTAATATTCCCCTTGAAATTCCCAACGCTTACCTTAAAGCCATGTCCTCTTGTATTGAGCTGCGGTGCCAAGGGGAGGAGGCGCTAGCTATCCACTCTATCTATCCCTCTTAATATCTTGTACACCTCTATCATGTCTCCTCTCATCATCCTCCTCTCCAAAGAATAAAGCCCTAGCTCCCTTAATCTCTGATCATAATTCATACTCTCTAAACCAGGCAGCATCCTGGTAAATCTCCTCTATACCCTTTCCATTGCTTCCACATCCTTCCTATAGTGAGGCGAACACAACTGGACACAGTACTCTAAGTGTGGCCGAACCAGAGTTTTATAGAGCTGCATCATTACCTCGCGACACTTAAACTCTATCACTCGACATATGAAAGCTAACACCGCATAAGCTTTCTTAACGACCCTATGTTCACGTGAGGCAACTTTCAGGGATCTGTGGACATGTACCCCCTGATCCCTCTGCTCCTCCACACCACCAAGTATCCTGCCATTTACTTTGTACTCTGCCTTGGAGTTTGTCCTTTCAAAGTGTACCACCTCACACTTCTCCGGTTTGAACTCCATCTGCCAATTGTCAGCCCACTTCTGCATCCTATAAATGTCTCTGTGCAATTTTCGACAATCCTCTACTATCCACAACACCACCAACCTCTGTGTCGTCTGCAAACTTGCCAACCCACCCGTCTACCCCCACATCCAGGTCGTTAATAAAAATCGCAAAAGTAGAGGTCCCAGAACCGACCGTTGTGGGGCACCACTAGTCACAACCCTCCAATCCAAATGTACTCCCAGCACCACGACCCTCTGCCTTCTGCAGGCAAGCCAATTCTGCATCCACCTGGCCAAAATTCCCTGGATCCCATACCTTCTGCCTTTCTGAATAAGCCTACCGTGTGGAAGCTTATTATATGCCTTACTAAATTCCGTGTAGATCACATCCACTGCACTTCCCTCATCTATATGCCTGGTCACCTCCTGAAAGAACACTATCAGGCTAGTTAGATACGATCCGCCCTTCAGAACGCCATACTGACTGTCCCTGATCAGACCATGATTCTCTAAATGCCCATAGATCCTACCTCTAAGAATATTTTCCAACAACTTTCCCATAACTGACGACAGGCTCACTGGTCTATAATCACCCGGACTATCCCTACTACCTTTTTTGAACATGGGACAACATTTGCCTCCCTCCAATCCTCCGGTACCACACCCGTGGACAACGAGGACATAAATAGCCTAGACAGAGGCTCAGCAATCTCTTCCCTCGTCTCGTGAAGCAGCCAGGGGAATATTCCGTTAGGCCCTGGGGACTTATCCGTCCTAATGTATTTTAACAACTCCAACACCTCCTCTCCCTTAATATCAACATGCTGCAGAACATCAACCTCACTCATATTGTCCTCACCGTCATCCAGTTCCCTCTCAATGGTGAATACCGAAAAGAAGTATTCATTGAGGACCTCGCTCACTTCCATAGCCTCCAGGCATATCTTCCCACCTTTATCTCTAATCAGTACTACCTTCACTCCAGTCATTCTTTTTTTCTTCACATAATTGGGGTTTACACAAATCTTGGGGTTTTCCTTTACCCTACTCGCCAAGGCCTTCTCATGCCCCCTTCCTGCTCTCCTCAGCCCCTTAAGCTCCTTTCTTGCTACCCTATATTCCTCAATAGACCCCTCTGACCATTCCTTCCTGAACCTCACGTATGCTGCCTTCTTCCACCTGACTAGATTCACCGCCTCACTTGTCACCCGTTGTTCCTTCACCCGACCATTCTTTATCTTCCTCACCGGGACAAATTTATCCCTAAGGGATCCAAGAGATCCCTATGAGATGCAAGAGATCCCTAAATATCGACCACATGTCCATTGTACATTTCCCTGCAAAACATCATCCCAATTCACAACCGCAAGTTCTAGCCTTATAATTTGCCCTTCCCCAATTAAAAAGGGTCGCATTAACTCGAAATTGTTGTTTCTTACAATGAGCAGCATAGATATTAAGAGCGGCGACGATCCATTAAGCCTTTTACAGAATCTTTGATCAAAATATCCATCCACAGCATCGAGGAAAATCAATGAGTGAACATCAACTTCAATGCATGTCAGAAGAGAGAACCAACAAAATATGCAACTGTGATACATGATCGATTTATACCATGCATTCTCCTCTTTAAGGGCAAAAATTTAGTTTTCATACAGAGAGGAAACAGAAGACTGTTTCCAGAGCAAGAATTGTAATGAACTTTTCCAGCTCGTGTGCGAAACCAGACAGTGTTGGGCTCCAAGGTTGGTAAGAATACCTGATTTGGTTAATTGTTAATCGTTTGGAGTTTCGCGAGTTTCTTTTCTCGAGCGAATCGCTCTTCCCCGGCTGCTTTCTGCTTAAACTTAATAAGTTTATTTTTATAGCCTCGGGGATTCCGTGTTACTTGTGTAATTTAGGTGGGCACCCGATTAGCGCTAATAGTGTTGGTCCTGTTTTCAGAATGTTTCTGTCAGCATGTGCACTGGCAATGACTGAACGCAAGTTCGGAGGAAAATTAGACTCCCCTTGATAGACGGCAACCAGGGTTTATCAATACAACTTCCAACACAACGCTGGTGGTTCATCCCAGCGACAGAGTGAGATGAAACATTCTCAAAGCTAGGATCCCACGAGAAGAGCGAATAAAGAATTAGCATGAATAATCATAGGAACCTGAAATGCTGTGCCTGTCAAAATGAATTTAAAAGGTTTAAAGAGAACACATCAGAGATTAACGACTCTCATTAAGGCACAATTAACAAATTCAGGTGCTCCAGAAACCTGGGAGCCCAACGCTGTCCGGCACCCGATGCAGACAAGACGAGTTCATTACGAATGCGTCTCGCGGGTTCGCTCGGCCAAGTCACGGATATTCCGTTGAATTCTTATGAATAAACTTTTGTCACCGGCTTTTTATTGGTGTCTGTCTTTCCTCCGCTCTTGGGTTCCATTATTGTCAGCGCACAGGAATGGACTGTGTTGGAATGTAAAAGATCGATCTCAAATAAACCTGGCTAACGGATTGGAAAACAGTTGCCTAAATTACGATATAATAGAAAAGGAATGCACAAGATACAAATATAAAAGTACAAAAAAGTTAATAATTAATATTCAGAAGGAAAGTACTACTTACAAATGCAATGTTTACAGACTATTTTTAGTTGCAATGTTTAGTGGACAACTTGTTCAGTTCCTGAATATGTATATTAATTTACTAATGCTTGGAATTACTCTTATTCCAAAATAAGTAAAAAAACGGCAAATTATACCTCGAGTAGAATTTAACGCGACATTTTGCGTTTCATAAGAATTCGAGTTTTACAGTTATTTTATTCTTCACCGGCATCAAAACGCTTGTAGCAGTATTTTGAAAGAAAAAATCATACTTGGTAGTCCAGAAATGGGATTTGCTATTGTCATGTAAAAGTTATAAATCCAGGCAAAGTATGTGACTGGCATGATCATTGATTCCAAGGAAGCAGGATCTTACTGCTAGAAGACTCTTGTAGATATAAGAAAAAGATAACTTTAAAAACAATGTGAAGAAAAAAAAAGCCTTACTGAGAATATAACTGTACATAAGGACAATCATCTGCATTTTCTTCAGAAACAGGCTAGATATGCATTGAAAAGAATAGACAATCTCCGTGAGTTGAAAATACCTTTAATTTCGTACAAAATTTTTCTCCTATGACATTTCCACATTTGTGATCACACGAAGTTTCTCCGTTATGATCATTACCTCTGGAATGGACATAGATGTCATTTTACTCAGACACGGAAGTTGAGACACAGAGTTTAGAAATCAGATTAATTAATTAGGTTTAATTAATTCCATATCGCACTCTATCTTTCTCTTGTACCAGTAAATGATTTACAATATAAATACGGAATTGTTTTCTGTTCGTGTGAAGTTGCATCACATCACTAGAATGAAAATAAAATTCATTATTTACTCGCGGTATACCTTGGAAATAGACAATAAGTCTAGTACATACGTTTGTTCATGGAAATGCACCTCTTGCCAGCGATAATTAGAAGTATCAAAATGACTATACCACCGACTGCACATCGAAAACTCCAGATGTTGATAAATTTGTCATCAAATTCTGCAATATTAGAAAGGCGACAGTGAACTTGCTTTGTAAATACGTTACAAAGATTAGGTTTCGGAATTATTTGTTGATTCAACTGAATTTTATTTTTAAGAAACTACATTGTGAGATGACAACGCAAAGGCAACCAACAATAGTTTTTTTACTCGTGAGTCGAGAGTATGTAAGCAGTTTGTTCCCGGAAAATAATATAATATGAGGCCTAAGTCATATGTGTATTCTGGAACGTTTATTTTATTTGCCTTGCCTTTATATTACAGCTTCATAATCTTCATAATCCCTATAGACTCAGCAATATTCTCTTAAATTGAATAAATTAATACATATTGCATAACCAGTTACTTATCCGCTGAAGCAAGGCACTGTGTACCTAATTAACGTTATATTTGTGAACTGCTGCATCGGGGAAGCATATTCTGAAGCATTGAGAAACTACAGGAGATCGCTAATGCTTGTCCGAAAATAGTACTAAAACAGCTGTTCCTATATTCTAGGACAGTAACAGTATAGGATCCAGTGAAAGTAGCTACTAAAACCTCTATTTTTATATTCCAGGACATAACAGCTTGGGGACTAAAAGACCTCAATATTCTTTAGGAGGCTCCATCTGACTGCTTAGCAGAAACCCATCACTTCACCTTATATTCACACACTGAAATCTGTCTGGACTAGCCGTCTATTTCTAGAAAATTAGAACGAGGGGATATTGACTTCATCACCTAACGTCATCAACACCAGTAAAGTTAGAATTCAATTGCTAGTCAGACAATTTAATTGCTTGTTCACTTCATACCTCGGTAAGAATTCGGAACGGTGTGGATAACAATGGCAGGAGTCCTTAGCGAGATATGTTGCACCAAACATATGTAAACAGTCTCGTTCACCTCTGATTGTTTTACTTGCAAGGAACTAGAAACTTTAAACAACCCTTCAGTATTTTCGTGTTTATAGGTACTTGTATCTGTGGTGGCCGTAGTACCGTTTTTATACCATGTAACAGTTAATTCTCCAGGGTAAGCTCGAATAAGTTCAGATACCTCCATATCGAATAAGTTCCTTGAACCATTTCCCTCTGTCTTCCATGCGCAAGCCAGTGATGAATCCGAACAACCAATTTGCTGCAGACCCCAAACACCTTAATCATCTGGAGTGGCCACCCACGAGCGACTTTGTCAAACATATGACTAAATTCCACGTAGACAACTTCCACTGCTCAATCTTCATCAATCTCTCTCGTCTCGTTAAAAACGCAATCAAGTTAGTAAGTCACGAGCTGCCCCGCACAAAGCCATACTGGCTCTCTCTAATTCGGCCAAATACTCATATATCCAGTCCGTTAGAATTTTCTCCAGCCATTTCCCTACCACTGACGTGAGACTCACCAGTGTATAGTTCCCAGGATTTTCCTTGATCCTTTCTTACATAGAGATACAACATTAGCCACTCGCTAGTGCTCAGAGACCTGACCTACGCCTAGGCAGGACACGAAGATACCCGTCAAGACCCCAGCATTTTCGTCTCTTCCCTCCTTCAATAGATCGAGGTAAATCCATTTAGGCCCTGGGGACTCAAAGATCTTAATACTCATCAAGAGGCTCAAGCTGACTGCTTAGTAGAAACTCACCACTCCACCATATATACATACACTGAAAGCTGTCTGGACTAGCCGACTATTTCTAGAAAATTAGAACTAGGGGATATTGCAATGTATATTGACTTCATCACCTAATGTCATCAACACCAACAAAATTAGAATTCAAATGCAAGTCAGAAAATTTAATTGCGTGTTCACTTCATACCTCGGTAAGAACTGGGAACAGTGTGTATAGCAATGGCAGGAGTCCTTAGCGAGATATGTTGCACCAAACATATGTAAACAGTCTCGTTCACCTCTGATCGTTTTACTTGCAAGGAACTGGAAACTTTAAACAACCCTTCAGTATTTTCGTGTTTATAGGTACTTGTATCTGTTGTGGCCGTAGTACCGTTTTTATACCATGTAACAGTTAATTCTCCAGGGTAAAACTCAGCCGTTTCACAGACAAGTGCCAAAGTCGCAGATGAGTGCTTGAGAACCCTGGATGAAAGGGTCAATGGAGTTGGAGCAGCTGTGGGGTATAAAATGTAAAACAAAACATTTTGAGGGGAGGTAATTAAACACAGAATGTGAGAGAATAAAGGCATCCTCTGTAAGGCCGTGTTTTTATCAGTAAATCTGCACCTATCAGCCTGTCTTTCAAGTGCCAAACAGATGAATTACTGATATTGGTTAGCTCACACAATGGGGCGCAAGAAGCCGAGATTGGTTCGGATTTATATTAGCTTGCTCTTCAGTTTGTAGTTTTGCTTGGTATGAAATATAGAATACCTGCTGTCCTTCTAACCTTTCCATTTTTTTCTGTATAAAAAAATTGAAGTGTAAAACGAGGCAGTAAACGAAGCTTTAGATAATGCATTTAGCAGAGTTAACAAATTTTGTTGGGTTCTTATATTTCCAGGAATCTCAAAGTGATATGGTAACGTTATATAATAATTTCAGATGTTCCCGCTCACTCATTCTACTCACCACACACTGTCAGGTTTGATCCTCCTCCTTCTCCTGTGATTTTTCCGTCACGCGTGACTACGCACTGATAGATTCCCGTATCCTGGGCAGTCGCGTTCAGCAGTTGAAAATAGCCCCCTCCTTTATTTTTGCTGCCTATTCTCTTCCTGCCAGTAAGTTCATTTTGTAGGTATTCATTCTCCCCCTGCTTCTGCCAGCGCACTTCAATTCCTGACTGGGCATACGTAAGAGGGATTATGCAATGGAAAGTGATGTTTCCTCCCATCCATATAGTCTCTCGATCAGGAATCTGTGTCACGATAATCGAAGCTTCTTCAGCAACTATTAAAACGTGTTGAAATTCGGTTAGTTGTACTGAACTTGGCATCAAACATTTCAGAACGGATTTCGGCATGGAAATATGGAAAGATGTGTTAAAAATAAATTCTACTGGTTGAACTAATCATAGTTTTGTATATTCTGGCACTTAGAGAAGATGGAAATAAAGTACCTGAGCAAGTAATCCTCGAGAGAGTCATGAACAAGGAGAGAAACATTGCAGTCATGACGTTCCGAACAAAGCAATCAACTGATGCTGCGCTTCCTTGATTAATGCAGGTAATGATTGATCTGTTTTTTTTTGAATTTGCGGCCTTCGCAATGACGTTTGGTTTCCTTCCCACGTGTACAAGTCTGTATTTCCTGTTCATCCTTGAGGCAACGGACATCAAAGTGCAACGAGTGGTGAACAGCAAGCATTTCGCAGAACAACTTGTTGCAGCTAACGGGCTCGGAATAATTCAACAGTAAAATCTGCACGTCTAGATATATCGGTGCGGGCCAAATATATGCTGTATGGAGGTACCATTTCTCAGATTAGACTGCAATATCATTAGACATAGGAGGACAATTAGACCATTCGGCCCATCGAGACTGTTCCGCGAACCCATCATACCTGATTTATTATCTCTCTCAAACCATTCTCCGACTTTCTTCCCATAACCTTTGGCGCCTTGACAAATGAACAGCATATCAACCTTAAATATATTCAATGACTTGGCCTTTACAACCGTCTGTAACAATGAATTCCACAAATTCACTGCCCTCTGGCTAAAGAAATACCACCCCGTCTGTTTTAAATGGAAGTCCCTCTATTCTGCGGCTGTGCCCCGTGATCCTAGTCGCATCCACTGTACGTAACATCTTCACACACACTCTATCTCGGCTTTTCGTGTTTTATAGATTTCAATGCGATCCTTCCTTATTTTTATAAACTCTATCGAATACATGCTCAGAGCCATCATATGTTGACATTTTCCTACCGGAGGCATTCTCGTCAGCTTTCTCTGAACGCCATCCAATGCTAACATATGTTTTCTTAGGTAAAGGGCCCCAAACAGCTCATATGGCTGGTCCTTTTCATCCCATTCTCAGCACCACTCCCCGGACTTCTCCCTCTAACTTTTGATGTTGTGTTCAATCAAAAACTTATCAAGCTCTGCTCCACACCCAACGACCTGGCCTCCACGGCTGCCTGTGGTAACAAATTCAAAAAATTCATCACCGTCTTGCTAACGAAATTTTTCAGCATCTCTGTTTTAAATAGACGCCCCTCTATCCTGAGGCTACACCCTTTTGTCCTGAACTCCCCGCCAGAGGAAACATCCTTCAAACATCTACCCTGTCTCGGAAGTTCAACGTTTAAAAGGTTTCAATAAGATTCCTCCACACCATACTTCTTAATTCGAGTGAGTAGCTATCAAATGGTCCTCGTATGATAACCCTTGCATTCCCGGATCATCCTTGTGAACCTTCTCTGAAGCCTTTCCAAACCAGTACATCTTTTCTTAGATGAGGAGCCCAAAACTGCTCACAATACTCGAGGTGAGGCCTCACCAGTGCATTATAAAGCCTCAGCATCGCATCCACGCTCTTGTATTCCATCTGCCATTTTTCCATTCTCCCATTCTGACTCAGTCCTTCTGTAGACTTCCCGCTTCTTCAGCACTACTTGCCCTCCATCTGTCCTCGTATCGTCCTCAAGATTGGCCATAAAACCATCAATTTTGACATTCAAATCATTGACATTTAACTTGAAAAGAAGCATTCCCAACACCGATCCCTGTGGAACACCACTGTGGAATAACCTGCAGCCAACCAGAGAAGCCCCTCCCCCGCCTTTATTTCCACACTTTGCCTCCTGCCAGTCAGCTAATCTTCTATCCATGCTAATATTTTTCCTGTACTATAGGTCTTATCTTGTTAAACAGTTTCATGTACAGCACCTTGTCAAAACCCTTCTAAGAGTTCCTGCATTACTTTCCCGATATCAGCAAAGCTCAATTCAGTTGGAGTGGTCGAGACAATCAAACTTTTATGAAAAATACATGTTTTTCCATGTATTATGTTTATCAAAACTGGCACTCTCTTTTCATTGGCAATTTTAATTGTTTCTAATACTGCTCGATTCGTTCAGTGTACATCACCCAGTTGTGCAATTAAACAAATCTACTTTTTCGATGTTGCCCGCTATTTATCCTTCTTTATTATTTACTCTTAGTATTTCTGCTACTCACTGTTTATGACACAGTGAATTTCATTCGTTTTCTGCGTTAGTTATCTCTCGCGCTTCCTGAAGAAAGACGTATTGCACTCGACCTTTTAACTCGAGCGTCCCCGGGCCCTTGCTAAGAGAGAGAAAAAACGTGCTGCTCTTCAGCAGGAAGGTAGGTAGTCGTCTCATCACCACTGTTAAATTTTGTAACTGCAGAAACTAGTCAAAAGTATAACACGGGAGCCGTGTATAAACGTGTCCACTTCGTTTTACTTTAGTGAGATGAGCACACAGGACGTGATGCCACAATGACATATGACATTAACCTACTTTACATAAGACCATAAGACAAAGGAGCAGAAGTAGGCCATTCGGCCCATCGAGTCTGCTCCGCCATTTTATCATGAGCTGATCCATTTTATCCTATTTAGTCCCACTGCCCCGACTTCTCACCATAACCTTTGATGCCCTGGCTACTGAGATACCTATCAATCTCTGCCTTAAATACACCCAATGACTTGGCCTCCACTGCTGCCCGTGGCAACAAATTCCATAGATTCACCACCCTCTGACTAAAAAAATTTTTTCTCATTTCGCATAGGAAAACAGATTATTATCTGAATGGTGGCCGATTAGGAAAAGGGGAGGTGCAACGAGACCTGGGTGTCCTTATACACCAGTCATTGAAAGTGGGCATGCAGGTACAGCAGGCGGTGAAAAAGGCGAATGGTATGCTGGCATTTATAGCGAGAGGATTCGAGTACAGGAGCAGGGAGGTACTACTGCAGTTGTACAAGGCCTTGGTGAGACCACACCTGGAGTATAGTGTGCAGTTTTGGTCCCCTAATCTGAGGAAAGACATCTTTGCCATAGAGGGACTACAAAGAAGGTTCACCAAATTGATTTCTGGGATGGCAGGACTTTCATATGAAGAAAGACTGGATGAACTGGGCTTGTACTCATTGGAATTTAGAAGATTGAGGGGGGATCTGATTGAAACGTATAAGATCCTAAAGGGATTGGACAGGCTAGATGCAGGAAGATTGTTCCCGATGTTGGGGAAGTCCAGAACGAGGGGTCACAGTTTGAGGATAGAGGGGAAGCCTTTTAGGACCGAGATTAGGAAAAACTTCTTCACACAGAGAGTGGTGAATCTGTGGAATTCTCTGCCACAGCAAACTGTTGAGGCCAGTTCATTGGCTATGTTTAAGAGGGAGTTAGATATGGCCCTTGTGGGTACAGGGGTCAGGGGGTATGGAGGGAAGGCTGGGGCGGGGTTCTGAGTTGGATGATCAGCCATGATCATAATAAATGGTGCGGGCTCGAAGAGCCGAATGGCCTACTCCTGCACCTATTTTCTATGTTTTCTATGTTTTTTCTATTTCTGTTCTGAATGGGCGCCCTTCAATCCTGAAGTCATGCTCTCTTGTACTAAACTCCCCCATCATGGAAAACAACTTTGCCACATCCACTCTGTCCATGCCTTTTAACATTCGAAATGTTTCTATGAGGTCTCCCCTCATTCTTCTAAACTCCAAGGAATACAGTCCAAGAGCGGACAAACGTTCCTCATATGTTAACCCTCTCATTTCCGGAATCATTCTAGTGAATCTTCTCTGTACCCTCTCCAACGTCAGCACATCCTTTCTTAAATAAGGAGACCAAAACTGCCCACAGTACTCCAAGTGAGGTCTCACCAGCGCCTTATAGAGCCTCTACATCACATCCCTGCTCCTATACTCTATTCCTCTAGAAATGAATGCCAACATTGCATTCGGCTTCTTCACTACCGACTCAACCTGGAAGTTAACTTTAAGGGAATCCTGTACGAGGACTCCCAAGTCCCGTTGCATCTCAGAACTTTGAATTCTTTCCCTATTTAAATAATAGTCTGCCCGTTTATTTTTTCTGCCAAAGTGCATAACCATACACTTTCCAACATTGTACTTCATTTTCCACTTCTCTGCCCATTCTTCCAATCTATCCAAGTCTCTCTGCAGACTCTCCGTTTCCTCAGCAATACCGGCCCCTCCATCTATCTTCGTATCGTCAGCAAACTTAGCCACAAAGCCATCTATTCCATAATCCAAATCGTTGATGTACAATGTAAAAAGAAGCGGCCCCAACACTGATCCCTGTGGAACACCACTGGTAACCGGCAGCCAACCAGAACAGGATCCCTTTATTCCCACTCTCTGTTTCCTGCCAATCAGCCAACGCTCTATCCACGTAGGTAACTTTCCCGTAATTCCATGGGCTCTTATCTTGTTAAGTATGTAGCCTCATGTGTGACACCTTGTGAAACGCCTTCTGAAAATCCAAATATACAACATCCACTGCATCTCCCTTGTCTAGCCTACTGGTAATTTCCTCAAAAAATTGTAATAGGTTTGTCAGGCAGGATTTTCCTTTAAGAAATCCATGCTAAGTTCTGCCTATCTTGTCATATGCCTCCAGGTACTCTGTAACCTCATCCTTGACAATCGACTCCAACAACTTCCCAACCACCGACGTCAAGCTAACAGGTCTATAATTTCCTTTTTGCTTCCTTGCCCCCTTCTTAAATAGCGGAGTGACATTTGCAATCTTCCAGTTTTCCGGAACCATGCCAGAATCTATCGACTTTTGAAAGATCATCGCTAATGCCTCCGCAATCTCCACAGCTACTTCCTTCAGAACACGAGGGTGCATTCCATCTGGTCCAGGAGATTTATCGACCTTTAGCCTATTCAGCTTCCTGAGTACTTTCTCTGTCGTAATTGTGACTGCGCACACTTCTCTTCCCTGCCACCCTTGAGTGTCCGGTATCCTGCTGTCTTCCTATATAACTGATAATAAATTATATGGACAAAGAATGCTTTATCAAACAATATATTTATAATATTATTCAAGCATTACTGAATTATTAAATATACAATTGGTAATTTAATTTCTTAATGTGAGCATTATTAGCGTTTAACTAGATGATTCTATTGGCCATTAATACCTATATTGTCTTACTGTGATTGGTGATTAATCACATAAAGTACGAATTTGAACATACACAATGTTACCAATTGGTCATTGTCCGTATCCAATAGATTAATTCTGTATAAGAATTGCATTTCTTTTTTCCAACTGCAGAACAGTGTGGTGACAGGAACCAGATTGTTCTTCTTGTGCACAAGTAAATATACTGTGTATTTGAGGAACAAGTGTGAGTTTTCAGAGTCCAGTTAGTCGGCAATGAAAATGGCCAGTTTAGTCCCGTTTCCTTAGACTCCTAGTTCTAGTCTCTCCCTCAAGAAGAAACATCCTCTCCACCTCTATCCTGTCAAGATCTCCGAGGATCATATATGTTTGAATCAAACTGCCCCTCCAGGTTAGTTTCTTCTTTGTAGTTCTGAAATCACTGGAAGAGATTTGAACAATGTGTGCAAAATGTTAAAATGAACAGAAGCAGCAAACCCATCTCCTTTTGTTCCAATGCTGAAGAATGAGGTGACTGAATCTTTAAGTTAATGTTAACTGTTCAACAGTAAAAACATGATAGAATTTTAAACGCAGTTCTGTCAAACTGGAATTCTTTCCAACCAAAGGGCAATTGAAACTTTCCTCAAAATAATGGATTATTATTTGTTGTACGGGGATTTCACGAGACTGATGAATGAATCTGACTGAGGTATAGACCATTAAGGATCTAATTCAGATCAGCTTTGAGGATTTCTGTAGCTTTTTCCAGTTCCGAATGATGCAAAATGAAATGACAATCATAGACCAGGTCTTTTCTACTATCCCACTATTTTACAATGTTCAAATTTCTCAGTATTTTGCAGGAATTGTTACTCGGCCCAAGGACAGGTTTTAAGTTGCAGTGTATATTATACTTGTGATGGTGAGTTACAAGCTCCAGTCGACTTGATGCGCCCTTTGTAACAACTAACTCCCTGTGTTAAACAGGAAACGCAAAACATTACAGGAATCCTCTGACTGCCAAGTCAGCAGTTAACCCCAAAACATGAGTTAAGTTCCTTTGTGGATATCAGAGCCTTGTAATCAGGGCATTACGTAGGGAGGAGCAGGGTGTGAGGGTAAGGGTGTTCCTGCAGGTTCGCATAACTCAGATGGGACCAGCAGTGTAGGGTAACTCACAGATTACCAGCGAATTCCTCCTCCGGCTTCTCCACCCCTACTCTGTACCCTGCAAGTTTGTATCATTCATCGTGTGAGATCTGATCTAATGCAAGACTACGCAGGCGCATGCATCGGCCAGTAGAGCGTGAAAAGTTTAAAAAGGCAAGGAATCTTCAGCGGTTTTAGATCGAAGCAAGAAGGCTGCGAGTGAACGGCTGAGGATTTCCAGAGCGAAAAAACTCGGAAGATAGTTTGCCTCCCAGGTGCCAGGGTCCGGGATGTTTCAGATCGCGTCCACGATATCCTGCAGTGGCAGGGAGAAGAGCCAGAAGTCGTGGTACATATTGGTACCAATGACATAGGTAGGAAAAGGGAAGAGGTCCTGTAAACAGACTACAAAGAGTTAGGAAGGAAGTTGAGAAGCAGGACCACAAAGGTAGCAATCTCGGGATTACTGCCTGTGCTACGTCGCGTATAGTGAGTATAGGAATAGAATGAGGTGGCAGATAAATGCGTGGCTCAGGAATTGGAGCACGGGGTAGGGATTCAGATTTCGAGATCATTGGGACATCTTTTGGGTCTTTTTAGGAACAGAGATGTTGATCATTGGGACATCTTTTGGGTCTTTTTAGGAACAGAGAAGTTGAAAAATAGTTTAAATGGAGGAAGGGGAATTATGAGGCTATCAGACAGGAAATTGGAAGCTTAAACTGGGAACAGATGTTCTCAGGGAAAAGTACGAAAGAAATGTGCCAAATGTTCAGGGGATATTTGTGCGGAGTTCTACATAGGTACGTTCCAATGAGACAGGGAAGTTATGGTAGGGTACAGGACACGTAGTGTACAAAGGCTGTAATAAATCTAGTCAAGAAGAAAAGAAAAGCTTACAAAAGGTTCAGAGATCTTGGTGATGTTAGAGATCCAGAAGATTATAAGGCTAATAGGAAGGAGCTTAAGAAGGAAATTAGGAAAGCCAGAAAGCGACATGAAAAGACCTTGGCGAGCAGGATTAAGGAAAACCCCAAGGCATTCTACAAGTATGTGAAGAGCAAGAAGATAAGACGTGAAAGAATAGGACCTATCAAGTGTGACAGTGGGCAAGTGTCTATGGAACTGGAGGAAATGGCGGAGGTAATTAATGAATACTTTACTTCAGTATTTACTATGGAAAAGGATCTTGGTGATTGTAGTGATGATTTGCAGCGGACTGAAAAGCTTGAGCATGTAGATATTAAGAAAGAGGATGGGCTGGAACCTTTGGAAAGAATTAAATTGGATAAGTCGCCGGGACCGGATGAGATGTCCCCCAGGGTACTGTGGCAGGCGAGGGAGGAGATTGTTGAGCCTCTGGCGATGATCGTTGCATCATCAGTGGGGAGATGTTCTGGAGGATTGCAGGGTTGGCGACAGAACCACAGGACCATAGAACATTATAGCGCAGAAAGAGGCTTTCTCCCCCTTCTTGGCTGTGCCGAAACATTTTTCTGCCTAGTCCCACTGACCTGCACCTGGACCATATCCCTCCATACACTTCTCATGCATGTACCTGTCCAAGTTTTTCTTAAATGTTCAAAATGAGCCCGCATTTACCACTTCATCTTGCAGCTCATTCCACACCCCCACCACTCTCTGTGTGAAGAAACCCCCCCCCAATGTTCCCTTTAAACTTTTCCCCCTTCACCCTCAACCCATGTCCTCTGGTTTTTTCTTCCCTTAGCCTAAGTGGAAAAGCCTGCTTGCATTCTCTCTATCTATACCCATCATAATTTTATATGCTCGATCAAATCTCCCCTCATTCTTCTACGCTCCAGGGAATAAAGTCGTAACCTATTCAACCTTTCTCTGTAACTCAGTTTCTCAAGTCCCGGCAACATCCTTGTAAACCTACTCTGCACTCTTTCAACCTTATTAATATCCTTCCTATAGGTTGGTGACCAAAACTGTACACACTACTCCAAATTCGGCCTCTCCAATGCCTTATACAACCTCACCATAACATTCCAACTCTTATACTCAATACTTTGAAAGGCCAATCTACCAAAAGCTCTCTTTACGACCCTATCTACCTGTGACACCACTTATAGGGAATTTTCTATCTGTAATCCCAGATCCTTCTGTTGTACTGCACACCACTAATCACAGGCCTCCACTCAGAGAAGCAATCCTCCACTACCACTCTCTGGCTTCTTCCTTTGAGCCAATATCTAACCCAATTTACTACCTCTCCATGTATACCTAACGACTGAATCTTCTTAACTAACCTCCCATCGGGACCTTGTCAAAGGCCTTACTGAAGTCCATGTAGACAACATCCACTGTCTTTCCTTCATCCACTTTCCTGATAACCTCCTCGAAAAACTCTAATAGATTGGTTAAACATGACCTACCACGCCATGTTAACTCTCCCTAATAAGTCCTTGTTTATCTAAATACTTGTAAATCCTATCTCTCAGTACTCCTTCCAATAATATGCCTACTACCGAGTCAAACTTACCGGTCTATCATTTCCCCGATTACTTTTAGATCCTTTTTTAAAATAAAAGAACAAAATGAGCTATCCTCCAATCCTCAGGCACCTCACCCGTAGATAACAACATTTTAAATATATCTGCCAGGGCCCTTGCAATTTCAACACTCGTCTCCTTCGAGGTCCGAGGGAATACCCTGTCAGATCCTGGGGATTTATCTCCTCTGAGTTGCCTCAAGATAGCAAGCACCTCCTCCTCCTGCTGAATCCGTATAGGTTCCATGACTGCACTACTTGTTTGCCTTATTTCCATTGAATCCTTCACTACTTGTTTGCCTTATTTCCATTTATCCCTTACTATCCCTTTGCTCTTAATATATCTGTAGAAACTCTTCGAATTATCCTTCACCTTGACTGCCCAAGCAACCTCATGTCTTCTTTTCGCCGTCCTGATTTCGTTCTTAAGTATTCTTTGCACTTTTTATACTCCTCAAGCACCTTATTTGCTCCCTGTTTTCTGTACATATCATACATCTCTCTCTTCTTCTTTATCAGAGTTCCAATAGCCATTGAAAACCAAGGTTCCTTATTTTTATTCACTTTGCCTTTAATCCTGACAGGAACATACAAACTCTGCACTCTCAAAATTTCTCCCTTGAAGGCCTCCCACTTACCAATCACATCCCTGCCAGAGTTGTTCCCTTATTCAAGAAAGTTTGTAGACATAGCTCAGGAAATTATAGAACAGTGTGTCTTACTTCAGTAGTTGCTAAGTTGATGGAGAAGATCCTGAAAGGCAGGATTTATGAACATTTAAAGAGATATAATATTAGGAATAGTCAGCATATCTTTGTTTAGGCTAGGTCATGCCTTACGAATCGGATTGAAATTTTTTGATGATGTGACGAAACACACTGATGAAGGAAGAGCAGTAGATGTAGTGTATATGGATTTCAGCAAAGCATTTGATAAGATACTCCATGCAAGGATTATTGATAAAGTAAGGAGGCATGGGATCCAAGGGGACATTGTTGTGTGGATCCAGAACTGGCTTACCCACAGAAGGCAATGAGTGGTTGTCGACGGGCCATATTCTGCATGGAAATCGGTGACCAGTGGTGTGCCTCAGGGATCTGCATTACCCTTGGCGTGGCATTCCGTGCACCGGGCACTTCCTGTGTAAAAAATAAAATCATATTTTAATTCCACCTCCACCCCCCGCCCCCCGCATATGTTCCGCCAATCACGTCAAATCATACCCCCCATATTAGCCATTTTCACCCTGGTAAAGGTCTATGGTTATCCACTCTATGTATGACTCCTATTTTCCTGTACACCTCTGTCAAGTCACCTCTCATCCTGATTCGCTACAAAGAGGAAAGCTCTAGCTCACTCAACCTATCCTTATAAGACATGTAGCGTCCTGATAAATCTCCTTTGCACTTTCTCTGAAACTTCCACATCCTTCTTATAATGAGATGACGAAAATTGAGCACACTAGTCCAAGCAGAGCAACATTAATTCGTGGCTCTCGAACTCAGTCCACCGACTAATGACATTATTGTTGAAGCAAGGTTCTAGTTTCTGCGACTGCACAAAGATGGGCAGCACCTGTACTTCCAAAAAACACGTTAGGCTGTGTTTGATGGTGCGTTCGGGGTTTGTAACTCTGAGTGTGTCACAATGGGGCGCGTTGGGAACGGACCCAAATGCAAGGCACAGACACTGAAGTACCAGGAACAAGACTTGACTAGAGTAGGGACGGGACAGGATACAGACAAGGATCAGGGACAAAAACGCAGACTTGGGCTAGGACATAGACTAGACAGTGAACTCGGAAAAGGAAATATGAACTAGGAGCCTAGGCTTGGGAAAGCGGGACCAGGACTAGGAACCATGAACTAGAAGTATGTGCTTGTAGTCCGAGCCAGAGTCTGGACAAGGACCTAGAACCTAGGTTTTGCCTCGGGATCGGACCCCAGTACTAGGCAAGGACATAACATGGCTACAGGACAGAACGTGGCTGGGGTCTTGAGGCTTGGGGCTGCAGGCTGGGGTCTTGGAATGTGGAGGCTGGAGCTCGGAGACACACTGGGAACATCAACATAGAGCAGGGACTTATCCTTCGAAAGCCGGGACTCATCTTTAACACGACACTAACATGAGACTGGACAGTACATAGACATAGAGCCGGGAGTTATCCTCAGAGAAGCCCGGACTCAACTTTATGTCCACACCAAGGTGAGTCATGTCCATCCGTCGGATAACGGCAGAATGGCCAGATTTACTCCACGGAGGCGAGGACAAGACAAGACAGATCCCCCCGCAGACCAACAGCAGAACGGCCTGACTTACCCCACGGAGGCGAGGACAAGAAGAGACAAACACTGAAAAACGGCAGACAGTTCCACCTCTGCATCGGGGTTGCTCCAAGTCGCAGTTACGGCCAGCAACCTCGGCTGGCTACGGAAACAGCCGGATCCCTACCTAGCTCGGAGTGACTGACGGCCACTCAGCTGGCCCGGGAAACGGCCGAATCTATACCGCAAAGACAGCTCCGACTACCGACAGCAAGGCTCCATGAAGCGATGGTTCTCAAAAGCGGCCTAAAGAAGGCAAGTGGCCGCTCTAGCCTTCCACCGGCAGGTTGCTCCCAAAGGATCTTGACAAGTCAAACCAGCAGCCCACACTCGACCTCAAGGCTACTTATATTCCAAGCACCAAGATTGGAATCAGTTACCTATGATGAACCCAGCCGAAACAAGGGACAGCTGGTAAACCCGGAGTCCTGAGTCTGCGGACCGGACCGTGAACTGGAATGCTGACTTCACGGACCGGACCATGACAGAGTGAAGCTTGTTCAGTCTATAAGTATGGGGATCACATGACACAACATGCAATATATACATGTATGTATGTATAGATAGCAGAATGGTTCGTTTTGTATTTCAGTACACGAAGTCCTAAATAATATGGAATAGCTGACAATCTTGCTTCTCTTCCTTCCTTACACCCACCCTCTTTACCTTGCTCTCTCCCATCCTTCCTCCCCCTCTCTGTTCTAGAAGGGACATCTAAAATCGGCAGATTAATTTATTATTGTCACCTTTATTGTGTGCAGTAATGGCCACCGACCTGCAGGAGAGATATACTGCCTATCAGCCAATCTTCACCATGATCGTATCTTTACTGTAATACCCTGGGGTCGTATCTTATTAAGCAACCTCATGTGAGGAAGCTTGTTAAAGGCCTTCTGAAGATCCAAATAGGCAACGCACTGACTGTCCTTTGTCTATCCTGCCTGTTATTTCCTCAAAGAATTCAAAAAGGTTTGTTAGGCAAGAGTTTCCATTATGAAAATTATACTGACTTTGGCTAATTTTATCATGCGCCTTCAAGTACCCTGAAACCTCACCCTTAATAATGGACGTAAGCATTTTAGAACCACTAGTCAGGCTAAATGGCCTATAATTTCCTTCATTCTGCCTTCTTAAAGTGTGGGGTGACCTTTGCAATTTTGCAGTCCTCTGGAAGAATTCTAGAAACTTGTGATTCTTGAAAGACCATTTATAATGCATTCACAATCATTTCAGCTACCTCTTTTAGGACTCTGGGGTGTAGTCTGCTTTGTCTAGGTGACCAATCTATCTTCAGATCTTTCAGCTTCGTAAGTAGATTCTCCATAAGTAATAACAGCTACACTGTCTTCTGCTCCCTAACATTCTCGAATTTCTGGCATATTGCCCCTGGCTTCCACGCTGAAGATTGATGCAAAATATTTATAAAATTCATCCACCATTTCTTTGTTCACTATTAGTTCCTCACCAGCATTATTTCCAGCGGTCCAATATCCACTCTCATCTTCCTTTTACTCTTTATATGTCTGAAAAGAAAAAAAACTTTTGGTAGCCTCATTGGCTAGCTTACCTCGACATTTCGTCTTTTCCCTCCATATTTTTAATGTCTTTCTGTTGTTTATTTAATAAACCTCCCAATCCTATAACTTCCCACTAGTTTTTTTTTGCGATGTTATATGACCTCGCTTTTATTTTATGCTTTATTTGACTTTGGTTGCCTCGTCCTCCCTTCAGAATGCTTCTTCTTTGGGATGTACCTATCTTGCAACTTCTGAATTCCCCCAGAAACTCCAGGATTATTGCCCTACCAACCCCTTCCAAACAACATTAGCCAACTCTCTCTGTCATGTCTCTGTAATCCCCTTTACTCCCCTTTACTCCCCTGTAATACTGATACATCTAACTTTAGCTTTTCCGTCTCAAACTGCAGGATGAATGCTATCATTTTCGGATCACTGCCTCCCAATAGTTCCTTTACCTTAAGTTCCCAAATCAAATTATTGTTATTAGACAATATAGCTAATTACAGAGTTGCTTTTCTCCTGGCAGGCTCAACTCAAGCTTCTCCAGACAGCAATCTCCTTTGCATTCTAAAATTTCTCTCTGTTGGAATTTAACACCAACCTCATTTTCCTCAGTTGCCTGCATATTGAAATCCCCTATGGCTATTGTAAAATTGCCTTTCTTACATGCTATATCTATTTCCCATTGAAACAGAAATTTCCCACTGAAATTGTATTTCCTTTACAAACATAGAAACATAGAAAATAGGTGCAGAAGTAGGCCATTCAGCCCTTCGAGCCTGCACTGCCATTCAATATGATCATGGCTGATCATCCAACTCAGAACCCTGTACCAGCCTTCCCTCCATACCCCCTGATCCCTTTAGCCACAAGGGCCATATCTAACTCCCTCTTAAATATAGGCAATGAACTGACCTCAACTGTTTCCTGTGGCAGAGAATTCCACAGATTCACCACTCTCTGTGTGAAGAAGTTTTTTCCTAATCTCGGTCCTAAATGGCTTCCCCTTTATTCTCAAACTGTGACCCCTCGTTCTGGACATCCCCAACATCGGGAACAATCTTCCTGCATCAAGCCTGTCCAATCCCTTTAGGATTTTATACGTTTCAATAAGATCCCCCCTCAATATTCTAAATTCCGACGAGTATAAGCCTAGTCGATCCAATCTTTCATCATATGAAAGTCCTGCCATCCCAGGAATCAATCTGGTGAATCTTCTTTGTACTCCCTCTATGGCAAGGATGTCTTTCCTCAGATTAGGGGACCAAAACTGCACACAATACTCCAGGTGTGGTCTCACCAAGGCCTTGTACAACTGCAATAGTACCTCCCTGCTCCTGTACTCGAATCCTCTTGCTATGAATGCCAGCATACCATTCGCCTTTTTCACCACCTGCTGTACCTGCATGCCCACTTTCAATGACTGGTGTATAATGACACCCAGGTCTCGTTGCACCTCCCCTTTTCCTAATCGGCCACCATTCAAATAATAATATGGGTTCCTGTTTTTGCCACCAAAGTGGATAACCTCACATTTATCCACATTAAATTGCATCTGCCATGAATTTGCCCACTCACCTAACCTGACCTCTTAGCATCCTCCTCACAGCTAACACTGCCGGCCAGCTTCGTGTCATCCGCAAACTTGGAGATGCTGCATTTAATTCTATCATCTAAGTCATTAATATATATTGTAAACAACTGGGGTCCCAGCACTGAGCCTTGCGGTACCCCACTAGTCACTGCCTGCCATTCTGAAAAGGTATCGTTTATTCCCATCTTTGTTTCCTGTCTGCCAACCAATTCTCTATCCACATCAATACCTTACCCCCAATACAGTGTGCTTTAAGTTTGCACACTAATCTCCTGTGTGGGACCTTTTCTAAAGCCTTTTGAAAATCCAAATATACCACATCCACTGGTTCTCCCCTATCCACTCTACTAGTTACATCCTCAAAAAATACTATGAGATTTAATCTAAAGAGTTTTGAAAAATTATCTCTAATGCACCCACTATTTCTTGGGCTACTTCCTTAAGCACTCTGGGATGTAGACCATCTGGCCCTGGGGTTTTATCTGCCTTTAATCCCTTCAATTTACCTAACACCACTTCCCTACTAACATGTATTTCCCTCAGTTCCTCCATCTCACTAGACCCTCTGCCCCCTACTATTTTCGGAAGATTATTTATGTCCTCCTTAATGAAGACAAAACCAAAGTAGTTATTCAACTGGTCTGCCATGTCCTTGCTCCCCATAATCAATTCACCTTTTTCTGTCTGTAGGGGACCTACATTTGTCTTAACCAATCTTTTTCTTTTCACATATCTATAAAAGCCTTTACAGTCAATTTTTATGTTCCCTCCCAGTTTTCTCTCAGAACCTTTTTTCCCTTTCCTAATTAAGCCCTTTGTCCTCCTCTGCTGGACTCTGAATTTCTCCCAGTCCACAGGTGAGCCGCTTTTTCTGGCTAATTTGTGTGCTTCTTCTTTGGAATTGATACTATCACTAATTTCCCTTGTCCGCCACGGGTGCTCTACCTTCCCTGAGTTATTCTTTTGCCAAGCTGGGATGAACAATTGTTGTAGTTCATCCATGCGATCTTTAAATGCTTGCCATTGCATATCCACCGTCAACCCTTTAAGTGTCATTTGCCAGTCTATCCCGGCTAATTCACGTCTCATACCTTCAAAGTTACCCTTCTTTAAGTTCAGAACCTTTGTTTCTGAATTAACTATGTCACCCTCCATCTTAATGAATAATTCCACCATACTGTGGTCACTCTTACCCAAGGGGCCTCGCACAAGAAGATTGCTAATTAACCCTTCATCATTGCTCAATAACCAGTCTAGAATAGCCTGCTCACTAGTTGGTTCCTCGACATGTTGGCTCAAAAAGCCATCCCGCATACATTCCAAGAAATCCTCTTTCTCAGCATCCTTACCAATTTGGTTCACCCAATCTATATGTAGATGTAGATTTCCCACATCCTGAGTACTATTCAAAGGCCCGTATATAACTCCAATTAGGTTCTTTCTGCTGTTGCAGTTTCTTAACTCGACCCACAAGGTTCCAAGTCTTCCAAACTTATGTCACCTCTTTCTAAGGAATGATTTCATTTTTCTACCAACACACATAAAAGTTGCTGGTGAAAGCAGCAGGCCAGGCAGCATCTCTAGGATAAGGTACATTCGACGTTTCTGGCCAAGATCCTTCGTCAGGCCTAACTGAAAGAAGAGCTAATAAGAGATTTGGAAGTCGGAGGGCGAGAGGGAGATCTGAAATGATAGGAGAAGACAGGAAGGGGAGGGATGGAGCCAAGACCTGGAGAGTTGATTGGCAAAATGGATATGAAAGGTTCATGGGACAGGAGGCCGAGGGAGAAAGAAAAGGGGGAGGGGGGAAACCCAGAGGATGGGCAAGGGGTATAGTGAGAGGGACAGAGGGAGAAAGAGGAGAGAGAAAAAAAGAATGCGTGTATATAAATAAAAAATGGGGTACGGGGGGAGGTGGGGCATTAGCGGATGTTTGAGAAGTTTGACGAGGAATTAAAATGCGTGGCCACTGTGAAATCCTGCTTTCTCTGGCGGACAGAGCGTAGTTGTTCAGCGAAACAATCTCCCAGTCTGCTTCGGGTCTCGCCAATATATAGAAGGCCGCATCTGGAGCACCGGACGCAGTACATCACCCCAGCCGACTCACAGGTGAAGTGTCGCCTCAGCTAGAAGGACTGTTTGGGGAAAGCCGGATCTCCCAGCGGCCACACATTTTAACCTTCAACCTGATGGCATGAACATTGACTTCTTAAACTTCCGCTAATGCCCCACCTCCCCTCGTACCCCATCCGTTATTTATTTATTTATACACACACATTCTTTTTCTATACCTCTTGCCCATCCCCAGCAATTTTATGTATGTTGCTTCAAAATCCAGCATCCACAGACTTCCTCGCGTTTGCGTCATTTTTCTACAAGTAGTTCCACGCCAGCCTCCGCCCACCTGCCTGTCTTTCCAATACAATGTGTGTCCTTAGACGTTAAAGTCCTAATTATGATCTTCTTTCAGCCATATTTCATTTATGCCCACAATGTCACGCATGCTAATTTTTAACTGCTCTACAATATCGTCTATCTTATTCCGTATACTGTTTGCATTCAATTATAACATCTTCCGTCGTGTTATTCATCACCCTTTTGGATTTTGCCGTCATCTCTCTGACAACAATTTTACCTTATTATCTGCCTGTCCATCCTCACATTCTCATTACACACTGTATCGGCGTATGCCAACTGCCTCATATTCAGTCCCCTCACTCCAGTCCCCATCTTTCTGCCAACTTTGTTTAAATCCTCCCCGACAGCTCTAGCAAACCTGCCAGCAAATATATTAGTCCCCATAGGGTTCAGGTGTAATCCATCCTTCTTTGCAGGTCATAAATTGCCCAAAAGAGATCCGATTGTCCAGATCCAGAAATCCGAAGGCCTGCGCACTGCAACACTTCCACAGCCACGCATTCATCTGTATCATCATTCTATTTAGGTCCTGACTAGCACGTGGTTCCCGGATAATCCAGAGATTACTGCCATGGAGGTCGTGTTTTTCACCCTTTACTTTAACCTCATACTCACTGTGCATGACCTGTTTCCACTTTCTACCTATGCCTTTGGTGTCAATATGCACCAGGGCCTCTCGCTGTTCACCTCCCCTCTCGAGAATCTTTTTCAGCTGCTCAGAGACATCCTGGACCCTAGTACCTGAGGGGACAACACGCCATCCTGGCTTCTCATTCATGGCCAAATAATCTCTTGTCGTCTCCCTATTGAGTCTGTTGTCATTAAGCTCAACCTGACTTTACCCTTCCCTGCTGAGCCTCAGAGCGCCTATAATGCAACTTGGCTGTCTTCTGCCGTGCCCTGATATCATCCTCTCCTCCCCCTCCCCCACAGCAGTATCGAAATGAGTATACTTATTGCTGAAGGAAATCATGGAATCATGCGCTGACTGTTTAGTGCCCTTATTTCTCCAGGTGATCACCCATCTACTATCTAAAGCCTGATTGAGGATGTGACCAACTCGGTATAATAATCATCGATGATTTTTTTCAGCCTCTTGGATGGTCCTGAGTATATTCAACTCTAGTTCCAGTTCCTTAATATTGCTAGAAAGGAACTGAAGTTTGATGCATATCCTGCAGGTATAGTAATTAAGGAGACCTGAAATCCCACATTTCAAGAAAGAGAATTCCACTGCCCGAACTACCAACTTGCCTTCATTTGCTATGCTTTTCAAACTTAAATACGAGCCTCTGCCTGTTCTTGCCAAAGCCTGACCACTGCTACAATGACTGCTCCGCTTACACCCTGCATCTTTGTATTGGCCCTTGGAAATTACCCTAGTTAATATTAAAACTAAGAGATCTCCTGCTTTGCAGGCAAGTCCCGAAAAGTCCCATTCTCTGTTTAAATTTGGCGCGTAACGCCCAGAAGGAACTCTCTCCAATTCACTCAAAGCTCAAAGCTTAAAATAAATTTATTATCAAAGCATCCGTACGTTATACATACTTGAGATTCGCCTCCTAAGAGACGGCCATAAAATAAGAAATCCCAAAAGAAGACCGTCAGACACCCAATGTGGGGAGAGAGAACAATAAACGCAAGTAAATTCTGTTCTGAACTGTTTTTCACGGATACCGTGTTCAGTATGGAGCGGAGCAGCACCCGGTTCTTTACTCGTCCAAACATAGGGTTCAGTCACCACCGTACGCTCTGGGGCCTGGATCCCGCCGCCTCGATTCGGCCTGTACTCAACCTTTCGGATTCGGCCTGGCACTTAAACCGATGGAAGCTAGGGTCTTCCTCGCCTTGTTTTTACCATCGAATTCCCTTCAAGTCCAAAGGGAATTTACAGACTGATGCTTGCGATGATTGTTTGTCAGAAAATAAGTGCCCCGCTCGCTTTTTAAAATATACACGTAAATTCCACAAGGATGTACTGTATCTCCAATTCACTCCGCAATCGTCCACTTCATAGACAAGGAAGATTGTGAGTTCAAGAATAGAACTTAAGGAATAAGGGGTATGTTAAATAGTGTATGGTAATGTAATGGGTGGAAACATGTATATTTCACAACCACCGTCATTGAGCTGGGGTTCACTTTAAGAGGCTGGTCTGGTGTGATGACATAATTACGTAGCTTTCTCTAACTGCGGTTTGTATTCTGTGTTTGGAGCACAATGAATGAGTTCTTCCGGTTTTCCTCAGACTTAAATGCCTCACATGTTTATGTTTGCGAAAAATTACATTGGTGATCCAAATGCTCTGGACGATTCCAGAGCTATAGAACATGTTGGCCAATGCAGTAACTTTGAAACTGCTGGAGTTTTGGGAGCAAAAGGTTGTAACTTGGTTGTACAAGCCAAGGCCCTATTCGCTCTGCGGGAATCTCAGCGGACGACAGCTCTTTCTACTACCTGGTAGCTTCGCTCAGTACTTCCACGGCTGTGAGAATGGTGAGTTTACTTGAATACCTGCCTGAATGTGATAAATATCGTACGTTGAGAACTAAACTTTTACATAATTTTAGACTATCGGTGTCTGAGCGCGCCAAACAATTGCTTCCTTGCCTGGCCTCAAGGATGCTCGGCCTTCGGAGCTAATGGACCACATGTTGTTTCTCCTGGAAAAGCACCATCCTTCTTTAATCTTTAGCAAACCTTTCATGCAGCAAGTGCATGATCAGGTTCACATAACCCTCGCTAATGCACCTTCGAAGGGCTATAGATAGCTTGGTAAAATGGTTGATAGTCTGCACTCAGCCAGGCAGCAGTCCATAATTCCTCCACTATTCCCTGCCTCTATATGCCCGTTCATCAAAGCCTCCAGCACATACGCGACTGCGAAACAGACAATACTGGGTCTGTGCTTTTGTCATGCTCGCTTTGGAACAAACGTTAAGTATTGCCAACCACGTTGCAGCTTCGACAGTACCAAAGCATCAAGACGTCTGAGGTCTGTGAACACCGTGGGTTCCAGCTGCCAGGATAGTCTAATGTTCACTATGGACATCCTTTTAGGGCGACGCTTCCTGTGTGACACGGGTGCTCAAGTGAGTGTGCTGCCAGCATCGCCTATTGATGAGAAGGCAAATAGCTGGAGGCCGTCAACGAAAGCCGAATCCAGACTACGGGACACGACGGATGACGCTCTGCTTCTGTGAGTGACGTTACGCACTTCGCTCTGGCTACAGTGGTTGGAGATTTGCTCAGTGCCGATTTCCTGTGTGTCTAAGGAGTGTTAGTCCCGTTTAAGTACTGCCGGCTTGTGGATGGCAAAGACCCCGCTCCCCAGGAAGTTCCCAACAACAACTCAGACAAATGTATGTACAACGGCATGTCAGTTTACTCAACTGCTGGGCGAACTCACAAACCTCACCAAGCCCACATTCGCAATTAAAGTCACAAAACGTGGGTTTGAGGACCACATTTCTACAACTGGCCCGCTGATCCTCATCCGCGCATGTAAAATGAAAGCAGAAAAGCTGGCAATTGCAAAGGCTGAGTATGTAACATGGAAACACTTGATATTGTCCGCCGGTCGAATGGCCAATAGGCTTCGCTCCTCCACATGGCCCCTAAGTCCAATGGTGGTTGCTCCCCTTGTAGTCATCACTGACGCCTTAATAAGGTCACCACCTCCGGCCCTTACTCGGTCCCGCATATCCAAGACTTTTCGGCCTGTTTATCCAGAAAGTTATTTTACTACCGAACTTAGATAGGAGCTTATCATCAAGTGTCTGTGTGCTCAGAGAACATCCACAAAGCGACTCTGATAACGCTGTTTGAACTCTTTGAATATCTGCCAGCTCTTGAGGCCATACGTTTAGGAGTTGACCATGCCTGCATGTCAGCCGACCAAGCTACGTACCTAGAAGTCCAGGCGTACCGAACAGCAGTAACAGGCCTGCAGTTGGGTGATGTTAATTTCGAAGAAGCCGCGGGTTCTCTCATATGCGAGTTCTCCACTGGTCGTCCTCGCTCCATAGTGCAAACTGGAAGTGGACTGTTTTTTACGCTATACATGGCCTCGCACATCCGAGCCAGAAGGTCTTACAGAAACTGGTTGAACTAAATTTGTGTGGCACGGTTTTAGAAAGGATATGCATGATTGAAGTATCGAGTGGCAACGAGCAAAAATTAACCGTCATGTTCAGGCACCATTGGCAATCTTTGAGGTCATTGAGAGACGGTTTGATCATGTTAATGTGGATCTAATTGGTCCCTTTTCCCCCCTACCACGATTACATGTACCTTCTTCCCATGGTGGACGGTGATACCAGTTGATAGATATCAAACCTTTAGCAACCCCGACAGCTAAAGACGTGGCTTGGGCGCTCATCAGCACCTAGTTGCTCGCTTTAGCACTCCTTCAGCATTGGCGTTACGACATGACCATGAGTTCGTGAACACATATCTGGACGAGCCAGAGGCACCTGGTGTTCCTCCGCCCATACAACATAGGACCCGTGCCGGGAAGCTGGTCCGAGTTCTACACAAACGCACAATGCTATGTTAGTCAATTCTGGGTGGCCTGTATAGGGTAAAGTAATGGGTGGAACGATGCATAATTCTCAACCACCGACATTGATTCAGGGTTCAGTTTAAAGGAGCTGCTCATTCGCGATTATGTAATTACTTAATTTTCTTTTTACCACGCTTTCTGTTCTCTGTTTGGAGCACAATAGAAGAGTTATTAAGTTTTCGTTACGCTTAAAATGTCTCACGTTATTTTATTTACGAAACCCTACAATAGAAACTACCTTTGAGTCTGGTGGTACGTACTTTCAGACTTTTGTATCTTCTTCTCAAGAGGGTAGAGAGAGAAGTGAGAATCACCGGGGTGCATGAGTCTTTTATTATGGGGGCTGCTTTACCGAGGCAGCAAGAGGTGTGGATAGAGTCGATAGACGAGAGGCTGGTTTCCAATGAAGTGCTGATCTGTGTCCACGACATTGCGGTTTCGTGCTCATACTAAGCTGTGATGCATCTTGATATGATACTTTCTGTGGTGCATCTATGAAATTGGTGAGAGTCAACGAGGATATATTTAGCCCCCGGAGAAAATCAAGGCGCTGGTGAACTGTATTGGGCACAGCATTTACCAGGTCGAAATAGGATCGTACTTCATTTCTAGGAATCTGAAACCCTCTACCTTCCAAACCTCAGCAATTTTGATGCATTCTCAAGAGACTGCAGCAGGGATCCAATCGCAGACCCAGTATTGTGCACATAGTAACATTAATTGAGTAACAAATCCGGAGGTGCAAACAAAGTCGGCGTCAAAGTTCAGGCAGAGGTCAAAACATCCAGAGAAATCCAAAAACCAGAATCGGGAAACAGGCAGCGTCGATATTCAGACGGACAGAATGCAGATGCAAATGCTGGAAAGGCTCAGGAAAATCTCTCCTTCTCTCTGTGAATGACAGGCCAACATCATAGGGAAAAAGTGCAGAGAGGTGGGAATGAAGCAGAATTTCAGTGTAGCCAATGGCTATAGCACCTGTCCCAGAACAACATAATTAACAATAGCTATACCCTCGAAGCATTCAGTTCTTGAACTGGCTGGCTCAAACTTAATCGATAGCGCACAGTACAATGACTATTTTAATCACTTTGTAGTAAAATGGACTTTATTTCTTCTAATTGTACACTTCCTTGCAAAACAATTGTACACACTTTATATTTAGTTCATGTGTTTTGTGATTTTCCTTGTGAATGCAGTTTATATAGTTTGAATGAGCTAGGGCTTTTTTCTTTAGAGCAAAAGAGGATGAGAGATGACTTGGTAGATGGGTACACCATGATTTGAGGCATATATCTAGAGACAGACCTTGTCTCAGGCAGAAATAGCTAATGCGAAGGGGCTTACCTTTAAGATCAATGAAGGAAAGCACAGGGAGGACATAGAAACATAGAAACATAGAAAACCTACAGCACAAAGCTGTTCCGAACATGTCCTTACCTTGGAACATTATAGGCTTACACATAGACCTCTACTTTTCTAAGCTCCATGTACCTATCCAGGAGTCTCTTAAAAGACCCTATCGTTTGTGCCTCCTCCACCGCGGCTGGCAGCCCATTCCACGCAGTCACCACCCTCTGCGTAAAAGACTTACCCTGACATCTCCTCTGTACCTAATTCCAAGCACCTTAAAACTATACCCTCTCGTGCTAGCCATTTCAGCCCTGGGAAAAAGCATCTGACTATCTACACGATCAATGCCTCTCATAACCTTGTACACCACTATAAGGTCACCGCTCATCCTCCATCATTCCAAGGAGAAAAGGTCGAGTTCACTCAACCTCTGAAAGCCCTCCACACTATCTATAACACTCCCAATGTTTGTGTCATCGGCAAATTTAATAAGCCATCCGTCCACTTCCTCATCCAGGTCATTTATAAAATTCACGAAGAATAGGGGTCCCAGAACTGATCCCTGAGGCACACCGACCTCCATGCAAAATATGAGCCTTCTACAACCAAGCCAGTTCTGGGTCCACAAAACAACATACCCTTGGATCCCATACCTCTTTACTTTCTCAATAAGCCTTACATGGGGTACCTTATCAAATACTTTGCTGAAATCCATATACATTACATCTTCGGTTCGACCTTCATCAATGCGTTTAGTCTCAGAATTCCTCAGAAGA
Source organism: Mobula hypostoma (assembly GCF_963921235.1). Taxonomy (NCBI): domain Eukaryota; kingdom Metazoa; phylum Chordata; class Chondrichthyes; order Myliobatiformes; family Myliobatidae; genus Mobula; species Mobula hypostoma. The sequence goes on from NC_086110.1 coordinate 9,578,303, forward strand.
ATTCCGTCAGGCACGTAAGGCACGCCCTGCCTTTGCCAAAGCCATGCTGACGATTCCTAATCATATTATGCCTCTCCGAATGTTCATTAATTCTTCCACTTGGGATCTTCTCCATCAAATAACCAACCATTGAAGTAAGGCTCGCTGGTCTATAATTTCCAGGGATATCTCAACTCCCTTTCTTGAATAAGGGAACAATATCGGCAACCGTCCAATATTCTGGATCCTCTCCCGTCCTCATTGATGATGCAAATTTCATCGCCAGAGGCTCAGCAATCTCCTCCCTTGCTTCCCTGGGGTACATCCCGTCCTGACCCGGTGCCTTATCCAGCTTGATGAGTAACAAAAGCTCCAGCACATCCTCTTCCTCGGTATCTACATGCACAAGCTTTACAGTACGCTGCAAGTCTTCCCGACAACTGCCAAGATCCATTTCCGTAGTGAATACTGAAGCAAAGTATTCATGAATTACCTCTGCAATCTCCTCCGGTTCCATACACACTTTTCCATTCTCACACTTAATTGGTCCCTATTTTCTTACATCTTATCCTCTTGCTTTTCACATACTTGTAGAACGCCTTGGGGTTTTCCTTAATCCTGTCCGCCAAGGCCTTCTCATGGCCCCTTCTGGTTCTCCTAATTTCATTCTTAATCTCCTTCCTGCCAGCCTTATAATCTTCTAGATCTCTAACATTACCTAGCTTTTTGAACCTTTCGTAAGATCTTCTTTTCTTTGTGACGAGAATGCACATAAAATTAAGATGTTTGCTGGCCTGGCTTAGCATCAGTGACATCAGCAAGTGGTCTGCCACCTGCCCTCAGGGGAAGGAGAGATAAGGAACAATGGAGCAGCGTCTGGAGATGTGTAATGAAGGGACGGGGGAGAGAGAGCTGTCTGGGGCGGCTCCCCCCTTTGAACCTTGAACTGTTTGAAGTGATGGACAGGCGATACCCCAGCAGGGGGATAAAAAGGGACCGGTTCACTAAGGCGGACACACACGCCACCCGAGGTAACGAGACCCTGGAAGCGGTACGCTTCTCACGAGTCGGTGGGAAGTACCAGACAACGGCCAGGGTGGAAAGGTACGATCAGCGGGAACCCGGTGTGTGTCCGCCCTTGCCTGGGTGCCGGGTTCACTGCAGAGGATCGACCGCATCTGGAGGAGGGGTCACAGTCGGTGACCTCAGGTGACATCACCAAGGACCCGCCCAAAAGTTGCTTGTGAGCCATCTCGCCGGTCTGTGAGTGAAGCCGTGTCTGAATGATCAATTGTTCCTGTTCTCTCTCTCTCTCCCCCCACGTTGTCCAACGCCATGGCAACGATTACTGCGAACTGAACTACTAAACTGGACTGAACTTTGAGTCACTTTGAAATTTGGTCATTTACCCCTAGACAACGATAGAGCTTGATTGATGCTGTTATCTTAATTCTGTGCACATGTGTGGTTATCATTGCTGAACTGTTACATTTATTATCCTTTCGATTACTGTGTTGCTTGTTTCTTTAATAAAACTTTCTTAGTTCTAGTACTCCAGACTCCAACTGAGTGATCCATTTCTGCTGGTTTGGCAACCCAGTTACGGGGTACGTAACATCTTCTTGACTAGATTTACAACAGCCTTTGTACACCACCGTTCCTGTGGCCTACCATCCTCTCCCTGTATAATTGGAACGTACCTATGCAGAACACCACACAAATATCCTCTGAACATTTGCCACAATTCTTCCGTACATTTCTCTGATAACATCTCTTTCCAATTTATGCTTCCAAGTTCCTGCCTCATAGCTTCATATTTCCCCTGACTACAATTAAACGTTTCCCTAACTTATCTTTTCCTGTCCCTCGTCAATGCTTTGGTAAAGGAGATAGAAATGTGATCACTATCTCTAAAATGCTCTCCCACTGAGAGACCTGACACCTGATCAGGTTCATTTCCCAATACCAGATCAAGTACATCCTCTCCTCTTGTAGAGTTATCTACATATTGTGTCAAGAACCTTTCCTGAACACACCTAACAAACTCAACGCCACCTACACCCCTCACTCTATGGAGATGCCAATCAGTATTTCGGAAATTAAAATCTCCCACCACAATAACCCTGTTATTATTAAACCTTTGCAGAATCTATCTCCCTATCTGCTACTTGATGTCCCTGTCACTATTAGATGGTATATAAAAAACAAGCAGTACAGTAATTGTCCCCTTCCTATTCCTAACTTGCGCCCAGAGAGGCTCCGTAGACAACTCTTCCATGACTTCATCCTTTTTTGCAGCCGTGACACTATCTCTGATCAACAGTGCCACACCCCCACCTCCTTTGCCTCCCTCCCTGTCCTTTCTGAAACATAGAAAACTTGACACTTGCAGTAGCTACTCCTGCCCCTGCACCATCCAAGTTTCTGTAATGGCCACTACATCATAGCTCCAAGTTCTGATCGACGCTCTAAGCTCATCCGCTTTGTCCATAATACTCCTCGCATTAAAATGGACACATCTCAAACCATCGGTCTGAGCTCCTCCCTTCTCTATTATCTGCCTATCCTCCCTTTCACACTGTCTCCAAGCTTTCTCTATTTGTGATCCAACCTCCCCTTCCTCCGTCATTTCACCTCGGTTCCCACCCCTCAGCAATTCTTGTTTGAAGTCTCCCCAATAGCCTAAGCAAAGCTTCCCGCCAAGATATTCGTCCCTCTGGGATTCAATTGCAATCCATCCTTTTATACAGGGCACACCTGCCCCAAAAGAGGTCCCAATGAGCCAGAAATCTGAATGCCCAATGCTCCAATCCCTGAGCCACGGATTTATCCTATTTATTCTATTCCGATACTCACTGTCACGTGGCACAGGCAGTAATCCCGTGATTAGCACTGAGCGTCATAGGAAGTCATTCCTGCCTGTGGCCATCAAACTTTACAACTCCTCCCTTGGAGGGTCAGACACCCTGAGCCGATAGGCTGGTCCTGGACTTATTTCATAATTTACTGGCATAATTTACAAATTACTATTTAACTATTTATGGTTCTATTACTATTTATTATTTATGGTGCAACTATAACGAAAACCAATTTCCCCCGGGGTCAATAAAGTATGACTATGACTATTACCACCTTTGACGTCGTGTTTTTCAACTTCCTTCCTAACTCCTCCCTTTTCTAATCTGTGTTTACGGGAACTCCTTCCTTTTCCTACCTATGTCGTTGGTACCAATATGCACCACGACCTCTGGATGTTCACTTTCCCACTTCAGGATATCGTGGACGCAATCAGAAACATCCCGGACCCTGGCATCTGGGAGGCAAACTGGCATCCGCGTATCTTTCCTGCGTCCACAGAATCTCCTGTCTGACCCTATAACTATAGAGTTTCCTATCATTGCTACATTCTTCCTTTCCCTACCCTTCTGATCCACAGGGCTAGACTCTGTTCCAGAGGGGCGCCCACTGTTGCTTCCCGCAGGTAGGCCGTTCCCCCATAACAGTGCCCAGACAGGAGTACTTATTGTTAAGGCGGACAGCCACAGGGGAACTATCTCGTATCTCCCTCTTGCCCTTCCCTCTCCTGAGTGTTAACCACGTATCTGTCTCCCCAGGCCCAACTGTGAGTACATGCCTATAGTTCCTCTCTAACACCTCTTCACTTTCCCAGACCAGACAAGAGTTGAAGGTTGAATCTTGAAGGATTCCTGAACAAGTATTCCCATGTCCCTTTGCACCTCTGAATTCTGAATTTTCTTCCAATTTAGAAAATGGCCTACACCATTATTTTTCCTAAAAAAAATGCATAACCCCACAATTTCCGGTGGTGCATTCCATCTGACACCTTTTTCCCACTCTCCCCACCTGTCCAATTCCTTTTGTGACTGTAAAAGCTTTTATAGATATGTGAAAATTGACTGTAAAAACTTTTATAGATATGTGAAAAGAAAAAGATTGGTTAACAGAAATGTAGGTCCCCTACAGACAGAAATAGGTGAATTGATTATGGGGAGTAAGGACATGGCAGACCAATTGAATAATTACTTTGGTTCTGTCTTCAGTAAGGAGAACATAAATAATCATCTGGAAATAGTAGGGGACAGAGGGTCCAGTAAGATGGAGGAACTGAGGGAAATACATGTTAGTAGGGAAGTGGTGTTAGGTAAATTGAAGGTATTAGAGGCGGATAAATCCCCAGGGTCAGATGGTCTGCATCCCAGAGTGCTTAAGGAAGTAGCCCAAGAAATAGTGGATGCATTCGATTTTTTCAAAACCCTTTAGATTCTGGACTAGTTCCTGAGGATTGGAGGGTGGCTAATGTAACCCCACTTTTTAAAAAAGGAGGGAGAGAGAAACCGCGGAATTATAGACCGGTTGGCCTAACATCGGTGGTGGGGAAACTGCTAGAGTCAGTTATCAAAGATGTGATAACAGCATATTTGGAAAGCGGTGAAATCATCCGACAAAGTCAGCATAGATTTGTGAAAGGAAAATCATGTCTGACGAATCTCATAGAATTTTTTGAGGGTGTAACTAGTAGAGTGGATAGGGGAGAACCAGTGGATGTGGTATATTTGGATTTTCAAAAGGCTTTTGACAAGGTCCCACACAGGAGATTAGTGTGCAAACTTAAAGCACACGGTATTGGGGGTAAGGTATTGATGTGGATAGAGAATTGGTTGGCAGAGAAGAAGCAAAGATTGGGAATAAACGGGACCTTTTCAGAATGGCAGGCAGTGACTAGTGGGGTACCGCAAGGCTCAGTGCTGGGACCCCAGTTGTTTACAATATATATTAATGACTTGGATGAGGGAATTAAATGCAGCATCTCCAAGTTTGCGGATGACACGAAGCTGGGTGGCAGTGTTAGCTGTGAGGAGGATGCTAAGAGGATGCAGGGTGACTTGGATAGGTTAGGTGAGTGGGCAAATTCATGGCAGATGCAATTTAATGTGGATAAATGTGAGGTTATCCACTTTGGTGGCAAAAACAGGAAACCATATTTTTATTTGAATGGTGGCCGATTTGGAAAAGGGGAGGTGCGATGAGACCTGGGTGTCATTATACACCAGTCATTGAAAGAGGGCATGCAGGTACAGCAGGTGGTGAAAAAGGCGAATGGTATTCTGGCATTCATAGCAATAGGATTCGAGTACAGGAGCAGGGATGTACTACTGCAGTTGTACAAGACCTTGGTGAGACCACACCTGGTGTATTGTGTGCAGTTTTGGTCCCCTAATCTGAGGAAAGACATTCTTGCCATAGAGGGAGTACAAAGAAGGTTCACCAGATTGATTCCTGGGATGGCAGGTCTTTCATATGAAGAAAGACTGGATGAACTAGGCTTATACTCGTTGGAATTTAGAAGATTGAGGGGCGATCTGATTGAAACGTATAAAATTTTAAAGGGATTGGACAGGTTAGAGGCAGGAAGATTGTTCCCGATGTTGGGGAAGTCCAGAACGAGAGGTCACAGTTTGAGGATAAAGGGGTAGCCTTATAGGACCGAGATTAGGAAATACTTCTTCACACAGAGAGTGGTGAATCTGTGGAATTCTCTGCCACAGGAAACAGTTGAGGCCAGTTCATTGCCTATATTTAAGAGGGAGTTCGATATGGCCCTTGTGGCTAAAGGGATCAGAGAGTATGGAGGGAAGGCTGGTACAGGGTTCTGAGTTAGACGATCAACCATGATCATACTGAATGGCGGTGCAGGCTCGAAGGGCCGAATGGCCTACTCCTGCACCTATTTTCTATGTTTTCTATGTTTTGCAGACTTCCTGCCTCTGTATCAATCCCTGTTCCTTCACTTCTTGTGGCATCTTCTGCAAAAAATTAGATGCAATACCGCACGCAGGCGACACCTCACAGTAAGTACAAAATGCAAGATTCAACTAAACACATTACTAATAACACTGTTTCTAAAGGAAATTGTGGTCAACTATCACTGCAAATGTTCAGGGGGCAAGCGGAGGCGAAACTGATTCGAACGATGGACCGTGCTGGTGCATTGCACGGCCAAGGGGCAACGTGTTCAAGACAAGGTCGCTGCCGATGTTGAACTGAATGATTTGGAGAGGAGTCCATGCAGAAGTGTTTCACAGAACATAGACCATAGAACACTATAGCAGACTACAGGCCCTTCGGCCCACAATGTGGGCCACCCCTAAAACCCTGCCTCCCCTATAACCCCCCATTTAAATTCCTCCATAAACCTGTCTCGTAGTCTCTTAAATTTCACTAGTGTATCTGCTGCCACCACTGATTCAGGCAGTACATTTCAAGCACCAAACACTCTCTGAGTAAAATAGCTTCCTCTAATATCCCTCTTGAACTTCCCACCCCTTACCTTAAACCCATGTCCTCTAGTATTGAGCAGTGGTGCCCTGGGGAAGAGGCCCTGGCTGTCCACTCTATTCCTCTTAATATCTTGTATAACTCTATCATGTCTACTCTCATCCTTCTTCTATCCAGAGAGTAAAGCCCTAGCTCCCTTAATATCCGATCATAATACATACTCTAGAAACCGGGCAGTATCCTGGTAAATATCTTCTGTACCCTTTCCAATGCTCGCACATCCTTCCTATAGTGAGGCGACAACAACTGGACACTGCACTCCAAGTGTGCCCTAACCAAAGTTTCATAGACCTGCATAATTACCCCGCTACTCTTAAACTCTATCCCTCGACTCAGGAAAGCTAACACTCTATAAGCTTTCTTAACTATTCTATCTACCTGTGAGGCAACTTTCAGGGATCTGTGGACATGTACCCCCAGATCCCTCTCCTCCTCCACTCTTCCAAGTATCCTCCATTTACTTTGTACTCTGCCTTGGAGTTTGCCCTTCCAAAGTGTACAACCTCACCATTCTCCGGGTCGAACTACATCTGCCACTTCTGAGCCCACTTCTGCATCCTATCAATGCCTCTCTGCAAGCTTCGACAATTCTCTACACTATCCACCGCACCACCAACCTTTGTGTCGTCTGGAAATTTGCCAACCCACCCTTCTACCCCCACATCCAGATAGTTAATAAAAATCACGAAAAGTAGAGGTCCCAGAACCGATCGTTGTGGGACACCACTAGTCACAAACCTCCAATCCGAATGTACTCCCTCCACCATGACAATTCTGAAACCATCTGGCCAAACTTCCCTGGATCCCATGCCTTCTGACTTTCTGAATGAGCCTATCGTGTGGAACCTTGTCAAATGCCTTACAAAAATCCATGTACGTCACATCCACTGCACTACCCTCATCTATATACCTGGTCACCTCCTCAAAGAACTCTGTCACGCTTGTTAGACACGATCTGCCCTTCACAAAGCCATACTGACTGTCCCCGGTCAGACCATGATTCCCTAAATGCCTTTAGATCCTACCTCTAAGAATCTTTTCCAACACTTTTCCCACCACAGACGTAAGGATCACTGGTCTATAATTACCCGGACTATGCCTACTAACTTTTTTGAACAAGGGGACAGCATTCGCCTCTCTCCAATCCTCCGATACCATTCCCATGGACAACGAGTTCATAAAGATCCTAGCCAGAGGCGCAGCAATCTCTTCCCTCGCCTCGTGGAGCAGCCTGGGGAATATTCCGTCAGTTCCCGGGGACTTATCCGTCCTAAAGTATTTTAACAACTCCAACACCTCCTCTCCCTTAATATCAACATGCTCCAGAACATCAACCTCACTCATATTATCCTCACTATCAGGTTCCCTCTCATTTGTGAATACCGAAGAGAAGTATTAATTGAGAATCTCGCTCACTTCCACAGCTTCCAGGCACATCTTCCCATCTTTATCTCTTATCTGTCCTATCTTCACTTTTGTTCTTCACATAATTGAAGAATGTCTTCGGATTTTCCTTGACCCTACTAGCTAAAGTCTTCTCATGCCCCCTTCTTGCTCTCTTCGGCCTCTTTTTAAGCTTCTTTCTTTCTACCCTAGATTTGGACACCTGTCCACCTAGCCCGGGTGCGAGTTTTCTTTGCTGTATGCACCAAGCCGATTTAATGCCATCGGGAAGGGCTGTGGGCTGTGCGGCCCCAGTGTGTCGCTATGTCGGGATCCAGCTCCTAGAGCGAGTCACTACCCAGCACATGGACCAGATCAGATTGTTGGCCTTTGTATTTCTTTTTCCCTTGCCCTACTCATTTTCCTTCGTACCCATGCCTCAGCATGTGTGGGTTTAGAAGGTTCAAACATTTCCGATGCCTTTTTGGGATTCACCGGTACAGTGAGACATCACAGTTTGAAGCTTCTGGTCCTGGATGGTCCCGCTCTAATGCTGTTCCATACACCCCTTGGAATACAGTCCATATACTCGATGCAAATACAGTGGGATGTTCATCTCTGGTAACCTTTGGCTGGCGTCTGTACCGCTTCTCCTCTGTTGACATCCATAACAGTCATTATTGTGTTTTACAGTTCCTCACTTATGCCCTCACCATGTAATTGAATATCGGGCAAGCCTAAGTATATATTTGGATATAAACATATTATAATTAATTTCCTTTCCTCAGAGTCATATAGGCCATGTAATACTCACTGATGACTAGTTGCTTGGAATGTTACTAGCTACTCTCTAGCATCTGTCTCTTGCCATTCCCTCTCCTGAATGTTACCCACTATCTGTCTTCCCAGACCCCGGTGTAACTACCTGCCTATAGCTCCTCTCCATCTCCTCCTCACTCTCCCTGACCAGATGAAGGTCAACGAGCTGCATCTCGAGTTCCCTAACACAGTCCCTGAGGAGTTGCAGCTCGACACACCTGGTGCAGCTGTGGCCATCAGGGAGACTGGGAGTCTCTAGGACCTCCCACATCTGACACAGAGCACAGAAAACCTGCCTCACACGCATCCTTTCTGTCTGTATTCTACACAGATAAGCTATCTCGCCTCGACCCTTTGTCGCCGAATCCTCGTTGAGCCAAAGTCTTCCAACTCTGCCTCCCTCTACTCCGACGCCCACTGTATAAATCTATCTTCTTCTTAAACTCTTCTCGCTGTTCTCACTGGCAGACCTCCACGCGCTTGCGGAGTCTTCCCCCGTTGAAACCGCTGAAGATATAACCCGAGGCCAGCTCTTTGCGCAGATTATGGTAGGTGTGTTGAACATACTGCCTAGGCATTTGTAGAGGTAGATATATTAGGGGTATTTCAGAACCCCTTAGATACGTGCATAGATCATAAAATGGAGGATTATGTAGCAGAGAGGGATTAGATGGATCTTAGAGTACGTAATGGGGCCAGCACATCATCGTGGGCTGAAAGGCGTTTACTATGTTGTAATGTCTATACTCTGTGTTCTATATTCTATATGATAGTGTATGCAATCAACTTTTTCATTGCACCTGTGCACACGTGCACTTGTGTATACTTGAAAATAACCTTGATTTTGAACTTGGGAGTGAATGACCTGATTCTGTGCTGCAATATGTTGACAGGTTTGATAATTTCACAGGTACAGATTTTAACATTTGGCTTCCGTGTATGTGATAACATCGTGTAAATTATATGACAGAGTTTGTTCTGAAGAAAGAGGGGTGCTGTTTCTCAGGTGAATCAACAGCCTATTGATCCGTCTCATGCAGGATATAGTGTACAAATCTCAAGGACAGCGGAGTGGTACAGTATGAAGAGAAGATGCCTCAAGGCACCAAACACCTGGGTAAAACCTAATCTTGAGCACAGTCTTTGTTTCTCTCTTTTCTGTCCGTTATGTCACTGGTATGCAAGGCAGCAAAAACGTCTTCCATCTCTGCTGGTGTTAGTGACTTCCTTCATCATGTCGGTTTTCACTAGCACTTGTCACACAAGTTCCGGATGGAGACTCAAGAATTCGATCATACATAGATGTAGAAAGATTCTTCAATAATGTTTCTGTAACATTTTTGTTTTAGTAGTCAGTGTCGTTATCCCTGAGTTGAGGCCCCAAACCTGGAGGACCGCTAGACCACTCTTAGTCTGGACTCTACGTGTGTAACCCTCACCGCTGTTCGTACACATACTCGGACAGTAAGCTAACACTGCTAGCAACCACGCGACCCAGAGGTGAGAAGGCCATCTTTCATGAATTATGTACATCCAGCGTCAGTATGGTTTGGGGTTCAACCACACAGGAGCAGTGAGAATTCTGATTAAATGAATCTCGATTTGAGCGAATATTGCCCATGCACAATTATCATTTGGCAATAAATAACAGATCTTAAACCGTATAAAATTATGAAGAAAGTATATTTACCAATTTCGGCTTTAGAAACATAGAAACATACAGCACAATACAGGCCCTTCTGCCCACAAAGCTGTGCCAAGCATGTCCCAACTTTAGAACTACCTAGGCTTTACCCATAGCCCTCTATTCTTCTAAGCTCCATGAGTCTGTTAAAAAAACACCCTATAATTTCCGCCTCCACCACCGCCGCCGGCAGCCCATTCCACGCACTCAACACTCTCTGCGTATAAAAATTACCCCTGACATCTCCTCTGTATCAACTTCAAACCACCTTAAAGCTGTGCCCTCTGATGCTAACCATTTCAGCCCTGAGGAAAAGCCTTTGACAGTGAGAATGCGTGTGTGGAACCGGAGGAAATAGCAAAGGTACTTAATGAATACTTTACTTCAGTATTCACTATGCAAAAGGATATTGGTGATTTTGTGATGACTTGCAGCGGACTGAAGATCTTGAGCATGTAGATATTAAGAAAGAGGATGTGCTGGAGCTTTTGAAAAGCATCAGGTTGGATAACTCGTTGGGACCTGATGAGATGTACCACAGGCTACTGTGGGAGGCGAGGGAGGAGGTCGCTCAGCCTCCGGCGATGATCTTTGCATCATCAATGGGGACGGGAGAGGTTCCGGAGGATTGGAGGGTTGCGGACGTTGTTCCCTTATTCAAGAAAGGGAGTTGAGATAGCCCAGGAAATTATAGAACAGTGAGTTTTACTTCAGTGGTTGGTAAGTTGATGGAGAAAATCCTGACAGGCAAGATTTATGAACATTTGGAGAGGTATTATATGAACAGGAATAGTCAGCACGACTTTGTCAAGGGCAAGTCGTGCCTTACGAGCCTGATTGAATTTTTGAAGACATTGATAAAGGACAGGCAGTAGATGTAGTGTATATGAATTTCAGCAAGACATTTGATAAGGTATCCCATGCAAGGCTTATTGAGAAAGTAAGGAGGCATGGGATCCAAAGGGACATTGTTTTGTGGATCCAGAACTGGCTTGCCCACAGAAGACAAAGAGTGGTTGTTTACGGGTCATATTCTGCATGGAGGTCGATGACCATGGTGTGTCTCAGGGATCTGTTCCGGGACCCTTACCCTTCGTGATTTTTGTAAATGACCTGGATGAGGAGGTGGACGGATGGGTTAGTAAGTTTGCTGATGTCACAAAGGTTAGGGATGTTGTAGATAGTGTGGAGGGCCGTCAGAGGTTACAGCAGGACATTGATAGGATGCACAACTGGGCTGAGAAGGGGCAGATGGAGTTCAACTCAGATAAGTGTGAACTGGTTCATTTTGGTAGGTCAAATATGATGGCGGAAAATAGTATTAATGGTGAGATACTTGGCAGTGTGGAGGATCAGAGGGTTCTCCACAGGAAGCTCAAAGCTGCTGCGCAGGTTGACTCTGTGGTTAAGAAGGCATACAGTGTAACTATATACGACCCTGGTCAGACCCAGCTGGAATAATGAGTTCATTTCTGGTCCTCACGACAGGAAGGATATGGAAACCATAGAAAGGGTGCAGAAGTGATTTACAAGGTTGTTCCCTGCATTGGGGAGCATACCTTATGAAAACAGGTTGAATGAGCTCGGCTTTTCTCCTTGCAGCGACGGAGGATGAGAAGTGCTCTGATAGAGGTGTAAAAGATGATGAGAGGAATTGATCGTGTGGATAGTCAGAGGCTATCTCCCAGGGCTAAAGTGGTTGCCACAAGAAGGCACAGGTTTAAGGTACTGGAGAATAGGTACAGAGGAGATATGTTTTATGCAGAGAGACGTGAGTGTGTGGAATGGGCTGCTGGCAACGGTGGTAGATGCGGATACGATAGGGTCTATTTAGAGACTTTTGGATAGGTACGTGGAGCTTAGAAACATAGAGGGCAATGGGTAACACCAGTAATTTCTACGGCGGGGACATGTTCGGCACATCTTTGCGGGCCGAAGGGCCCGTATTGTGCTGTAGGTTTTCTATGTTTCTATGTTTCCATGTTTATCCCACGATCAATGTCTCTCATTATCTTGTACACCTCTCATCCTCCGTCGCTCCAATGAGAAAAAATCGAGCTCAATCAACCTATTCTTCGGCAGTTTGAACGGGGCACGACTGCGCAAGCGCATGAAAGTCGGCTCATGAAACAGCGGAAGAGTTTAAAAAATGAGTAGATAACGGAGCGGGCGACGTAGTAGTGGGAGACAGAGTAGGAAGGCTTTGCCTCGATAGGGTTCGGCGATCAGAGGCTGAGGACGAGCCTGCTCCCAGTGAGATAAGGCCGGGTAAGTTCCTTTAATTACTCGAATTAACATCGGAGTAGGTAATGGAAGCAGCAGTTAGGGCAGTCGAGTTCACTGTTTGCAGTATGTGGGACGTCAGGGCGAGCGCAATTTTCCCTGTTGACTACAACTGTAAAAAGGTGCATCTAACTGCAGCTCCTCACAAACAGAGTTAGGGAACTGGAGCTGAAGCTGGATTATTCGTGAGGCAGAGGCAGAAATAAACAAGATTTACAGGGCGATAGTCACCCCTAAAAGTCAGGAGACAGGTAGCTGGGTGACGATCAGGAGAGGGAACGGGAATAGACAGAGTGAACCGTTCCCATCAATAATAAGTATACCATTTTGGATACAGTTGGTGGGGAAGACCTAGCAGGGACAAGTTGCAGTGGTTGTGTCTCTGGCACCGAGAATGGACCCTCAGCTCAGAAGGGAAGAAAGGAAGAGAGGAGAGCAGTAGTGATAGGGGATTCGATAGTTAGGGAGACAGATAAGAGGTTCTGTGGAAGAAACCGAGAATCCCGGATGGTCTGTTGCCTCTCTGGTGCCAGGGTCCGCGATATCTCGCATCGAGTTCAAGGTATTCTCCAGAGGGAAGGTGAGCAACCGGATGTCGTGATCCATGTAGGGACCAATGACGTGGACAGGAAGAAGGAGGAGGTCCTGCAAAGAGAATTTAGGGAGTTAGTTGCAAAGTTGAAGGACAGGACTTCCAGGGTTGCAATCTCAGGATTGCTACCAGTGCCACGTGCTAGTGAGGCAAGAAATAGGAAGATAATGCAGTTAAATACGTGGCTAAGGAGTTGGTGCAGGAGGGAGGACTTCATGTTTCTGGACTATTGGGCTTGGTTACAGGGAAGGTGGCACCTGTTCCGACGGGATGGGTTGCACCTGAACTGGAGCGGGACTAACATCCTTACGGGAAGATCTGCTAGTGCTGCCCCGGGGGGTTTAAACTAGATTTGCAGGGGGATGGGAACCAGAGTGTTAGAGCAGATAGTAAGGTGGAGGAGGATGAAGATCATGTGAGAACTGCAGGTATAGTGCATGGAGTAAAGCCAGATCTAACCTATAAAGAGGATTTGAGGAAAAAGAAACACAATAAAGGGTGTAACGTTAGTAAGGTAGAAGGGCTAAAGTGCGTGTACTTCAATGCAAGAAGCATCAGGAACAAAAGTGATGAACTGAGAGCTTGGTTACATACATGGAATTATGGTGTAGTGGCCATTACAGACACTTGGCTGGCACCAGGGCAGGAATGGATTTTCAATATTCCTGGATTTCAGTGCTTTAGAAGGGATAGAGAGCAGGGGGAGGGGAGGAGGGTGGCATTACTGGTCAGGGATATTGCTACAACTACAGAAAGGGCGGGTAATGTAGCAGGATCCTGTTTTGAGTCAGTATAGGTGGAAATAAGGAACAGGAAGGGAGCGGTTACTCTAGTGGGAGTATTCTATAGGCCCCCTGGTAGCAGTAGAGATGCCGAGGAGGAGATTGGGAGTAAAATTTTGGCAAAGTGGGTGACTTTAACTTCCCGAATATTGATTGGCACCTGATTAGTTGCAATGGTTTAGACGGGGCAGAGTTTGTTAAGTGTGTCCACGACGGATTCCTGTCACACTATGTTGACAGGCCGACTAGGGGGAATGCCATACTCGATCTAGTATTAGGTAATGAATCGGGTCAGGTCACAGGTCTCTCAGTGGGTGAGTATCTGAGGGATAGTAACCACCGCTCCCTGGCCTTTAACATCGAAAAGGATATGATCAGAGAGGACAGGAAAATTTTTATTTGGGGAAGGGCAAATTATGAGGCTATAAGGCTAGAACTTGCGGGTGTGAATTGGGATGATGTTTTTGCAGGGAAATGTACTATGGATATTTCGTCGATGTTTCGGGATCTCTTGCCGGATGTTAGAGATAAATTTGTCACGCTGAGGAAAAGAATGGTAGGGTGAAGGAACCATGGGTGACAAGTGAGTTGGAGAATCTAGTCAGGTGGAAAAAGGCAGCATACATGAGGTTCAGGAAGCAAGGATCCGATGGGTCTATTGAGGAATATAGGATAGCAAGAAAGGAGCTTAAAAAGGAACTGAGGAGACCAAGAAGGGAGCATGAGAAGGCCATGGTGAGTAGGGTATAGGAAAACCACAAGGCATTCATCAATTACGTGAAGAGCACAAGGATGACAGGAGTGAAGATAGGACTGATTAGAGATAAAAATGGGATGATGTGCCAGGAGGCTGTGGAAATGAACGAGGTCCTCAATGAATACCTATCTTCGGTATTTATCAGCGAGAGGGAAATTGATGACGGTGAAGACACTATGAGTGAGGTTGATGTTCTAGAACATATTGATATTAAGGGAGAGGAGGTGTTGGAGTTGTTAAAATACATTAGGACGGGTAAGTCCCCGGGCACTGACGAAATATTCCCCAGGCTGCTCCACGAGGCAAAGGAAGAGATTGCTGAGCCTCTGGCTAGGATCTTTATGTCCTCGTCCTCCAGGGGAATGGTACCAGAGAATTGGAGTGAGGCGAATGTTATTCCCTTGTTCAAAAAAGGTAGTAGGGATAGTCCGGGTAATTATAGACCAGAGAGCCCTGCGTCTGTGGTGGGAAAGCTGTTGCAAAAGATTCTTACAGATAGGATCTATGGGCATTCAGAAAATCTTGGTCTGATCAGGGTCAGACAGCATGGCTTTGTGGAGGGCAGATCGTGTCTAACAAGCCTGACAGAGTTCTTTGAGGAGGTGACCAGGCATATAGATGAGGGTAGTGCAGTCGATGTGATCTATATGGATTTTAGTAAGGCATTTGACAAGGTTCCACATGGTATGCTTATTCACAAAGTCAGAAGGTATGGGATCCAGGGAAGTTTGGCCAGGTAGATTCAGAATTGGCTTGCCTGCAGAAGGCAGAGGGTCGTGGTGGAGGGATTACATTCAGATTGGAGGATTGTGACTAGTGGTGTCCCACAAGGATCTGTTCTGGGACCTCTACTTCTCGTGATTTTTATTAACGACCTGGATGTCGGGGTAGAGGGGTGGGTTGGCAAATTTTCAGACGCCACAAAGGGTGGTGGTGTTGTAGATAGTGTAGAGGATTGACAAAGATTGCAGAGAGTCATTGATAGGATGCAGAAGTGGGCTGAGAAGTGGTAGATGGAGTTCAAACCGGAGAAGAGTGAGGTGGTACACTTTGGAAGGACAAACTCCAAGGCAGAGTACAAAGTAAATGGCAGGATACTTGGTAGTGTGGAGGAGCAGAGGGATCTGGGGGTACATGTCCACAGATCCCTGAAAATTGCCTCACAGGTGGATAGGGTACTTAAGAAAGCTTATGGGGTGTTAGCTTTCATATGTCGAGGGATAGAGTTTAAGTGTCGCGATGTAATGATGCAGCTGTATAAAACTTTGGTTAGGCCACACTTGGAGTACTGTGTCCAGTTCTAGTCGCCTCACTATAAGAAGGATGTGGAAGCATTGGAAAGGGTACAGAGAAGATTTACCAGGATGCTGCCTGGTTCAGAGAGTATGCATTATGATCAGAGGTTAAAGGAGCTAGGGCTTTACTCTTTGGAGAGAAGGAGGATGAGAGGAGACATGATAGAGGTGTACAAGATAATAAGAGGAATAGATAGAGTGGATAGCCAACGCCTCTTCCCCAGGGCACCACTGCTGAATACAAGAGGACATGGCTTTAAGGTAAGGGGTGAGAAGTTCAAGGGGGATATTAGAGGAAGGTTTTTTACTCAGAGAGTGGTTAGTCCGTGGAATGCACTGCCTGAGTCAGTGGTGGATGCAGATACACAAGTGAAGATCAAGAGACTACTAGACTGGTATATGGAAGAATTTAAGGTGTGTGTGTGGGGGGGTGGGGTGTTATATGGGAGGCAGGGTTTGAGGGTCGGCACAACATTGTGGGCCGAAGGGCCTGTACTGTGCTGTACTATTCTATGTTCTATGTTCTGTGAAAGGGTACAGAGGAGAGTTACCAGGATGCTGCCTGGTTTAGAGAGTATGCATTATCATCAGAGATTAAGGGAGCTAGGTCGTTACTCTCTGGAGAGAGAAAGGATGAGAGGAGACATGATAGAGGTATACAAGATAATAAGAGGAATAGATAGAGTGGACAGCCAGCGCCTCTTCCCTAGGGCACCACTGCTCAATACAAGAGAACATGGCTTTAAGGTAAGGAGTGCGAATTTCAAAGGGGCTATTAGAGGAAGGTTTTTCACTCAGAGAGTGGTTGGTGTGTGGAATGCACTGCCTGAGTCAGTGGTGGAGGCCGATACACGAGTCAAATTTAAGAGACTACTAGACAGGTATGAGGAGGAATTTAAGGTGGGGGTTTATATGGGAGGCAGAGTTTAAGGATCGGCACAACCTTGTGGGTCGAATGGTCTGTACTGTGCTGTACTGTTCGATGTTCTATGTTCTATGTTCTATTCTCATAAGGCATGCTCCCTAATCCAGGCAACATCCTTGTAAATCTCCTCTGCACCTTTTTTTCTGGTTTCCACGTCATTCCTATACTGAGGCGACCAGAATTGAGCACAGTTCTCCACGTGGGGACTGACCAGTGTCCTATATAGGTGCAACATTAACTCTCGGCTCTTAACCTCAATCCCACAATTGATGAAGTCCAATGCAACGTATGCCTTCTTAATCACAGAGTGAACCTGCGCAGCACCCTTGAGTATCCTATAGACATGGACCCCACGATTCCTCTGATTCTCCACAATGCCAAGAGTCTTACCATTAATGTTATATTCTGCCATCATATTTGACCTTCCAAAATGAACATTCTGAAACTTACCTGGGTTGATCTCCAACTTCTTCTTCTCAGCCCAGTTTTGCATCCTGTCAATGTACATCTGACAGCCCTCCACGCTATCCAGAACACACTCAACCTTTCTGTCATCAGCAAATTTACTAACCCATCCCTCCACTTCCTCATCCAGGTTATTTATAAAAATCACAAAGAGTCTGGGTCCCAGATCAGATCCCTGAGAAACACTCCTGGTCACCGGCCTCCATACAGAATATGACCCATCTACAACCACTGTGCGATACAGTTCTGGATCCACAAAGCAATGGCCCCTTGGATCCCATGTCTACTTGCTTTCTGAACAAGCCTTGCATGGGGTACCTTATAGAATGCCTTGCTGAAATCCATATACACTGCATCTACTGCTCTTCTTTCATCAATGTGCTTAGTCACATCCTCAGAAAATTCGATCAGGCTCGTAAGGCACGACCTGCCTTTGACAAAGCCATGCTGACTATTCCTAGTCATATAATGCCTCTCCAAATGTTCATAAATCACAGGATCTTCTCCATCAACTTACCACTACTGAAGTAAGACTCACTGGCCGATAATTTCCTGGGCAATCCCTACTCCCTTTCTTGAATAAGGGAAAAACATCCGCAACCCCCCAGTCCTCCGGAACCTCTCCCGTCCTCATTGATGATGCAAAGATCATTGCCAGAGATGAGCAATCTCCTCTCTTGCTTCCCACAGTAGCCTGGGGTGCATCTCATCCGGTTCCGGAGACGTTTCCAACTGTGTGCTTTCCAAAAGCTCCACCAAATCATTTTTCTTGTATCAAAATTCTCAAACTTTTCAGTCCACTAAAACAGCGGTCCCCAACCATGTTAGCAAAGCATGTGCTACCGTGCCGCGAGGAAACGATATGATTTGGTGATAGGAGTCAGCTGCACCTTTCCTCATTCCCCGTCACGCCCACTGTTGAGCTTGAACGCACGCGTCATCCACGTCAGCGCGGGAAGAAGATCAGCTCCCCGAGCTTGCAAATGACGGCGGACTGTAAAGTATGTTGGACATAACATCTCTGCCGGCATTCCGGATCAAAGTCAAGGCTAAATATCTTGAGATAGCCACGAAAGCACTGAAAACGTTGCTTCCATTTCCAACATATCTCTGCAATGAATGCAACGAAACCTAAATTGCGGAATAGAACGGACACAAGGAACCCCGTTCGAGTATCGCTGTCTCCTATCACCCCTCAATAGGAACGTCTTGTTGCAGGAAAACAAGCCCAGGGCTCCCACTGATTCAGCGATATTGGTGTGTTGCAATGATTTTATATGTTCATACGGGGAAAATATGTGCTGTGTGTTTAATATCCAAACGTTACTTAAAATGTTATGATGCTATTGACTTATATAACCATATAACAATTACAGCACGGAAACAGGCGATCTCTGCCCTCCTAGTCCGTGCCGAACGCTACTCTCACCTAGTCCCACCGACCTGCACTCAGCCCATAACCCTCCATTGCTTTCCTGCCCATATAGCTGTCCAATTTTTCTTTAAATGATAATACCGAACCTGCCTCTACCACTTCTACTAGAAGTTCGTTCAACACTTACTTCAAGCTCCTTGTCCTCCCCTGATAATTGACTTATCACTATATTCGTGAGAGGAAAATATGCGCTGTGTGTTTAATATTAAATTCGTTAGGTAAACCCTTTTAGAAACGAAATTGAGTGTATTAGCCAGTTATCACCTATATTGCGTTCGTGATTAATACCCCACCCCGGACCAGAATCGCCAATAACGAATTATAGAAAAAAAATCGGCACGTACACACATGCGCACATCACACATTCGCACTGGTGCCCGCGCAAGGCTTAATGGTCATTGTAGTCTTTTTCGGGGTAAACCCAACATATTTGACTGCTACTCTTGTTCATTGGCAACCCTACCACCACCCCCCACCCCCTGATCGGCCGGTCCGCAAAAATATTGTCAATATGAAACCGGTCTGCAGTGCGAAAAAGATTGGGGACCCCTGCACTAAAAGTTATCCCCATAATTGCGAAGATCCTTTTCCATAGTGAATTCTGAAGAGAAGTATTCATTAAGTACCTCCACTATTTCCTCCGGTTTCATACACACTTTTCCATTGTCACACTGAATTGGTTCTATTCTCTCACGTCTTATCCTCTTCCTCTTCACGTACTTGTAGAATGCCTTGTGGCGTTCCTTAATCCTGTCCGCCAAGGGCTTCTCATGGCCCCTTCTGGCTCTCCCAATTTCATTCTTAAGCTCCTTCCTGCTAGCCTTATAATTTTCTGGATTCATAGTATTACCTAACAGTTTATCAGACAGTTAATAGGCAAACTAAAATGAAAAACGCTGGAGCTCCTATCGTGTCTGTAATGGTGGGTTGTCCCGCTTCACTCACAACGCTGAATTCTCATCGCCAATCATAGAAAAAAGTTCTTTTCATGGACTCTTTCTCCTCGGGAAGCACTCCTTACATTAGGGTCTTCCCTTCGGATCGGATCCTCCAGGCTTCCTCCCAGATCCTCTCCTTTCCGGATCTCCCGCCAAAAGACTACGAACTCGACCACTGTTGGTCACAAATCCTTCTCCACCCAGCTCTGTCTAGAACTTTCTCCCGAATCCACTTCCTTGATTGGCTGACACAACATTCTTAAGTTGAAGAATATGGCTCCTTATCTTTAGGATAAACGAAACATTCTACCAGAAGAGCACATTGTTTTACAGAAAACTGCTAAAATGAAAGACTTCACGGTTTAGCAGTGGCAATAAGATGTTTGGCATGCGTGACCCTACCGAGAGCAAAAGCGTAAAACTCTGACTTCAGCCAACATAGCTCTGCGAGTCATTGAGACACACAAACCTCCAAAACCTCTGACAAGGTTGTAGTCTGCTTAGAGGACAGCCCATGTGGAATTTGCAACTTCTTCCTGTGACCGTCTAGTATTTCCTCTGAGTGATCCAGCTTTCTCCCACATCCCAAGGATGTGTGGGGTCGTAAGTTAATTAGCCACTGTTAATGCTCCTAGTAGGTAGGTGACAGGTAGGATCTAATGTTGATGAGGAGTTGATGGAAATCTGGGAGAAGAGAAAATGTAAAATGCAGGATTAGAATAAATATGTTTTGATTGTCAACGCACAGTCGATAGGCCAAATGGTCTAATTTTCTACTCTCTATGACTTGGCTGTGAGTCTTCCCACTAGTGGCCTGGCCAATATTATTTTTGAATTAACATAATTAAAGTAGATCAGTTATTGCAGTTAGTAGGGTTTTGCTCCACACAGTGTATAGCAGCACTTCTCAATCTTTTTCTGCTGGAGGAACCCTTGAAATAATTTTCAAGTCTTAGGAAACCCCTGTATAAAAATTATTATACTTAAAGCTTATGGGTTGTTACCATATCAGTAAGTTGCAGATATAATAATCCAGAAATAATTGTCAAATCTCTTTTGAGTAAAGAATAATTTTTAGCCAACCTTCCCTGAAAAGAAATAGGTAAAAACATAGAAAACCTACAGCATAATACAGGCCCTTCAGCCCACAACGTTGTGCCGAACATGTCCCTAACTTAGCAATTACTAGGCCTACCATTTATCTAAACTCTATGTACCTATCCAAAAGTCTCTTAAAAGACCCTGTCGTATCTGCCTCCACCGCCGTTGCCGGCAGCCCATACCACGCACTCACCACTCTCTGGGTAAAAAACATACCCCTGACATCTCCTCTGTACCTACTCCCCAGCACCATAAACCTGTGTCCACTTCTGGCAACCATTTCAGCCCTAGGAAAGAGCCTCTGACTATCCACACCATCAAAGCCTCTCATCATATACACCTCTATCAGGTCACCTGTCATCTTCCGTCGCTCCAAGGAGAAAAGGCCGAGTACACGCAACCTGTTTTCATAAGGCATTCTCTCCAATCCAGGCAACTTCTTGTATTTCTCCTCTGCGCCCTTTCTACAGTTTCCACATCCTTCCAGTAGTGAGGCGACCAGAACAGAGCACAGTACTCCAAGTAAGGCCGGACCAGAGTCCTATATAGCGGCAACATTACCTGTAGGCTCCTAAATCCACTTCCACAGTTGATGAAGACCAATACACCGTTGACCTTCTTAACCACAGAGTCAACCTGCGCAGCTGCTTCAAGCGTCCAATGGACTCGGACCCCAAGATCCCTCTGATCCTCCACACTGCCAAGAGTCTTACCACTAATACTATATTCTGCCATCATAATTGATCCACCAAAATGCACCACTTCACACTTATCTGGGTTGAACTCTATCTACCACTTCTCAGCCCAGTTTTGCATTCTATCAATGTCCTACTGTAACCTCTGACAACCTTCAACACTATCCACAATACCTCCAACATTAGTGTCATCAGCAAACTTACTAACCCATCCATCTACATCCTCATCGAGGTCATTTATAAAAATCACGAAGAGTAAGAGTCCCAGAACGGATCCCTGAGGCACAGCACTGTTCACCGACCTCCATGCAGAATATGACCCGTCTACAATCACTCTTTCCCTTCTGTGAGCTAGCCAGTTCTGGATCCACAAAGCAAAGTCGCCTTGAATCCCATGCCTCCTTACTTTCTCAATAAGCCTTACAAGGGTTACCTTATCAAAAGACTTGCTGAAAACCATGTACACTGCATCTATTGCTCTTCCTTCATCAATGTCTTCAGTCACATCCTCAAAAAATTCAATCAGGCTCTTAAGGCACGAACTGCCCTTGAAATAGCCATGCTGACAATTCCTATTCATAATGTACCTCTATAAATGTTCATAAATCTTGCCTCTCAGGATCTTCTCCATCAATTTACCAACAACTGAAGAAAGTCTCACTGGTCTATAATTTCCTGGACTATCTCCAGATGCTTTCTTGAATAAAAGAGCAACATTCGCAACCCTACAATCTTCCGAACCTCACCCGTCCATATTGATGATGAAAGATCATCGCCGGAGGCTTAGCAATCTCGTCCCTCGCCTCCCACAGTAGCCACCCGGCGACTTATCCAACTTGATGCTTTCCAAAAGCTCCAGCACATCCTCTTTCTTAATATCTATATGCTCGAGCTTTTCAGTTCGCTGCAAGTCATTACTACAATCACCAAGATCCTTTTCCATAGTGAATACTGAAGTAAAGTGTTCATTAAGTACCTCTGCTATTTCCTCCGGTTCCATACACACTTTCCCACTGTCACAATTGATAGGTCGTATTCTTTCACGACTTATACTCTTGCTCTTCACATATGCCTTGGGGGTTTCCTTAATCCTGCCCGCCAAGGCCCCTTCTGGCTCTCCTAATTTCCTTCTTAAGCTCCTTCCTTTTAGCCTTATAATCTTCTAGATATCTAACTTTACTTAGCTCCCTGAACCTTCCGTAAGCTTTTCTTTTCCTCTTGACTAGATTTACTACAACCTTTGCATACCATGGTTCCTGTACCCTACCATAACTTCCCTGTCTCATTGGAACGTACCCATGCAGAACTCCACACAAATATCCCCGAACATTTGCCACATGTCTTCCGTACTTTTCTCCGAGAACATCTGTTCCCAATTTAAGATTCAATTTCCTGCCTGATAGCCTCATAATTCCCCTTACTCCAATTAAACGCTTTTTCAACTTGTCTGTTCCTATTTCTCTCCAATACTATTGTAAAGGAGATAGAATTATGAACACTGTCTCCAAGATGCTCTCCCACTGAGAGATCTGACACCTGACCAGGTTCATTTCCCAATACCGAATCAGGTACAGTCTCTCCTCTCGTAGGCTTATCTACACATTGTGTCAAAGAACCTTCCTGAACATACCTAACAAACTCCACCCCGTCTAAACCCCTAGCTCTACGGAAATTCCAATCGATATTTGGGAAATTAAAATCTCCCATCACGAGAACTCTGTTATTATTACACCTTTCCAGGACCTGTTTCCCTATCTGCTCCTCGGTATTCCCGTTACTATTGGGCGGCCTATAAAAAACACCCTGTAAAGTTTTGACCCCTTCCTGTTCCTAACCTCCACCCACAGAGATTATCTGTCCATGGCGTCCACCTGTCCTGCAGCCGTGACACTATCTCTATTCAACAGTGCCACGTCCCTCCTCATGTGCCTCCCTACCCGTCCTTTCTGAAACATCTAAAACCCGGCACTTGAAGTAACCATTCCTGTCCCTGAGCCATCCAAGTCCCTGTAATGGCCACCACATCGTAGCTCCAAGTACTGATCCACGCTCTAAGCTCATCCGCTTTGTTCACAATACTCCTTGCGTTAAAGTAGACACATCTCAAACCGTCAGTCTGAGTGCGTCCCTTCTCTATCACCTGCCTATCCTCGCTAACACACTGTCTCCAAGATTTTTCTATTTATGAGCAAACCGCCTCTTCCCCAGTCTCTCCAGTTCGGTTCCCACCCCAGAACAATTCTAGTTTCAACTCTCCTCAGTAGCCTTAGCAAACCTCCCCGCCAGGATATTGGTCCCCCTGGGGTTAAAGTGCAACCCGTGCTTTTTGTACAGGTCACACCTGCCCGAAAAGAGGTCCCAATGATCGAGAAATCTGAATCCCTGCTCCCGCTCCAAACCCTCAGCCACGCATTTATCCTCCACCTATTCCTATAGTCACTGTCGCGTGGCACAGGAAGTACTCCCGAGATTACTACCTTTGCGGTCCTGCTTCTCAACTTCCTTCCTAACTCCCTGTAGTCTTTTTTTCAGGAGGTCTTCCCTTTTCGTACTTGTGTCATTGGTACCAATATGTACCACGACCTCTGGCTGTTCTCCCTCCCACTGCAGGGTATCTTGGACACGATCTGAAACATCCCGGACGCTGGCACCTGGGAGGCAAACTACCATCCGAGTTTTTTTCCTGCATCCAGAGAATCGACTCTCTAATCCCCTAACTATAGAATCCCCTATCACTTTGATCGTTAAGTTTAACTTAACTTCCTTAAAATTAATTTCTTAATCTGTTAATCATAAATTTTAATAACTCATGGAGATGTCAGGGGTAAGTTTTTTCTTCGGGAGATGTCAAGGATAAGTTTTTTACGCAGAGTGTGCGTGGAATGGGCTGTCGGCAACGGTGGTGGAGGCGGATATGATAGGGACTTTTACGAGACGCCTGGACAGGTACATGAAGCTCAGAAAAATAAAGGGCTATGGGTAACCCTAAGTTAAGGGCATGTTTGGCACAGCTCTGTGGGCCGAAGCGCCTGTATGCGCTGTAGGTTTTCTATGTTTCTATGTTTCATAAGGCAAACGTAATAAATTTCTGTTAAGTAACTGGCTTAAGTTAAAGCAGCACACATCAAAGTTGCTGGTGAACGCAGCAGGCCAGGCAGCATCTATAGGAAGAGGCGCAGTCGACGTTTCAGGCCGAGACCCTTCGTCAGGACTGACGAAGGGTCTCGGCCTGAAACGTCGACTGCGCCTCTTCCTATAGATGCTGCCTGGCCTGCTGCGTTCACCAGCAACTTTGATGTGTGTTGCTTGAATTTCCAGCATCTGCAGAATTCCTGTTGTTTGGCTTAAGTTAAAATTGGATTTAATTTTTCTAAAGGTAGTTCTAGTAGATTTTATTTAAATAAAGGTTTTTAATTGATTTTAATGAATCCTATTCACAGCATGAAAATTTATTGACAATGTTGAATAGTAACATTACTAAAAATCATAAGCCAATGCAATATAAATAAAAAATATAGCCTCAGGTACAATTTTATACAAGAGTTTGAAAGTACCAATATCAGGCTTATTGTTTTTTCCCCTTCTCAGATACTCAATTCTGGGTCGAACTTGAGATCAGCGCACGGATTTCACCTTTAACTGAAATGAAATTATCTCTATCCTTGCTTCTGATGCTTGTTAAACTTGGACAATCTTGCTGGCATATGTAAGAAGTTGAAAAGTGCAGCAAAATTCGCATTGATTTCCTGTGAATGGCAGTATACTGTTCTTTCACAGAAATCCAGAACTGATCCAGGGACAGGTCAATAAATCTCATCTTGAGTGCACGAAAGGTAGCTTAAAAGGTTCTTCCTCTTCTCTCAAAGGTAAGTTCTCAGATTCAGCATAAGATTTCGAGAAAGGGTCTTTCACCAATGGGGTACCATCAGTACAGATGCCAACACAGTTCCTCCATGATAGACCTTTTGTTTCCAGACATGAAGAAAAAAAATTAATTTATCTTGATATTTACTTCTTTCGGACAGCTTTATGCAACACAAAAGTTTTCTTGAATTTCACCATGATTTACAAGTCTTACAAATACCACACATGGCATTTATTGCTTAAATCTATTGGCTCATCAACCCAGATGGAGAAGCTGTTTTTTCAGTCTGTCACACAAGACAACTTCAATATCTTGTGGTATTTCATCAATACGTCGACTTATCGTACTTGAGAGTGAAACCTTTTCCAATTTCTCATACTGCATTTTGACCACCATAATTTTACATGCTAGCATTATTGGGTTCTCACCAACTGTGTTACTTTAACTGTTCTGGGTAATAAGCTCTGCGACTAAATAACATTTACAACACCAGGGAAGCGGCAGGCCAACAGTTGAGTCCTGGCGCGTAAAAATTACTTCTTTAGAATGAATATTTTCCTCCAATTTTCTACTGCACCGGTTGAGTTTTTTCGCTCCCTAAATCAGTCGGCGGCGCATAAGTGGAAGTTGGGGGAGGTAATCCGGGAAGAAAGGGTTTACATCACACCTTAAATGGGGCGAGTCTATCCAATGCTCAGGAGAACGCACTTCACCCTCCTCATCAACCTAACGTCCTCCCCTCCGAGCTCACCAATTATCAACGGCTCCCCTATCTCGCATCAAACACGAAAAATGGACTCAATTAAATAAACACGCTATACCATATTGGGCTGAGAGGCCTCTCCGGAGATTGCCCTTGGGGCTGCTCAGCCACTGTCCATCACTGCGAACGCTCGCATCATGCGTCGCGTGAAGATCGGATAACAATGTTTTTTTTTCTTAATCACGACCTGTCGCAGAACTGCGGAGCCCCGGTTGAGAACTCCTGGTCTAAAGGTTCGTGCATTTCTTATATTTCAAATTCCACTCTATATCAAAGTTCTGAGTAGACATATGTACAAATGTAGCATCCATCTTTCTGTAGCTTCCTGTAGGATTAAGACCCATTTTCAAACTCACTGTGATTCATTGTCCCCGAGAACTACTTGACTTTAACGGCCCCAGGCTAAGGGTAGAACATCGGCAGAACGTTGACTAACTTACAATGATTTGGAAGTAATATTGAAGGACACGTGGTTAGCAACATCAGCATATAACCATGTAACCAGATGACAATTGCAGCACAGAAACAGGCCATCTCGGCCCATCTAGTCCGTGCCGAAATCTTACTCTCACCTAGTCCCACCGATCTGCACTCAGCCCATAACCCTCCATTCCTTTCCTGTCCATATATCTATCCAATTTAACTTTAAACGACAACATCGAACCTGCCTCAACCACTTCTGCTGGAAGCTCGTTCCACACAGCCACCACTCTCTGAGTAAAGAAGTTCTCCCTCATGTTACTCCTAAACTTTTGTCCTTTACCTCTCAACTCATTTCCTCTTGTTCGAATCTCCCCCACTCTCAATGGAAAAAACCTATCCACGACAACTCTATCAATCCCCCTCATAATTTTAAACACCTCTATCAAGTCCCCCCTCAACCTTCTATGCTCCAAAGAATAAAGACCTAATCTGTTCAACCTTTCTCTGTAACTTATGGTTATATGGTTATCAGCAACATCTTAATTGTTGCAAGAAAAATCTTATGATTTAGTAGACAAGTCCTTTGGTTAATATTTCCCACCTAGAAACTTCTTACAATTTTCAACTAGAAGATTTGCTTCTGCGTGATAGTTGCGGTGGCTCTAGGGCACTCGACAGTTAGGGGTACGGTAAGGATATTTTGTGGCCTCAAAAGAGACACAAGGATGGTCTGTTCCCTCCCGGGTTCTTGGGTCAATGATGTATTGGAGCGGCTGCTGTATATTCTCAAGGGGGAGGGGGAACAGCCAGATGCCGTGGTGTTTAAAGGCAGAGAAGAGAGGGGATGTGAGGTCCTACTCAATGAGATATAGAGTTAATACAGAGGTCGAAGAGAATGTCCTCCAAAGTTGTAATCTCCGGATTACTCTTTGTGCCACGGGCTTCTGCAAGTAGGAAAGTGTTGATAACTTGGATGAATGAGTGGCTGCCGAGATGGTGCAGGGGGCAGGATTTCAAGTTCTAGGGTCGTTGAAATCTTTTCTGGGGAAGAGATGACCTGTAGTAGAGGGTCGGGTCGGGTTGCACCTGATTTGGAACGGAATAAATCTCCTGGCCGGGGATTTGAAAGCAGAGCCCCAGGTCAGTAAGAGAAAGCTCTGAACAGAAGGTAGGTGTCAGCGAAAGTATTGAAAGGCAAAAGTGAAATAATAGTTATGATTAGTCGGATAGTTAGAAGTGTGTATATTTTAATGCTTGGAGTATTATGGGTAAGTATTGGAGTCTTATACCGGTAAACTTAGAAGATGGACCTCCGATGTTGTTGTCATTACTGAAACTTGGTTGAGAGAGGGGCAAGAATGGGTGACTAACCCACCAGGTTTTCGAAGTTTTAGAAAAGATAGAGGAGGAGTTCAAAGAGCGCGAGTTGGGGGGCGTTGCATTACTAATCAGGGACAATAAAACAACTACACTCATGGGAAGCCCAATGGAAGGGTGGTCAGATATTGAGTCCAATGGGTGCAATTCATGAATAGGAGGGTGCAATCACACTGATGGGATTGTACTACAGATCTCATAATAGCCACTGGACCATTGAGGAGCAGATATGCAATCAGATTAAGGAAACTTGTAAAAATAATAGCGTTGTTGTCATGGGGGATTTCAAGTTCCCTCATGTAAACTGGGAGGTTTAGATGGGGTTGAATTTTGTTACGTGTATCCAGAAAAGCTTCTTAAATCAATATGTAGACGGTCCAACGAAAAGAGTGGTGTTCGATAATGAGATTGGCCAGATTACAGACCATTCAGTGGGTCAATAGGAAAGGCACAATTAAAATAACTCCTTAACTTTCAGGGTAGCTATTGTCACAATGGCGGGGGCTTTGGGAGCAAGGGTGGACCCAAATGCAAGACACATCTTGTGAGGTTAATTAAAATTTAGTTTATTGTTCGATACCAGGAGAGCAAAGCAGAAGCAGGAATAGCGAACAGGGTAAGGACTCGGGACTACGACTAGGCTGGGACCAAGGGTCTGGGCTTGGACTCAGAATCGGCTCCCAGAACTAGAGGAGACATGAAGAGGCTAGGGTATGGACTCCGAGCCAGAGAATGGGCAAGGCCCCAGTACCTGGGTCTTGCCTCGGGCTCGGACCCCAGAACCAGGCATGGACATGACATGGGCTAGGGAGAGGAGGAACATGGAAAACAGGTCTCGGGAGAGCCATGGACACATACACAGAACACAAACGGAACCATGGCCACATACACAGAACACAAAGTCGGGACCCCTCCTTCGGTACAGGACATAGGGCCGGGACTCATGACCCTTCGCAGGGCAATGGCAAGACGGCCTGACTTAGCACACGGAGGTGAGGACAAGACAAGACAAGACATGACCCCCCGCGGGGCAACGGCAAGACGGCCTGACTTACCCCACGGAGGCGAGGACAAGACAAGACCAACACGAAAGCACACCAGACAGTACCTATCTAGCTCCGGCGATAGAACTGGACCGAAGTGCAGGCGAGGGCTGCAGACGAGGGCGAGAGGCGAGAGGGGCAGAGAACGGATACAGACAGGGGGGTAGGACAGGAATCACAGACTGCCAGGGTCAGGACTTGACTCGGAACTGGGAAGCCGCCAGGGCCGGGACTTGTCTCGGTACTTGAATGCCGCGAGTGCCAGGACTTGACTCGGTACTTGAATGCCGCCAGGGCCAGGACCAGGACTTGACCTGATACTTGAATGCCGCCAGGGATGGGACTTGACTTGGTACTTCAATGCCGCCAGGGCCAGGACAGGACTTGCTACTTGAATGCCGCCAGAGCCAGGACTTGACTTGGTACTTGAATGCCCCCGGAGCCAGGACTTGACTTGGTACTTGAATGCCCCCGCAGCCAGGACTTGACTTGGTACTTGAATGCCTCCGGTGACAGGACTTGACTCGGTACTTGAATGCGGCCAGGACAAGGACTTGACTTGGTACTTGAATGCCGCCAGGACCAGGACTTGACTTGGTACTTGAATGCCGCCAGGGCCAGGACTTGACTTGGTATTTGAATACCGCCAGGACCAGGACTTGACTTGGTACTTGACTGCCCCCGGAGCCAGGACTTGACTTGGTACTTGAAAGCCCCCGGAGCCTGACCAAGGTTATAGCTGTAACCGTACCTCATGGCTCTTGAACTTAATCCCATGGTTAATGAATGCCAACGCGCCTTATGGTTTCTTAACAACACTGTCAACCTGCGCAGCAACTTTGAGTGTCCAATGGACACTGACTACAAGATTTCTCAGATCCTCCACACTATTATGCAAATCTTCGGAAGTTGGAATCAAATAAAGCACACGAGGAGTTTAAAGAAGCCTGAAAAGAACTAAAGAAAGGAAATAGAAAGGCTAGGATGGGCCATGAAAAGTAACTTGCAAGTAGAATTAAGGTGAATCCCAAGACATTGTATACACACCTCAAGAGCAAAAGGATAACGAGGGTGAGGTAGAAATGGGGGAATATTTGCTTGGACGCAGAGAATGTCAGTGAGGTACTTAAAGAGAACTGTGCTTCAGTATTTACCAAAGAAAAGGATATTGAACTCCAGGCGGTCAATACTGACTGTATAAATACCTTAGTGGTTTAGAGGTCAAGGAGGAGAAGGTGTTAGGCATGCTAATGAATATTAAGGTAAATAAGTCCCCAGGGCCCGATAGGACTTACCACAGGTTATTGAAGTAGGCAAGAGGTGAGATCGCTGAGTCTTTGACCAGTATCTTGGTGGCTTCTCTAACCATAGACGAGGTCCCAGAGGACTGACTAGTGGCTAGTGTTGTACCTCCATTTAAGAAGGGAAAAAGGGAAAATTCTAGGAACTATAGACCGGTGAATGTCATGTCAGTAGTAGGGAAATTGCTGGAGAAAATTCTTAGCGGCAAGAAGCGTGAATATTTTGAAACCTATGCCCTGATTAGGAAGAGGCTTTGTACGTGTTAGGTCGGGCCTTACCAACTTGATTGAGTTTTTGACAAGGTGACGAGCGAGATTGATGTCGGTAGGGGAGTGGAGATAGTCTACATGGATTTCAGTACTGAGATTTTAGTAATGTGTTTGACAAACTCCCACATGATAGCCTAATTTAGAAAATCAAGATACACGCGGTCCGAGCCGAATTAGCTGTTTGGCTTCAGAACTGGCTTACACACGGGAGACAGAGTGTGTTGTTTGAAGAGGCTTATTCGAGCTGAACGTCTGTAATTAGTGGAGTTTCGCAGGGAACTGTACTGGGACCTCTGCTGTTTGTAATGTATATAAATTACCTGCATGAAAATGTAGATGATGGCTTAATAATATTGCGGATTATACCAATATTGGAGGAGTTGTAGGTTGTGTAGAAGACTGCAACTAATACAGCGCAATATAGATCAGTTGCAGATGTGTGCAGATAGAGTTTAACGCAGATAAATGTGAGTTGCTGCACCGCGTTGGGACAAATGCAAGAGACAGTACACTGTTAAGGGTAAGATCCTTGATAGTGTTGCTGACCAAAACGATCTCTGGATGCAAGTTCGTAGCTCATTGAAAGTGGCTATACAGGTCGATAAGATGGTTACGAAGCTTTATGGAATGCTTGCTTTTATTAGTCGAGGCACTGAGTTCGAAAGGCAGGTGGTTATGTCGCAAATACTATATAAAATCTGTTTAGGCCACTTCAGGAGTATTGCATACAGTTCTGGTCGGTCCACTATAGCAAAGGTTGAGGCACTGGATAGAGTGCTGAAAAGGTTTACTAGAATGCTGCCTGGTTTAGAGGGTATGTGCTATCACGAGAGGCCTGATAAACTTGATATGTTTTCTCTGGAGTGCCTGATGCTGAGGAGAAAACTAATAGAGGTTCACAAGTTTATGAAAGACTAGATGGCGTGGACAGATTATCTCTTTCCAGTGGTTGAAATGTCTAATGCCAGAGGGCATACATGAAGCTGGAAGGTGGTAAGTTGACGGGTGATATGAGGGCGAAGTGTTTATTTTTTTACTCAGAGCGTGGTGGATGCTTGGAATGCGCTGTCTGGTAGAGCCAACTATATTAGATGTTTTTAAGAAATATTTGGATAGGCACATGCATGTAAGGAAGACAGAGAGATATAGACATGATGTAGGGATTGGTGTTTAGCAGTATTTGATTTGCTTTTTAGCTGGTTCAGCATAACAGTGTGGACCAAATGGCCTGTTTTTGTGTTATACTGTTTGATGTTATATGATTTCGAATGTTGAAAGGCATGGACAGAGTGGATGTGGCAAAGTTGTTTCCCATGATGGGGGTGTCTAGTACCAGAGGGCATGACTTGCGAAGAAATTATTTCAGTCAGAGGGTGGTGACTCTATAGAATTTGCTGCCACGGGCAGCAGTGGAGGCCAAATCATTCGGTGTATTTAAAGCAGAGATTTATCTGAGTAGCCAGGGCATCAGAGGTTATGGTGAGAAGGCGGGGGAGTGGGGCTAAATGGGAGAATGGATCAGCTCATGATAAAATGGAGAAGCAGACTCGATGGGCCGAATGGTCGACTTCTCCTCCTTTGTCTTATGGTCTTATGGTCTATTCTATATATTCGAACCTGGCCAGGGAGAGACCGTGATCAACAGCTCTGATCAAGGCAGAAGAGGGCTGAAACCGGCAGGCACGTAAGGGGACGTGGAAGCTCATAATTTTTACTAAAAAAATTTCCCTGTCCCCTAAAACCCTCACTAATTTTTAAAGATACACCGTAGATTGCTACCTGTGTTACATGCCAGTGAGGGTAGGAATAGGATGCTCTGGAGGATGAACAAGTGGCTGAGGAACTGGTGTAGGGGACAGGGTTTCAGATTTCAGCATAATTGGGACCTCTTCTGGGGCAGGTGGAACCTGTACAAGAGAGACGGGTTACACATGAACAACAGGGGGACCAATATCCTTTCAGGGAGGTTTGTTAGTGCTATTGGGTAGGCTTTAAACTAGATTTGCAGGGGCATGGGAACCAAACTGCCAGAGCAGACAGTGTGGCTGGGGTGAAAATAAATGCTGTTAAAAGTTCAAGCAAATCCGCTAATAGAAAGGTTGTGAGTGGTGGTAAAAATCTTCTGAGGTGTATATATTTCAATGCTAGGAGTATTGCGGGGAAGGCGGATGAGATGAGGGCGTGGATTGACACATGGAATTATGACGTTATAGCAATTAGTGAAACTTGGCTACAGGAGGGGCAGGACTGGCAGCTTAATATTCCAGGGTTCCAATGTTTCAGATATAATCGAGGCAGAGGAATGAAAGGTGGGGAAGTAGCATTACTTGTTAGGGAAAATATTACAGCAGTGCTCAGGCAGGACAGATTAGAGGCTTGTCTACTGAGTCCTTATGGGTGGAGCTGAGAAACAGGAAAGGTATGGCCACATTAGTGGGATTGTATTACAGACTACCCAATAGTCAACAAGAATTGGAAGAGCAAATCTGCAGGGAAATAGCAGGCAACTGCAGGAAACATAAAGTTGTGGTGGTAGGGGATTTTAATTTTCCATATATTGATTGGGACTCTCATACTGTTAGGGGTCTAGATGGTTTAGACTTTGTAAAATCTGTTCAGGAAAGTTTTCTAAATCAATATATAGAGGGACCAACTAGAGGGGATGTAATATTGGATCTCCTGTTAGGAAACGAGTTAGGACAAGTGACGGAAGTCTGTGTAGGGGAGCACTTTGGTTGCAGTGATCATAACACCATTAGTTTCAACTTGATCATGGACAAGTATAGATCTGGTCCTAGGGTTGAGGTTTTTAACTGGAAAAGGCCAAATTTGAAGAAATGAGAAAGGATCTAAAAAGCGTGGATTGGGACAGGTTGTTCTCTGGCAAGGATGTGATCGGTAGGTGGGAAGCCTTCAAAGGAGAAATTTTGAGAGTGCAGAATTTACATGTTCCTGTCAGGATTAAGGGCAAAGTGAATACGAATAAAGAACCTTGGTTCTCAAGGGATATTGCAACTCTGAAAAAGAAGAAGAAGGAGTTGTATGACATGTATAGGAAGCAGGGAGTAAATAAGGTGCTTGTGGAGTATAAGAGGTGCAAGAAAATATTTAAGAAAAAAATCAGGAGGGCTAAAAGAAGACATGAAGTTGCCTTGGCAGTCAAAGTGAAGGATAATCCAAAGAGCTTTTACAGTTATATTAAGAGCAAAAGGATTGTACGGGATAAAATTGGTCCTCTTGAAGATCAGCGTGGTCGGCTATGTCCGAAACCAAAGGAAATGGGGAAGATCTTAATTAGGTTTTTTGCATCTGTATTTACTAAGGAAACTGGCATGAAGTCTATGGAATTAGGGGAAACAATTAGTGAGATCATGGAAACTGTGCAGATCGAAAAGGAGGAGGTCCTTGGTATCTTGAGGAATATTAAAGTGGATAAATCCCCGGGACCTGACAGGGTGTTCCCTCGAACCTTGAAGGAGACTAGTGTTGAATTTGCAGGGGCCCTGGCAGAAATATTTAAAATGTCGCTGTCTACAGGTGAGGTGCCGAAGGATTGGAGCGTGGCTCATGTTGTTCCGTTGTTTAAAAAAGGATCGAAAAATAATCCGGGAAATTATAGGCCGGTAAATTTAACGTTGGTAGTAGGTAAATTATTGGAGGGAGTACTAAGAGACAGAATCTACAAGCATTTGGATAGACGGGGACTTATTAGGGAGAGTCAACATGGCTTTCTGCGTGGTAGGTCATGTTTGACCAATCTATTAGAGTTTTTCGAGGAGGTTACCAGGAAAGTGGATGAAGGGAAGGCAGTGGATATTGTCTACATGGACTTCAGTAAGGCCTTTAACAAGGTTCCGCATGGGAGGTTAGTTAGGAAAATTCAGTCGCTAGGTATACATGGAGAGGTGGTAAATTGGATCAGACATTGGCTCAATGGAAGAAGCCAAAGAGTGGTAGTAGAGAATTACTTCTCCGAGTGGAGGCCTGTGACTAGTGGTGTGCCACAGGGATCAGTGCTGGGTCCATTGTTATTTGTCATCTATATCAAAGATCTGGATGATAATGGGGGAAATTGGATCAGCAAATTTGCTGATGATACAAATATTGGAGGTGTACTAGACAGCAAGGAAGGTATTCAGAGCCTGCAGAGTGACTTGGACCAGCTGGAAAAATGGGTTGCAAAATGACAGATGGAGTTTAATGCAGACAAGTGTGAGGTATTTCACGTTGGAAGGACAAACCAAGGTAGAACATACAGGGTTAATGGTAAGGCACTGAGGAGTGCAGTGGAACACAGGGATCTGGGAATACAGATACAAAATTCCCTAAAGGTGGCGTCACAGGTAGATAGGGTCGTAAAGAGAGCTTTTGGTACATTGGCCTTTATTAATCAAAGTATTGAGTATAAGAGCTGGAATGTTATCATGAGGTTGTATGAGGCCGAATCTGGAGTATTGTGTTCAGTTTTGGTCACCAAATTACAGGAAGGACATAAATAAGGTTGAAAGAGTGCAGAGAAGGTTTACAAGAATGTTGCCGGGACTTGAGAAACTCAGTTACAGAGAAAGTTTGAATAGGTTAGAACTTTATTCCCTGGAGCGTAGAAGAATGAGGGAGATTTGATAGAGGAATATAAAATTATGATGGGTATAGATAGAGTGAATGCAAGCAGGCTTTTTCCACTGAGGCAAGGGGAGAAAAAAACCAGAGGACGTGAGTTAAGGGTGAGGGGGGAAAAGTTTAAAGGGAACATGGGGGGGGGGGCTTCTTCACACAGAGAGTGGTGGGAGTATGGAATGAGCTGCCAGACGAGGTGGTAAATGAGGGTTCTTTTTTAACATTTAAGAATAAATTGGACAGATACATGGATGGGAGGTGTATGGAGGGATATGGTCCGTGTGCAGGTCAGTGGGACTAGGCAGAAAATGGTTCGGCACAGCCAAGAAGTGCCAAAAGGCCTGACTGTGCTGCAGTTTCTATGGTTTCTATGGTTTCTAGGGGGCATCACAACCTGGTATGGAAGTTGTCCTGTCGAAGACCAAAAGAAGCTGCAGAAGATCGTGAACACGGCGCAGCACTTTACAATCTTCAGTCCGCGGACTGACTTTACACCGCACGCTGTCGGAGCAGTGCTGCAGGTCGATAAGATGGTTAAGAAGCTTTATGGAATGCTTGCTTTTATTAGTCGAGGCACTGATTTCAAAAGTCAGGTGTTTATGTCGCAAATACCCAGTCAACAGACTTTTCGTCCCTCTTCCCTCCGGGAGAAGATTCAGGAGCTTGAAGACTCGTACGGCCAGATTTGGGAACAGCTTCTTTCCAACTGTGATAAGACTGCTGAACGGATCCTGACCCGGATCTGGGCCGTACCCTCCAAATATCCGGGCCTCCCTCTCGACATAAGCCGGGAAGATGTGGAATCGATATGGGTAGAGCTGCGTTACACTAAGGGGCAGAAGACGCTGGTGGGAGTTGTGTACAGGCCACCTAACAGTAGTAGTGAGGTCGGAGATGGTATTAAACAGGAAATTAGAAATGTGTGCAATAAAGGAACAGCAGTTATAATGGGTGACTTCAATCTACATGTAGACTGGGTGAACCAAATTGGTAAAGGTGCTGAGGAAGAGGATTTCTTGGAATGTATGCGGGATGGTTTTTTGAACCAACATGTCGAGGAACCGACTAGAGAGCAGGCTATTCTGGACTGGGTTTTGAGCAATGAGGAAGGGTTAATTAGCGATCTTGTCGTGAGAGGCCCCTTGGGTAAGAGTGACCATAATATGGTGGAATTCTTCATTAACATGGAGAGTGACGTAGTTAATTCAGAAACAAAGGTTCTGAACTTAAAGAGGGGTAACTTTGAAGGTATGAGACATGAATTAGCTAAGATAGACTGGCAAATGACACTTCAAGGATTGACGGTGGATATGCAATGGCAGGCATTTAAAGGTTGCATGGATGAACTACAACAATTGTTCATCCCAGT
Source organism: Mobula hypostoma (assembly GCF_963921235.1). Classification (NCBI taxonomy): domain Eukaryota; kingdom Metazoa; phylum Chordata; class Chondrichthyes; order Myliobatiformes; family Myliobatidae; genus Mobula; species Mobula hypostoma. Next base: position 9,614,821 of record NC_086110.1, read on the forward strand.
TTGGCAAAAGAATAAATCAAGGAAGGTAGTGCACCCGTGGCTGACAAGAGAAATTAGGGATAGTATCAATTCCAAAGAAGTAGCATACAAATTAGCCAGAGAAAGTGGCTCACCTGAGGACTGGGAGAAATTCAGAGTTCAGCAGAGGAGGACAAAGGGCTTAATTAGGAAGGGGAAAAAAGATTATGAGAGAAAACTGGCAGAGAACATAAAAACGGACTGTAAAAGCTTTTATAGATATGTAAAAAGGAAAAGACTGATAAAGACAAATGTAGGTCCCCTGCAAACAGAAACAGGTGAATTGATTATGGGGAGCAAGGACATGGCAGACCAATTGAATAATTACTTTGGTTCTGTCTTCACTAAGGAGGACATAAATAATCTTCCAGAAATAGTAAGGGACAGAGGGTCCAGTGAGATGGAGGAACTGAGCGAAATACATGTTAGTAGGGAAGTGGTGTTAGGTAAATTGAAGGGATTGAAGGCAGATAAATCCCCAGGGCCAGATGGTCTGCATCCCAGAGTGCTTAAGGAAGTGGCCCAAGAAATAGTGGATGCATTAGTGATAATTTTTCAAAACTCGTTAGATTCTGGACTAGTTCCTGAGGATTGGAGGGTGGCTAATGTAACCCCACTTTTTAAAAAAGGAGGGAGAGAGAAACCGGGGAATTATAGGCCGGTTAGCCTAACTTCGGTGGTGGGGAAACTGCTGAAGTCAGTTATCAAGGATGTGATAACAGCACATTTGGAAAGCGGTGAAATGATCGGACAAAGTCAGCATGGATTTGTGAAAGGAAAATCATGTCTGACGAATCTCATAGAATTTTTTGAGGATGTAACTAGTAGAGTGGATAGGGGAGAACCAGTGGATGTGGTATATTTGGATTTTCAAAAGGCTTTTGACGAGGTCCCACATAGGAGATTAGTGTGCAAACTTAAAGCACACGGTATTGGGGGTAAGGTATTGGTGTGGGTGGAGAATTGGTTAGCAGACAGGAAGCAAAGAGTGGGAATAAACGGGACCTTTTCAGAATGGCAGGCGGTGACTAGTGGGGTACCGCAAGGCTCAGTGCTGGGACCCCAGTTGTTTACAATATATATTAATGACTTGGATGAGGGAATTAAATGCAGCATCTCCAAGTTTGCGGATGACACAAAGCTGGGTGGCAGTGTTAGCAGTGAGGAGGATGCTAAGAGGATGCAGGGTGACTTGGATAGGTTGGGTGAGTGGGCAAACTCATGGCAGATGCAATTTAATGTGGATAAATGTGAAGTTATCCACTTTGGTGGCAAAAATAGGAAAACAGATTATTATCTGAATGGTGGCCGATTAGGAAAAGGGGAGGTGCAACGAGACCTGGGTGTCATTATACACCAGTCATTGAAAGTGGGCATGCAGGTACAGCAGGCGGTGAAAAAGGCGAACGGTATGCTGGCATTTATAGCGAGAGGATTCGAGTACAGGAGCAGGGAGGTACTACTGCAGTTGTACAAGGCCTTGGTGAGACCACACCTGGAGTATTGTGTGCAGTTTTGGTCTCCTAATCTGAGGAAAGACATCTTTGCCATAGAGGGAGTACAAAGAAGGTTCACCAGATTGATTCCTGGGATGGCAGGTCTTTCATATGAAGAAAGACTGGATGAACTGGGCTTGTACTCGTTGGAATTTAGAAGATTGAGGGGGGATCTGATTGAAACGTATAAGATCCTAAAGGGATTGGACAGGCTAGATGCGGGAAGATTGTTCCCGATGTTGGGGAGGTCTAGAACGAGGGGTCACAGTTTGAGGATAGAGGGGAAGCCTTTTAGGACCGAGGTTAGGAAAAACTTCTTCACACAGAGAGTGGTGAATCTGTGGAATTCTCTGCCATAGCAAACTGTTGAGGCCAGTTCATTAGCTATGTTTAAAAGGAAGTTAGATATGGCCCTTGTGGCTACAGGGGTCAGGGGGTATGGAGGGAAGGCTGGGTTCTGAGTTGGATGATCAGCCATGATCATAATAAATGGCAGTGCAGGCTCGAAGGGCCGAATGGCCTACTCCTGCACCTATTTTCTATGTTTCTATGTTTCTATGTTTATTTTGCACTACCTTACTTCCCATTTTTCTATTTTCTATTTATGATTTATAATTTAAATTTTTAATATTTACTAATTTTAACTATTTTTTAATACTTATGATATTTAGTATTTGTAATTCAGGGAGTGTGAAGCGCAGAATCAAATATCGCTGTGATGATTGTACGTTCTAGTACCAATTGTTTGGCGACAATAAAGTATAATGTATATTATTCCATCGGGCAGGAGGTACAAAAGCATGATGACCACACCACCAGGCTCAGGAACGGCTACTTCCTTTCAGCCATTCATTTCTTGAACAGTGCTGCTCACCCCAACCCTACCTTAGCATACCAACACGGTGACCACTTTGCATTGCAATAGACATTAAGAACATTGGACATTACAACACAGTATTAGCCTCAGATCTATTTAATCCTCCTCTCCTATATAGCTCATTATATCTCTATCATCCATGTGCCTAAGAGTTTCCTAAATGCCCCTAATGTTTCCGCCTCTATCACCACCAATAGAAGCACATTCCTCGCACCCAGGACTCTATTAAAAAAAGCAAACTTTTGAGTTTCTACAGCATTTTATGTCTGTTGCTTTGGATTTTCACCATCTGCAGATTTTCTCGTTTTTGTGTTATTACTTAAAATAGAACATAGAATAGTACAGCACAATACAGGCCATTCGGCCTACGATGTTGTGCCGACCCTCAAGCCCTGCCTCCCATATAAGCCCCCAACTTAAATTCCTCCATATAACTGTCCAGTAGTCTCTTAAACTTCACTAGTGTATCTGCCTCAGCACTGACTCAGGCAGTGCATTCCACGCACCAACCACTCTGTGAGTAAAACACCTTCCTCTAATATCCCCCTTGAACTTCCGATCCCTTACCTTAAAGCCATGTCCTCTTGTATTGAGCAGTGGTGCCCTGGGAAGAGGCGCTGGCTATCCACTCTATCTATTCCTCTTGATATCTTGTACTCCTCTATCATGTCTCCTCTCATCCTCCTTCTCTCCAAAGAGTAAAGCCCTAGCTCCTTTAATCTTTGATCATAATTCATACTCTCTGAACCAGGCAGCATCCTGGTAAATCTCCTCTGCACCCTTTCCAATGCTTCCCCATCCTTCCTATAGTGAGGTGACCAGAACTGCACACAGTACTCCAAGTGTGGCCGAATCAGAGTTTTATACAGCTGCATCATTACATCGCGACTCTTAAACTCTATCCCTCGACTTGTGAAAGCTAACACATGATAAGCTGTTTTAACTACCGAATGCACCTGTGAGGCAACTTGCAGGGATCTGTGGACATGTACCCTCAGATTCCTCTGCTCCACCACACTACCACGTATCCTGACATTTAATTTGTACTCTGCCTTGGAGTTTGTCCTTCCAAAGCGTACCACCTCACACTTCTCCCGGTTGAACTACATCTGCCACTTCTCAGCCCACTTCTGCATCCTATCAATGTCTCTCTGCAATCTTTGACAATCCTCTACACTACAGCACCAACCTTTGTGTCGTTGCAAACTTGACAACCCACCCTTCTACCCCCACATCAAGGTCGTTAATAAAAATCACGAAAAGTAGAGGTCCCAGAACAGATCCTTGTGGGACACCGCTAGTCACAACCCTCCAATCTGAATGTATTCCCTCCACCACGACCCTACCGTGTGGAACCTTGTCAAATGCCTTACTAAAATCCATATTCAAACCACATTTCCAGAAAAGTTGGGATATTTTCCAAAATGCAATAAAAACAAAAATCCGTGATATGTTAATTCACGTGAACCTTTATTTAACTGACAAAAGTACAAAGAAAAGATTTTCAATAGTTTTACTGACCAACTTAATTGTATTTTGTAAACATACACAAATTTAGAATTTGATGGCTGCAACACGCTCAACAAAAGTTGGGACAGAGTTAAAATACGATTGAAAAGTTCACAGAATATTCAAGTAACACCGGATTAGAAGAACTCCACATTAAGCAGGCTAATTGGTAGCAGGTGAGGTATCATGACTGGGTATAAAAGTAGCGTCCATCAAAGGCTCAGTCTTTGCAAGCAAGGATGGGTCGTGGCTCACACCTTTGTGCCAAAATTCGTGAGAGAATTGTCAGTCAGTTCAAAAGGAACATTTCTCAACGCAAGATTGCAGAGAATTTAGGTCTTTCAACATCTACAGTAGATAATTTTGTGAAAAGATTCAGAGAATTCAGAGACATCTCAGTGCGTAAAGGGCAAGGTCGGAAACCACTGTTGGATGTGCATGATCTTCGAGCTCTCACGCGGCACTGCCTATGAAACCTTCATGCTACTGTGACAATTATAGGCACCTGGGCTCGGGAGTACTTCGGAAAACCATTGCCACTCAACACAGTCTGTCGGTGCATCCAGAAATGCAACTTGAAACTGTATTACGCAAGGAGGAAGCCATACATCAACTCTATGCAGAAACGCCGGTGAGTTCTCTGTGCCCGAGCTCATCTCAGACGGACCGAAGGACTGTGGAACCGTGTGCTGTGGCCAGATGAGTCCACATTTCAGCTAGTTTTCGGAAAAAACAGGCGTCGAGTTATCCGTGCCAAAGATGAAAACGACCATCCAGATTGTTATGAGCGAAAGGTGCAAAAGCCAGAATCTGTGATGGTATGGGGGTGTTTCAGTGCCCACGGCATGGGTGAGTTTCATGTATGTGAAGGTACCATTGACTTTGAGGCGTATATTAGGATTTTAGAAGACAGATATGTTGCCATCAAGGCGACGTCTCTTCCCGGACGTCCATGCTTATTTCAGCAGGACAATGCCAGACCACATTCTGCACGGGCTACAACAGCGTGGCTTTGTAGACACAGAGTGCGTGTGCTTGACTGGCCTGCTGCCAGTCCAGATATATCTCCTATTGAAAGTGTATGGCACATCATGAAGAGGAGAATCAGACAACGGAGACCACGGACTGTTGAGCAGCTGAAGTCTTATATCAAGCAAAAATCTACTACAACTAGTATCCTCAGTTCCAAAACGATTATAAAGTGTTATTAAAAGGAAAGGTGATGTAACATAAAGGTAAACATGCCTCTGTCCCAACTTTTGTTGAGGGTGTTGCAGCCATCAAATTCTAAATTTGTGTATGTTTACAAAATACAATTAAGTTGGTCAGTAAAACTATTGAAAATCTTTTTTTTTTGTACTTTTTTCAGTTAAATAAAGGTTCACGTGAATTAACATATCACAGATTTTGGTTTGTATTGCATTTTGGAAAATATCCCAACTCTTCTGGAAATGGGGTTTGTAGATCACATCCACTGCACTACCCTCCTCTATATGCCTGGTCATCTACTCAAAGAACTCTATCAGGTTCGTTCGACAGGATCTGCCCTTCGCAAAGCCATGCTGACTGTCCCTGATCAGACCATGATTCTCTAAATGCCCCGAGATCCTATCTCTAAGAATCTTTTCCTACAGCTTTCCCACCACTTACGTAAGGCTCACTGGTATATAATTACCCGGACTATCCCTACTACCTTTTTTGAACAAGGGGACAACATTCGCCTCCCTCCAATCCTCCGGTACCATTCCCGTGGACAACGAGGACATAAAGATCCTAGCCAGAGGCTCAGAAATCTCTTCCCTCGCCTGCTGGAGCAGCCGGGGGAATATCCGTTAGGCCCCACGGACTTATCCGTCCTAATGTATTTTAACAACTCCAACACCTCCTCTCCCTTAATGTCAACATGCTGCAGAACATCAACCTCACTCATATTGTCGTCACCATCATCAAGTTCCCTCTCATTGGTGAATACCGAAGAGAAGTATTCATTGAGTTCCTCTCTCACTTCCACAGCCTCCAGACACATCTTCCCACCTTTATCTCTAATCGGTCCTACCTTCACTCCTGTCATCCTTTTCTCCTTCACATAGTTGAAGAATGCCTTGGAGTTTTCCTTTACCCTACTCACCAAGGCCTTCTCATGCCCCTTTCTTGCTCTTCTCAGCCCCTTCTTAAGCTCCTTTCTTGCTTCCCTATATTCCTCAATAGACCCATCTGATCCTTGCTTCCTAAACCTCATGTATGCTGCCTTCTTCCACCTGACTAGATTTTCCACCTCACTTGTCACCCATGGTTCATTCACCCTGCCATTCTTTATCTTCCTCACCGGGACAAATTTATCCCCAACATCCTGCAAAAGATCTCTAGACATCGACCACACGTCCATAGTACATTTCCCTGCAAGAACATCATCCCAATTCACACCCGCAAGTTCTAGCCTTGTAGCATAATAATTTGCCCTTACCCAAATAAAAATTTTCCTGTCCTCTCTGATTCTATCCTTTTCCATGATAATGCTAAGGGCCAGGGAGCGGTGGTCACTATCCCCCAGATGCTCACCCACTGAGAGATCTGTGACCTGACCCGGTTCATTATCTAGTACTAGATCTAGTATGGCATTCCCCCTATTCCTATAGATGCTGCTTGGCCTGCTGCGTTCACCAGCAACTTTGATGTGTGTTGCTTGAATTTCCAGCATCTGCAGAATTCCTGTTGTTTGCGTTTAAATTCACTACTGCGAAGCCTCTTCCGGTGATGCCTACACCGAAGAAGTTTAGATCCTCTCTTCGACGGGAGTTCAGTGAAACCATCTCTCACTGCTCCCCATCTGTAATTTCTTCGGCTCTTCAACTTTTCGACCACACTTTGACTCAAACTCGCTATCACAGCCATGTATCCTTTCTTGGAACGTGCCTCCGTCGCCAACTTACTCCAGTTGGCTTTAGGTTTCGTTTCCAAGCCTCTCAATTTGGACCTTCTGAGGATCCCAGGTACTCACATTTTATTGACTCTGCCTCTCGCCGCTTCTCCCGTCAAGCTCTGAAGGCGACGCTCTCCGCCATGAGGAGGTACTTGGTGTCCCTATCCCAGACCCTTCCACACCTTCGGGACACTTTCTTCGCCGTCTGTAATGGTCCGACCCGTTATTTCATCCTCCGTCGGATCCACGCCTGCAATCGCCGTTTTTTTGACTTTGTCATGTTAGGCAAAGATCGCAAGATCTTACATCTACGGACTCCAGAGCCTGCCGGCCCCGACGCTAGCAGGCATGAACTTTCAATTGCGGTCCCTGCCATTGATCTCGACGGCTCCAACACCTCAGGACATATTCAAAACCCGGACTCCAGCAACGACCATGGACACATTCGAAGTGATTACGCAACCACCAACTGCAACTCCAGCCTTGAACACCAGGCCGGGTCTTTATGTGCTGCTGTTGTGACTCCCGTCTCCCCTTCCCCCACCACCACTCCGCAGCCCCGTCTTCCTCAGACCCCACCGTCAACTCCTGGGCCCTCAGAGGCTCCATCTTTCTCTCACCCCAACCCTCCCCTCTCCACTGACACCCCCAGCCTCCCCCCTCCCCCCTCTGATCCCAGTTCTCATCCGTGCCGGGTCTTTACCATCCCCTCCGACCTTCAACTGTCGGAGGCAGAACGCTCTGTTCTCAGTAAGGGCCTCACCTTTGTCCCCCTTCGCCCACACCTCAGCGAGTTCCGTGTTCGCCACGATGCGGAACTTTTCTTCCGCCGTCTCCGTCTCCGAGCCTACTTCTTCAGCAAGGACTCTTCCACCCCCACCGATGACCCCTTCTCTCGTCTTCAACCCTCCTCTTCTTCATGGACACCCCGCTCTGGTCTTCTGCCTGCTCTGGATCTCTTTATTGCCAACTGCCGACGGGACATCAACCGTCTCGACTTCACCGCACCTTGTCCCCATTCCAACCTCACTCCTTCGGAACGCTCTGCTCTCCACTCCCTCCGCACTAATCCTAACCTTATTATTAAACCCGCTGATAAAGGGGGTGCTGTTGTAGTCTGGCGTACTGACCTCTACCTTGCCGAGGCACAGCGACAACTCGCGGATACCTCCTCTTATTTACCCCTCGATCGTGACCCCACTAAGGAGCACCAGGCCATTGTCTCCCACACTATCAACGACTTTATCCGCTCAGGGGATCTCCCATCCACTGCTACCAACCTTATAGTTCCCACACCCTGCACTTCCCGTTTCTACCTCCCACCCAAGATCCACAAACCTGCCTGTCCTGGCCGACCTATTGTCTCAGCTTGCTCCTGCCCCACCGAACTCGTTTCTGCATACCTCGACACTGTTTTATCACCCCTTGTTCAATCCCTTCCGACCTATGTTCGTGACACTTCTCACGCTCTTAAACTTTTCGATGATTTTAAGTTCCCTGGCCCCCACCGCTTTATTTTCACCATGGATGTCCAGTCCTTATATACTTCCATCCCCCATCAGGAAGGTCTCAAAGCTCTACGCTTCTTTTTGGATTCCAGACCTAATCAGTTCCCCTCTACCACCACTCTGCTCCGTCTAGCGGAATTAGTCCTTACTCTTAATAATTTCTCCTTTTGCTCCTCCCATTTCCTCCAAACTAAAGGTGTAGCTATGGGCACCCGTATGGGTCCTAGCTATGCCTGCCTTTTTGTTGGCTTTGTGGAACAATCTATGTTCCGTGCCTATTCTGGTATCTGTCCCCCACTTTTCCTTCGCTACATCGACGACTGCATTGGCGCTGCTTCCTGCACGCATGCAGAACTCGTTGACTTTATTAACTTTGCCTCCAACTTTCACCCTGCCCTCAAGTTTACCTGGTCAATTTCCGACACCTCCCTCCCCTTTCTAGATCTTTCTGTCTCTGTCTCTGGAGACAGCTTATCCACTGATGTCTACTATAAGCCTACTGACTCTCACAGCTATCTGGACTATTCCTCTTTTTACCCTGTCTCTTGCAAAAACGCCATCCCCTTCTCGCAATTCCTCCGTCTCCGCCGCATCTGCTCTCAGGATGAGGCTTTTCATTCTAGGACGAGGGAGATGTCTTCATTTTTTAAAGAAAGGGGCTTCCCTTCCTCCACTATCAACTCTGCTCTTAAACGCATCTCCCCCATTTCACGTACATCTGCTCTCACTCCATCCTCCCACCACCCCACTAGGAATAGGGTTCCCCTGGTCCTCACCTACCACCCCACCAGCCTCCGGGTCCAACATATTATTCTCCGTAACTTCCGCCACCTCCAACGGGATCCTACCACTAAGCACATCTTTCCCTCCCCCCCCCTCTGCATTCCGCAGGGATCGCTCCCTACACAACTCCCTTGTCCATTCGTCCCCCCCCATCCCTCCCCACTGATCTCCCTCCTGGCACTTATCCGTGTAAGCGGAACAAGTGCTACACATGCCCTTACACTTCCTCCCTTACCACCATTCAGGGCCCCAAACAGTCCTTCCAGGTGAGGCATCACTTCACCTGTGAGTCGACTGGGGTGATATATTGCGTCCAGTGCTCCCGATGTGGCCTTTTATATATTGGTGAGACCCGACGCAGACTGGGAGACCGCTTTGCTGAACATCTACGCTCTGTCCGCCAGAGAAAGCAGGATCTCCCAGTGGCCACACATTTTAATTCCACATCCCATTCCCATTCTGACATGTCTATCCACGGCCTCCTCTACTGCAAAGATGAAGCCACACTCAGGTTGGAGGAACAACACCTTATATTCCGTCTGGGTAGCCTCCAACCTGATGGCATGAACATTGACTTCTCTAACTTCCACTAGGCCTCACCTCCCCCTCGTACCCCATCTGTTACTCATTTTTATGCACACATTCTTTCTCTCACTCTCCTTTTTCTCCCTCTGTCCCTCTGAATATACCTCTTGCCCATCCTCTGGGTCACCCCCTCCCCCCCATCTTTCTTCCCGGACCTCCTGTCCCATGATCCTCTCGTATCCCCTTTTGCCTATCACCTGTCCAGTTCTCGGCTCTATCCCTCCCCCTCCTGTCTTCTCCTATCATTTTGCATCTCCCCCTCCCCCTCCAGCTTTCAAATCCCTTACTCACTCTTCCTTCAGTTAGTCCTGACGAAGGGTCTCGGCCTGAAACGTCGACTGCGCCTCTTCCTATAGATGCTGCTTGGCCTGCTGCGTTCACCAGCAACTTTGATGTGTGTTGTTTGAATTTCCAGCATCTGCAGAATTCCTGTTGTTGGCATTTCCCCTGGTCAGCCTGTCCACATACTGTGACAGGAATGTGTCCTCGACCCACTTAACAAACTCTGCCCCATCTAAACCCTTGGAACTAATCAGGTGCCAATCAATATTGGGGAAGTTAAAGTCACCCATGATTACAACCCTGTTATTTTTGCACCTTTCCAAAATCTGCCTCCCAATCTGCTCCTCTGTATCTCTGCTGCTACCAGGGGCCCTATAGAATACCCCCAATAGAGTAACTGATCCCTTGCTGTTCCTGACTTCCACCTATATTGACTCAAAAGAGGATCCTGCTACATTACCCACCCTTTCTATAGCTGTAAGAGTATCCATGACCTGTAATGCCACCCCTCCTTCCCTTTTTTCCGCCCTCTCTATCCCTTTTAAAGCACTGAAATCCAGGAATATTGAGAATCCATTCCTTATCCACTAATTTCATTTTTGTGTGTTTTTTTTATGCATTTGGTATCATTTATGTTTCTCTTACGAATCCTGCTGATAGCTACATGGGTGCGTTTTATTAAGAGCTTGACTTTGACTTATTCATGGTTTCCATGTGCCGACTACAGGGAGTAAGGAAGTAAGTTGAGACGCAGGACCGCAAAGGTCGTAATCTCGGGATTACTGCCTGTGCCATGTGACAGTGAGTATAGGAATAGAATCAGGTGGAGGATAAATGCGTGGCCGAAGGTTTGGAGCAGGGGGCAGGGATTCATATTTCTGGATCATTGGGACCTTTTTTAGGGTCGGTGTGACCTGTACAAAAAGGTTGCACTTGAATCGCAGGGGGACAAACATCCTGGCGGGGATGCTTGCTAAGGCTACTGGGGAGAGTTTAAACTAGAATTTTTGGGGGTGTGGGATCCGAACGGAATAGACTGGGGAGAGGACGTTTTCTCACAAATAGAGAAAGCTTGTAAACAGTGCGAGAGAGAGGATAGGCAGGTGATACAGAAGGGACGCGCTCAGACTGAACGATTGAGATGTGTCCATTTTAACGCAAGGAGTATTCTCAACAAAGCGGATGAGCTTATAGCGTGGATCAGTACTTGGAGCTATGATGTGGTGGCCATTACAGAGACCTGGATGGCTCAGGGATAGGAATGGTTAGTTTAAGTGCAGGGTTTTAGATGTTTCATAAAGGACGGGTAAGGAGGCAAAAGAGGTGGGACGTGGCAGTGTTGATCAGAGACAGTGTCACCGCTGCAGAAAAGGTGGATGCCATGGAGGGATTGTCTGTGGAGTCTCTGTAGGTGCAGGTTAGGAACAGAATGGGGTCAATAACTTTGCTGGGTGTTCTTACAGGCCGCCCAATAGTAACAGGGATACAGAGGACCAGGTAGAGAACCAGGTCCTGGAAAGGTGTAATAATAGCAGAGCTGCCGTGATGGGAGATTTTAATTTCCCAAATATTGAATGGCATCTCCCTGGAGCAAGGGGTGTAGATGGGATGGAGACGGTTAGGCGTGTTCAAGAAGGTTTCTTGACACAGTATGTAGATAAACCCAAAAGAGGAGAGGCTGAACTTGATTTGGTATTGGGAAATTAACCTGGTCAGGTGTCATGCTCTCAGTGGGAGAGTATCTTGGAGATAGTGATCATAATTCTATCTTATTTACAATAGCATTGGCGAGAGATAGGAACAAACAAGTTAGAAAAGCATTTAATTAGTGTAAGGGGAATTATGAGGCTATCACGCAAGGAATTGGAAGCTTAAATTGGAAACAAGTGTTCACAGAGAACAGTACGGAAGAAATGTAGCCAATATTCAGGAGATATTTGTGTGGAGTTCTACATCGGTACGTTCTAATGAGACAGGGAAGTTATGGTAGGGTACAGGAATCGTGGTGTACAAAGGCTGTAGTAAATCCAGTCAAGAAGAAAAGAAAAGCTTACAAAAGGTTCAGTGAGCTAGGTAATGTTAGAGATGCAGAAGATTATAAGGCTAACAGGAAGGAGCTTAAGAAAGAAATTTGGAGTGCCAGAAGGGGCCATGCGAAAGCTCGGAGGGCAGGATTAAGGAAATCCCCAAGGCATTCTACAAGTATGTGAAGAGCAAGAGGATAAGTTGTGAAAGAATAGGATCTATCAAGTGTGACAGTGGGAAAGTGTGCATGGAACCGGAGGAAATAGCAGAGGTAATTAATGAATACTTTAATTCAGTATTCACTGTGGAAAAGGATGTCGGTGATTGTAGCGACTGCAAAGCTTGAGCATGTAGATATTAAGAAAGAGGATGTGCTGGAGCTTTTGGAAAGCATCAAGTTGGATAAGTCGCCAGGACCGGATGAGGTGTACCTCAGGCTACGGCGGGAGGCGAGGGAGAAGATTGCTTAGTCTCTGGTGATGATCTTTGCATCATCAATGGGGACGGGAGAGGTTCCGGAGGATTGGAGGGCTGCAGATTTTCTTCCTTTATTCAATAAAGGGAGTAGAGATAGCCCAGGAAATTATAGACCAGTGAGTCGTAACTCAATGGTTGAGAAGTTGATGGAGAAGATCCTGAGAGACAGGATCTATGAACTTTTGGAGAGGTATAATATGAGTAGGAATATTCAGCATGACTTTGTCAAGGGTAGGTCGTGCCTTAGGATCCTGATTGAATTTTTGAGGATGGGAATAAACACATTAATGAAGGAAGAACAGTAGGTGTAGTGTATATGGATTTCAGCAAGGCATTTGATAAGGTACACCATGGAATGCTTATTGACAAAGTAAGAAGGAACGGAATCCAAAGGGACATTTATTTGTGGATCCAGAGTTTGCTTGCCCACAGAAGGCAAAGAGTGGTTGTAGACGGGTCATATTCTGCATGGAGGTCGGTTTCCAGTGGTGTGCTTCAGGGATAAGTTCTGGGACGATTACTCTTCCTGGTTTTTATGACCTAGATGAGGGAGTGGAGGGATGCGTTAGTAAGTTTGCTGATGCCACAAAGTTTGAAGGTGTTGTGGATAGTGTAGAGAGCTCTCAAACTTTCCAAAGGGACATTGATAGAATGCAAAACTGGGCTGAGAAGTTCATCAACTTCTCAAACCAGATTAGTGTGAAGTGGTTAATTTTGGTAGGTCAGATATGATGGCAGGATATAGTATTAATGGTTACACTCTTAGCAGTGTGGAGGATCACTGGGAACTTGGAGTTCGAGTCCATTGGACGCTCAAAGCAGCTGCGCAGGTTGATTCTCTGGATAAGAAGGTGTACGGTGTGTTGGCCTTCATTAAACGTGGAATTGAATTTAGGAGCCGAGAGGTAATGTTGCAGATATATAGGACCCTCGTCAGACCCCAGTTGGTGTACTGTGCTCAGTTCTGGTCGCCTCACTGCAGGAAGAATGTGGAAGCTATAGAAAGGGTGCAGAGGAGATTTAGAAGGATGTTGCCTTGATTGGGAAGCATCCCTTATGAGAATAGGTTGAGTGAACTCGGGCTTTTCTCCTTGGAGCGGCGTAGGATGAGAGGTGACCTGATAGAGATGTATAAGATAATGAGAGGCATTGAACATGTAGATAGCTAGAGGCTTTTTCCAAGGGCTGAAATTGCTGCCATGAGAGGACATAGGTTTAAGGTGCTGGGGAGCAGGCACAGAGGAGATGTCAGGGGTACGTTTTTTACTTAGAGAGTGATGACTGCACGAAAAGCGTTGCCGGCAACCGTGGTGGAAGTGGATACGATAGGGATTTTTAAGAGACTATTCAGTAGGTCCATGGAGCTTAGAAAAATAGGGGGCTATGGGTAAACCTAGTAATTTCTAAATTAGAGACATGTTCGGCACAACTTTGTGGCTCGAAAGGTGTGTATTGTGCTGTAGGTTTTCTGTGTTTCTATGTTTCTATGTCTCTGGAAGTCTTCCGCGACCAGTTGGCACGGCAGAGGATGGAGAGGATCCTGGATACGGATGCCAATATTTTAGTTTAATGTATACCCAATTGAGAACGATATTCTAAATATGCAACTTGGTAACTACACCAGGATGCTGCCTGGTTTAGAGAGTATGCATTATGATCAGAGATTAAGGGCGCTAGAGCTTTATTCTTTGGAGAGAAGGAGGATGAGAGGAGACATGGCAGATATATACAAGATATTAAGAGGAATAGATAGAGTGGATAGCCAGAGCATCTTCCCCAGGGCACCACTACTCGGTCCAAGAGGACATGGCTTTAAGGTAAGGGGTGGAAAGTTCAAGGGGGATATTAGAGGAAGTTTTTTTTACTCAGAGAGTGGTTGGTGCGTGGAATGCACTGCCTGATTCAGTGGTGGAGGCAGATACACTAGTGAAATTTAAGAGACTACTAGACAGGTATATGGAGGAATTTAAGTTGGGGGTTATATGGGAGGCAGGGTTTAAGGATCGTCACAACATTGTGGGCCGAAGGGCCTGTACTGTGCTGTACAATTCTACGTTCTATGTTCTATGCTCTATAATTTTTAAAGACAGACGTTAGCCGGCAGTCTGGCACAGATTCCAGCTTTGCTTCGGTATCTTACTGCCGTACTGCTGTCTAACCTAATTTTGTAATCTGATATCAAAAGCAAGAGAAAATCTGAAGATGTTGGAAATCAAAGCAACACACACAAAATGTTGAAGGAAATCAGCAGGCCATGACCCGGTTAATGTTTCGGTTCAAGACCCTTCAGCAGGTCTCACGTTTTATGGGTGATCAAATAGAGCGTAGAACTGTGATTAAAGTGATGAAAATAAATTACAAAAGTAAACATTGAATAAAATGTATTGGAAAGAAAATATTTAGGAACATAATTTCATAGCCGTATAACTGAATTGCTATTCAATGGAAATTCTGGAATTAATGTTCAAATCTATGAAATGGGGATTGAGGATCTGGAATAATGAGAAATCTTGAACATGAACTTTGATGGGGACTTGTGAACTGATAGTTGGCGGTTGCAAAATGGCAAATTAACGTCTAATGAAATTTTGTATGAGTAAGAACAGTGAATGAAACCCTCTTTTATTGTTTCCGTTGAAACAGTGGGTAGCAGACAGAGCCTGAAATGCAGACACAGAAATCTTGAAAGGGCCACGCTGGTATTTTGGTAGAGAGGTCGAGCTAATCTGCTTTGAATATCAGAAAGGAGTCATAAAAAGAAACACACTGTAGCACCGTATTTGACATTATTTTACCTGCTGCCTTTGTAGAATGTAATTACTATTCCACTTTAAGGTAGTACCAAACAAGGATCTGCAACCATGTTTGATGAGTACCTTAATAAATTGTAGAATTACTTCAATAGTTAAATTTAATATCAGGGAAATATATGTAATATACATCCTGATATTCTTGTTCTTCGCAGACATGCATAAAACAGAAGAATGCCCCAAAGAATGAGTGTCATTTAAAACGTCGCAACACAAAGCCCCCAGCTCTTCCCTCCCAGCATTAAAGCCAGGACCAAAAGGCTCCGGGACAGCTTCTTCCACCAGGCCATCCGACTGATTAAGTCACCCTGATACAACTGTATTTTTATGCCTCATTGACTGTCTTGTTGCACATATTATTTACACAATTACTGTAATTATACACATTCAGACGGAGACGTAATGTAAAGGTTTTTACTCCTCATGTATGTGAAGGATGTAAGAAATAAAGGCAATTCAGTTCAATTCAGTAGAAAATCCCCCATTGGACAATTCGACATGCACAGGATCTCTCTCCCTAATAAAGAGTAAAAGATATGTCTCCTTTCACAGCGAGAAGGAGACACAGCAAAGCAACTCGCAGATTTACGGTGTTAAAACTCTGGCTGTGGGAGTTGTGCGAGAGAGAGAGAGAGAGAGAGAGAGAGAGAGAGGTGGGAGGAGGAGGAGAAGAAGGAGCAGGAAGGGTAGGAAGGGATGGGGTGGAAGAGGAGGAGGGGAAGGAGAAGAGAAGGGAGAAAGGAGGAATAGGGAGAGGGAGATCGAGATTCGCCCAGTACAGAGCCTCTGATAGCTGATCAGCTGTTCCCAATGTTCCGTTTTTTGACGTGACGCTACTGCCGGCGGCACCGGCTTAGAATCAGACGTCCACAGGCCCGCGAAACCTCGGAACTCCAAAGGAGCGCTAGTTTTCTGGTCCGTATCCTTAGGATAAAGAAAAACGGCCGGTTGTGGGCCATGGGAAGCGGGTCCTACTGTTGAAAAGAACTAATGTCTAAGTGTAACTCTAGGTCAGGGTCTTCAACCGAACCCCATCCACCCAGAGAAGGAAAAGGAGAGACATGAAAGACAGAACTTAAGTTGTTTTCGGATATGAACTCGAGTCGCTATTGTGTGCCATAGTAAATCTTAACTCAATTAGCTAATTCAGCTATTTGAGAAACTTTGTCTTTAAGTGGCGAAGAGGCAAAAGAAAGTTCCATGGATATAAAAAGGGTTTCTGTCTGCCAACTGTGTTGCATAATAGTAACTGGACCGTTGTAACGGTACAGCAATATTCTTGACGGATTATGGCCGAATTTTTGGAGTGAGAAGCTGTATTTCGCAGATGGAATTTGAAAATTCCTTCTGCATACCTCCTGCTTCCTCAACAATACCTACCTCTCCACCTGTATTTGTATCATATGCAGACTTTGCTTCGAAACCATCATCTACCGTCGATATCATTAACATATAATGTGAAAAGTAGCGGATTTAGCATCGATCCCTGCAGAAGGCCATGAATCGCCCGCAGCCTATATACTTACTTGTGTAAATATTCGTTTAATGACTCGCTCACACTATGATTCTAAGCCTAGTTTTCTCACTTCTTATTTCCACAATCGTATCCCCTTTCTAGTTAGGTTCTTGTTTACAATATACATTTTGATATGTGTATAAGACCTTAAAATCCATAAAATCCTGCTCGCCAAGGACATTTGCTGGTCCCTTTTGACTTCCCTAATCACTTGTTTCCATTGTATTTTGTGTTCTTTTTATTTTCTTCATAAAAGATCCAGATCTCTAGTAATCCCACAAATAAATTTCACCCCATTTCATCCAAGTTGCTGCATTTAGCAAAGCACTTGTGGCAATTTATAATGAAAACCAAAGTGAAATAAACATTACAAACAAGTATTCATCGCTTGAAACCCGGATTTAGGAAATAGTACACAAAATTTAAAAAAAAACTATTTTCTGTTTATTTTACCATTCAGGTTTTGTTGTAAGTTCATATGCGTCAATGCATTGAAGTGATCTTTGCTGTTCAACGCTAGAACGTTTTCGTCTGTTACAATGTAAATGCTAAATTTGAACTTAACGCATTGGTGTTTTGAACTGTGTGACAGGACCACATCCTGCACGTTAGCTCGGCTTCGTTAAATTGGTAAACAAACAAATTTAGCTGACTATCCACCTTAAATTCTACTAACCATTTATATTTTATCTGTACTGACATTTCAGCTACTCAAACCATATGCATTGCTTTGTCTATACGAGGGGTGATTTATAAGTTCATGGCCTAAGCTGGAAGGAGTCAGTTTTAGTAAACGTAGCACTTCTATTTTTCAACATAGTCCCCTTCTACATTTACACACTTAGTCCAGCAGTCGTGGAGCATACGGATCTTAGACCTCCAGAAAGTTTCAACAGCAGGGGTGATTGATAAGTCCATGGCCTAAGGTAGAAGAAGATGAGTTTTTCAACTCCCGGTACATACACATGCATTTCTATTCTTTGGGTGATTATGCAGAAAGTTTGAAGTTAATAACTCATCTCCTTCTACCCTAGGCCAGGAACTTATCAATCACATCTCGTATAGTTCATCTTGCCATTACTAAAACATTACTGAAGTAAATAAAAAAACACAGCAGCAGATAAACAGTAAGGCAATATTCACGACCAGTTTTTTTTTCATTTTGAATTTTTCTTTGGTGATGAGGTCGGAAATTGGTGTTGGGTTTGGAGACTCAGCATTCAAGTCAAATCGAATTTTGGAAACTCAGAAGCTGACTGGTTTCTCCTCAAGAAATTTGAAGCTCTTCGTAAACATAATGCATAACTGACTGTTGTGTGTATGCATTAAACGAGAAAAGGACAATATTAGTCAAGTTCTTACTCTTCTAAACAAGAGCATCATTAGTAAGTTTTCGAATACATGCATGAAAACGAGATATACTTGGCTTGGGGCGGGGTGGGGTGGTCAGCAGTTGATTCAAAGTACCAAAATGAGTCATGAAGCTTCCTGCAGCATTACAGGCTTCATGATTCTCCATACGCCGCGGGGAGATATGATACTTCGAAGTCATAATACAACTGGACTCTCCAATCATTTGCCAGGTTAAAGTGTCAAGTAGAGTTATCCCACTCAGTGTTGGTATCACCGCAAGTTCTGAACGATGGTAAGAGAGTCAAACTCCACAGGTTAAAAATGAGTAGGTATGAACAATTTGTATGATACTGTAAATAAACAGATTTTTTTTTAGGTGTTCAATTTGAAGATATTTGACTGCAGCGATACTAGTAATATGGCAGGACTGAAAGAGTAAATTAATGTCATTATTCGTACACACATAACCTTAAATATTCTAAAACTGTTTTAGTGACATTGTAAATAACCACATTTGCCGAGCACGTCCAATAGCTCGAAAAGAACGATACTCTTGCCGTACAAGGAGAGAAGTGAAAGTTCACTCAATTCACTGATATGCAGGATTGTCGAGTATGGAGATAAGGGGAGATGGAGCAGGCTATGCCTGTCGTCTCTTGAGTTTGCAATAATGCGAATTGGTTTTATTCACATGAGCAGAATACAATGGAAACTTTTTAGAACCTAGGGGAGTTAGCACGTGGAACTCGAATTGACAGTTCAAATATATGAAGCTAGCCATTCAGAACAGAAAAGAGAACAATATTGCTGTCATCTAGTGGATAGTGAATCCATGATATTAATCGAGCAGAGCAATTGAGTATAGGAACTGCAGAGGACGACGCAATTTTACATCTAGAGTAATAAGGTGAGGTTTTCCTTAGTAGTGAAATAGAACTTCATTGATTGGCGGAGTAGACAAGAACAAAAATTACCGATTGCTCTTCCTGTCACGTATATTTCTGAGTTGACTTGTTATTGGCGTGTTCTAAGTACTTATCAAAAACGGACTGTCTGCAGCTATAATTCTGTGGCTAGCTTGACCTTACTTTAGAATAAACAACTTCAGTTTCTCCCATTTGTTTGTGTGTCTGCAGCCCAGCATATTCTGTATTCCACCGGTTCTTTCTTCCAGTCAATGTCAAGGTCGCATAAGACAACTCGTCATTTGAATTTTCTTGTACTGTCTGTAAACATAACAAAAATAATGTTAGATAGTTGTTTACGCTCTGTGTATGTTACTGCTCGCCTTCCATGACAATCATTTCTTCAGCCGTTTCAATCACTATCGCTTTCGCTGACTTATTACATAGCCTCACCTGACCAAATGCGATTTTTTCACGATCGCCTTTTCGTCCTGGTGTATTCTTAAATCTCCTGAAGTCTACGGCGGAGTAACAAGCTATCGGAGATTCCGTTTTCTGCACAGTTTGGGACGAACAATTGTTATTTGGCTACTTAGCTTAATTTGTTCAGTATTATTGTCAAATGTTAAATAGATTAACCTAAATTTGAGATATAGATTAATATACGTATTTATACACATAAAACTACGAATGTGAAGGCATTGTAGCCATTAAATTAAACATGTGACTATTGGCCTTAAATGAAAGGTTTTAAAAGCCGGACAGCTTCAAATACATAAAAAAATAAAATTATTCTACTAAATTAAAAAAAAATGACAACAGTTATCAAGGTACATTGACAAAATAAGAGATAACTTAGCTTACGCCATTTAAGTCCATTGGGTGAAATGTATTTCCAGAAAAGTTGAGATATTTTCCAAAATGCAATAAAAACAAAAATCTGTGATATGTTAATTCACGTGAACCTTTATATAACTGAAAAAAGTACAAAAAAAGATTTTCAATAGTTTTACTGACCAATTTAATTGTATTTTGTAAACATACACAAATTTAGAATTTGATGGCTGCAACACACTCAACAAAAGCTGGGGGACAGAGGCATGTTTACCATTATGTTACATCACCTTTCCTTCTAATAACACTTTTTAATCGTTTTGGAACTGAGGATACTAATTATAGTAGATTTGCAATTGGAAATTTTGTCCATTCTTGCTTGATATAAGACTTCAGCTGCTCAACTGTCCGTGATCTCCGTTGTCTGATTCTCCTCTTCATGATGCGCCATACATTTTCAATAGGAGATAGATCTGGACTGGCAGCAGGCCAGTCAAGCACACGCACTCTGTTTCTACAAAGCCACGCTGTTGTAGCCCGTGCAGAATGTGGTCTGGCATTGTCCTGCTGAAATAAGCATGGACGTCCGGGAAGAGACGTCGCCTTGACGGCAACATAGGTCTCTCTAAAATCCTAATATACGCCTCAGAGTCAATGGTACCTTCACATACATGCATCTCACCCATGCCATGGGCACTGATGCACCCCTATACCATCACAGATGGTGGCTTTTGCACCTTTCGCTCATAACAATCTGGATGGTCGTTTTCATCTTTGGCACGGATAACTCGAAGTCTGTTTTTTCCGAAAACTAGCTGAAATGTGGACTCATCTGACCATAGCACACGGTTCCACAGTCTTTCGATCCGTCTGAGATGAGCTCCGGCACAGAGAACTCACCGGCGTTTCTGCATAGAGTTGATGTATGGTTTCCTCCTTGCGTAACACAGTTTCAAGTTACATTTCTGAATGCAGAGACGGACTGTGTGGAGTGACAATGGTTTTCCGAAGTACTCCCGAGCCCAGGTGCCTATAATTGTCACAGCAGCATGACGGTCTCTTAAGCAGTGCCGCGCGAGCGCTCGAAGATCACGCACATTCAACAGTGGTTTCCGACCTTGCCCTTTACGCACTGAGATGTCTCTGAATTCTCTGAATCTTTTCACAATATTATCTACTGTAGATGTTGAAAGACCTAAATTCTCTGCAATCTTGCAATGAGAAATGTTCCTTTTAAACTGACTAACAATTCTCTCACGAATTTTGGCACAAAGGTGTGAGCCACGACCCATCCTTGCTTGCAAAGACTGAGCCTTTGATGGACACTACTTTTATACCCAGTCATGATACCTCACCTGCTACCAATTGGCCTGCTTAATGTGGAGTCTTCCAAACTGGTGTTACTTGAATATTCCGTGAACTTTTCAATCGTATTTTAACTCTGTCCCAACTTTTGTTGAGTGTGTTGCAGCCATCAAATTCTAAATTTGTGTATGTTTACAAAATACAATTAAGTTGGTCAGTAAAACTATTGAAAATCTTTTCTTTGTTAAATAAAGGTTCACGTGAATTAACGTATCACAGATTTTTGTTTTTATTGCAATTTGGAAAATATCCCGACTTTTCTGGAAATGGGGTTTTACATACAAATAAATTAGTGCCAAATACATGCCTTATCACTAGTTGAATCGTTTATTCTGACTGGCTAAATACGTAACTATACAAGCATAAACAGTTAGAAGCATAGAAAAATAGAAAAACTATAGCACAGTATTGGCCCAACGACCCACTATGCTGTGCCGAACATGTACTTACTTTAGAAATTACGTAGGGTTACACATAGCCCTCTATTTTTCTCAGCTTATCCTGGAGTCTCTTAAAAGACCCTATCGTATCCTCATCCACCACCATCACCGGCAGCCCATTCCACGCACTCACCACTCTCTGCCAAAAAACTTACCCCTGACATCTCCTCTGTACCTACTTCCAAGCACTTTAAAACTGTGCCCTCTCGTGATAGCCATTTCAGCCCTGGGAAAAAGCAAGGCCAAGTTCACTCAACCCATTCACTCATTGAGCCATGCTCCCTAATCCATGCAACATCCTTGTAAATCTCATCTGCACCCTTTCTATATTTTCCATATGCTTCCTGTAGTGAGGTGACCAGAACTGAGCACAATTTCCAAATGGTGTCTGACCAGGATCGATATATCTGTAACATTACCTCTCGGCTCTTAAACTCAATCCCATGATTGATGAAGGCCAATGCACTCTATGCCTTCGTAACCAGAGAGTCAACCCGCGCTGCATGCTTTGAGTGTCCTATGGACTCGGACCCCATATCACTCTGATCCTCCACACTGCACAATACTGCCATCATATTTAACCTACCAAAATGAACCATTTCGTACTTATCTGGGTTGAACTCCATCTGTCACTTCTCAGCCCAGTTTTGCATCCTCTCGATGTCCTGCTGCAACCTCTGACAGCCCAAACCTGACACTACCCACAACACCCCCAACCTTTGTGTCATCAGTAAATTTACTAACCCATCCCTCCTCTTCCTCATCCAGGTCATGTATAAAAATCACGAATGGAAGGGGCCCCAGAACAGATTCCTGAGGCACACCACTGGTCACCAAACACTATGCAGAATATGACCGATCTACAACCACTCCTTGCCTTTCGTGGGCAAGCCAGTTCTGGATCCACAAAGCAAAGTCGCCTTGGATCCCATGCCTCCTTAATTTCTCAATAAATCTTACATGGGGTACCTTAACAAATGCATTACTGAAATCCATATACACTACATTTACCTCTCTACCTTCATCAACGTGTTTAGTCACATCCTCAAAAAATTCAATCAGGCACGTAAGGCACGATCTGCCTTTGACAAAGTAATGCTGCCTATTCCGAATCATATTTTGCCTCTTCAAATGGTCGTAAATCCTGCCTCTCATGATTTTTTCCGTCAACTTACGAGCCACTGAAGTAAAATTGTCATGGGGGGGAGGGGCGCTGGTGGCGGACCCAAATGCAAGACACAGACACTGAAGTACTAGGAAAAGGACTTGACAAGCGAGCTGGGACAAGAACACCAACTTGGGCTAGGACATTGGCTAGGCAAGCGGGACCAGGACAAGGAACTGGGAAGTAGGAGCCTGGGCTTGGACCCCAAGCCGGAGACTGGACAAGGATCCAGAACCTGGGTCTTGATTCGGGCTCGGATCCCAGAAGTAGGGAAGGACATGACGTGGCTACAGGACTGGACATGTCTTAGGTTCTTCATGGCCTGGGTTCTTCGACGCAAGGACATTTTGAGGCTTGGGTTCTTCGAGGCGAGTACGTGACAAGGCTTCAGTTCGGAATCCGAGCCAGAGACAAGACAATGACCGAGAACCTGGGTCTTGACTCGGGCTCGGACTCCGGGACTAAGCAAAGACATGACGTGGTCTTGGGAGACAGGATTGGCGAAGCTACAGGACAGAATGAGAGACTCCTAGACAAGACGAAGGAACTCCAATTCAGAACGAGGGATCTCCAGCACAGGATGAAGCACATGGACAGGACGAGAACACGAAGCCTTGACTTGGTACTCAGGAACAGCCGAGCCTTGGTCTTGGGACAACAGAAACCTCGGAACCTTGGATTTGCAACGACAGGAACGCAGACCACAGAGTCGTGGTCTTAGGGAGGACAGGAACACAGAGCCTTGGTCTAGAGCACGGGAACATGGAGCCTTGGACTTGAGAGACAGGAACACAAGGACATGGAACACAGAGCCGGGACCCCTCCATGGGAACAGGACATAGGGCCGGGACTCACACACAGAATGCTGAACACGACGAGACGGTTCCCAACATTAGGTAGTGGTAAACGGCCGGACCTACCTAGCGAAGGCGTGGATACAGAGACAGTTCCAGCCTAACGATAGACAGTTCTTTATCTTGACACAGCAAGGCTCCGGTCTCGCTCCAATGGTTGAATTTGATAAGGTTGCAGGCAAGGCTCCAGACACAGGTTGCAAGCAAGGCTTCAGAAGGAAGAGGAAGGGAAGGGAACAGTCCAGCCTTAGGGTAACGGCAAAGACGGCCTGACTTACCCCACGGAGGCGAGGACGGGATACTGACGAGATAAACCAGCAACCACACTCGAACCCAGGGCCACTTATATTCCCAACCTCATGACGAGTATCAGGTGCCTATGATTAAGCCCAACTGGTACAAGGGACAGCCGAAAAACCCGGAGTCCGGAGCCCACGGACCGGACCATGAACCGGAATACTGACTTCACGGACCGGACTATGATAAAGATTCACTGGTCTATAATTTCCTGGTCTATCTCTACCTCCATTCTTGAATAAGAGAAGACCATCTGCAATCCTCCAATCCTGCGGAACCTTTCCCATTCCCACTGATGATGCAAAGATCATTGCCAGAGATTCAGCAATCCCCTCCCTCGCCTCCCACAGTAGTCTGGGGTACATCTCGTCTGGTCCCGGAGACTTATCAATCTTGATGCTTTCCAACAGCTCCAGCACATTTTCTTTCTTAATTTCTATATGTTCAAGCTTTACAATCTGCTCTAAGTCATCCCTATAACTACCAAGATCCCTTCCGTAGGGAATACCGAAGAAAGTATTTATTAAGTACCTCAGCTATCTCCTCCGGTTCCATATACACTTTTCCACTATCACACTTGATTGGTCTTATTCTCTCACATCTTATCCTCTTGCTCTTCACATACTTGTAGAATGCCTTGTGGTTTTCTTTTATCTATGGCCCCTTCTGGCTCTCTGAATTTCATTCTGAAGCTCTTCATGCTAGCCTTATAATCTTCTAGATCTCTATCATTACTTAGTATTTTTTGAACCTTTTGTAAGCTTTTCTTTTCATCTTGACTGGATTAATAACTATTGGTTATAATGTGAATATCGTTAATTCTGTCCATATTACATCATCCATTGAACGGCCACAATATACGGTACTAAATGAATGCATGAACGAACCTCACGTCGATTCGCTTCCGTAACGCATTCCTCTTTACCTGAAACGAAATATGACATGAAAATGTAGCACCATCGACTCGAGTTGTTAACTCAGTGATTACAAAGATATTTATAATAATACACTAATTTCAGCATCTGTGGAATCTTGTGCTAAGGATAATTATATTTATGAAACATGTCACAGAGGCGCAATAGGAAGTGCCTAGAATTCCGGCGATCGGTTCAGTATTCACTACAGAATAGGATCTTGGTGATTGTAGGGATGAATTACAGTGGACCTGTAATATCAGATGCTACTACGTCATCCAAGTAATGACATGTGTTTCTCTAAGATGCACCACAGTCCTCCCGCATCCATACTCATACAGGTTAGGCGACTTTAAATTTCCTGAAGTGTGTGCATTTCGCAGGACATAGTGAGCATAACGTTACAGGAAAATAAATTGGAGCGTCGGATCAATAGGAATCTTGCGAGGGGAGGCGGAAAACACAACAGGCCGAAGATTCGATACCTATATGTGTATCTGCAGATTCTGCTTACTCCAATCCGGAAATGAAAGTAATCGCTCGGGATACCAATGGAATACAAGGGTAGAGAATGGAACAGCTATTTCATGTCACAGTCTTCCATGCACGACTGAGTATTTTGGTTGAGCATTTTATGAGGTATCTCATAAATAACGTGGGTTCCAAACACTCCGCCGCAGGTTGCACCAAATCTCTCGGCTGAAAGAGTAAATGGGTTTTACTATCTTTGATGTAATCCTTACAGAATCTTCCATCGTTTCCGCAGTCCGTCGGAGCTCATGCTGAATTTCTGGTTCTTATTTCGGTGGCTTCGAAACAGTACCAGTTAATGTTCTCTTTTCAATTTCTGGCGGAGAATAGAATGACTGGCTTCTATTAAATGTCTGAAATACGTGATACAGACTTTGGAGGCGAAAAAGAGTACTGAAGCTCCACTGAAATCGCTGAAATGTTTTTCCTCTTGTTTGTTGTTCTTTTTTTGTCCTGACTGTAGATTTGAAAGATGTTCTTTAAAACTTACCCTTATTTTCCTGCTTTCGGTACCACGTTCCAATGATGATTATCAGTAGTAGAAACGCCAGTCCACCCACCGCACAACCGGGAACCCAAGAGGAACGGGTTTTGCCAGAGGAACCTGGAGATTGTAAGAATATACGTTGTGGAAGCTGCGAAGTAATTACATAATTCACGTTTTTGGGAGTAGGTGAAGGATGGCTGCTGGTGCTTGTGCTGGTGACGGCGTTGGGGTGTGTGAATAAGCGGATGAACCCGCAGCACAGATTAGGGAAGAAATAAGAGAGAAAAAGTAAATAAAATGCATGGCGACTTTAGTTTTTTAGCAAAATAAACCCAGACATTGTTCTTCCATCGGACAGCTGAATTATGTTGAATTGATCTGAGACTCCCTGTAACTCAAGGCTGCTCAACAAACATGATAGGAGTATTGTGGGTGGGGTTGGGAAGAGTCTGAAACAATTTTCCATTCAGAGATTGATAATATATTAAATCATAGCTTGTT
The DNA here is from genome assembly GCF_963921235.1 of Mobula hypostoma. Lineage (NCBI taxonomy): Eukaryota > Metazoa > Chordata > Chondrichthyes > Myliobatiformes > Myliobatidae > Mobula > Mobula hypostoma. The sequence continues at coordinate 9,641,273 of NC_086110.1, forward strand.
ATGTTATAAACCCAGCCACTCCCCCCCCCCTACACACACACACACACACACCACTGCGACACAATCATATCGAAGATGGCAAACCCGCCTTTCATTTTGAACGGATAGAAATTTAGAAATATGTATTGGAAATTTCAACAAGTGATAGTACTAATAACCCGCGCAACGGTGGGAATCTTCCTGCCTCTGTGTGTGTGTGTGTGTGTGTGTGTGTGTGTGTGTGTGTGTGTTGTTTGTATGTCTGTGAAACATGATGGAAGTTCGAGGTCAAGCCGAAGCTTCTTCAAACACTGCAACTGAAAGGAACGGAATCACTGGTATAGGATGGAATTCTGGTGATCAACCAGTGCACAGAAAAAAAAACATCAAATCACATGGGTGGAAACGCAAATTATTAAAATAGATGCACTTGTTTCTCTAAGTTGTAAAATACAGAAAAGAGTTTGAATGTAAATGACAGTCACGGGACAATGCGCTCATTGTTTACTGCCTTGCAACACATGGAATTCGATATTAAATAAAAGCCTTCAATACTACGTTGTACTTAACATTTCCAATTCAATTAAGTTGAATTTTCCTCGCGACCAGTAACAAACAGTGATAGTATATTGTATGTATATTTGATGTATTAACAAGAAATGGCCTCGTACCTTGGTTAGATTTGGAAATAGAATGGACTGCTACCGCTGAAATATTGAGGGAGACATGAGACACCGAACAGGTATAATTTGTGTCGTTCTGGACCGGCTGTGTCTCCTTCAAGTTGCTCGAAACCACATAAAGTCCGTCGTTGTCCTTCCTTACCTTGGTGTGTATGCCTAATGCTATTTCAATGCCATTTTTATACCAAGTAAGCGAGAAATTCTTGGGATAAAAGGCAGATGTTTCACACACGATAATGAAAGTTGTAGCTGAATTTCTTTTCGCGGAAATCTTCAGTGGCGTTGGAACTGCTGCGGAACAGATAGTGGAAAACATATTAAATGATGTTGCGATAGTGAAATACTTCCTGTTAATTAAGCACAAGTCTATTAATTCTGAAGGTTGCATTTGAAGGAATGATATTAATAGATTCTATATCAGTTATTAATGCCCGATTCATGGTCATACTACACGACAGCATTTGCTGTTTCTCACTATCTCAACGATAATGACGCCACTTCGGATATTCATATTGTGGTTTTCCGAAGAAAACCCTCAAAGAGTCAGTAGCTCAACGAAACAGAATTTGATTCTCATGGACAGTGAACACTGAACTGCAGTACAATGATGTGAAAATGAGTAAGTCAGCTGCTACATCATAAAATTCCCTGTCGTGGTACAGAAGTGGGTGAAAATGATATATTGTTTCCAAATACGTCGCAGCATCATACCATTTGCAAACTATGAAATTTGTTGAAAGAGTGCTCGCTTTAGTTTTGAGTTTTACACGCTCCAGTTCACCATGCCGAGTAATTCCCTTTCAAATCCGTTACATTTAATCTATACTTCTCAACGACTTCTCATCAATAAATAATACATTAATCAGTAAGAGATTCGATTACAGTGGTAGAGGCTTTGGAACTTGGGCCTTAATCCAGACAAGTTTCATGTAATGCCTATTGGGAAGTCATAAGGTGGCAGGAAACATACAATAAATGCTGGGGCGCTAAGAAATGTTTTCAACGGTCAAACCTTTAGACTCAAATTCCTGTAAAGTGGCAACAGAGGATGGCGCAGGAAGTTTACTTTTATAGGTAAACAGGTAGAATATAAAATATGTAATAGTGCATGAAATATTATCTCAGACCGGTTAAACAACATTCGGATTATTCGTAACAGTCTGGTTTGCACAATATAAGAACTATGTACTTTGCCGGAGGGAGTGGGGAACACTCGCAGTTTTTTTTTTCTTGAATGGGGAGGAATGTTGTTCTGAAGTCAGATGAGGTCATTTCAAACCGTGTGTTTGAAACATAGAGACATAGAAAACCTACAGAACAATACGGGCCCTTCGGCCCACAAAATTGTGCCGAACATGTCCCGACCTTAGAAATTACAAGGCTTACCTATAGCCCTCTATTTTTCTAAGCTCTATCCAAAAGTCCCTTAAAAGTCCCTATCGTATCCGCCTCCACCACCGATGCCGGTAGCCTATTCCACGCCCTCCCCACCCTCTGCGTAAAATCCTTACCCCTGACATCTCCTCTGTACCTACTTCCCAGCACCTTAAACCTGTGTCCACTTGTGGCAACCATTTCAGCCGTGGGAAAAAGCCTTTGACTATCCACACGATCAATGCCTCTCATCATCTTATACACTCTATCAGGTCACCTCTCATCCTCCGTCGCTCCAAGGAGAAAAGGCCGAGTTCACTCAACCTATTCTCATAAAGCATGCTCCCCAATCCAGGCAACATCCTTGTAAATCTCCTCTGCACCCTTTGTATGGTTTCCACATCCTTCCTATAGTAAGGCAACCGGAACTGAGCTCAGTACTCCAAGTGGGGTCTGACCAGGGTCCTATATAGCTGCAACATTACCTCTCGGCTCCAAAATTCCATTCCACAATTGATGAAAGCCAATCTTAACCACAGAGTCAACATGCGCAGCTGATTTGAACGTCCTATGGACTCGGACCCCAAGATCCATCTGATCCTCCAAACTGCCGAGAGTCTTACCATTAATATTATATTCTGCCATCATATTGACCTACCAAAATGCACCAGTCACACTTATCTGGGTTGAACTCCATCTGCCACTTCTCAGCCCAGTTTTGCTTGCTGTCAATATCCTGCTGTAGCCTGTGACCACCCTCCACACTATCCACAACACCTCCAACCTTTGTGTCATCAGCAAACGTAATAACCCATCCCTCCACTTCGTCATCCAGGTCATTTATAAAAATTACGAAGAGTAAGATTTTGAAACATGTCATTTTTGAATACATCTTTCCGGACTTAAGCAAGTAGACTGTCTAATTTACTTTAGGATTTATGATTTGATTTTATAACATCCTACGCTCGTGTTTATCATTGCCTAATTACAAGTTCCAAAAAACAGGAACGTTTATCGTGTAACTAATTTATCCAGGAAATTATATCCATTGGGTTTCACATAAGCCCTTTCAAAAAACAAACAGCGGAGGGAAAAATAAAGTGCCACAAGGGAACCGATCAGAGGCTAAACAAATTTTGAAATTTGTGATATTTTGAAGCACTGTCTTCAAAAAATGGAGGTGCTGAGAGATTTCAGTAAGGAATTGCAAAGTTTTCATGCTTGATTACCCTTCGTTGCCGCCACTACTATTGGAAGGATTATATCCTTATCTGGCAACCCTTTACGATTTAATCTACTATAATCCAACGATTCTCCAAATAGTATCATTCTTTGGAATTTACAGACAGATATTTCTGTATCACAGATCCATGGAAAGGCGTAGAGGAATAAGGATTAAAACAGTAACAGTACAAAGTAAATGGCAGGATATTTGGTAGTGTGGAGGAGCAGAGGGATCTCGGGGTACATGTCCACAGATCCCTGAAAGTTGCCTCACAGGTGGATAGGGTAGTTAGGAAAGTTTATGATGTGTTAGCTTTCATAAGTCGAGGGATAGAGTTTAAGAGTCGCGATGTAATGATGCAGCTCTATAAAACTCTGGTTAGGCCACACTTGGAGTATTGTGTCCAGTTCTGGTCACATCACTATAGGATGGATGTGGAAGCATTGGAAAGGGTACAGAGGAGATTTACCAGGATGCTGCCTGGTTTAGAAAGTATGCATTATGATCAGAGATTAAGGGAGCTAGGGCTTTACTTTTGGAGAGAGGGAGGATGAGAGGAGACATGATAGAGGTGTACAAGATAATAAGAGGAATAGATAGAGTGGAAAGCCAGCGGCTCTTCCCCAGGGCACCACTGCTCAATACAAGAGGACATGGTTTTAAGGTAAGGGGTCGGAAGTTCAAGGGGGATAATAGAGGAAGGTTTTTTACTCAGAGAGTGGTTGGTGCGTGGAATGCACTGTCTGAGTCAGTGGTGGAGGTAGATACACTAGTGAAGTTTAAGAGACTACTAGACAGGTATATGGAAGAATCTAAGGTGGGGGCTTATATGGGAGGCAGGGTTTGAGGGTCGGCACAACATTGTGGGCCGAAGGGCCTGTACTATGCTGTACTATTCTATGTTCTATGTTCTATGTTCTAAGTAACGTGACATCTCTGGTTGCTAATAATAGAGAACAGACTGCAGATTATGACATATTTGACATATTTTGTGGATCTGGTGATTCCTTGCAACCCTTCAGACCCTCTCGTATTCGCAAACAGTGGATAGAGCGATGGAGAATGAATGATAAAGGACATCTTCATAAGCGTCTGTTTCTTGGCGTATATTCTTTATAGTTAATAGATAATTTATTCGCCTATTAATTTAACTTACCATTCACTTTTAGAAGTGAACCAGTTCCATTTCTTGCAGACAGTCCTTTGCGGGTCACTGAACAGAAATACAGTCCAGAATCTTGGATCATTACTTGTTGCAACTCAAAGTACCAAGTTCTTGTACCTCTCAGACCAGAACTTTTTCTGTTGCCGATGCCTGTCCGTTGGTAATTATTCTCGCCCTGTTTCCACCAATGCACTTTCGTCCAGGATTGATCCTGAGAAATGGGAAATAAGCAGTAGAACGTGACGTTCCCTCCTTTGGATACAACCGCTTCTTTGGGCAATTGAGTTACACTGAACGTACTCTGATCCGCAGCTGTCAAGGAAAAGTTAGGTTGGTTAAATTATCAATGAAATGAATTTTTTAATAAATGTGACCGACTGTACACCTGAATCACAGTTAGACTCAATATCATGGAAGCTAACCAGAGATTGATTTATAAATTATGGAACGCAGAAAATGAATAAAGCTATACCTATGTAAATGTTCCAACTGACTGCCAGGAGGAGCAGCATACTTGACATCCTGCCGAACAGATCAAGCTAATGAGTCTGTAGATGCACGACTTTAATCGGAGAGTGGGGGAGTGGTTTGCATTCTATAAAGGATGATTCATATCCTGTCTTTGAATGGGGTGGTGTAGTTACAGCGATCGATTCGTAAGTCAGTGACTTACCAGAGTACGGGTAATAATACATGTAATAATTCGATTTTTTGTTGCTACTCTCTTTACTAGCACACATGTTGTTTCACTGATGATGTTAGATCTGGAAATAGTGTAAATGTCACAAGGTTTTAAAACTTCTTTAATCGTTATTTTAGCATGCCTTTATGGATCTACAATACCAAATTTTCACAACCTTTGCACATTTAAGGACTTTTATAATAATTTTGAATATTAATAGTGAATATTTAGGGTGCATTGACGAGTGAACAAATACTGAAAATGCTGGTTCTTAAGCCGAGCGACTCAGTCGGCGATCATGAATGTGTGGTCAGCGTTGAACAGACAATTTTTCTGGACCACATCGAGTTTGAAAAGAAGGATTGTTGGAACCAAAGAGAAACGTTAGGATAGATGCGTCCCCGGGGTTGTGAAGTTCAGTTTCCTAGCAGAGAATTGGAAGGTGGCATAGAATAAGTTGTTGCGTTGTTCAAGAAAGGTAATAGGAACGCTCCTGTGATTATAGATCGGTGAGTCTTATTTGAGTGGTGGGAAAAGCATTGGAGAGGATTCTTAGGGACACGATTTATTAGAATTTGGAGAAACAAAACACTTTCTCTCCTTTCCGATATACACAGTTATTCCTACACTCACTCAAACCTCACTAATCTATTTCCTTCACCTCCTTTACGCATTCCTTTTTCCATGTACTTTATTGAATGGCTCCATTTTCTCATCCTATCTATCTTCACCCACGACCCGGACATCACTCTATGCTCTACTTCCTCTCATGACCTTCAGCCATTGTCGTTTCCATCAATCACCTCTATTAACCACCACGATTAATGCAGCATTGTTTCTTCATCAGTACTCAATTGTGACTGGGGACGAATCGTGATAACACAGTAAGATCTATGACATTGAAGACAACAAACTGTTCTAGAGTATACCCACTATAACGAAAGCTCCTCCAAATATTTATGGATCGACAGGGGAAGCATCCATAGAACCAGACTGCAGAGAACAAATTCCCGGGTGCCGTTTGCTGTCCTGTACTCAAGAGCGCACTATCTGGTATATATCCCTGCAAAGTGAAACATCAGCAACAACCTATCGGAGATTCAGGTGGCTCCCAGTTTGCCATTTTCTTTCGTTGTTAATCTTTTTAAAAATTATGTGCAATATATAAACAATGCCAGAATATTGCTTTATTCCCTGAAGCAGATAGCGTTCTTTCAGTTACGCGTTATTTAAGAGCTCATTATTCATAGTCGATTACTGAACCAAATTCCAAGGTATTCAGTAACAAGTTGTGCTTAATGAGTAATACGATATTTTGCAGGAAAAGATGGATATATTCAAGCAAAATAATGGTTACAGATTGGATCATATTTGATTAGTACACATAAATATTTTCTCTAATTACAGTGCAGTTTTATACAGGAAAAGCAGCTTGGGAATTTCAGATCATGTCTTTTGTGCAAGTCTAATAACGTGCTAAGCATTATCAAATGAGGGGAAAACATTAACTGAAAGCCTGTAGTCTGATTTTAACGAAGTGCTATTCTTTCATTCCTAATTCCAATGAACAGAGTAATATTTAGGACAAGATGTTGTTCTGTAGCTATAATTGTATTCCACTGAAATGCGCTGGCATTAGCGTAATTGTAGTTTAAATGAAATGAAATAGATTTTGGTTTATGTGGGCGTATCAGAATGGTATTAACTGAAGTGCCAAAGGTGTTTGAATTGTCGTGCAATGATAACCTCATATATTCTTGGGTAACGCTCGCAGGAAAGATTGGATTACTCAGTGAATGCAGCAGGCCAGGCAGCATCTTTAGGAAGATGCACAGTCGACGTTTCGGGCCGAGACCCTTCGTCAAGGCTGACGAAGTGTCTCGGCCCGAAACGTCGACTATACCTCTTCCTAGAGATGCTGCCTGGCTTGCTGCATTCACCAGCAACTTTTATGTGTGTTGCTTGAAATTCCAGCATCTGCAGATTTCCTCGTGTTTGGATTACTCAGTTTGGATTGTCCGGGAGCCTTTTCGAGACTACAATTTCAGGATGCAAATGAAACTACTTGAAAGAGAATTTTTTACCTAATCCTATAAAGTATTAAGAAAGTGAAATGTAATCTAAATTATTGTTTCCAATCCGCATTGACTGGGGAGTACAAGTGAGGAAATCGTGGATCCACTTTCACAAGGAGGCGTCGATACTTTTGTCTTGGAGCTTAATAATTAGGTTCAAATGAATGATGTTGAATATTGAGCAGTAGTCAATAATGAACACCATAGTCTGTGCCTATCCTTTATACGCGGCTTTCGGAGGCCATATCTAGACTTCTTCTAATTTCCAGAGTTGCCAGACCTTAACGCCACCGGTCTAGACCTCAGCAGATTGCGGATCCTTTGACTTGTCCAGGAGTTCTAGTTGCGGAAGACACTGAAAGATTTTGTGTGAGCACACTCGCCCCCGAGTGTCTTTATAAAGACCGTGACAACCGTTGCGTATTCTACATCCTCTGATGAATCGCAGCGTGCAGATCGCAGATGGCAAACGACAGCAATTCAGAAAATTTATTTCTTGTAATTTTTGAACTGTGCAAAACGTCGGGGTATATCGCGTGCGCCATCTTGTTTAATTTACAAATAGATTATTCAGTTAATTTTATTCACAGAATGGTGTAGAACCCTACAGAACTGCAACTGGAACTTTATGCTCAAGTCTGACTGAATACTGACACGAAGTATTGCTCTCTATGAATTGGGATTAATTGGGCTTGGTTATACTCTTCAGAATTTCAAAAGAATGAAAGGCGATGTCGTTGAATTATGCTTTCGGAGCCTGAATAGGTAAATGTCAAGATGATATGCTCGCCGGCTGTGTTTTCCAGTACGAGGTATCGCAGTTTCGAAAGCAGAAGGAACGTTCGAATCGGAAAAAGGAAGTGCATTCACCTTCATGTATAATTTTTTTTTACGTATCTCACTGTCACATTGTTGTGATAATAGTCGCGTATATTCTGAACTTCGATGGGCAGTTTATAAATTACTGTTTTCAATGGATGCAGAATTAATGTGTTGAGCCTGGAGAAGCTTTTATAACCAAAGTTTATAACCAAGTTCTAAGGAAAGGAGGGTATCAAAATGAGAGATTGCTGGTGAATCGTTCCTCGCAAATTTTGCCTCACCAGTTTAGTATTTCTAACAAGGATTTTAACATTAACTCTGAATTAAGTTACCATTATCCTTGATTTCTTCATATAAATTAAATCTAAACCAATCGGTTTGGTTATATTCGGCTGAACGTGCGTTTCAGCACATGGAATAAACGGATCAACTGATGAAGCATTTTGTATCTTCGTGCAAAAAGACCACCACAGCATTCTGGCCTTTTTCGAAAAGTGCGGGGGGAAAATCGCGCCTCAAAGTGTCACACAATGACAGTCTCGAACAAAAGTGAGTATGAGAACTACAAGCGATATTTCATGCCAGCAATATGCATACGGGAGGTCCTCACTGGCCGGAAAAATAATTAGTTAAGCCAAACGTTAAAAAAAAACTGTGACTGCAGAAGCCAGAGTCTCTGCGCCGCGCAATTCAAATTTCAACACCTCTGAGCCACCTCAATATACTGTACATACCATTGTCCAGCTGAATAAATTTTCAACAATCCAAAATAATCATGATATCACCAGCACAAAATAACCATCGAAGAACGGAACAATGCAGTTATTCTTCCAGACTTACACGTAGACTGTAGTGTATAATATTATGCATACACACCACAGTCGTTCGCTTATTCTACTTCAACACGGTCCCGCAAAACAGCGACCACTATCTCTAAGGAGAGTGGCGGCAGTGGCAAAGAAACGTCGCTGTTTTCGGAATACTGTACACTTATATATCTGGTGTTTCGTCATGATATTGAGAAAGTCCTTGTAGACAATAGTGAACTGTACTCTGGAATAGCTTTCACCAGATAGACCGACGGTACACTCAATATGTCGTTTCTATTTCCTACCGATCATCCACAAACCTAAAATTCCGGGTGAGCCTACTGTTTCTGCGTGTTCCTGTCAAATTGAACATGTGCCCACAACCCTGACTCCATCTCATACCCTTGATCAGTCCCTCCCCCCACCCCACTACATCCGAGCCACTTCACATGCTCTCGATATTCTTAAGTACTTTGAATGCTTTGGCCCTGATCGCCCCATTTCACCATGGATTTCCAATCCCTGTAAATTTCTATTCACCGTTAAGAAGCCCTTAAACATAGAACATAGAATAGTACAGCACAATGCAGGCCCTTCGGCCCACAATGTTGTGCCGACCCTGAAACCCTGCCTCTCATATAACCCTCCACATTAAATTCCTCCATATACCCTTCTAGTAGTCTCTTAAATTTCACTAGTGTATCTGCCTCCACCACTGACTCAGGCAGTGCATTCCACGCAGCAACCACTCTCTGAGTAAACAATCTTCTTTTAATATCCCCCTTGAACTACCCACCCCTTACCTTCAAGACATATTCTCAACTTCTTTCTTGACAACAGCCCCGACTATTTCCGTCATCACTACCTCCTCTGCCTGGTAGAACAGCTCCTAAGCCTCAACAATTTCTCTCCCACTTTCTCCAAACTCAAGTTGCAGCCATAGGCACCCGAATGTGCCCCTGCTGTACCTGCCTTTTCGGTGGCTACGTGTTCCAAACATCCCCTTGTAATGCTTCTCAATTCTTTCAACGCTGCATTGACGACTGTTTTGATGATTGATTGATTCATGCATCCATGCTGAACATATCAATTTAATCAGCTTTGCTTCAAACTCTGACCTTAAACTCACTTTGTCCATTTCCGACACCTTCTTCCTTTCCTCAGCCGGTGCTCAACCCATCTTCCTGGTTCTGTGACGAGGATAGAATTGTCACCAGTCATCCCAAGTGCCTCTGAATACAACCTATCATTCTCTGCAACTTGCAATTTCTTCAACCCTACCACCAAACACACAGCAACACTTCACCTGCGAATATGTTTGGGTCGTCTACAGTATTGGGTGTTCTTGATGAGGCTTCCTCTACATTGCTGAGTCCCGACGTAGATTGGGAAGCCGCTTGACCGAGACCATCAGCTCCATCCGCAAAAGAAGCAGGATTTCCCGCTGGCCAACCATTTCAATTCCTGTCCCACTTCCTATTCAGACATGTCGGTTATTGACCTCCATTTCTGCCATGATGAGGCCACCCCAGTCTGGAGGATCAACACCTCATATTCCCTCTAGCTAGGGACCAAACTGATATGTGATTTCTTCTGACATCATGCCGCTTGTATTCCACCCCGTCCCCATCCTCTTAATCTGGCATCAGTCCCCTTTCTTTCCAGTCCTGATGAGGGGTTTCGGCCCAAAATATCGACTCTTTAGTCATTTCCATAGATGCTGCCTGAGATGTTGTGTTCCTCCAGCATTTGGGCGCGTTAAAATGCCTATGTTGTTAAGGACAATAGAAATGGGAAAATAAGCCATGGTCTCCAAGAATAGATCTAAAAAGAGCAATAATTTTGTGTTTGTGCAACAACGAATATATATTTCATTTTAAATGAGTCTTTCCAAACACCGTTTGCAAATCTGAAATAATTCATATGTTTTCCTATTGAACGTCTCTTTCTGTTGTAATGGATTTGATGCATGGATTCACAAAACAAAACGAAATAATTCAGGAACAATGTCAGAGTTATCTTAAGTTCGTGGTTAATTTCAAGTTAATTATCATCCGACTGTTTATATTTACAAGCAGCTTTCATCTGGACCACAGTGCACTCACAATTCACATGTAATATACAGCACATAAAACACATACCACAAATACGTTAATAAAATGTAATTCAAAACGCATTTGATTTGCACAACACACGTAAAAAGTAAACGGTAAACAATTCGCTACCCTGGTGACGAGACCTCGATTGTGGCAGGGTATTAATTAGCCTCACAGCGTTGGAAAAGAAGCTGATACCCAGTCTAGCCTGACGCTCCTATACCTGCATTGTGAAGCCAATATGTCAAAGACATTGTGGAATAACATCCTCAGCATAGCTTCGTGCTCTACATGTACCACGTCTCCGATAAATACCATAAATTAGCATAGATAGCATAAATTGGGGTGTGTGTATTGTGGGGGGGGGGGGGGGGACCGTGGTGATCCTCTCAGCGGGTTTTATTATCCTCTGTAAGGTCTTGTGGCCCGATGCCTTACATTTTCCGTGCTATACAATGATGCAACCAGAAAGGACAGTCTCATTGGTGGTCTTGGAGAAAGTTGTTTGAATAGGGGCGTGGAGACTTGAAAGCCTCAGTCTTTTTGTGTCTTCTTGAATAATGAGAAGGTGTTATGGGTTCAGGTTAGTTCCTCCGTCATGTGCAGCCGAGGAATATTGTACTCTTCACTTTCTCCATTGAAGAGGAACCTCTTTACTGGTGGGAGTAGAAACCTCCAAAATTGCCTGAATTTTTGCCTGAACAGGAGCCAACCTACCTTGACGCAAAACGTAACCAAGATAGGTCACAGTGGCATGGCCACATTCACTTTTAGCTAAGTTAACAGTAAGGTTGGCTTTTCAGAGCCTTTCAAACAGCTTTTCCACTGCAGAGATATGTACTTCCCTGTGACTAAGTCATCAATATAGGCATCTGTGTGTTTTAACCTTTGAATTACATAATTAATCATTCTCTGGAAAGTTCCTGGAGCATTCTTCACTTCAAATTGCAGAACATTGTATTCATATAACCCAGATGGCGTTACAAATGCAGAAATTTCTCTACCTTTATCCGTCAATGGAATACACCGGTACACTTTTAACAGATCAGTCTTTGTAAGAAACTTAGCTTTTCCAACCTTATCCACACAATCATCTACCCTAGGCTTTTGTTAGAGCACTTACCTTTCTGTAATCAGTACAAAACATCTGGTTTAGGCACCATGACACAAGGCGAACTTCACTCCGAAGTAGAAGGCATAATAAAATCATTTTCTAACATACACTTAATTTCTTGCTCGGCAAGAGTACATTTTTCCACGTTCATTCGATATGAATGTTGCTTTATGGGTTTGGCGTTTTCAACCTCTACATCATGTGAGGCTACAGTGTTTTTTTTTGGAACGTATGGAAATAAATCCCTAAATTTCATAATTAACTGCTTTATTTGCTGCCGCTGCTGTGGCTGCAAATGAGCCAATTTCTCATCAATATTTTCCAAAATTGTCGAATTTGTTAGACTGGCAGAAATAATGTTTGGTTTAAAATCAGCCTCAGATGGACCAACTACCAAGTTCCCAGGGAGGTCAGACTCATTGTTATTGAGACCAACAGTCATAGCGGCGGATTGTTTTTCATAATATAGTTTTATCATGTTTACATGACAAAGCTGCTTTGGCCTTTGTCGATCTGGTATTTTTACCAAATAGTCCACATTATTAACTTTAGATATTATCTCTTAAGAACCATGAAATTTAGCTTGAAAAGGGTTCGCTTACACAGGGAATAGAGCCAGCATCTTATCTCCCGGCTTGAATGACCTCATTCTAGCTTCCTTTTCATACTAAGTTTTCATTCTTTCCTGAGCAAATTTTAAATTTTCCCTTGCTAAGCTGCAAGTTTTTTGCAATATTTCCTTAGATTTTAAGAAACAATCCAGCAAATTACTATGTAGTGTTGTGTTAACCCACTGTTCTTTTAACAATTGCAAAGGTCCTCGGACTCTGTGCCCTAACACAGGTTCAAAGGGACTAAAGCCTAGGGACTCCTGCACTGACTTCCGTACTGTAAATAAAAGCAAATGAACTCCCTCATCCCAATCCTTCTCATTTTCAACACAACACGTCCTAATCATGGTTCTGAGGATAGAATGGAACTTTTCTAAGGCTCCTTGTGATTCTGGATCGTACGCAGGCGAGGTAATCTGCTTGGCTCCCAATAAACTACCTGCTAGAATAATCCAGGCATAAAATTTCTTCCTTGATTTGACTGGATTTCTTTAGATAACCCACAAACAAACAAAAGGAAACATGTAGAATTTAGGAAAACACGTGTTGCAATATATAATAGAAACAAAAAAGTTAAATAATCATTTCCAAACAAGCATTTACATAGTTTCATTGCATAAAACGCAGATGTAGGGAACACTACGCAAATTTTTAAAAATATGGATTTTCTGTTGATTGCACCCTTCAAGCTTTGAAGTGACCTTTGGTGTTCAACACTAGAACTTTTTAGGCTGTTGTAATATACATCCTAAATTTTGGTATTTCAGAGCATGACGGGGCCACATTCCACATGTTACACAAATAAACTGTTCAACTTCGTTAAAGCTGGTAGACAAACAAAAATAGCTAAATATATACACCTTAAATGTTGCTACCATTTATAATCTTATCTGTACTTTCATAGACTGATACTGTCACCAGGTTCGGATAAGGCCCAAGTGTGGAGTGAGAGACACTGAAGCAGGTCGATAGTTCACAGACTTTCATGCAAACAGTGTTAAAAGGAAAAGAAAATAATAAACGCTAGACCAAGCAGGACCGTTAACTAAATCTCTCAAATGGAAAGCGAAGCCTACACTGTAAAGAAAGCCTACACTGAAAAGAAAAACTAAGAATAAAAGCTTACGGGTAGTCTTCAGAGTCTGTTGACTCGACAGCTCAATTTCTCAGGAAAGGCGGAATACAAGCAGGCAACGAAGCGTTGCTGTGTCCAAGTCTCGACAAATACTACGCCGGAATGAATAGAGTTAAATACTATCACTATGAAATAATAATTAGCTGACACGTGCATATTCACGAACGCAATTGCCGTATCTGCTGCGCTGCCGAATCCATAGTTGGGACAGGGCCGCCCTCTCTAGGCGCAGCCCCTGAGGTGCCACAGACCTGTGTCTGCTGGAAGTCCCGAATGAGGGACTTGTCCAAGATGCCCTTCAGTGATGCTAGTAGACAAGTGCCATCGTGTACATTGCTAACATCAGAGTCAAAGTCTTCCATGTAGGGACAGAAACAAGAGCTTATACAGAGGTAGCTCTACCAAATGATACCATGAGTCGAATCATTCTCAAAATACGGAGCCTCTGCTTGCACCTAACTGGGCATCTGCTTTAAGGATAAAACTAACACAGAATTCCTGATCCTATCAAAATCAACTGAATAAACTTAAATTGAAAACACCCGAAAACTGTATTAGAAAGAGCGAGTTGCTTGAGGAAAGCACAAGAAACTCTTAAACCATAAATAACTGTTGTTAAACTACAATTAACCAATTCAGGTGCTCTAAAAATCTCAGAGCCCAATGCTCTGATGCCCTGCCAGGCCTGAAGTAGTTACTACAGGATCCTCCTCCCTATAGCTGGCCCCTGATGGCCCAGAACGACCTGAAAACTCGAGATCCAGGGATGACCCGAGATATCTGGGAACTTGAGAGGGAGGCATGGGGAACTCGAGAGGTAGGGAGCCTTGGGGATCCAGAAAGACTGCGAGACCTGGGAACCCCAACAGACTGAGAGATCAGAAAACCTCGAGTAAGATCAAGAAGCCTTGGGTGGGACCGAGAGGGAGACTTGGGCGTCCTAGAGATGGGGAGGACGTTGAAAAACCCTGAACACATTGAATAAGCCTTGGAAACAATCGGAAGCATAAAAACCTTGGGAACATAGAAAAGTCCTTGGGAAAACTTGAAAACATGAAACTTGAAACATAGAGAAGGAAACTTTTCAAATCTTACTCACAGTAATTTACCTTTCACAATTTTTTTCCAGCGGGAATTTGGATATGCTGTCAATTTTACAGATCAAGGCAGCAGTATTATTATGATATGTTAAACGGGTTTACCCAAAATAGAGATACGGACTAACTTATGCAATAATATACTGAATACTCCGTACGTTAAGGCATTGCGTCAACCAAGCAAGCTTTTAAACATGTCAATATTGGTCTTGAATGACTGTTTTAAAATGCACGGCAGCTTCCGAAACGAAATGATTCTATTGAATGCAAAAAAAAGTAGTTATCTGAGTACATTTTCAAGACGACATACAAATGTAATTTAATTTACGTAATTTCAGTACATACAATAAAATGCATAAATAAATTAATTGATGACAAATACTTCTCTGAACATGATTTGAATCATTCATTGAGACTGGCCAACTGCATAATTTGTATCGTTAATTCTGTCCAGATCACACTATCCATTGAATGGCCACAATTTACGGCGATAAATGAATGCACGTACTGTATAAACCTCACGACGATTCCCTTCCCTAAGACATTCTTCATTACCTGGAACGAAGTACAATAACACGAAAATGCAGCACCATTGACTGAATTGTTAATGAAATAGTTATAAAGATGTTGATAGTAACACACACATTGCAGAATCTACATAATTTCTTGCCCGGAAGATATTTATAGACAGATTTTTGTCTAACGGGTCACAGTGACGCAATAGTAATACCATTGCCTCACATTCGAGTAATCACATGTGTTCCTCTAAGGTGCTCTAGAATCCTCCCACATCGATAGTCATATAAGTTAGGTGAAGTGGTAACACTAAAAATCCTGGAATGTGTTATTGACAGGAGAATCGTGGCCGTACCTTGTTACAGGGATATAAATTGGAGCGTAGGATCAATAAGCATCCTCTGATATCAAGCTGAAAACATAATGCACCGAATGTATTAGTATCTATTTGAGTAACTACAAAATTTGATAAAAATTCCAAACATCTTTTGTTTCAACCAATTTCATTTTCTTGTTCCGGAAATGAAAATAATTGTTTGTGATACCAACGGAATATAGGGCTAGAAAATGGGAATAGATTATTAACATCACGTGATAGTCTTCCATTCACGACGCAGTAAGTTCTCTCTGTTTATAGTTCTAATGTCACATATCCGACATTTGCATTTATGGTTAATCTGTTTGGATCTAGGATGGCTTTTTTTCACTTTTGGTTGAGTATTTTATGAGGTATCTGATTAACTAATGTCGGTTTCGTATAGTATGCGGCAGGTTGGCAAAATGTGCTTTACTGCAGTTGGTGTGCTCCTTTCATCATATTGCCTTGGTTCCATCTGCTGCCATGTGCGAGGACTCACGCTGAATTTCAAAATGATCCTCTACGTTTTGGTATGGGTCGAAGGAGTCACAGGACACGGTCTAAGTCCTCTTCAATTTCTGGCCGAGAATAAAATGCCCAGTTTCTGTTAAATATCTGAAATACGTGGCCCAGGCATTGAAAGCCGCACAGATTATTTAAGCTCCAGTACGATTGTGCTGTCCTGGAAGAGGTCGTTGAAATAGTTTTCGCTTTGTCCATCTTGTGGATTTAGAAGATGCTCTTTAAATTTTACCCTTACTTCCCTGCTTTCGGCACCGCGTCCAAAGGATGATCGTCAGCACCAGAATCGCAAGTCCTCCAAATGCACAAACGGTCACTCAAGTGGAAAGGCATTTGCCAGAGGAATCTGAGGTTAGGAAAACATACGTCATGGAAGCTGTGAAGTCAATACATAAGTCTATTTTTTTGAGAGGAAGTACGGTAAAAGGTGGCTGCTGGTGTTTATGGCATGCTGTGTGTGAATAAGTGGATGTCAGCAACACAGAGAAACGTAAAAATAAGAGAAGAACTTAAAAAACAGAGCGTCTTGTTCAGCAAAATATACCCTATGTTATTCTAATATTGGTTAGAAGAATTATGTTGAATTGATCTGAGGTTTGCTGTAGCTCAAGTTTGCTTGAATGCACGTTATATGCATATGATCGGTGGACAGGAAATGATCTAATGTACCTTAAGCCACCTTCCCATTACGAGATTGATAATTTATTAACCTATAGGTTGTAGTGTCATAAGCTCTCTTCTTCACAATCTTTCATTTCATTTAGAAATATGTATTGGAAATTTCCAGAAGTGAGAGCAGAAGTGACCTGTCTGCACACCGGTAGGAGTCTATCTCTGCGTGTGTGTGTGTGTGTACGCGCGCGTGCTTGAGAGAATCTGGAGGTAAAACAGAAACTTCTTCAAAGTTCAACTGAAAGGACGATTTCACTGGTAAAGAATGATATCGTGTGGTTTTAATATGTTACGCAGAAGAAACACACGGGAGGAAACGCAAATTATTAAAATATATAAACTTGTTTCCCAATTTTGTAGAACATATCAAAGAATTTAGATGTAAACTACAGGCACAGAGCAATGCTTTTGCTGCTGTCGGTTGTGCAACACGTGGAATTCCATGTTAAATAAAAGCCCTTCAACAATACGCAGTATTTAAAATTTTCAATGAAATAAGGTGAATTTTCCTCGAGGTTACTAACAAATGGTGATATTATTTTGTATATGTATTCGAGAAAATAACAAGAAATGGTATCTTACCTGGTTCGATTTGGAAATAGAATAGATGGCTACCGCTGAAGCAATGAGGGAGACTTGAGATACCAAACAGGTATAATTTGTGTCGATCTGAGGTGGCTGCATCTCTGTCAATTTGCTCAAAATTCATAAAGGACCTCCATGTTCTTCCATATCATGGTCAGTATACCCAATCTATTTCTATGCCATTTTAATACCAGCTAACTGAGCGGTCCTTGAGTAAAAGGCAGCTGTTTCACACACGAGAATGAAAGTTGTAGCTGTAGTATTTTTCGCAAAAATCTTCAGTGGAGTTGGAACAGTTACAGAAGAGAAAATGCTAATGGGCGTTTCGATATTGAAACATTTTCCTTAAGTTACCCTTATTCCATTAACTATGATGGTTGCATTTCGGAATCTAATTAAACGAATCACCCGAGAGAGAGAGACTCCATATTTGTTTGACACAGATAGCGACGAGTAAACTGAGTTGAATTGAATTGAATTGACTTTATTACTCACATCTTTCATAACGAGTAAAAATCTTTACGTTATATCTCCGTCTAAATGTGCAATATATAATTTATAGTAATTTATAATAAATAGTATGTACAATAGGATAGTCAATATAACATAGAAATACAGGTGTGTCAGCGTGAATTAATCAGTTTGATGGCCTGGTGGAAGAAGCTGTCCCGGAGCCTGTTGGTACTGGTTTTAATGCTGCGGTACCGTTTCCCCGATGGTGGCAGCTGGAACAGTTTATGGTTGGGGTGACTCGGGTCCCCAATGATCCTCCTGGGCCCTTTTTACCCACCTGTCTGTAAGTGTCCTGAATAATGAGAAGTTCACATCTACAGATGCGTTGGGCTGTCCATATCACTCTCTACAGAGTCTTGCGATTGAGAGAAGTATAGTTGCCATACCAGGCAGTAATGCAGCCAGTCAGGATGCTCTCACATGTGCCGCTATAGAAAGGTCTTAGGATTTGGGGGACAATGCCAAATTTCTAAAGCCACCTGATGTGAAAGAGGCGCCTTTTTCACCACACAGCCGTAATGTACAGGCCAATTATTTGAAAAAGAGTAAATTATTGCTTTATAATAAAATAGTGTATGCAGAAGTGGGTAAAAATAATATATCGTTTTCAAATTCGCCAACTAGTAGCACCATATCATTCGCAAACTACAGTATGTCTTTTATTGACGGAATGCTCGGTTCAGTTTTGAGATTTCCGCGCTCCGGTACACAATCCCAAGTAGCTGACGTGTCTTTTAAATCCTTTACACGCTGCCTTTTAAATCATTTTTGTTAATTCTATACTTCTATTGGAATATCAAACAGTAGATTAAACTGTCAGAGATTAGATTACAGAGGTAGGAGTATTGCAAATTGAGGTTTAATAGGGCAGTACCAAATAATGCGTTTTGGGAATTCTTCAGGTGATAGGAATCATACAATAAATGCTGGGGTGCTACGTGGTGCTGTTCAGCACGGAAAGCTTGGTGACTCAAGCTCTTGTAAAGCGGCATCACGCTGTACTTAACATTTTCAATTAATTCATGTGCATATTCCTAATAAGGTGCATATTTTCTCAAATCTTTATATATATATACACACATAGTATATTATCACTAACAAATAATGCAACTCTGTCAAGTTGCTTGAAACTTCCGTGTGCGTCCTTATCCTGGTCTCTATGTCCAATCCTATTTCGATGCCATTTTTACACCAAATAAGTGAGAGGTCCTTGGGATAAAAGGTTGTTGTTTCACACACGAGAATGAAAGTTGCAGCTGTAGTATTTGTTGCGAAAATATCCAATGGAGTTGGAGCAGCTACGGAACAGAAAATGGGAAAAATGTTAAATGATTTTCATTAAATTAACCTCGGGTCCATTAATTAAGATGGTAAAATTTGAAGAAATGTTGTTGTTGTTATTATTATTATTATTATTATTAACTATATCAGCTTGTAATTCACGATCCAGATTCAAATTAGACGACGGCATTTGCTGTGTTTCACGAACTCAGCGATAATAACGCGACTTGAAATATTCATATTGCATTTTTTTTGGAGTCCAGAGATTTAACCAAATCACCTCGAGAGAGGGTAACACGAAGAAACTCTAGATTTGTTTCACTCGGATAGTGACGAGTAAACTACAGTTTAATTATCTGAAAATGAGAAAGTAAGCTGCTTTATAATTAAATATCCTGGACAGAAGTGCCTGAAAGGAATATATCGTTTTCAATTTCGCGGATTGCAGCACCATGGCAATTACAAATTACAGTATGTCATTTATTGGATGAGTGTGTGGTTCAACTTTGAATTTTCCATGCTCCAGTACACAATGTCGAGTAGCTGACAGGCATTGTATTACACACTGCCTTTTAAATTCTTTACATTTATTCTATATTTCTTTGGGAATGTTAAACAGTAAAGTAAGCAGTCAGTGATTAGATTACAGAGGTAGAATAATTGTAAATTGGGGTTTTAAAGAGCAAGTGGCATGTAAGTATCTGGGAAGTCGTCAAGGTGCGGGAATCATAATAAATGCTGGGATGCTACGGGATGCTGTTTGGGATTCATGTTCCTGTAAAATGGCAACAAAAGATGTTGCAAAGTGCTTACTTTCATGGGTTATCAGATAAATTATAGAAGTTGGAATGTTATATGGGAATTTTTGCTTCAGATTGGTTAAACAGTATTTGCGTTAATCGAGACAGTCTGCTGTTTATGATATAGGAAGGATGTATTATGCCAGCAGGGGCGGGGAAGACTCAGCAAGCCGTTTTCTTGGATTGGGTGGATTTTGGTTATGAACAAGGATGGTATCGCCTGAGCTTCTTCCTCCGAACCAATGAGGTTAAGATTGACCTATGTGTCGAAGCCTGGAAAGACTTAATAGTTGCAACGTGGTAGGAAAATTAGAAGCAAGCCGTCGTATGTTTGGAAAAAGGGGAGGAATTTTCAAAAGGATTTGGGTGAGATTTGAGAGGAACTCAAAACGAATGGAGCTGGTGTAATCTGAAGCAGTTATACGATTAGGAGGCATTTGGACAGGGCTTAATAATGTAGGATGTTGATTGTAGTGGTAGTAAGATGGTGCAGATCCTCGATGTTTTAAGCACTAACTTCAAGAAATCAAAGTGCAGAGAGATCCCTACAGGAAATCGCAGAGTCTTCATGCTTCCCCACTGGGGTGTAGGGTAAAGGGCAGGACCTCCAGGGCTACGTCTCACGATTGCTACCCGTGCCCCGTGCTACTGATGCCAGAAATAGGAAGCTATACAGTGGCTAAGGAGTTGGTGTAGGAGGGAGGGCATAGGATTTTTAGATCATTGGATCTGTATTTCCCGCTGAAATTGCATCCCTGACTTCCTAACTGGAAGACCACAGTATGTGCGGATTGGTGATAACATATCCTCCTCACTGACGATCAACACTGGTGCACCTCAGGGGTGTGTGCTTAGCCCTCTGATCTACTCTCTGTATACACATGACTGTGTGGCTAGGTGTAGCTCAAATACCATCTACAAATTTGCAGGCTATACAACCATTGTTGGTAGAATCTCAGGTGGTGACGAGAGTATGTACAGGAGTGAGATATGCCAACTAGTGGAATGGTGTCACAGCAACAACCTGGCACTCAACGTCAGATGAAAGTGCTGATTGTGGACTTCAGGAAGGGTAAGCCAAAGGAGCACATACCAATCCTCATAGAGGGATCAGAAATGGAGAGAGTGAGCAGCTTCAAGTTTCTCGGTGTCAAGATCTCTGAGGATCTAACCTGGTCTCCACATATCGATGTAGTCTAAAGAAGGCAAGACGGCGGCTATACTTTATTAGGGGTTTGAAAAGCTTTGGCATGGTAGCAAATACACTAAAAAAACTTCTATAGTTGTACAGTGGTGAGCATTCTGATAGGCTACTTCACTGTCTGATATGGAGGGGCTACTGCACGGGACCAAAAGAAGCTGCAGAAGGTTGTAAATCTAGTCAGCTCCATTTTGGGCACTAGCCTACAAAGTACCCAGGACATCTTTAGGGAGCGGTGTCTCAGGAAGGCAGCGTCCATTATTAAGGATCTCCAGCACCCAGAGCATGCCCTATTCTCACTATTACCATCAGTTAGGAGATACAGATGCCTGAAGGCACGCACTCAGTGATTCAGGAACAGCATCTTCCCCTCTGCCATCCGATTCCTAAAAGGACATTGAAGCTTCTGACACTACCCCATTTTTTAAATATACAATATTTCTGTTTTTGCACATTTAAAAAAATACAGTATACGTAATTGATTTACCTGTTTATTTATTATTGTTTTATTTTATTTATTATTTTTCTCTCTCTGCTAGATTATGCATTGTATTGAACTGCTGCTGCTAAATTAACACATTTCACATCACATGCCGGTGATAATAAATCTGATTCTGATTCTGATTCTAAATCTTCCTAAGAAGGTTAGACCTGCACAGCAGAGACCAGGCCATACCTATCTTGTTGAATATTTACTTTGAAACTAATGCATTGTGATTAATAGATGCAAAGTGTTCCCCTACACAAACGTCTGTCGCCTACCCAGTCTCATTCCATAATACCAGAACAGGTATCACACACTCTGTCATTGGGGCCACTGTGTACTGATTAAGGAAACTTTCCTGAATACATTTGACAATCTCTATCCAATCTATTTCTTTTTTACAATATGGAAGTTCCAGTCAGTATGAGGAATGCTAAAATCACATGCTTCAACAACCTTATTTTTTGCAACATTCTGCAATCTCTGTGCATTTTTTTACCTTTTATATCACCCGGATTGTTGAGCAGTCTGTAATATAGCCCTATTAACGTGGCCACACACTTCTTATTTCTCAGTTCCACCCATAACGCCTCACTAGAAGAGTTTTCCACTCTGTCCAGACTGAACACTGCCGTGATATTTTCCCTAACTAGTAACGCCACCCCTCCTCCTTTAATTCCTCTCACTCTGACACGTCAAATGGAATCCCAGAATACTGTGCTGCCAGCCCTGCCACTCCTGCAAACAAGTCGCACTAATGGCTGCAATATCATAATCCCATGTGTTCACTGCGCTTAAATGCCTTTCCTACGATACTTCTTTCATTGAAATATAGTAGCTTAGGACATCAGCCGTACCGTGCTTAAATCTTTCATTCCGGACTTTTTCTGAGGTCTTAACAACTATCTTCACAAGCTCTCCACTATATGTTCCGGCACTCTGGTTCCCATTCCACTGCGACTGTAGTTTAATCCACATCCTCGCCTCCCTCCACCCCTTCTCGCTAGGATATTATCCGCACCTCCACCCACCCGCAAGTTCAGGTGAAAACCGTCTCTTCTGTACAGATCCCAGC
This sequence comes from Mobula hypostoma, assembly GCF_963921235.1. Classification (NCBI taxonomy): domain Eukaryota; kingdom Metazoa; phylum Chordata; class Chondrichthyes; order Myliobatiformes; family Myliobatidae; genus Mobula; species Mobula hypostoma. The sequence continues at coordinate 9,664,147 of NC_086110.1, forward strand.
TTCCCTAGAATTAAGCCTAATAACCCAAAATTCTTATGCCCTCCCTTCTACATCAACTCCTTAAGTACGTGTTAAACTGTATAAACTTCCTACGTCGAATCTCACTAGCAAGTGGCACGGTTAGCAATCCTGACATCATGACCATGGATGGCTTTAACTTAACACTTGTCTCCCTGAATTCATTTTGCATAACTTCATCACTCTTCCTACCTATGTTATTGCTACCTACGTGCACTATTCACCCGCCCACCTAAGAATGCTGAGGAAGCTGAAGATAGCTGAGCTCTGCACATCTAAACTGGTGTCCTTCTATAGATGCGCAGTAGAGAACATACTAACATTCTGCACCACTACACGTATAGAACCTGCTCTGCAGGAGACAGGGAGGCTCTACAACGGGTAGTCAAAACTACCCAATGCATCATCAGTACACGCCTACCCGCCATCAATTTCCGAAAGGTGTTGGAAAAGGACCAACATCATGAAGGATCGCAACCACCCTACTCGTGCACTGTTTGTCCCATTCCCATCGGGAAGCAGGCTGCGTAGCATCCACACCAATCTCACCAGAATCAAAATCAATTAGCTTCCCCAGCGGTAAGGCTGATCAACACCTCTTTTCACTCAACCCCCTTTAACAGTCCCCTCCACCACTATTTTATCGTTTCCTGCAAGAGTCACCTCATGTACAGACACTCGTCTGCCTATCGTTACTTTATGGACATACGATTAGCCGGTGTATATGAGGTATCATGCATTTATATTTATTATGTTTTTTTATAATTGTGTTCTTATTATTGCGGCAGAGAGGAGAAAAAAAAACTTTTGAGGTGTTGTGTAACACCTATTGGACCATTCTTTCTTTTTCAATGTTTTTATTAGTTTGAACATCATATACATTACAAAAAAATAAATGCAGAGCGATTGGGATTGTATTAATTAAAAATTATTATATTATAAGAGTATACAGTACAGTCAAGTAACACATAGTTAGTAAACCTCGCAAAATCACACAAATTAGCAATAAAATATATAAAAGGTATACATAAAATACAAAAGCATCGTAAAAAAAAAGAAGAAGAAAAATATATATACCCCATTAGAAAAAAAACGAATCTACCCAAACTAAAAGACAACTAATAAAAAGAAAAAGAAAGGGCTATTATGATACCATAGATAGAACCAATAGTGTCGCCACTTCTGCTCCTCTCCCCATATACTGAATTCACAAAATAGATTTGGAAAGGGTCAAATTACATCATGTGGAAATACTCTCCAAGTCTCATCAAATTTAATAGATGGGTCATAAATGACACTTTTAATTTCTTCTAGATTTAAACAATACATAGTTTGAGAAAACAAATGAAATGTAGTAGGAGGATTAATCTCTTTCCCATTCTATAGTATAAATCTTCTAGCCATTAGAGTAACATAAGCAATCATCCGACAAGCTGAAGAGGTCAAATGATGTTTTCCTATCATTGGTAAACCAAAGATGGCAGTAATATGATGAGGTTGTAAATCAATATTCAAGACAGTTGAAATAATACCAAAAATATCGTCCCAATATTTCCTCAATAAAGGGCAAGACCAAAGCATATGAGTTAATGAGGTTATCTCAGAATGACATCACATACAGGGCTTATATGAGAGTAACAACGAGCTAATGCTTAGCACATACAGAGGAAGAGTTAACTAGTTGGAAAATTTTTTGCCATTTCTCAGTAGGTAAGGTAAGCTTAAGATCCCATTCCCAATCATCCTTATCATATTATAAATAATTGCTATTGAACCTTTCTGAAAAAGGTTTAAATCCAATTTTTTTCCCACTATATCAGTAGAATATGAAATCGGAAAGATAGCAAGAATAGTATTTTAAAAATTTCTAATCTGTAAATATCTAAAATATATGATCTAGGTAAATTATATTTATTAGATAATTGTTCAAAAGACATAAAACAATTGTCTAAAAATAAATCAGAAAAACGTATTATACCTTTTGTTTTCCAGACTAGATAGGCTTGATCCAAAAAGGAGGGATGAAAGAGAAAGTTGGATACAATAGGGCTTGCTAAAATAAATTGATTCAATCCAAAAAAATTTCGAAACTGAAACCATATTCGAAGAGTATATTTAACTATTGGGTTATCCATTTGTTTGTCCAGTTTAGAAAAGGGAAAAGGAAGTGGGGTCCCTAAAATAGAACCCAATGAAAATCCTGAAACAGAATTACATTCAAGATTAACCCATTTTGGACCTGGAACTGTATCCCAATTCCATGTCCAAAATTTTAAATAACGAATATTAATCGCCCAATAGTAGAATCTAAGGTTTGGCAATGCTAAGCTACCATCGTTTTTGGGCTTCTGTAAATATCTTTTACCAAGTCTAGGATTTTTATTCTGCCATAAGTATGAGGAAATCTTTGAATCCACATTATCAAAAAAAGATTTCGGAATAAAAATTGGCAGTGCTTGAAGTAAATATAGAAACTTAGGTAAAATAATCATCTTAACAGCGTTGATCCAACCAATTAATGACAAGAACATTGGTGACCATTTAGTAATCAAACATTTAATCTGATCAAGTAACAGTAAAACATTAACCTTCAATAAACCCTTAGGCTTCTTAGTAATTTTGACTCCTAAATAGGTAAAATGATCAGTAACTAATCTAAATGGTAAACATTTATAGTTTGGAACCATCATATTTAACGGAAAAAAGTTCACTCTTATTAAGATTCAGTTTGTAACCAGAAAATTTACTAAACTTATTCAACAAGGATAGAGTTGCAGGAATGGGTTTTTCTGGGTCAGAAATATATAATAGTAAATCATCTGCATATAATGGTAACTTATGTACAGTATCTCTTTCCCACGAGTAATACCAAAGATATTTGGTGAATCTCGAATAGCAATTGCTGAAGGTTCTAAAGCAATATCAAATAATAAAGGACTTAAAGGACAACCCTGCCTAGTGCTACGAAATAATCGAAAAAGGGAGATCTTTGATTATTAGTCAAAACCGAAGCTAAAGGAGTATGATATATCAGTTTAATCCAGGATATAAATATCGGGCTAAAATTAAACTTCTCAAGCTTATTAAATAAATATGGCCATTCAACTCTGTAAAAAGCTTTCTCAGCATCTCATGAAATAACACATTCTGAAGTTCTCAGTGAAGGAGTATAAATAATATTTATTAATCTCCAAATATTAAAAGATAAATAACGATTTTTAATAAATCCAGTTTGATCCGCAGAAATAATTTGAGTTAATATTTTTTCTAACCTAGATGCTAGTATTTTAGAAAAAAAATTTGAATCGACATTCAATAAGGATATCGGTCTATATGATGCACATTCAGTAGGATCCTTATTTTTTTAAGTAAAGAAAATAGAGGCTCCATAAAATGATTGAAGTAGTTTACCTATAATAATTGCACTTCTAAAAACTCTGTATAACTGGGGAGAAAGAATAGAAGAAAAAAACTCTATTCTGCTGTATAGCCATCTGGGCCGGGTGATTTGTCAGAATTCATTGAAGAAATAGCACCCATTATTTCTTCGTCCGTAATAGGTGTTTTTAACTTTAAACGTTCTTCGGGTGTTAATTTCGGAAAGTTCAATTTCCTTAAAAAGTCATGCATCTCCCTAGGATCATGAGAAAATTCTGACTGATATAAAGATGTATAAAATTCTTGAAAAGAGTTATTAAGCTCATCATGATCAACTGTTAAAGTATCATTAGGTTTACGAACCTTAGTAATTTGACGTTTAACTGAAGTTGTTTTAATTGATTGGTTAATAATTTACCAGATTTATCACTATGTATCTAAAACTCACTTCTTGTATTCATTAGTTGATTTTCTATTGACGATGTTAAGAGTAAACTATGCTCCATTTGAAGTTCAACTCTCTGTTAGTAAAGCTCCTCATTAGGAGCAGTGGCATATTGTTTATCAATGTCTTTAATCTTATCAACCAACACAAGTATTTCATTCTTAGTGCGTTTTTTCAATCCAGCCGAGTAGGAAATGATCTGACCACGGATATAAGCTTTAAATGTGTCCCATATAACCCCAATGGGAATTTCGTCCGTAGTATTAGTTTTAAAAAAAAAGTCAATCTGAGCCTTAATAAATTTTACAAAATCTGAGTCTTGAAGTAAATTGGAATTAAAACGCCATTGTGTAGTATTAAAAGACATAACATCACCTGAGAGAACCATTGTATCAAAGTGGGAGCAGAGGCATCTTTCCATTTTAATAGAATTGCCCTTCGAGCCAATAACGTGACAAATGCAATTACGTATTGGTCTGATATAGAAATACCGTGAATATATTGACTGTACATCGGAACATGCTGTGAAATGTGCCGCCGTCGTTAATAACCAACACACCCAAGAATATGCTTGGTGCAACTCGCAGTCGCCTCATATTCCAGCGCCACTTTGCCCACCTTTCTCCGCATTAAAATACAGAACACATCAAAGCAGAACATAACAAGCGACAAATCAACAACTTTTAAAGAAGTATCATTCCTTTCTCCCTCTCACACATACACCCACGGGCACACACAGTCTTCTAATCCCTGATCAGGGCATCTTCGGCCTCGGCATCCAGCAGTCTCCTGTGCTCTCCGCAGGGGATACACAGAGATTTGCAGACTCCATCTCTCTCCATTGAACATCGACTTCTGGAGTTAAGATCCACTTTCGGGCTTAGATCTGGACTATTGATACCATCTGGCTAAAGAGATCCATCCTCTTCTGTTCCAAGGGGACGTCCTTCTATTATGAGTAAACTCTCCCACGATTGGATGCATACTCTGGACGTCCCTCTATATAGGCATTTTCAATATTCTGTAGGATGCAATGTGTGATTGCACGTCCACCCCCACCCCGCATTCTTCAAAACTTCAGCGAGTACAAACACATGAGATCATCCTTGCATTCCCATGATCATTCTCGTAAACTTATTATCGGCCCTCTCCAAAGTCAACGCATTCTTTGTTAGATATTGATCCGAAAACTGATCCAACTGTGACCCGACCAATACCTTGTAAGCCTCAGTATTCCGTTATCCCTTTTATATTCTAGGCTTCGTGAAATGAATGCCAACATTACATTAGCCTTTACTTCCAGCAGCTCAACACGCCCCTTAACCTGCACTAGGACCCCAAGTCGTGTTTTTTTGCACTCCTGATTTCTAAATTAGCTCCCTGTTTAGAAAATAGTGTATGCCTTTACTCCTTCTAATAAAGTTCATGACCATGCACTTCCCTACACTGTATTCTATCTGCAACATTTTGCCCATATTGCTCATCGATCCACCAGCTTCTGCAGACTTCGTGTTTCCTCAACGATACCTACCCCTCCACGTATCTTTGTATCATTCGGAAAACTTAGCCTCAAGCCATAAATTTCGTCATCCATATAATTAACATATAACATGAAATGTAGCAGATCCAGCACCGATCCCTGTGGAACAGGGCCGCCTATCTACTTCTGCAAATATTCGCCCACATTCCCTCACTCTAGCCCTAATTTTCTCACTTCTTACCTGCGTTGTCCTACCCTGTTTTTAGTTATGCTCTTGGTTTCATAGCCATGGAATCATAGAATACTACATCACAGAAAGAGGCCGTTCGGTCCGGCCAATCTGTGCAGAACCATTTAAACTACCTAGTCCAAACGACCTACACTTGAACCATATTCCCCCCGCCCACCATACCACTCATATCGATGTACATATCCAAACTTCTCTTGAACGTTGAAATCGAGCTCGCTTGCAGCATTGTGCTTCCAGCGCTTCCACGCCTTCAAAACCCTCCGAGCGAAGACTCTTGATTTGCCTAAACAACTTACTTTCAACCTTAACCCATGACCTCTGGTTGTAGTTCCACCCAACTTGAGTGGAAAAAGCCTACCTGCATTAACTCTATTTATAGCCCTCATAATTTTGTATACCTCTTTCTAACCTCCACTCAATCGTCTATGTTCCCAGCATTAATGTCGTAACCTATTAAATGTTTCCTTATAAATCAGATCCTGCAGTCCTGGCAACAATCTCGTAAATTTTCTGTCTTCTCTTTCGATCTTAATTGCATGTTTACTGTAGGTAGGTGACCAAAAAATGCACACAATGGTCCACATAAGGCCTCACCAAAGTCCTGAAATTTTTTCAACGAAGCATAGCCACGAGAAATTCTGAAGATGCTGGAAATCCAAAGCGACACATACAAAATATTGCAGGAACTAGCAAATCAGGAATCATCATCGATGGCAGTAGGCGCTTCGGACGGGACCTGTCTTCAATACTGGAAAGGAAGGGGTAAGACGCCAGAATAAAAAGGTAGAGGAAGAGGAAGGAGGATGGTTAAAAGGTGATTGCTGAAACCGGATTGGTAGGAAAGATAAAGAAGGGCTTAAGTAGGAGGAATCTGATAGAGAGGAGACTGGATCATAGGAGGAGATCAACATTCTTGCGGGCAGGTTTGTTAGAACTGCTGGGGAGGGTTTAAACTAACCTGGCAGAGGGTTGGGAACCGGAGTGAAGGGATTCTGGGGCTAACATATAAGGAGCGTTTGTCAGCTCTTGGAGGGGCTAACATATGAGGAGCGTTTGTCGGCTCTTGGAGGGGCTAACATATGAGGAGCTTTTGTCGGCTCTTGGATTGTACTCGTTAGAGTATAGAAAAATGAGAGGGGATCTCATAGAAACATTTCCAATGTTGAAAAGGTTGGACAGAGAAGATGTGGAAAGGTTGTTTCCCTCAGTGGGTGAGTCCAGGACAAGAGTCCATAGTCTTAGAAATAGAGGGTACCCAGTTAAAACAGAGATGAGGGGAAATTTTTTTAGGTCGTGGATTTGTGGAATTCGTTGCCACATACAGCTGTGGAGGCTCGATCATTGAGGGTGTTTAAGGAAGAGATTGACAGGTATCTAATTAGTCAGGGTATCAAGGGATATGGGGAAAAAGTCGGAAATTGGAACTAGATGGGTGAATACTTTAGCTCATGAGTGAGCTGCGGAGCAGACTCGATGGGCCGAATGGCCTACTTCTGCTCCTTTGTCTTGTCTTGTGATCTTGTGATTCAGGAAAGTAAAAATGGCAAAAAAGTGAAGATAGCGTGCAGTCATATTGTCGGTAGGGCAGACAGGTGATGGGACTTAGTTGCAGCCAAAAGGCCAAGCATCAAATCATTAGGGATACAGAACCAGAAAGGATTGTAAATACGGTACTCAAGGTGTTGTATCTAAATGCACGTAGCATAAGAAATAAGCTGGATGATCTTATTGCAATATTACAGATTGCCAGGCATCATGTTGTGGCCATCACTTAATCTTGGTTGAAGGATGGTTGTAATTGGAAGCTGGATGTCCAAGGTTACACGTTATATAGGAGGGATAGGAAGATAGGCAGAGGGCGTGGTCTGGCTCCACTGGTAAAGAATGGCATCAAATCAGTAGAAAGATGTGACATAGAATCAGAAGATGTTGAATCCTTGTGGGTTGGAATAAGAAACTGCAAAGGTAAAAGGGAGTTGATGGCAGTTATATACAGGCCTCTCAACAGTGGCTGGGAGGTGAACCAGAAGTTACAACAGGAAATAGAAAAGTAGAAGGAGCTGCTGGCAGAGATGTCAGCAGGGAAGCAATGGCGTCTGTTTCTGTGGAAAATAAGGAAGGTGAAGGATATGTGTATTTCAAAAATGAAGGAGTACTCAAATGGTAAAATAGTACAACTGTGGCTGAAAAGGGAATTCAAAGCTATTGTAAAAGCAAAACAAAAGACACACAACAAAGGAAAAAATTAGTGGGAAGATAAAGGTTTGGGAAGTTTTTAAAAATCTACAGAGAGCAACTAATAAAAACACTAGAATGGAAAAGATGAAATATGAAAGCAAGCTAGCAAATAATATCAAAGTGGATAGTAAAAGTTTTTTCAAGTATGTTGAAAATAAAAGAGAAATGAGAGTGGATATAGGACCACCAGAAAATGAGGCGGGAGAAATAATAACGGTGGACAAGGGCGTGGCTGCTGAACTAAATGAGTAGCTTGCATCAGTTTTCACTGTGGAAGACACTGACAGTATGCGTGATATTTTAGTGTATGAAGGAAGCGAAGTAGGTGATGTTACTGTTACAAGCGAAAAGGCGCTCAAAAAGCTGAAACTCCGAAAGGTACATAATTCACCCGGACCAGATAAACCGCACTCTAGGGTTCTGAAAGAGGAGGCATTAGAAATAATCTTTCAAATATCATTGGACTGTGGCTTGCTGCCAGAGGACTAGAAAATTTCAAGCGTTAATCCACTTGTTAAGAACGGAGGAAGGCAACAGAAAGGAAATTATAGGCCAGCTAGCCTGACCTCAGTAGTTGGGAAGATGTTAGAATCAATTGTTAAGGATGAGGTGATGAAGTTCTTGGTGACACAGGACAAGGTAGTGCAAAGTCAGCATGGTTTCTTTCATGGAAAATCCTGCCTGGCGAACCTGTTGGAATTCTTTGAGGAGATTACAAGTAGGATAGATAAAGGGGATGCTGTGGATGTTGTATATTTGGACTTTCAGAACGTGCCACACATGAGGCTGTTTACAAAGTTAAGAACCCATGGTATTGCAGGTAAATTATTAACGTGGTTAGAGCATTGGCTGATTGGTAGAAGGCAGCGAGTGGGAATAAATGGATTCTTTTCTGTATGGCTGCCAGTGACTAGAGGTGTTCCGCAGGGACTGGTGTTCGGACCACTTCTTTTTATTCTGTATATAAATTATTTAGTTCATGGAATAGATGGCTTTGTTGCCAAATTTTCAGATAATACGAAGATTGGTGGAGCAGCAGGTTGTGTTGAGGAAACAGGTACGACGGAGAAGGCCTTAGACTGATTATGAGAATAGGCAAGAAAGTGACAAATGAAATATTATGTTGGAAAATGCATGGTCATGCACGTTGGTAGTAGAAATAAATGAGCGGACTATTTTCTAAACAGGGAGAAAATCGAGGAATCTGAGACGCAGGGATACGTCGGAATCCTTCTGCAGAACACCCTGAAGGTTAACCTGCAAGGTGAGGAAGGCAAAAGGCCATGATCGCATTGATTTCAAGAGGTCTTAGAATACAAGAGCAAGGATGTGATTCTGAGGCTTTATAAGGCACTGGTGAGGACTCGCCTTCGTTATTGTGAACAGTTTTGGGCCCCTCATCTTAGAAATGATGTGCTTCCATTGGGGACGGTCCAGAGGAGGTTCACAAGGACGATTCCAGGAAGGAAAGGGTTTTCAGACGAGGAACGTTTGATAGCTCTTGGTCTGTACTCAATAGAATTGAGAAGGATGAGTGGGGAGAGTCTTGTTGAAACCTTTCGAATGTTGAATGTCCTAGACAGAGTAGATGTGGAAAGGATGTTTCCCATGGTGGGAGAATCTAGGACAAGAATGCACAGCCTCAGAATAGACGGGCGTCCTTTCAAAACAGAAATACGGAGAAATTTCTTTAGTCAAAGAGTGGTGAATTTGTGGAATTTGATGTCAAATGCATCTATGGAGGCCAGATCGTTGGGTGTATTGATAGCTTCTTGATTGGACATGGCATCAAAGTTACGGGGAGGAAGCCAGGAACCTGGGGTTGAGGAGGAGATAGAAAAAAGTATTGAATGACAGAGTAGACTCAATGGGTCAGATGGCTTTATTCAGCTCCTATGTCTAATAATCCTATCGTCTTATGGAGAAATAGAAGCAGGATGGTATCCAAGGGGTGGCAATAGTCAGGTGAGAAAAGGCGAGGCCAGATTGTTGAATAGAAAGGTGGAGGTCGGTGCAAATTATTTTACCGGAAGATTCGTGCCATCACTTTGGTGGCTACCTCGACGGAATATAAGGTGTTGCTCCTCCACCTTGAGAATGGATTCGTCGGGGCACAAGAGAAGGCCATTGACTGACGTGTCGGAATAGGAATAGGAATCTAGCTTAAAATGTTTGGCTGCCGCCTTTGGCAGATAGAGCAGAGGTGTTTAACGAAGCGGTTCCCCAATTTTTACAATGGGCCTCATTAACATAGAGGAGGCCGCATCGGTAGCACCAAACACATTAGAAGATCCCAGTAGCTTCGCAGTGGAATTTTTGCCTCACCTGGAATGACTGGGGCTGTGAAAAGAGGTGAGGGGGAAGTGAATGGGCAGGTCTAGCAATTTGGTCTCTTGCAGGGATTAGTGCCAGGAGAAAGTGCTCAAGCAGGACAGATTAGAGGGCTTGTCTACTGAGTCCCTGTGGGTGGAGCTGAGAAACAGGAAAGGTATGGCCACATTAGTGGGATTGTATTACAGACCACCCAATAGTCAAAGAAAATTGGAAGTGCAAATCTGCAGAGAGATAGCAGGCAACTGCAGGAAACATAAAGTTGTGGTGGTAGGGGATTTTAATTTTCCATATATTGATTGGGTCTCCCATACTGTTAGGGGTCTAGATGGTTTAGAGTTTGTAAAATGTGTTCAAGAAAGTTTTCTAAATCAATATATAGAGGGACCAACTAGAGGGGATACAATATTGGATCTCCTGTTAGGAAACGAGTAGGTTCTGTGCAGGGGAGCACTTTGGTTCCAGTGATCATAACACCATTAGTTTCAACTTGATCATGGACAAGGATAGATCTGGTCCTAGGGTTGAGGTTCTTAACTGGAAGAAGGCCAAATTTGAAGAAATGAGAAAGGATCTAAAAAGCGTGGATTGGGACAGGTTGTTCTCTGGCAAGGATGTGATTGGTAGGTGGGAAGCCTTCAAAGCAGAAATTTTGAGAGTGCAGAATTTGTATGTTCCTGTCAGGATTAAAGGCAAAGTGAATAGGAATAAGAAACCTTGGTTCTCAAGGGATATTGCAACTCTGATAAAGAAGAAGAGGGAGTTGTATGACGTGTGTAAGAAGTGCAAGAAAATACTTAAGAAAGAAATCAGGAGGGCTAAAAGAAGATATGAGGTTGCCTTGGCAGTCAAAGTGAAGGATATTCCAAAGAGCTTTTACAGGTATATTAAGAGCAAAAGGATTGTCAGGGATAAAATTGGCCCTCTTGAAGATCAGAGTGGTCGGCTATGTGCAGAACCAAAGGAAATGGGGGAGATTTTAAATAGGTTTTTTTGTGTCTGTGTTTACTAAGGAAATTGGCATGAAGTCTATGGAATTGAGGGAAACAAGTAGTGAGATCACGGAAACTGTACAGATCGAAAAGGAGGAGGTCCTTGCTGTCTTGAGGAAAATTAAAGTGGATAAATCCCCGGGACCTGACAGGGTGTTCCCTCGGACCTTGAAGGAGACTAGTGTTGAAATTGCAGGGGCCCTGGCAGAAATATTTAAAATGTCGCTGTCTACAGGTGAGGTGCCGGAGGATTGGAGAGTGGCTCATGTTGTTCCGTTGTTTAAAAAAAGAATCGAAAAGTAATCCAGGAAATTATAGGCCAGTAAGTTTAACGTCGGTAGTAGGTAAGTTATTGGAGGGAGTACTAAGAGACAGAATCTACAAGCATTTGTATAGACTGGGACTTATTAGGGAGAGTCAACATGGCTTTGTGCGTGGTAGGTCATGTTTGACCAATCTATTGGAGTTTTTCGAGGAGGTTACCAGGAAAGTGGATGAAGGGAAGGCAGTGGATATTGTCTACATGGACTTCAGTAAGGCCTTTGACAAGGTCCCGCATGGGAGGTTAGTTAGGAAAATTCTGTCGCTAGGTATACATGGAGAGGTGGTAAATTGGATTAGACATTGGCTCGATGGAAGAAGCCAGAGAGTGGTGGTAGAGAATTGCTTCTCCGAGTGGAGACCTGTAACTAGTGGTGTGCCACAGGGATCAGTGCTGGGTCTATTGTTATTTGTCATCTATATCAATGATCTGGATGATAATGTGGTAAATTGGATCAGCAAGTCTGCTGATGATACAAAGATTGGAGGTGTAGTAGACAGTGAGGAAGGTTTTCAGAGCCTGCAGAGGGACTTGGACCAGCTGGAAAAATGGGCTAAAAAATGGCAGATGGAGTTTAATACTGACAAGTGTGAGGTATTGCACGTTGGAAGGACAAACCAAGGTAGAACATATAGGGTTAATGGTATGGCACTGAGGAGTGCAGTGGAACAGAGGGATCTGGGAGTACAGATACAAAATTCCCTAAAAGTGGCGTCACAGGTAGATAGGGTGGTAAAGAGAGCTTTTGGTACATTGGCCTTTATTAATCAAAGTATTGAGTATAAGAGCTGGAATGTTATGATGAGGTTGCATAAGGCATTGGTGAGGCCGAATCTGGAGTATTGTGTTCAGTTTTGGTCACCAAATTACAGTAAGGATATAAATAAGGTTGAAAGAGTGCAGAGAAGGTTTACATGGAGGTTGCCGGGACTTGAGAAACTCAGTTACAGAGAAAGGTTGAATAGGTTGGGACTTTATTCCCTGGAGCTTAGAAGAATGAGGGGAGACTTGATAGAGGTATATAAAATTATGATGGGTATAGATAGAGTGAATGCAAGCAGGGTTTTTCCACTGAGGCAAGGGGAGAAAAAAACCAGAGGACATGGGTTTAGGGTGAGGGGAGAAAAGTTTCAAGGGAATATTAGGAGGGGGCTTCTTCACACAGAGAGTGGTGGGAGTATGGAATGAGCTGCCAGACGAGGTGGTAAATGCGGGTTCTTTTTTAACATTTAAGAATAAATTGGACAGATACATGGATGGGAGGTGTATGGAGGGCTATGGTCCGTGTGCAGGTCAGTGAGACTAGGCAGAAAATGGTTCGGCACAGCCAAGAAGGGCCAAAAGGCCTGTTTCTGTGCTGTAGTTTCTATGGTTTCTATGGAAAGACTATTGGGGAGGGACGAATGAACAAGGGAATCACGGAGTGAGTGACCCCTACGGATAGGTCGGGAGGGTGGAATTAAAGATATGTTTCATGGTGGGATCCTTTGGAGATGTCGAACGTTGCGGAGGACATTGTGTTGGATGCGGAGGCTCATGTGATGGTAGGAACGACGAAGTGAGGGCGGATTTTCGAGAAATAGAGGAAATGCGAGCGATTGCAGCATTTATGCTGAAGGAAGATAAATCCCGCTCTTTGAGGAAAGAGATCATCTCTGATGTCCTGGCAGGAGAAACCGCATCCTGGGAATGGATGGGACAAAGACGAAGAAAAGTGAACACCATGTTTACAGGAGACAGGGTTGGGATAAGGTGCAGTCAAGATAACTGTGGGAATCGGCAGCTTTATAAAAGATTTCAGTCAACAGTTTGTTTCCAGAGATGGAGACAGACAGATCGAGAAAGGGGAGGAAGGTGTCAGAAATAGACCAACTGAATGTAAGTACTGGGTGGAAGTTAGAGGCTAAGCAGATGAAATTAACGAGTTCAGCATGGTTGCATGAACCAGCGCCAATGCAGTTGTCAATATAGCAAAGGAAGAGCTGGGTAGTATTACCGGGAAAGGCTTGGAATATGGACTATTCTGCATTGCCAACGAAAACGGCAGGCATTACTGGTAGCCATGCGGGCATCCTCGAGTTTGGAGAAAGTGGGAGGAGCCGAAGGAAATGTGTTAAGGGCGTCCAGTTCTGCCAGACGGACGGCATTGGTGGTGGGGAAGCAGTTGGTGCTCTTTTTATTGATAAAGAACTAAGGCCTCCTTGATGGGGGATAGAAGTGTATAGAGACTGGACCTCCGTGGTGAAAATGAGGCAGTCAGGGCTAGGGAATGAAAGGTTAATGAAGAGATCTCATCTCCTGCACTCACTTCTTTAATTATAAAGGTTAACGTGCCAAAGGATTTCTATATGATCCTATCTACCTCATGTTTAAATGTTTGCTTGGTGGTCGCATTGCTTCAACATTCGCAGTTATATGCATATTTATACAAAGATTATTCTACACCTCTACTTTAGTTAAATCTGTATAACATTTGATAAGTAGCCAAATAACAATTGTAGAAAACGGAAGCTGTGATAATTCATTACGCCGCAATGGATTTCAGCAGACATAAGAATACTCCAGGACGAAAAGGCACGACGTCAAGCGCGTATGGCGCTTTTTACCTGGAACGAAATATAATGACATGAAAGTGCAGCACCATCAACGGAATTGTTAACGCAATGCTTACAAAAATGTTTACACCAGCACACATATTGCAGCAGCTGCAGAATCTTTTGTTCTGAAAGAATTAATAGTCTGGTTTAAGCGCAATGCGATATGGTGCGCGATAGTTATCTGGTTCCGTCCCAATTCCAGCGATCTCGGTTCGATTATAATCTCAAGAGTTTCCACATCATCCGAGTAATCATATGTGTTTCTTTAAGGTCCCCAGCGTCCTCCCGCATATCAGTACTGGTCTTAAATGAATGTTTTAAAACTGCATAACCGTTTGAAAAACTAAAATGATTCTCCTGAGTACGAAATAATGATTACAGCAGTTATCAGAATATATTTTCAAGACAAGAGATAATTTAGCTCACGTCATTCAAGTGCATATTAAGAAATGTATAAATAAAAATTTAGTGCCAAATACATTTCCTAACACGATTTGAATTGTTGATTGTGACGGGCTCAATGCGTAAACTATAAAGCCATAAACGGTTCTAATATGACTATCCTTAATTCTGACAAGATAATGTCATCTTTTGAATGGCCACAATATATGGCAGTAAATGAATGCATGAACAAACCTCACGTTGATTCGCTTCCGTAAGGCATTCTTCTTTACCTGGAACGAAATATGAAATGAAACTGCAGCACCATGGGCGGGATTGATAAAGAAATGATTGTAAAAATATTTATAGTAACACACAAATTGCAGCATTTGCAGATTATCTTGTGCTAAAGACACTTATATAATGGGTTAAGCCCAACATGTCACATTGGCGCAATAGTAATTCCCATTGCTACACACTACCTGCGATCTCGGTGCGATTGTGATTTCAAATGTTTCCAAATCCTACAAGTAATCGCATGTGTTTCGCTCAGGTGCCCCAAAGTCCTCCCACATCCATATTCATACAAGTTAAGTTAAATTACAACTCTAGCTTTCGTGAAAGTCTATTAGTATCATGGGCTTTCCTTATTACTGGGGAATAAATTAGATAGAAAAAACGGGTCAGGGCAGGCACAAAACACAATAGGCTGAATGTTCTCTATCTATATCACTAGTTACAAATTTCGCTGAAAATTCCAAGCAGTTTGGCTTTCACCAATCGCACTTTCTTGTTCCAGAAATGAAAGTAATCGTTTCGGATACCAACGGAATATATGGCTAGAGAATGGGAATAGATAATTAACTTCTACGTCATAGTCTTGCATACACGCCTGAGAATCTTCCTTCCGTTTATATTCCCAAGTTTATAAACATACCCGGCATTTGCTTTCACGGTCAATCTGTTTGGAAGGGATGACATTTTCCCCATTTGGTTGAGCATTTTGTAATTTATCAAATAAATTAATGTAGATTGCGAACACTCTGCCGCTGGTTTGGGCAAAAGGCTACTGACTGAGGGAGTAAATGGGTTTTACTGTCGTTGGTATGTTCCTTCCATCAGTTTTCGTCGTTTCCACGCGCTGCCATATATAGGTGTGAGGTGCTCACACCGAATTTCCAGATGAACCTTCAACATTTTGGTATGGGTTCGGATCAATCAGAGTACACAGTCAATGTCCTTTTTTTCTCAGTTTCTGGCAGAGAATAGAATGCCTAGTTTCTGTTAAATACTGTATTTGAAATATGTTGGCTAGACATTGAAACCCCAGTTTCAATTATACAAAAAAACCAGTGACGATTGTGCGGTCCCGAAAGAAGGCACTGAAATATTTTCTTTTGTCCTGTTTGTGGATTTGGAAAATGTTCTTTAAATCTTACCTTTACTTTCCTGCTTTCGGCACTGGGTCCCAATGGCGATCATTAGCACTAGGATCGCCAGTCCACCCATTACAAAACGAGGAACCCAGGAAGAAAGAGGTTTGCCAGAGGAACCTGGAGGATATAAGTATATACGTTATGCAAAGCTGCGAAGTAAATACATAACTCTGTTTTTGGGAGGAGGTGAGGGTGGCTGCTGGTGTTTGTGCTGATGGTGGCGTTGGAATGCGTAAATAAGCGAATAAGTTCGCAGTACAGAACGGATTAAAAATACGAGAAAAGAAAATAAAACGAAAAGCGTTGTTCTTATATTAGACAGAGGAATTGATCTCGGCCTCCATGTAACTCATGGCTGCTCGATTGTACATTATAGGTTTATGGGTGGATAGGAAATAACTTCCAAAGTCTAAGAAAAATTTTACCAGTCGAAGATTGAAAATTTATTAACTTATAGCTTGCTGTGTCATAAACCTCGCTTCACTGCAACGCCAACATGTCAGAGATCACAATCTTTCCATTCATTTTCAAAGGGTAGCAATTTAGAAATATATATTGTAAACTTCCCTAAGTGATAGTCGTAGTGAACTCCGCACCGGTAGGAGTTCACCTGTGTGTGTGTGTGTGTGTGTGTGTGTGTGTGTGTGTGTGTGTGCGCGCGTGGGTGGTGTGGAAAGAAGGTCAGAGTTGAGAGATTTAACGTGGTCATGATGGAAAACTGATGGAAGCTCCGGGTAAAACGAAGACAGTACAAATGAAAGGACGGTTTCACTGGTAAAGAATGAAATTCTGGTTTACAAATGTTACGCAGGAGAAACATCAATGCACATGGGAGGAAATGCAAATTGTTAAAATAAATAAACTTGTTTCCCAATGTTGTAAAACATACAAAGAGTATACGTAAACTACAGTCACAGGACGTATCTTCTGTTGCTGTCTGTTGTGCAACACATGAAATTCCATATTTAATAAAAGCCCTTCCATCTTACGCTGTGAAATTTCTCGTGACCACGAGCAAATAGTGATCGTGTATTGATAAATTAACAAGAAATGGCTTCGTACCTTGGTTAGATTTGGAAATAGAATAGACTGCTACCGCTGAAATATTGAGGGAGACATGAGACACCAAACAGGTATAATTTGTGTCATTCTGGACCGGCTGTGTCTCCTTCAAGTTGCTCGAAACCACATAAAGTCCCTCGGTATTCTTCCTTAACTTGGTCTGTATGCCTAATGCTATTTTAATGCCATTTTTATACCAAGTAAGCGAGAAATTCTTGGGATAAAAGGCAGATGTTTCACACACGATAATGAAAGTTGTAGCTGAATTCCTATTCGCGGAAATCATCAGTGGAGTTGGAACTGCTGCGAAACAGATAGTGGAAAACATGTTAAATGACGTTCCGATATTGAAATGCTTTCCGTTAATTAAGTTCAAGTCCATTAAGTCTGAAGGTTGCATTTGAAAAATCTATATCAGGTTACTAATGCTAGATTCATGTTCATACTACCCGACGGCATTTGCTGTTTCTTACTAACTCAACTATAGTGACACCACTTCACACAAATACCATTTGCATTTTTCCAAAGAATTATCCATATAAACCCGAGAGTTTGTAACTGGACGAAACTCTGAATTTGTTTCACAAAGATAGTGAACTGAACTGCAATTCAATAATGTAAATATGAGTAAGTAATCTGTTTAATAAGAAAATACCCCGTAACGTTACAGAATATATCGTCTTCGAATACGCCAGCAAGCAGGACCATACCATTTTCAAACTATGTAATTTATTGAAAGAATGTTCGATTTAATTCTGAGTTTTCCACGTTCCAGTTCACAATGCCGAGCAGTTGACAAGCATTGGGTTACAGGCCGCCTTTCAAATCCGTTACACTAATTCTATACTTTACTTCGACTGTCAAGTAGTAAATTAATCAGTCATTATTCTAGCATTATTCGATTACAGTGTAGGCGCGTTGGAAATTAGGCTTTTATCTAGCGAAATACCATGATGCATATTGGGATGTATACATAAAATAAGAAGGTGCTAAGAAGTGTTGTTCAACAGACAAATCTTTGTATTAAAGTTCCTGTAAAAGGGAAAACACAGGATGGCGCAGTATGTTTACTTTCATATAAAAGATGGAATATTGTATGAAATATTATATCAGACCGGTTAAACAACATTCAGATTATTCGTAACAGTTTGGTGTCACACCAGTGGTGTGCACAATGTAAGAACGATGTATTATGCCAGAAGGAGTGGGGAAGACTCGCAGTTTTTTTCTTTAATGGGAAGGAATATTGTTATGAAGTCAGATGATATCTTCATGAATTCCTCAGAACGAAGGAGCCTGAGGCCAATCTAATACTATAAAATATAAAATAAGATGAAACATAGAGAGGTAGGATAACTACACCGTTGATTCAGTAGTAGGCATATCAGAAGCAATTAGGTTATTTCTGGAAGGAAGAAGAGAATTTTGAAAGGAATTTGGAAGAGATTTGAGAAGAACTCAAGATCAAAGGGGATGGTGAAATCAGATACAGTTACAAGATTAGGGGCGCATTTGGACAGGCTGTAATGTTAAGTTGCATGAAAGAAGAACGATTATCGTGTAACTACTTTATCCAAGAAATTATACCCATTGCGCTTTACATTAATGTTATCAAAAAACACACACACACAAAAGGTGGAGGGAGAAATAAAGTGCCACAGGGTACTTGGATGATAGGTTATGCAAATTTTGAAATCTGTGATATTGTTAATCACCAACTTCAAAAAAATGGAGGTGCTGACAAATTTTCGTAAGGATCTGCAGAGTTTTCATGCTTGATTACCCTTCGATCCTGCCACAACCGTTCACAATTTAAGCTAATGTAATCCAACGATTCTCCAAATAGCATGGATTAGAATCATAACGTGATATCTTTGGTTACTAGTGGCATATTTTGTGGATATGGTGATTCATTGCAAACCGTCGGTCCCTCGCGGATTCGCAGAGAGTGGATAGAGCGATTGATGTTAGTCTTACAACATAACACGGACGATGAATATTAAAGGTCATCTTCATAAGCGTCTGTTTCTTGGTGTTTTATATTCTTTATAGTTAATGGATAATTTATTCGCCTATTAATTTAACTTACCATTCACTTTTAGAAGTGAACCAGTTCTATTTCTTGCAGACAGTCCTTTGCGGGTCACTGAACAGAAATACAGTCCAGAATCTTGGATCATTACTTGTTGCAACTCAAAGTACCAAGTTCTTGTACCTCTCAGACCAGAACTTTTTCTGTTGCCGGTGCCTGTCCGTTGGTAATTATTCTCGCCCTGTTTCCACCAATGCACTTTCGTCCAGGATTGATCCTGAGAAATGGGAAATAAGCAGTAGAACGTGACGTTCCCTCCTTTGGATACAACCGCTTCTTTGGGCAATTGAGTTACACTGAACGTACTCTGATCCGCAGCTGTCAAGGAAAAGTTAGGTTGGTTAAATCATCAATGAAATGAATTTTTAATAAATGTGACCGACTGTACACCTTAATCACAGTTAGACTCAATAGCATGGAAGCTAACCAGAGATTGATTTATAAATTATGGAACGTAGAAAATGAATAAAGCTGTACCTATGTAAATGTTCCCACTGACTGCCAGGAGGAGCAACATACTTGACATTCTGCCGAACAGATCAAACTAATGAGTACGACTTCAATCGGAGAGTGAGGGAGTGGTTTGCATTCTATAAAGGATGGTTCATATCCTGTCGTTGAATGGGGTGGTGTAGTTACAGCGATCGATCCGAAAGGCAGTGACTTACCAGACTACGGGAAATAATACATGTAATAATTCGATTTTTGTTGCTACTCTCTTTACTAGCACACACGTAGTTTCACTGATGATGTTAGATCTATAAATAGATAGTGGAAATGTCACAAGGTTTTGAAACTTCCTTAATCATTATTTTAGCATGACTTTATGTATGGATCTACAACGCCAAATCTTCACAACCTTTGCACATCCAAAAACTTTTATAGTAATTGTGAACGTGTGGTCAGCGTTGTGCAGATAATTTTTCTGGGACCCTGTCGACTTTGAAAAGGGAAATTGATTGAACTGAAGAAAAGCGTTAGGACAGATACGTCCCCGGAGTTGGGAGGGACAGATTCAAACCAAAGGATTGCAGGATGGAATATACTAAGTTGTGGCGTTGTTCAATAAAGATAATAGGAACAATCTTGCGTTTATAGATCGTTGAGCCTTATTGATTGGTTGGAAAACTATTCGACAGGATTCTTAGAGACACGTTTTATTAGAATTTGGAGAAACAAAACACTGTCCCGAAAAATTATGCCTTCTAAATTGTCTTGCATATTATGTTCCAGGCATGAACAATTCAAATTTTGCTCACGGTTGTCTTTGATGTAACCACAAAATATAATTAACACACAAAATGCCGGAGGTACTTCGATCATATCGCATTAGTGGAGGGAATTTCACAATAGACATTGTGGGTTGATTTCTAGAGCTTCTGGTAAATTGCTGAACCCTGGCCCTTTCTTTCCTTTCTGATCTATACAGTTAATTCCTACACTCACCTCAAACCTCGTTAATTTATTTCATTCTCCTCCTCTACCTACTCCTCGTCCCATTCACTTCACCCAATGGCTCCAGTTTCTAATCCTATCTACCTTCTCCCACCACTCTCATATACTACTTCCTCTCATATCAGGTTACATCACCTACAACCATTGTCGTTTCCTGCAATCACCTCCATTAACCACCACGATTAATGCAGCATTATTTCTACATCAGTACTTCATGGCGACTGGAGAATAAACGTGATAACACAGTGAGAACTATGACACAGAAGGTAACAAACTCTTTTACAGTGTACCCACTATATTGGAAGTTCCTCCAAATACGTATGGATCGACTGTTATATACCTCAAGGAGATCTGTGTTTTTTTTTTGTGAGAATGATGTAATGGTCTTTTGGAGGTCACCTGATGTAATTTTCCCGCCGATGTGAGGTCACGTGATGACATGTGCACCACGGGTATATAAGGGAAGACCCCAGATGACGCAGTTAGTTTGTAGTTTTTAGGTTTCCAGCTAGAACGTACAGTGTCTCCGCTTCTGTTGCGTATTTGTTTTTATGACGCAGTTTCATTTTTAAAACGAAGTGTTGCGTTCTGTTGCTAAGTACAATATTATTGGACTGGAAATTTTTGCTAGATGTGTTGATGTACCTTATTCCAGCAGTAGAAGGGAGAGTGAAGACTTTATCAAAGTACAGGACCCGAAGGATTGAGAGGAGTCAGTATCATTCGGCAGTTTAACAAAGGATCGACCTTACTGAGTCTTTGTTGAAGGAGTAGCGACCTGCTTAGGGAATAACTCTTGCCAAAAGATAGAGTTCATGCAAGGTTTGCTCGCTCTAGAATTTAAGGTCAGTTGTTTTAAACTGTTTATTTACTGCATCGTGAATCCTTTGGACAGAACCAGCAGAAAATTCGCGTCTATGAAGAAATCTTTCTCCAGAGAAGTCTCTTCCAATTGAACGTATAAATCTGTTGGACTTTCGAATTTACCATTTTAAGAACTATATCTGACTTTACCGCTTTAAGAACTGTTTTCGCATTTAACGCTTTAACAACCAGTGCTGAGTGACGATTTGTTGAACAGCTGCACAGCGGTTAACTTCCGGTTAAGGTTTTCGTTTGTTTTTTTTTTATTTTTTGTCCATGTTTAATAACTGTTTGGTTGTTTTTATATAACCTGTCTCGATTAATATTCATTGTTGCCGGTTACGTAACATCGACATTCGGAAAAATCTAGAGCACCAGACCGCTGACAGCAACATCTTTCGGAATGTTTGTTGTCCAGAAGTCGAGTGCACACAATCTGGAATATATCCCTATTGATATCAATGGATGTAGGGTTAAGAGGTTGAACAGCTTTACGTTCCTCGGCATAAACATCACCGACGATCTCACGTAGTCACGTGGTACGTACTGGCTGTGTGGTGAAAATGGCATAAAAGTGCTTCTTTCCCCTCATACGTTTGAAGAAGTTTGTGCGGATCGCCAAATCCTAATAACTTTCTATTGGGGCATAACTGAGAGCATCCTGACTGGCTGCATCACTGCCTGGTTTGGAAACTGTACTTCCCTCAATCGCAGGACTCTGCAGAGTTTGGTGCAGATAGCCCAGCATCTGTACGTATAAACTTCACAGCATCTGCACATATAAACTTTCTTTTTCAATCTCTTTATTGATTTTAGAATATATAAACAAAACATAGCAATGATACAAATAATAGGAGATAAATTGTTACACTTACAAACAGTAATTATAAAGTCGAATGTTGCAATTTGACAAAGCTCCCAATCATGTAAAACTAACAACGGATAAAACAGATCAAAAAAAAACTTTTAAAAAAGCATGAAAAAGAAAAAAAAAACAAAACCAAAAAGAAAACCCCAACCCAAAAGAAAGACAAAATTAATCAACTAAACTAAAAGACTTGGGCAAATCTAAGAACTTAAAAATGAAAAAGAAGAAAACCTCAGTGCCAACGACTCCATTTCCCTCCAACAATGATACAGAGCAATAGAATAGGTTTGGAAATAAAGATATTACATTAAGTGAAAATGCTGAATGAATGGCCTCCAAGTTTTTTCAAACTTGATGGAAGGGTCATAAACTGCACTTCTAATTTTCTCCAAATTCAAACACAGCATAGTTTGTGAAAACCAATGAAATACCTTAGGAGGATTAATCTCTTTCCAATTCAATAAAATAGACCTCCTGGCCATTAAAGTAAGAAATGCAATCATTCTTCGTGATGAAGAGGTTAAAATATTTAAATCTATCATTGGTAGTCCAAAAATAGCAGTAATTGGATGCGGTTGTAAGTCTATATTTAAAACCATTGAAATAATATCAAAAATATCTTTCAAATATTTCTCCAACAAGGGACATGACCAAAACATGTGGGTTAAAGAAGCTATCTCGGAATGACATCTGTCACGTATTGGATTAATATAAGAGTAATAACGAGATAGTTTATCTTTGGACATATGAGCCCTGGGCACTACTTTGAACTGTATCAACCTATGCTTAGCACATACAGAGGGTGAATTCACCAACTGAAGAATTTTTTCCCATTTTTCAGTCGGTATAGTAATCTCAAGTTCTCTTTCCCAGTCAGCTTTAATTTTATTAGAAGCATCAGGACATAAATTCATAATTATATTATATATAATTGCTACAACACTTTTCTGAGAGAGATTTAAATCTAAAATTTTTTCCAAAATATCCGTTGGATATGGATGTGGGACATTAGGGGAAACAGTAATTAAAAAGTTCCTAATCTGTAAATATCTGAAAAAATGAGATCTGGGTAAGTTATATTTATTAGAAAGTTGATCAAAAGACATAAAACAATTATCCATAAATAAATCGCGAAAAGATATTATACCTTTAATTTTCCAATCAGAGTAGGCTTGATCCATCGTGGAAGGTTGAAAAAGAAAGTTTGACAAGATAGGGCTTGATAGGATAAATTGATTAAACCCAAAAAATCTTCGAAATTGAAACCATATACGTAAAGTATGCTTAACTATTGGGTTATTCATTTGTTTATATAATTTTAAAAAAGTAAAAGGAAGTAAAGTTCCTAAAACCGAACCCAAGGAAAGCCCTTGTAATGAATTAGATTCAAGATTTACCCAATGAGGGTTTAAAGATACATCCAGATCTCGTAACCAAAATTTTAAATATCAAACATTAATTGCCCAATAATAGAATCTAAAATTCGGGAGGGCAAGCCCTCCCTCCTTTTTAGACTTCTGTAAATACCTTTTACCTAACCTAGGATTTTTATATGAGGAAATTTTTGAGTCTACATTATCAAAAAAAGATTTTGGGATGAAAATTGGGACTGATTGGAATATATACAAAAATTTAGGCAAAATGATCATCTTAATAGCATTAATCCGACCAATCAAAGACAAAGAGATTGGCGACCATTTGGTAAATAACAGTTTAATCTGATCAATTAAAGGTAAAAAACTAGCTTTAAATAAATCTTTATATTTTTTCGTAATTGTTATCCCTAAATATATAAATGAATCATTAACCAGTTTAAATGGTAAAAATCGATAAATAGGTACATGCTTATTTAAAGGGAATAATTCACTCTTATTAAGATTCAAGTTATAACCAGAAAAGTTACTAAATTGAGCTAACAACTCTAAAATAGCAAGAATTGACTTCTCCGGATTAGAGATATATAGCAGCAAATCATCTGCATATAATGATAACTTCTGTATTTCGTTCCCACGGGTAATACCAACAATATTTGGCGAGTTACGAATAGCAATTGCTAAAGGTTCAAGAGCAATATTAAATAGCAAAGGACTAAGGGAGCAACTTTGCCTAGGGAGATCTATAATTATTTGTACAAACCGAGGCTACCGGGGAGTAATATAACAATTTAATCCAAGATATAAATGTCAAATTAAAATTAAATTTCTCAAGAACATTAAATTTTATTAAAAGCATCAGATTTCTCAAGAACATTAGATTAATTTTATCTTCTTGATTTACTGATTAATTGATTTCGTTTCGTCAACTGCAAATTTCGAGTTTAGAGAAATGAGTATGAGAGCTAGAACCAAAAATGGGAAAGACGCTGATGGGAACGGAGCAAAGAACAAAGGTGATTCTAAACAAACGGAATTAACTTACGAAGTTATGGAGGAAATGTTTGAGAAGCAGCGGATAAAGTTATCTGATAGCTTATCGGCTCAATTTGAACAACATCGCCAAAGCCTCAATGAAGATTTAAAATCAATTACGGACTCTTTGAAATCCCTGGATCCTGATGTTCAGAAACACGATGCTAAAATTTCTGAACTGGATACTAAATCTCAGAAGACGGACACAAAAGTCGAGATCTTAGAGAAGAATCTAGCTTCGACTACTAAACAACTTCAACAACTTAAATCCAAAGTTATTGAACTTGAGAATCGATCGAGAAGACAAAACTTACGTTTAATCGGTTTACCCGAGGATGTTGAGGCTGGAGATCCTGCAATATTCTTTGCTCAACTTTTAAAAGATTCGTTCGGTTCAGTTTTTCCCAATGATCCTCCATTACTCGACCGCGCCCATCGTATACCATGGACAAAGTCGGCAGCGATTGCTTCTAAACCTAGACCAGTTATTCTTCGTTTCCATTATGTCAGTGTTAAAGAACAACTTCTCCAGGTTGCTCGTCGACAAGGGATGATCAAGTATCGCCAGCATTCCTTCAGGATAGTTCAAGATTACAGTCCTGAAGTGATGAAGGAACGACTGACTTTTAAACCTCTAATGTCGGAATGCTATCAAAAAAATCTCAAACCGGCTCTATTGTATCCTGCACGTCTCAGAATCTCTCTTCCCGCTGGAAATCGTCGTGTTTTCCATTCTACGACTGCTGCCCGAATCTTTTTGGATGGTAAGTTCCCTTCTGATACAGATACCCTCTCTTAATCTGTGTTGGGTGCTTCTAGCACCAATTCTTTTTTCTTTTGGTGTTTTCTTTATAAAATGAACCTCTTATTATCACGCGATGAAGGTTTATTTTAAGTCTAAGATTTTTGTTCTTTATTTACTACTATAGTTGTTACTCTATAACATATAGATTATTTATCTTCTGTAAATTAACATCAGTTTTTTTTAGTTAACCTTTTGTTTTAATTTTTCCTTTTTCGTTATTATTTATGATATGATTCGACGATTATTTTTAGTTATATGTTTCCTACTTTTGGTTTTTGCATAATCAAAATGGTGATTTGTCTTTCTTTGTTTCTTTTTTGGGACGCCATGTTCCTATGCTTCTTCTTCCCATAATCCTTCTTTCATTTTAGAAGCGATTTTTTATTTATTCGCTTATAACTAATTATATGTACTGATTGCTTTTTTAATTTAGATATTTTACTAATTTTTATTATGTAGATTAATTATTATATTGGTTATTTTTTACATGCATTAGTTTCTGGGAGATCTTTTATTTAACATATATTTTTGGAGTTGCCCCCTGCAGAAATGGGATTAGAATTAGTTTTAGTTAGAGCTTCTTTCAGCCATTTCTGGCTTAGTTTGGGGTTCTTGGGGAGGGGGGGGGGCTGGGTCAGTCTTTTTCTTTTTTAATTTTTTTCTATTGGGTTGCTTCAGAACTACCAAGATGTCCGCAGTGTCGGGATTTCCGGTTCCTCGCTAATCATGTATTCCTCTTCCGGTTCTATGAGTTCACATTGTGGTTAACCCTTTTCTTACCAAAGGGTTAACTCTTAATTATGGCTCATACTATTAATTTTGTTTCTTGGAACACAGATGGTTTAAACCATCCTATAAAACGGAAAAAGGTTTTCAAAGTGTTCCAAAGACTGAATGCTCATATTATTTTTGCACAAGAGACTCATGTAAGGAAAGAGGATAATCAACGCTTCTTTAAGGTTTGGAAAGATCAACAATACCACTCAAATGCTCAAGCCAAAATTAAAGGCGTTTCAATTTTATTGATCCTTCAATTACATCTATTCATCAAGACATTATTTCGGATCCTAATGGCAGATTTTTGTTAATTACTGGGGTACTTTTTAATAAAAAGGTCGCTATGTTGAATGTTTATGCTCCGAATGTGGATTACCCTGAATTTTGTAAACAATTATTCACTTCCTTTCCAAACTTAAACGAGTATATGTTGATAATGGGTGGTGATTTTAATTTATGTCTGAATCCCATGTTGGACAGATCCATAGCTAGTCCAGCTTTACCGAACAAGTCGGCTACTATTATTAATTCTTTTATGTTGGATTCTGGGATTTTAGAAATTCGGAGATTTCTACATCCAAATGACAAGGAGTTCTCCTTTTTTTCACATGTTCACCGTTCTTTTTCCCGAATTGATTATTTTTTGATTGACTCCCGTTTGATTCCAGATGTACTTGATTGTAATTATGATAGTATTGTTATTTCAGATCATGCTCCACTGAAACTTTCCATCAAGTTAATGGACATCTCCTGTACTAGCCGACAATGGCGATTTAACCCTATTTTGCTTCAAGATCAAGATTTTGTCAAATTTATAAAGGAGCAGATCGATTTCTTTTTTTCAACTAATACTACGGACGAAGTTTCCAATGGAACTGTTTGGGATGCCTTTAAAGCTTATATCCGTGGTCAGATCATTTCCTATTCGGCTGGTTTGAAAAAACGTGTTAACAATGAAATAAAATTGGTTGATTGGTTGGTTGATAAAATTAAAGAAGTCGATAAAAAATATGCTATTTCTCCCAGTAAGGAGCTGTACAAACATAGAGTTGAACTCCAATTGGAACATAGTTTATTATTAACATCCTCCATCGAAAATCAATTGATGAGAACTAGGAGTGATTTTTATATTCATAGTGATAAATCAGGTAAATTACTGGCTAACCATTTGAAATTCGATTCAGTTAAACGTCAAATTACTAAGATTCGTAAACAGGCTGATACTTTCACGGTGGATCATGCTGGGATAAATCAAACCTTTCAAGAATTCTATACCTCTTTATATCACTCTGATTTTCCTCATGACTCTAATTTTATGCATGACTTTTTAAGTAAATTGAGTTTTCCGAAATTATCACCCGAAGAGTCCCTATCATTAGAAACTTCCATTTCAGAGGAAGAAATAATAACTGCAATCTCATCTTTGAATTCTGGTAAAGCACCTGGTCCGGATGGGTTTACAGTGGAATTTTTAAAATTTTTTTCCTCATTCTTTCCTCTAAGTTGTCTAGAATATTCAAGGAAGCAATCAGCTTAGGTAAATTACCACAATCGTTTTATGAAGCCTCTATTTCCTTAATTCTTAAACTTCCCACTATTAAGGACAGTTACAAGTCAGGTGTGTAAAAAGGGCCCAGGAGGATCATTGGGGACCCGAGTCACCCCAACTACAAACTGTTCCAACTGCTATCATCCAGGAAACGATACTGCAGCATAAAAGCCAGGACCAACAGGCTCCGGGTCATCTTCTTCTAGCAGGCCATCAGATTTCTTAACTCATGCTGATACAACTGTATTTCTATGTTATACTGACGATCCTGTTGTACATGCCATTTATTATAATTTACTATAAATTGCACATTGCACATTTAGACGGAGACGTAACGTAAGTATTTTTACTCCTGATGTATATGAAGGATGGAAGGAATAAAGTCAATTCAGTTCAATCACTGCAAAGTAAAACATCGGCAACAACATTTCAGAGATTCAATAGGCTCCCATTTTGATATTTTATTTAATATTATTCTTTTGAAAATTATGTGCAATATGTAACATTGCCAGAATGTTGTCCTGTTCTGGGATGCATATAGCCTTCATTCAGTTAAGCGTAATTTAAGAACTCATGATTCACAGTCGATTACTGAACCAAATTCCAGATTTATCAGGTTATGCTTAAAGATTAATATGATGTTTTGTAGAAAAAGATGGATATATTGAGGCAAAATAATAGTTTACAGTTTGCTGTTTCATATTTGATTATTACACATAAATATTGTGTTATCTTATTTGGTGTTATATAGGAACGACAATTTGAATGTTACAAGTCATGTCCTTTATGCAAAATTAATACCGTGCGGAACATTGTCATATGAGGGGAAATAATGAATGAAACGCTGGTATTCTGATTTTAAGGAAGTGCTATTCTGGCGTCCCCACTTCTAATCAACTGTATAATATTTACGACAAGATATTGCACTGTGGCTGTCATTGAACATTGAACTGTGCTGGCATTGGCGTAATTGTAGTTTAAATGGAAATTAAACAGGTTTTGGTTTATGTGGATGTATCAATACAATATTATATGAAGTGTCAAAGGTGCTTGAAGTGTTTTCCAATAATAACCTCGTATATTCAAAAATAACACTGTCACGGAAGATTAGATTAGTTTGGCTTGGCGGAACACTTTTCGAGACTGACACTTTCCCAACGCAAACGAAACTATTTGAGGCTGATGATTTTACCTAGCCCTGTAACTTACTAGGGAAGTGAAATCTAATCGAAATTATTGTTTCCAATCCACGTTAACTGGGGTATGCAAGAGGATCCTGTTGCACAAGAAGGCTTCGAGGCCTAGGTCTTGGAATTTGATGGTTAGGTTCAAGGGAATGATGTTGAATACTGAACAGTAGTTAGTCATGAATATCCTGGTATATACATCTTCATTGTCTCAGTGTTCCAGGGCTAAATGAAGAGCCAGTGACACGGCACCTGATTTTAATCTGTTGTGATGGTGGACAAATTGGAGCGGATCTAAGTCATTCCTCAGACAAGTGTTAATAAGTTTCATGATCAACCTCTCAAGGCACTTCATCACACTTAAAGTAAGTGCTTCTGGACGATATTCATTCTGGCAGGTTACCACGGTCTTATGATTACCAGTTTGTTTAAAGCCTGTTTGAAGCAGGTAGATACCTCTGACTGCCGAAACAAGAAGTTGAAGATGTCAGTGGACGGTCCAACCAGTTATTTGTCACAGGTATTCAGTACTCAGTCAGTTATACCGTCTGAGCCAAATCCTTTCTGTGGGTTTACCCTCCTCAAGGATATTTTCTCTTCATCCTCAGAAACAGAGATCCCAAGTTTCTCGGGAGCTGTGAGAGTTTGTGAAGATGCCTCCGTGTTCTGTCAGTCAAAGCTAATCTGGGTGCGAAACATTGTTGTCACTGATGTTGTTGGTTTTGCTATTGGATTGGCATTCAAGTCCTTCCACTTCTGTCGAGAATCCATCTGAAATTTGTTTGGTCCACAATTCTCATGATGCATGTGAGGTAGCTTTCCAGAGGTCATATTTGGACCTCTTTTACTTTCCAGCGTCGCCAGTCCTGAACACAACTGATCTAGGCCTCAGCAGATAGCGGCTTTCTTGAAACATCCAGGACTTCTAGCTGGGGAAGTCTCTGAACAATTTTATGTGAGCACACTCGTCCCCGAGTGTCTTCATAAAGTCCGTGACAGCCGTGGCGTATTCTTCACTTTCTGATGAATTCACCCGTTGATTGCAGATCGCATATTTCAGCAAGAGCAGTTCAGGAGATTTATATCTCGTAGTTTTTGAACTGCGGAAAACGTCGCGTACACTGCGAGCGCCATCTTCTTTAACTTAGAAGAGCCTATTCAGTTAAATAGTGAATTTCATTCATAGAAGAGTGTAGAACCATACAGAAATGCATGCACAAGTCTGATTGATTACTGACATGAAGTATTGCCCTTTGTGATTGGGATTAACCGGATTTGGCTATACTCTCCAGAATTTCAAAATAATGAAAGATGATGCCGTTCAATTATTCTCTTGGGGACTGAATAGGGAAATGTCAAGATGATACTTCTGCTAGCTGTATTCTCCAGTGCTGGGTTTCGCATTTTCGAAAGCAGAAGGAATGTTCAAATCAGAGAAAGATAAAAATGAAGTCAAGGTGAGGAAGTGTTAGGTTTTTTTAACGTAATTCAGTGCACACTATTGTCGAGTATTTTCTAAACACAGATGGACAGCATGTAAATTTTTAATTTCCATGGATGCAGAATTAAAGTTTGGAATATGGAGAAGCTTTTATAACCAATGTTTATAACTAAATTCTAAACAACGGCCGTTATCAACGTGAGAGATTGCCTGCAAAGTGTTCCCGGCAAATATCGCTTCACCAGCTGAGTATTTCTCATAAGGACTTTAACTTTATCTCGGAAACAAGCTGTAATTAAATTTGATGCATATTTTAACTACACGTGCCTTTCAGCACATGGAGTGAACTGATTAACTGGTGAAACGATCTATATTTTCGTGTAAAAAGACTAGCAGAGCATTCAGGCATTGTTCGAAAAGTGCCAAGAAACTTCTGCGCCACAAACTGACAATGACAGTCTCGAATAAAAGTGAATCTATGTCATGGTCCGGTTCATGAATTCGGCGTTCCGGTTCACAGTCCGATCCGTGTACTCCAGACTCTAGGTCTTCCAGCTGTCCCTTCTTTTATTTGGGCTTAATCATTCGCACCTGATGCTCGTCTTGGGGCTGGGAATATAAGTGGTCCTGGGTTCGAGTGTGGTTGCTGGTTCGTCTTGTCAGTATCCCGTCCTCGCCTCCGTGGGGTAAGTCAGGCCATCTTTGCCGTTACCCTACGGTTGGATCTGTCCCTTCCTTTCCCCTTCCATCTGTAGCCTTGTCTGCAACCTGTGTCTGGAGCCTTGCCTGTAACCTGTGTCTAAAGCCTTGCCTGCAACCTGTGTCTGGAGCCTTGCCCGCAACCATGTCAAGTTCAAACACCAGAGCGAGACCGGAGTCTCGCTGTGTCAAGATAAGGAACTGTCTATCTTTGAGTTGGAACTGTCTCTGTGTGAACGCCTTCGCTAGGTAGGTCCGGCCATCTGCCGCTACCGAATGTTGGGAACCGTCTCTGTGTCCACTGCTGCTCTAGGTTGGTCCGGCCGTTTGCCGCTACCTAGTGTAGAGAACTGTCTCATCGTGTTCAGCATTCTGTGTATGAGTCCCGGCCCTACGTCCTGTTCCCAAGGAGGGGTCCCGGCTCTGTGTTCCATGTTTCTTTCTCTCAAGTCCAAGGCTCCGCGTTCCCATGCTCTAGACCAAGGCTCCGAGCGTCCAGTCCTCGTCCAAGGCTCCAAGGTTCCTGTCTCCCAAGACCACGTCATGTCTTCGCCTACTTCCGGAGTTCGAGCCGGAGTCAAGACCCAGGTTTTGGGTCCGTGTCCATTCTCTGGCTCAAAGTCCGAACCCAAGCTTCGTCATGTCCTCGCCTCGAAGAACCCAAGCCTCATCATGTTCTCGCCTCGAGGAACCAAAGCCATGAAGAACCCAAGCCACGAAGAACCCAAGCCACGAAGAACCCAAGTCTCGAGGAACCCAAGCCACGAAGAACCAAAGCCTCGAGGAACCCAAACCATGTCCAGTCCTGTAGCCACGTCATGTCCTCATAGTTCCGGGGTCCGCACCCAAGCCTCATCATGTCCTCGCCCCGAAGAACCCAAGTCTCGAGGAACCCAAGCCACGAAGAACCAAAGCCTCGAGGAACCCAAACCATGTCCAGTCCTGTAGCCACGTCATGTCCTCCTAGTTCCGGGGTCCGCACCCAAGCCTCATCATGTCCTCGCCCCGAAGAACCCAAGTCTCGAGGAACCCAAGCCACGAAGAACCAAAGCCTCGAGGAACCCAAACCATGTCCAGTCCTGTAGCCACGTCATGTCCTCATAGTTCCGGGGTCCGAGCCCCAATCAAGATCCAGGTTCTGGGTCCTTGTCCAGTCTCCGTCTCGGAGTCCGAACCCAAGCCTCGTCATGTCCTCGCCCCGAAGAACCCAAGTCTTGTCATGTTCTTGCCTCGAGGAACCCAAGCCACGAAGAACCCAAGTCTCGAGGAACCGAAGCCACGAAGAACCAAAGCCTCGAGGAACTCAAACCATGTCCAGTCCTATAGCCACGTCATGTCCTCCTAATTCCGGGGTCGAGCCCCAGTCAAGACCCAGGTTCTGGGTACTTGTCCAGTCTCTGGCTCGGAGTTCAAGCCCAGGCTCCTAGTTCTCAGTTCCTAGTCCTGGTCCCGCAAGCCTATCCAATGCCCTAGCCCAATTTTGTGTTCTTATCCCACTTCCTAGTCTGCATCCAGTCACGTCCCTAACTCTAGTCTCTAGCCCTATCCTGTTCCTAGTACTTCAGTGTCTGTGTCTTGCATTTTGGTGCACTCCCAGCAACCCCACCCCCCCATGACAATCTGAGTGTTTAAAAATAGTCTACAAATGATATTCCATGCCAGCAATCTACACAGCGTTGGCCCAAAAGTTAATTCATTAAGCCAAACAAAACAAAAATGCACTGACTACGGAAGCTAGAGTACCTGCGGCGAACAATCCAAATTTCAAGACCTCTGGGCCACTTCAATATATTGTACATGCTACTATCCAGCCGAAAAAATTGAAACGATTCGGAAGAATCACCATATCACTAACCGTTTGGTTAGTAACCATTGAACAACTTTCATCTAACCCACCCGCACATAGACTGTAGTGTATAACCTTCCGGATACACGCCACAGGTGTTCACTTATTCTAATTGAACACGGTCCCACAAAACAGCAACCTCTATCTCCAAGAAGGAGATTTTTTTTGGAATAATGTACATTATATCTCCCGCGCTTCTTCTTGATATTGAAAAATCCCAGTATCCGATAGTCATCTGTACTCTAGAATAATTTTCTCTAGATAGACCGGTGGTTAACAAGTACACTCCTATTTCTCCCTCCTGCCCATCATCCACAAACCTAAATGTCCGGGTGAGCCCATTGTTCTGCATGTTCCTGTTCAACTGAACACGTGCTCACATATCTTGACTTCATCTTATACTCTTGGATTAGTCCCTACATCCGCCACATTTCACATAGAACATAGAACATAGAATAGTACAGCACAGTACAGGCCCTTCGGCCCACAATGTTGTGCAAACCCTCAAACCCTGCCTCACATATAAGGCCCTACCTTAAATTCCTCCATATATCTGTCTAGTAGTCTCTTAAACTTCACTAGTGTATCTGCCTCCACCACTGACTCAGGCAGTGCATTCCACGCACCAAATACTCTCTGAGTAAAAAAAACTTCCTCTATTATCCCCCTTCAACTTCCCACCCCTTGCCTTAAAGCCATGTCCTCTTGTATTGAGCAGTGGTGCCCTGGGGAAGAGGCGCTGGCTATTCACTCTATCTATTCTTCTTATTATCTTGTACACCTCTATAATCTCTCCTCTCATCCTCCTTCTCTCCAAAGAGAAAAACCCCAGCTCTCGATCTCGCTGGTTACTTTCAATTTCCTGGCCTTGATCGCCTCATTTTCAGTATGGATGTCCAATCCCACATGTCCAAATGTGGGTCATTTCAATTCACCATTAAGAGGCCTTTAGTGTTCTCAACTACTTTCTTGACAGCAGACCCGACCATTTCCCCTCCATCATCACCTTCCTCCGCCCGGCAGAAGAGCCTCTAAGCAATTTCTTTCCCACTTTCTCCAAACGCAATTTGCATCCATGGGCACCCGCATCTATCGCTGCTATGCCTGCCTTTTTGTTGGCTACGTGTTCCAAACTTCCACTTGCAATGCTTCCCAATTCTTTCTACGCTACATTGACGACTGCACTGATTCACGCATTTATGCCGAGCTCATCAATTTCACGAACCTTGCCTGTAACTCTGACGCTGCCCTTAAAAATCACATTTTCTGACACTTTTCTCCTCATTCTCCGCCCTTGCTCAACCTATCTTCCAGCTTCTTTGACAAAGATAGAATTGTCACCTATTCATTCCATGTGCATTCAAATCCAACATATCATTCTCCGCAACTTCCAACATCTTCAACCGAATCGTACCACCAAATATATATTTACTTTTCCCCAGTTTCCCGGTTTCCGCAGGGATCACTCCTTCCGTGATTTTCTTGTCCATTCGACCTTCCACGCTAATCACACTTCTCGGAATTATGTCTGCAAGCCGAGGAAGTACTACACATGTCCATTCACCTTTACCCTCATCTCA
The DNA here is from genome assembly GCF_963921235.1 of Mobula hypostoma. Taxonomy (NCBI): domain Eukaryota; kingdom Metazoa; phylum Chordata; class Chondrichthyes; order Myliobatiformes; family Myliobatidae; genus Mobula; species Mobula hypostoma. Next base: position 9,698,648 of record NC_086110.1, read on the forward strand.
ATTCAGGGCCCCAAACAGTACTTGCTGGTGAAGCTGTATATGGCGTTCCTAAAGCGCTCTCCTCTACATTGTTGAGATCCGAAATAGATTGGGAGGCCTTTTTTTCCGAGACGCCCAGCTCCATCTGCAAAAAAGCAGCTCTTCCCGCAGTCCAACCATTTCAATTCCATTCCCCATTCCCGTTCATACAGGTCGGTTCTTCACCTCAGTTTCTGCCATGGAGGCCTCTCCCAGGCTTATATTCCCTCGAAGTAGTCCAACCTTATAGCATGAACATCCGGTAAATTTTGTCCTGCCTTCCTTCTTCATGTCTACACTCTGGCCTCTTACCTATTTTCCTCGCTTATCTATCGCCTCTGCTAGTGCCCTGCATCATTTCCTTTCTCCCATGATCCACTCTGCTTTCCTAACAGTTTCCTTCTACTCCCGCCCTTTGCCTTTTCCACCTATCACCGTCCAGCTTTTTCATTAATGCTCTTTCACTCACCTGGCTTCACCTCACACCATCCGGCTTGTCTTCCTCACCTTGCTCATCTTTTTATTTTGACATCGCCTCCCTTCTTATCCAGTCCTGATGAAGGGTCTCAGCCTGAAATGTCGACATTTTATTCATTACCATAGATGCTGCCTGAGCTGCTGTGTTCCTTCAGCTTGTTGTGTGTGTTACAATGCATATTTTGTCAAGGACAACAGAAATGGGCAAGTAATCCATGGTCTCCAAGAATAAATTTTAAAAGAACAATTTTTTTCATTTGTGCAAAAACGAATATATATTTAATTTAAAATTTATATTTCCATCACCGTTTGCGAATCTGAAATAATTCCTATTTTTCCTATTGGACGTCTCTGCTTAACTAATGTCATTTCTATTGCAAAGAATTTGTTGCATTTTGTTACAAAACAAAACGACTTTATTCAGGTAAAATTTCAGAATGATCATAATTACATTTTCAAGTGTTTTGTCATCCGACCATATATCTGCAACCAAGTGAAACAACTTACCTTCCGACCACAGTGCACTCACAATGCATAAGTAATACACAGCAGATACAATACAATATTACCACAAATACATCGATAAAATATAATTCAAAATCCATTTGAACTGCAGAGCACAAGTAAACATGAAATAAATAACATAAATAGGCTAAATACGTAAGGGGACACCCCGGTGATAATCTCGGCGCTTTTATTATCCTCTCTAGAGCCTTGTGGACGTATGCCTTGCAGCATTCGTACTAAGCAATGATGCAGCCGACAGGATACTCTCGATGGTGCTCATTTAGGAAGTTGTTAGAATTGGGGCGAGGAGACTTGAACGCCTTAGTCTCTTCAGAAAGTGTCGATACTTTTGTGTCTTCTTGACTGATTGAGGAGGCGCTGTGGGTCCTGGTAAGATCGTCCCTTATGTGTACCCCAAGGAACATTGTACTCTTTACTTTCTCCACGGAAGACGCATTGATATGCACAAGAGAGTAGTCGGCTACGTTTTCCTGAAGGCCACAATCGTTGCCAAGAATGATTTTCAGGTTCACGATAAGTCTGAGGTTGTTGTTCACACGCCATTTGACAATAGCCTCTGTACCTGTTAGGTCTATTTCCTCTCTGAATGCCAACTCATTATTGTTGCCGGTGAGGACACCCACTTTTGTATCATAAGCTATAAAGTCAACTATTGGAGACTATAGGATCTTATTAGAATTGTACATATTATTAATGAAATACATTAATAATCAGTTCAATTACATCACACCTATCACTCCCAACTTAGGTTGTGTAAATAAGTTGATAGTTTATGATCTTTCTGCTGGAAAAGAAGCCTTTCATGGGATTAAAAAAACAAGAAATGTAATTTTATTTTATGTAGTGCGTAAACATTTATGGTTTCAACTTCAGGAAGTCTTTCGGCAGTAGGAGACAATCTTTGATTTTGTGATTAAACTTTCCGAAATCAAATCCTCGATGACGGCACCACGGGTGTTGTTTTAGAATGCCGAATCATTTCAAAATTGTTATGTCCTGGGAATTCAGATTCATATGACTGGTAAAGGTGCTCAAGATCTCTTTATAAATTTGTTAAACAAATAAATTTATTTCACATACACACACACACACACACACACACACACACAATGGTCAGGCCCGGTGTGTATATGGTTCCCAGACAAGAACGTTTCAAGGTGGAGCAGGTATATCATAACTGAGCAGTCATTAGGCATGACAGGCCGTATGAGGTAGAAACATATGCCTCCATATGTATGGCGTTTTCTCTACTCTATCATTTCAACCCGGCAGGTGATCATTGCCTTAACTGAACTAGTAGAAAGGTTTCCAATGAATTGTCTATGTGAACTAAAATGCTGTGCCCTCTTTGCAAAACTTCAATGGACAATCATTTTATATGAACATGAGATAATGGGAACTCCCCAATCCCTCAGACAAAAAAGTTGCAGGAAAATGTTAGTATCATGCGACATGATGTGGTGGTGGACAATTAGACAGCTAATAGAAGTACGAGTTTTGTCATGGTCCGGTCCGTGAAGTCCGCATTCTGCTTCATGGTCCGATCCATCGTTCCTCATTCCAGGTTTACCAGTTCTTCCCGGTTTCCGTTGAGGCACCTGATTCTCGTTTGGGCTGCCTTCATAAATAGATTCAGGATTCAGCCTCTGGCTGCTGGACTGTTCCTTTCACCTTCCACTTCATCTTCCTACTATAGCTTGCTTGAGTCCTCCACCTGAGGCCTCTGCCTGCAACCTCCGCCTGAAGTCTCAGCCTGCAACCTCGACCTGGAGCCTTGCCTGCAACTTCGGCATGAACCTGTATCGTTCTACAGCCGGAGCAAGACCGGAGTCATGCTGTGTCTAGGTAAGGAACTGTCTATCGTTCTTTGGAACTGTCTCTGTGTCCACGCCTTCGCTAGGCAAGTCCAGCCGTTTGCCGCTACCTTGTGTTGGGAACCGTCTCTGTGTCCACGCCTTCGCTATGTAGGTCCAGCCGTTTGCTGCTACCTTGTGCTTCTCTCTACGTCCTGTTCCCAAGAAGAGGTCCCGGCTCTATGTTTCATGTTCCTGTCTCCCAAGACCAAGTCTCTGTGTTCTGCGTTCCTGTCTCCCAAGACCAAGACTCTGTGTTCTGCGTTCTTGTCTCCCAAGGCTTCGGGGTCTCGTCCTGTCCTTGTGCCTCGCCCAGTGCAGGAGTACCTCGTCTAGTCCAAGCCACGTCCAAGTACCTCGTCTAGTCCAAGCCACGTCCAACTACCTTGTCTAGTCCAAGCCACGTCCAAGTACCTCGTCTAGTCCAAGCCACGTCCAATTACCTCGTCTGGACCAAGCCACGTCCAATTACCTCGTCTAGTCCAAGCCACGTCCAAGTACCTCGTCTAGACCAAGCCACGTCCAATTACCTCGTCTAGTCCAACCCAAGTCTTTGGGTTCTCGTCCTGTGCAGGAGTTCCACGTCCAGTCCTGTAACCTAGCCACGTCCAGATCTGTAGCAATGTTTTGTCCTTGCCAGGATCTGGAGTCCGAGCCCGAGTTAAGACCCAGGTTCTGGGTCCTTGTCCAGTCTCTGGTTTGGAGTCCAAGCCCAGGCTCCTATTTCCTAGTTCCTCGTCCAGGTCCCGTTGTTCTAGACCAAGTCTGTGTCCTGGCATGTCCCTAACTCTAGTCATAGTCCTGTTCCTAGTACTTCAGTCTCGCTTTTGGGTCCGCTTCCAGCGCGCCCCCCCCCCCCATGACAAGTTTCGAATATTTTTCTTAGCTTCTTCGACAAGGTCGTTCACCAGTTCCTTAGGCATGACTGAAACATTCAGGATCGTTTTCAGCCTGAGGAGAGAAATGGGATTCCGGGCAGGTTACTCACGGCATAGAGTCCGTCGCAATTTGATGCACACCATGTAATAGAACAAAATTGCAGGTAACCTTGACATAGCTTAATCTGGTAATTTACGTGCCGAAGACGTTTGTTCTAGAACGGATCCTATAGCAACCGACTATTCAGATCTTGAAGGTATGCAAGTATATCCCATTTGCAATACATCGAACAAATCCAAAACATAGAACATAGAACATAGAATAGTACAGCACAGTACAGGCCCTTCGGCCCACAATGTTGTGGCAACCCTCAAACCCTGCCTCTCATATAAGCCCCCAACTTAAATTCCTCCATATACCTGTCCAGCAGTCTCCTAAACTTCACTAGTGTATCTGCCTCCACCACTGACTCAGGCAGTGCATTCCACGCACCAACCACTCTCTGAGTAAAAAACCTTCCTCTAATATCCCCCTTGAACTTCCCACCCCTTACCTTAAAGCCATGTCCTCTTGTATTGAGCAGTGGTGCCCTGGGGAAAAGGCGCTGGCTATCCACTCTATCTATTCCTCTTATTATCTTGTACACCTCTATCATGTCTCCTCTCATCCTCCTTCTCTCCAAAGAGTAAAGCCCTAGCTCCCTTTATCTCCAATCATAATGCATACTCTCTAAACCAGGCAGCATCCTGGTAAATCTCCTCTGTACCCTTTCCAATGCTTCCACATCCTTCCTACAGTGAAGCTATAGGCAAAAGCTGGGGCTATCACAGTCCCGACCGTTAATTCCCCATTTTCTCCTAATTCCCTTTGATTGCGCCACGTTTCCAACAGTTAATTCCTCATTTTGTCTTAATTCCCTTTGATGACGGCACACCTGGTTTTCATTAAGACCTGCAGCATAAGAAGCCCGGCTTTACATTCACTAGTTGCCTGATCGTTGGTTTTTCCTGTGTGTTAATTAACGTTTCCCGGCCGCTTAGGGCTGTGTGTTCTAAGTTTTGTTTCAGTACCGAGAATTACCTGTGAAACTTAGTCTCTTCGTGTCAAGATAAGTTTTCCGCACTCTCTCCTGTTTACCGTTCATGCCCGCGTCTACATCCTAACGTAACCTCCGTGCCTGTGTCCTGAGCTTGGGTTCGCCTGGTTCATTGCAACAGGGGCGTACATCAGAAAATTAGTTAACTCAGTATTGCCCAAGCACTCTGCTGAACCAACTCACATGAAAGCGTATATAAAGATGACATTCTTAAAGGCTCGGTTTACCTCCTGATTCCCCAAAGCGCTACCATCATATACAGCGAGAAATCAAAAATTGAATGGATTATTGATCTGGATAGTCAGATTTTCCGCAGTACTCCAGAACATGGACGCTTCCAGGACAACGTAGTTCCCTGGAATGGTGTTCCATCAAGTACCATTATTGGAAGCTCTAAGGCATGACATCTGGGGCTGCACTGCATTTGCCATAACAAAGGAAAGATAACCACTGTGCTACCAGGTTCCATTCGGTGTCCTCCGGTGTTAGTTCCATGGAAGACAAGCTGGTTTGATCTCCTTTCTTAAAATGACAATTCGTTTCAATACGCGTGGTGATTCCTTCTCTATCTGAAACTGAATGTACAATTCACTCTAGTTATCACTCTAGTTATGTTTTCACATGCGTAAATTCCATCTTGTTGCAGGATATACAGCCAAACCACGACTAAATCGTTGTTTTTTGAATTTAGATACATCATATCAAATCAAGTTTAATTATCATTCAAATCGTACATATAGCTGAACGAGAGAGTGTTTCTCTGTGGCCAGGGTGCAAAACATTCAAAACAGCAAGCAAACAGTCAAAGGTAGCGAGTGACACACAAAATAACGGGTAACAAAATCCAAAATAGCGAACAAAGAAGCATAAAAAGCATACACATAAAGCCCAACACCCTGGGCGATACTGTTTGGCAATCGATAGTACTGTCTCCCAGTAGTGTGCAAACGCATGCGTGCAGCCTGTCATTTCGCCGCTCCATCTTAGCAGGGCAGCACAGGCAGGAGAGGCCAAGCCCCAGCCGAGCTCAGACGCCACACTTTAACACTTCTACGTCCTCTCAACTGATCTGCAGCAGCAGGCAAGCCCAAGCCTTGATGCCGACTGCTCGCTACAACCGAAGCCACGCAGCTGCCATTTCGTCTGCTCACCACCAGACAAGAGTAACAGATCTGTGTCAACTTACATTATCACTTTCCAACAGAGTCTTGCGATCGCAAGTGAAATGTCCGCGACATTCTCCCACGGTTATAATGCACCAACTGCGGTGTTTCTGAGTAGCGGCAGCAACGGTCTACAGCCAGTGTAGCCAATCGGAGTCAGTGTGGTCCATCAGAGTCACTGCGGCCCATTGTCAGCTCCTCCGAACCCAAACCAGTTCCTCCTTCTCCGACATGCCTGCCGGCTCCGTATCCGACACACCGGCAGGCTCTTCCCACCCACTGTTCGGCTGCTCTTTCTCAAACACGCTTCTTAGATGAACGAGCATCACTGATGCCGTAGACTTGCTGTATTCGAAGTCTTGGGCGTTCAGTACAGACTTGTGAACATAAAAAAAAACACACACATTACTTGTTACATACACCTGTTCGGGTGCATTCTCCAGTTACCTTATAAAGTAACCGTAGCCTTCAGCCAGGAGCAGATGTCATCACGTGTTTCCCAACCTTCACTGAGTGTTCCGACCCTTAACCACGACACTCTCCAGTTGTTGGGCCGGCAGTAGTGGCCAAATCACTGCCCATCTGCTCCTGGCTTCCAGCTCCCCTCCTCTCGCCTACGCCAAATCCAACAAGAGGCTCGATCTGCCTCTTCCCCCATCCTACCAGATGCTTGTTTTTTGCTCCTTTCGTCCAGGCCCAGATCTGACAACAACCTGATTTGGCTGGGAAACCTCTGCAGCCGATCTCCACAGGGAACAACCATCCTGCCATCCCTGGTCTTTACACTCCTGCAGTAAGGGCTGGTACTTCAAGGGCTTTCTCTCGTGGGCCTCTTCCCATCCCTCCTCCCACGGCACAGTCAGCTCAACCAGAATTATTTTCTTGTCTTCGGTTGACCACAGTACAATGTCCGGGCGTGGGATTGTGTGCACCACATCAGGGAACTGCAACCTCCTTCCCACATCGACCCTCATCTCCCAGGACCTGGCCATTGACAGCAGATTGGGATTTGGTTGTTTGGTTACCAAAGACCTGGCTCACTCTTTGATGCAGGTGATGGCCTTCCTCAAATCTGTGCCAGCCGTACTCTTCTTGCATCTCTCCAGCTCTAGGACACATTTAAGATAGAAAAACAAAGTACATTTGGTTGGCTGCCTAAGGGCCGCTACGTCTGAACGCGCCACCATCTTACCGTTAAGGGTCCTTATTTTCCATTAGCGTTAGGAAACTGAATGCCAAAACCAAAACCGACAAATTTCAAGTGCGAAAGGAGATCAATTGATCGAATTTATTACAGGAGCACAGCTCGAAGAAGGCATGTAAGATTGGCCGCGGTAAAAGTTTACAAAATGCTCTGAATTGCAGAAAATTACTTGAGGGAATATACTTTATTCAGTTGTTTTCGCTGCAGTGAACCGCGCTGAGCGTAGACATAACAAAACTTCGGATTATAATAATGAGAAGTGAAGGACACACAGAAGGGAAGGAAGGCTAGAAAAGTCTTAGGACTCTTTCTTTTATCAGTTTATGATCTTTGTCCGATTCTAAGATTGGCGCGTGCGAATGCAGTGGGCACTCGGGGGCCAACCAAAGGTTCTTTCGTCTTTGTAAAATTTGTCTTTTACGATCCAAAGCCAATTCTGCCCAAGAACTTCGGGTACTGCAAGGCTACTCCTTCAGTGAGCTTCTCGTTGATCGGAGTAGCTGGACTGGTATCGGCGGCGGAGCCGGCCGAGGTGACGAAGGAGTCAGACGAGTTGTCAAGGATGTGGATGTCCGGGAAACTCCCAGCCTCCCGGACGGCCACATCTGCGCCTGGTGAGTCGAGCTGCAGCTACTTAGGGATCGTCTTAGGGAACTGGAGATAGAGCTTGATTATCTTCGTCTGGTCAGGGAGAGTGAGGAGGTGATAGAGAGGAGCTATAGACACACCAGGGCTTGGAGAGACAAATAATTGGGTAACAGTCAGGAGAGGGAAGGGCAGGATTCAGAGGCTAGAGAGCATTGATGAAGGTAGAGCAGTAGATGTAGTGTATATGGATTTCAGCAAGGCATCTGATAATGTAACCCTTGCAAAGCTTATTGAGTAAGTAATAAGGCATTAAGAATAAGAGGACATTACTTTGTGGATCGAGAACTGGCTTGCCCACAGAAGGAAAAGTGTGACTGTAGGAGGGTCATATTCTGTATGGAGGTCGGTGACCAGTGCTGTGCCTCAGGGATCTGTTCTGGGACCGCTACTCTTTGTGATTTTTATAAATGTCGTGTATGAGGAAGTGGAAGGATTGGTTAGTAAATTTGCTGATGACACAAAAGTTGGGGGTATTGTGGATAGTGTGGAGGGCTGTCAGAGTTTACAGCGGGACACTGATATGATGCAAAACTGGGCTGAGAAGTGGCAGATGGAAGTCAACCCCAATAAGTGTGAGGTGGTTCATTTCGGTAGGTCGAATAAGCATATAGCATGAAGAATATAGCATATAGCATTAATGGTAAGACTCTTGGCAGTGTGGACGATCAGAGGGATTTTGGGGTCTGAGTCGATAGGACACTCAAGTCTGCTACACAGGTTGACTGTGTGGTTCAGAAGGCATATGGTGCTTTGGTCTTCATCAACCGTGGGATTCAGTTTAAGAGCCGAGAGGTAATGTTGTACCTATATTGGATCTGGGTTAGACCCCACTTAGAGTACTGTGCTCAGTTCTGGTCGCCTCACTACAGGAAGGATGTGGAAACCATAGAAAGGGTACAGAGAAGATTTACAAGGATGTTGCCTGGATTTGGGAGCATGCCTTGTGAGAATAGGTTGAGTGAACTCGGCCTTTTTTCCTTGGAGCGACGGAGAATGAGCGGTGACCTGATAGTGGTGTACAAAATAATGAGAGCCATTGATTGTGTGGATTGAAACACAGAAACATAGAAAACCTACAGCACCATACAGGCCCTTCGGTCCACAAAGCTGGGGCGAACATGCTCATGCCTTAGAATTACCTAGGCTTACCGATAGCCCTCTATTTATCTTAGCTCCATGTATCCATCCAGTAGTCTCTGAACAGACCCTATCGTTTCCGCCTCCACCACCGCCGCCCGCAGCCCATTTCACGCACTCAACACTATCTGCATAAAAAACTTACACCGACAACTCCTCTATACCTGCTTCCAAGCACTTTAAAACTATGCCCTCTCGTGCTAGCTATTTCATCGCTGGGAAAAAGCCTCTGACGATAGTTGTGGCAGAGCGTTGTGGGCCGAATGGCCTCTATTGTGCTATAGGTTTTCTATGTTTATTTAGAGCACCCCTGTGGCTGTACTCCTTCTTAATAAGTACTCCTGCTTGAGTTATTTTAGTGTGGGGGGGGAGGTGATGGCCTACCTGGGGGAAGCAACATTGGCTGCGCTTATGGCACAGAGTCTGGCCCTGTGGCTCAGAAGGGTAGGAAAAGGAAGAGGATGGCAGCAGTGATAGGGGACTCTATAGTTACGGGGTCAGACAGGCGATTCCGTGGACGCAGGAAAGAAGCACGGGTGATAGTTTAGCTCCTAGGTGCCAGGGTCAGGCATGTTTCCGATCACGTAAAGATATCCTGAAGTAGGAAGGAGAACGGCCAGAGGTCGTGGTACATATTGGTACCAAAGACATAAGCAGAAAAATGGAGGAGGTCTCTGGAGGGAGAAAATGGCGGCGCGGCGCAGCGCTCATGGCCGTTCGGAATGATATCGTATGCGTTAACTAGGATGCCGTGCTTCAGTCCTGATTTGATGGAGACAGCCGTGAGAAGCACGGAGGAACACCTGGAGAAACTTCTGAAATGCCCACTTCATTGCCGCTGCTACTGTGCGATCGAGAATCTCCGGAGGGGAAGGCCCCAAATCCTCGCTTTGCCTATTGCCTGTTGCCGGGGCCGGGGTCGAAGCGCTCGGCAGAGTTGGTGCTCGGTGCTCGGTGTCGGAGATCTGGTCGGAGGCTCGGAGTTTTCGGACGGACTCGGAGTCGGACTGTGGTCGGATGCTTCCAGGATACTGCATCGGCAAGTTCGCGGCGCTGGAGGTTCACTGTCTGCGTCAGATGATGGAACTTTCGAGAGACTTTGAGACTTTTTACCGTGCCATGGTCTGTTCTTTATCAAATTAAGGTATTGCTTTGCACTGTTGTAACTATATGTTATAATTATGTGGTTTTGTCATGTTTCAGTCGGTTTGTCATGTGGTTCTGTGATATCATTCCGGGGAAACATTGTATCATTTCTTAATGCATGCATTACTAAATGACAATAAAAGAGCACTGCGTGTCCTCATAATCTAATCTAATCTAAAGTAGACTACAGGTAGTTAGGACGGAAGTTGAGCAGCAGGACCACAAAGGTTGTCATACATAGATAAGCCTACAAGAAGAGAGGCTGTATTTGATCTCATATTGGGAAATAAATCTGGTCAGGTGTCAGATCTCTCAGCAGGAGAGCACTTTGGAGACAGGGATCACAACTCTATCTCCTTTAAAATAGCATTGGAGAGGGATAGGAACAGACTAGTTAGAAAAGCGTTTAATTGTAGTCAGGGGAAATATGAGGCTATCAGGCAGGAACTTGGAAGTATAAATTGGGAACAGATGTTCTCAGGGAAATGTACGGAAGAAATGTGGCAAATGTTCAGGGGATATCTGCGTGGAGTTCTGCATAAGCACGTTTCAATGAGACAGGGAAAGGTATGGTAAGGTACAGGGGCCGTGGTGCACAAAGGCTGTAATAAATCTAGTCAAGAAGAGAAGAGCTTACGAAAGGTTCAAAAAGCTAGGAGATGATAGAGAGCAAGAAGATTATCAGGCTGGCAGGAAGGAGGTCAAGAACGAAATTAGGAGAGCCAGAAGGGACCATGAGAAGGCCTTGGTGGACAGGATTAAGGAAAACCCAAAAGGAATTCTACAAGTATGTTAAGAGCAAGTGAATAAGACGTGAGAGAATAGGACCAATTAAGTGTGACAGTGTAAAAATATGTATGGAAACGGAGGAGATAGCAGAGGTACTTAATGAGTACTTTCCTTCAGTGTCCACTACGGAAAAGGATCTTGGCGATTGTAGGGATGATTTGTAGTGGACTTAAAAGCTTGAGCATGTACACATTAAGAAAGTGGGTGTGCTGGAGCTTTTGGAAAGCATCAAGTTGGATGTCACCATGACTGAACAAGATATACTCCAGGCTACTGTGGGAAGCGAGGATGGAGATTACTGAGCCTCTGCCGATGGTTTTGCATCATCAGTGGGGACGGGAGATGTTACGGAGGACTAGAGGGTTGCGGATGTTATTCCATTATTCAAGAAAGGGAGTAGAGATAGCCCAGAAAATAACCGACCAGTGAGACTTACTTCAGTGGTTGGTAAGTTGATGGAGAAGATCCTGAGAGGCAGGATTTATGAACATCTGGAGAGGCATAATAAGATTAGGAATAGTCAGCATGGCTTTGTCAAAGGCAGCTCATGCCTTACGAGCCTCACTGAATTTTTTGAGGATGCAACTGAACACATTGACGATGGTAGAGCAGTAGATGTAATGCGTATATGGATTTCAGCAAGGCAATTTACAAGGTACCCGATGCAAGGCTTACTGAAAAAGTAAAGAGGCATGGGATCCAAGGGTAAATTACTTCGTGGATCCAGAACTGGCTTACCCACGGAAGGCAAAGAGTGGTTGTAGACGGGTCATGTTTTGCATGGAGGTCGGTGACCAATGGTATGCCTCAGGGATCTGTTCTGGGACCCCTACTCTTCGTGATTTTTATAAATGACCTGGATGAAGAATTGTTGTTGGACGTCCTGACCTAAAAGACCTCAGATAGTTAGGAAGTGGAAGAGCTTGGGGCCTCGAGCCAGGCAAATAACCGCTTCAGTGATGTCAACAATATAAAGGAAATGGCAGAGGGCTTCAGATAAACTCGCAACGCTCACACCACTCTTTACAAAGGGAAAAGTTTCAAGCTCATGGGTGTGCACATCTTACACAAGCTCTCATGGTTCCAGAACATCCTACAGAAGCAGGAAAGCTCACCAACTGCTCTACACTCTGAGGAGTCTGAGGGAGCTGGCGTATGCACATCTATACTTACGTCCTTCTGCAGATACACAGTGAAGGAAATGCAAGCATGTTGCATCACTGCAGGGTACAGAACCTGCACTGGTGGCGGATAGGACGTCTCTACAACGGGAAGACAAAAACACGCAACACTTCACCGGCACAGATAGGTACAATAAGGTGCCGAAAAAAGGCGATTACCATCATGAAGGATCGCACCCATTCTACTCATAGATTGTTTATCCCACTACCATCGGGGGGAGGATATTCACGTCTGTCCCACCAGACTCATGAATAAGAGTTATTAGACAACTACGTACAATAAAATGAGAGCAGTTGACATAATTATAATCTTATGGAACGGAGTAGCAATATACTAAGGCGACGATTGCTGAATGTTTGCAGTTCGGAGCTTTATATTTCGTTTGGAATTTGAAAACAATAACACGTTTTATGGTGTAAACAATTACGTGAGAAATTGAAAGAATGAGAGAGATGAAGACTGGGAGGTAGAATAAAATTAATATTGCACAAACGAGAAAAGGGTAGCCATGCCCGCACAAAAGGTTGATTAATCTATTCCTTGGAATTTCAGGACATTCTCCAGCCTCCTGTTTAACTCTGTTCACGGGTCACCATCATGGCATTTACACATGAAAGAATCTTCGTATCTCGTGTCGTCTTTCGTGGTGTTTAAAACAATAAGCAGGAAAAGGACCATTCGGCCGTAAGATCATAAGGAGTAAATATAGGCAATTCGGTCCACCGATGCTCATTTCTTTTCTCCATTCTCCTAGCTTCTACCCATAACTTTTGATGCCCCTACTAATTAAGTTCCTATGAACACCTGTTTTAACTATCCCAAATTACGTCACCTCCATAGGCGTCTGTGGCAATAAATTCCATACATTCAGATTTTCAGATTCAGATTTATTTATCATATACACATTGAAATGTGTCGCTATCGTTAGCAAACAAAACGCCCAAAGATGTTGGGGACATCCCACTAGTGTCGCCACACATTCCAGGGCCAACATGTCCACCATGCTTGGCAGAATAACAGAAAGAAAAACGAAACAGAATGTACCAAGCGACAAGCAACAGTAGTAAAATAATCTCCATCTTTCCCTTCCACCCACACTTACACCTATGGACGTATTCCGTCCTCTAAACCCAGATCAAGCAGCCATCGTCCACAAAGTCCAGCCGATTTGCGGTCGCGAAGCATAGCACTTTGATTTTCGCAGGGGATTCGCAGAAATTCACAGACTCGACCTCTGGAGTTCAGGTCGACTTTCTGGAGTTCAGGTCGACTTTCTGGCTGCTATATGGACTTCCGGTCCACACTCTGGCTGAAGAAATTCATCCTCTTCTGTTCTAAAGGAACCTTTTTTTATTCTGAGGATATGCTCTTTAGTCCCATACTCGTCCACTATTGCAAACATCCTCTGCAGATCCGCTGTATCTAGGCACTTTCAATATTCTCTAGCATTCAACGAGATCCCACTTCATTCTTCAAAACTCCTGCGAGTACAGATCCCTTCAGTTCCGTGATCATTCTGGTAAATCTCCTCTGGACCCTGTCGAATGCCACCACGTCATTCCTTAGATATAGGTCCAAAAGCCAATCATGATACTCCAAATGTGGTCTGACCATTGCCTTAAAAGCTTCAACATTACATATTTATTTTTATATTCTGGTCCTCTTGAAATCATTGCATTAAACTTGCTTCCACCGATTAAGAGAATACTGCGCTAGCACCCCAAGTCTTTCTGCACTTTCGATTTCTAAATTCGCTCGCTAGATAGAAAACAGATTACTCGTGTAACTCTCGCTTCGGCTAGCGGCTTAATATAGGGGGTGATAGCGCCCGGCCCAGCCAAAGTTAAGAAATCTCGTTTGGGTGGATGCTGCGCGATGCGTCCCCTGTTACAAATCAATACCCCGAAATAACAAACAGTACACAATTTGGGATTAAACGATGAAGCTTTATAATTTTTACTTTGACTATATGGTTAGTAAAGAAAACAAAAAAAAAGAGAAAAATGGTCCACTCTCATGAAACAGTCTATTGCGCAATGTTGGAGCTCATTGATAAACTGATCGTCCACCATCGACCTCCTCCGATCGTCGCTGCCCTTCGGACCCACTCCCCAAGTCCACTCGGTCCGGCAGTCTACCAACTCTCTCCATTCGCGTCTTCTCTCCTCATCTCTCCCCAGCAAGAGACCACGAAAATCTCTCCTCCAGACTCACAAGAAAGAACAACAGCATTCCAAACACTGGCATCTCCAGTCATAACCCAAACATTGCTTCTACAGAGAAGCCATTACATTATCAGTGAAACCTTGCAGCATGTTACACAGCAGTGAAATCTTACAGCATTTTACATTCATTTATTCCTTTTAATAAATTGCATGGCCAAACACTTCTTTACTCTGTACTCCAGTGCAGACTATGTATTACTTGTTGCAAATATTAGTTTAATTCGCTAACATTTACTAACATTTTGACCCTCAGCTTAAATTTCTCCTTACACAAGAAAAGCTACAGATGGTGGAAATTAATGTAGACTCCTGCAGAAGGGTCTTGGCTGTGCAGTCGACAGTACTCTTTTCCATAGATACTGCCCAGCCTGCTGATTTCCTCCATCATTATATGTGTGTTGCCATAAATTTCTCACTACTTACACGTGTGGTCCTACCCTCTTCTGACTTATGATCTTGGTTTCAATGTGCAGTTTAATGTAACGTCTTGGATTATCTTTAGTCATCCTTGCCAGGAGCATTTCTGGGTCCATTTTAACCCGCTAATCATTTGTTACCTTTAAGTCTTGTGTTCTTTATGTCCCCCTCACAGAAGATCCGCATCGCTATTATTTCCATAAATAAATGTTGTCCCATTTTGTTTATGCGGTGTGAAATTATGATCTACGAGGGGATTCATCACGATACGAAGGAAGATGTTTAACCTTCTTAATGTACAACCGTTTGAACAAACAAACAAAAATAAACATGTAACATTGAGGAAAGTACTTGTGGCATTACATAATAAAAATGAAATACGTTAAAGTGCAATAAACATTTCCAAAGAAGAATGTACATAGTCTCGATACAAACAAAAACAGATTAAGGAAATACTGCACAAAATAAAACAAAAATAGATTTTCCGTTGATTCTACCCTTCAGGCTTTGTTATACATACATCTAAGCGTTCGAGCATTGAAGCGCCCTTTGCTGTTCAATGCTAGAACATTTTAGTCTGTTGCAATATATATCCTAAATTTGAACTTAACATATTGGTATTTCGGACTGTAAGTGGGCCACCTCCTGCACGTTACCCAAATAAGCAGTTCGACTTCGTTAAAGCTGATAGACGAATAAATTAGTTAACTATACGCCGTAAATTCTACTAACCATTTATGATTTTATCTGTAAATTGATAGACTGACACTTCAGCTACCCAATCCATGCGTACCACCTTCTCTATATCTTTGATCCTGACATTACTGAAGCTAATGAGAGGTAAAAAGAAGCATAACAGCAGATAAACAGTAAGGCAGATACTTGCGATTTTCACGACCAGTATTTATTCGTTTTAAAGTTTTCATTGGTGATGAAGTCGAAAATTGCTTTTGAGGTTGGAGGCTCGGCATTAAATTCAAATCGAATTTTGAAAACACAGAAGATAATTGTTTCCTCCTTAGGGAAATTGGAGGTTCGCAGTAAAAATAATGCAACACTGACTGTTGTGTGTATGTTTTAAATGATAAAAGGACAATATTGGTCAAGAACTCTTCTGAACAAGAACACATACAGTAAGTATTTGAATAGAGTTGGATATGTGCCTGAAAACGCGAAAGTTTCTGCGCTTTGGAGGGAAATTGCGATGTATGAATGGATTGACAACTTATTAAAAGTGCAAAAATGAGTCAAGAAGCTTACTGCGTATTATAAGGTCCACGATTCTACATATTATCGGGGATAGATAGGGAATTTGGAGGTCGTAAAACAAATGGAATCATCTTTCATTTGGAGCGCTAAAAAAGCATCAATTGGAGATCACCAACTCCAGTGTTGGTAGAGCCTCAGAATTTGAACGTCAGACATCACTAGCTCGAATTGATGGAAGGAGATTGAAGTTCTACAGATTACAAATGAAGACGAATCGACGATTTGCGAGATATTGTAAATAAAGTGTTCTTTTAAAATTTTGAATCTGAAGATATTTGACCACAGCGATGCTAGTAATATAACAGAATACCAAAGAATAAAATGATGACATTAGTCATACATAACATTAAACATTCTAAAACTGATTCAGTAACATGAAAATAATCGCACTTTCAGAGAGCATTTCAGCTACAACACAAAGACCCTGGCCTCACACAAGTGAAATATTGATAATAGTTATTATAAAAAATAATAAATCAATTCGATAGAGTTAATATAAACGTATCAACAGTAACTCAGAATTGACAGATGATTTGGGATTTTATGAGGTTATCCCTGGTATAATTGAATCGGGAAACGAGGTGATGTGACGAATTCAGATCTTCAATATAATCCAGTAAAGAAAATTTTAAATAAGAAGATGGTTAATATTTATATATTATTCGAGTGCGGATTAATGATAGGTCAGCTCACTGAAGATGAACGTTACAGTTAACGGGCATATTTTAAGGATTAGGAAGCTGCGACTTGTGGGTGCTGCAGCGATCGAAGCCAAGCTCATATCTATTTACTACAGATGCCCATGTCTTGGATTAGGGATTCAGGTTTTACATATTTAAAACTTCTAGAAGATATTAAACTACTTAACAATGTGCGCTGTACACAAAATGCAGAACATATAGACTTTTGAAACGGATAAACAGAATATACTATATGAAACGCAAATAATAATGCATTGCATGAAAGATCAGCCAATTCGTTTCGAAACGATTAGAAAGGTGAATATTTCACGAATCACTGATTGAAAACATCTAGTAGGGCTAGGACCGGTCTATTGTCTGGCATACGGCTCGCCTAAACTTAGGTCGCAGACTTAGCACGCAGTGAAGAATGGTGGAGGTTTGCTAGGCGAAATATAAGACGATTTGTGCAGAGTACTGACACATTTTATTCCAGCGGTGTAGGAATATATGTGGAAA